>NW_026526721.1:93370904-94570904 GCF_024362965.1 Panthera pardus | reverse complement strand
AACTGCAGAGTTCTGGTGAAGATTGAAAATAGCATACATAAAGTGCTTAGCATATATAGTTGCTCAACATCAATGCCTGTTGTTAATGTTATCAGTAATAAGAAGATGGATGTGAAAGAAACTGAAGAGGATCAGCCTCCATCTACTTGAGTAGGTTTACCTCTGGCAGTTTCCTGTTCTTAGCCTTCGTTTGTTCTTTGGAAAAATGAAGGAATGGGAGCAGATTGCTTCTAAGAGCTCTTTCATAGACTGAAGTCAATGAACCAGGAGTCATGGTGTTCTCCTGGGGAAATCCAGGCAATACTCGAGGTGAGCCCCAGACAGCAGCAAACTGCTGCAATTTTATTGCTGTTCCACCAACCAATGACCCATTACAACAATAGGCAACGTAAGGATGATTGTGGGTCAAGGGATGGTCTTTTTGGCCACTTTTGCGTGTCAGAAAGGTCACATGGTTAACAAAGGTAGTAGCCACAGCAGCAGATTTGAATACAAAACAATCAAGAAGCACCAGAGAAATACTAACAGGATTGTAAGCTTGCTCCTGTCTCTGCAACCCATACTATTGCCACCAAGTGAAGGGTGGATTTTATTAATAGTGGGTCAAATATCTCCACAGAGCATTCCCTTCATGAGAGACAGGCAAATCACTACACTCTGAGTAAACATCCATCGTGTAAAACAGTGATTATTTTATTGTCAGCCTTTTAAAGATATGTATTCACCTGCTGTGTATAAGCTTTCTCCTGTTTAATTCAATGACTTTTAGAAAATGAGAATATTTTATTCCATTTACTCTTTCCTTAAAGCCCTTAAGAAGACCAAAGACTCTGCAAAGCATTCCAGCACATTAGATGAAAGCTACGAGATAATTTAGAAAAGGCAATGAAGTTCCAGTCTTTATCTCCACCAGGTCCTAGTGGGAGAAGGCCTAAGTCAACAATCACTAAGTTGACCAATGCCAACGAAGGCAACCAACAGATTCCTGTGTTCAGAATCTCCAGGGAGGGAGAATTTACAGCCTGACTGCCCCATTCACTCTCCTTCCACAAAATGTTATAGTCTTTAGTTATCCTTGCATTAAGGTTTTCTATGTCCATTGTATTAGGTACCAGAAGTGCCTGTATGATGTTTCAAGGCAAGAGTCAGTATGTCCAAGTACTTGGAGGGCTCAATCACCCCACTAACTGTAGCCATCTGTCTTCAGATTGGCTGATCACTCGAGGCACTGGCCCTTCATTCTGTGTTCAGATTGGTTTGGAACACCTTCTCCATGTGGCTTGGGGCAACTACTAATGAACTCTCCAATCCTGAAACATGATTTGGCCTCTTGGACTAATTCTTGAGTGACACCAGTTCACTGCTTTCTAGGTTCTGACCCCATAGGCCTCCCTTTTAATTATCTAGCTAAAGCCCCGTATTGTTGCATACACTGAAGTGTTTCTTGTTTTGATCTATGTTTATATATACATGATCAAATAGGAGGCATGCCTAAATAAGGATTGTTCCTTTTATCCCTACTCAGCCCTGATCATTACAAAGGTTTGCTTCATCCATGAGGTTTGTTTCCAGTCTTGATAATCTTCCTGTTCTCTGGAATCTCCACCTTCTGGTATGAAGATATGGTGATGAAGATGATGATGACAGTGCAGTAAGAGTGTTGATGTCTTTCCTCCCGCTCCCCAGCGCCTCAAGCCCCCTACTCTGGCTGAACCAGCTGCTGCTCTTCTCACTATGTTTAGTCTTGGAAACATTTGTACCAATTAATGTGTCATCATAAGTACTTTAAGCTATAGTGGGAAACGAGGCAAAATTAATCCCATCTCACAATAGCTTAAAGACTGGAATTGTTTTGTCCAGAACAGATGCTGACAATGGCTGATTTAACAAGCAAGTGCCCAACTCCTTTGAATTCTGTAAGTAGCTTTAACATCCCTAATTCTTTGCTCTGATCTCTGCATAAAACTCGGGCCAATCTCGTACATGCCAGTGCTTTTGGCTGGTTTGGAATCCTCATCAAACGAGAGAGAAAGGGTATAAGACCTCTGGATTTGAGAGGGACATGTGTCTAGTTAAGGGAATAGCACTAAGTATTTTGAGAATTAGGTCTTTCCCATGTCGGGTAAAGTGCATTACAAGATAAAGAAACCCCAAATTGTACACATTGTGTTTATGTTGGGGTGGGTGGGGGATACTCTTCAGTGATGTGAGATGTGGAAATAATTGCTATGCCCTGAGGCTTTCCTTAATGAGACTTAGGCCGGTTTAGGACAGTTGTTGGAGGAGACGTTTATTTGAACAAAACGGGAAGATACGAGTAAGAAAACCATCTTTTTGGGTGATTTCAGCCTGATCAAGAAGACTAGAAGACTTAAGGATAAAAGTTATAATGGCTAACACATATCGGGTGCTGACTAGGTGGGGTTTGAGCAAGACACGGATGTCATTTGGGACCAGTGTGGGCTTTTGTGATGAAAGAAAAAGAGGAAGAACAGAATGCCTAAAATTGAGTTGTTTAGTAGAACTGAGAATTTCTTTTGGAGATAGACCCTAGGATGGCATGTGTGAATGAAGGGTAGGTAGAGGGGAGGGGCTAGCAGTTGGGCCAGCATTGCTGTGGTCTGAAATAGGGTGAGGAGTAAGGAAAACGTGGCTGTGACTTGGCCTCTGCAGTCTTCCCTGTGAATGATTTTCCTTTAAACTTTTTTTTTAAAGTTTGTTTATTTAGCATGTGCACGTGTGAGTGGGGGAAGGACAGAGAGAGAGAGGGAAAGAGAGAATCCCAAGCAGGTGCTGCACTGTCAGCGCAGAGCCTGACACGGGGCTGGATCTCATGAGCCTCGAGATCATGACCTGAGGTGAAATCAAGAGTTTGACACTTAACTGACTGAGCCACTCCAGCACCCCCCTTGTGAATGATTTTCTAAATGGAACGCTCATGTAACTAAAAGTTTAGAGGTGTAGGACACAGCTGGGTTCAGGTGCTGAAAGACCGTCACGAGGTGTTTGTCATGATCCTTAAGTTCTTGTTACTGAGTTAGCTTCTTCCTCAGCCAAGCTCTCCTCAAAGGTGGCAAATGGCCACCACTGGCCCCAGGCTCACTTAAAAAAAGAGGTTAACAACCCCAGTGGAAGGAGAATATCTCTTTTGCAATATTCCAGCATAAGTCCAAGGCTGATTCTCATTGGACTGACTGATGTCATTTGCCCATTCCATAATTAATCATTAAGTTCAGGGAAATAGAATGTGTTAATTGACTGGTCTATGCCTGGGGCCCACTATAGTTCTGGGAGAAGAGGTTAGAACCATATAAACCACATGGGCTTGGGGTGAGGATAAGACACTACTATCAGGAGAAAGAAATATATTATAACTGGGTGAAAACAATGGTTCCCAAACTTTACTACCTATAGAATCCTTTTTCCTTAAGATTACTATCCAGTAGAACACATCTGGGTAAATGCAGTCTGAAGTGATCTGATCCCTAAAAAATGCCTCACAATAATTATGGTCTTATGCCTAAAAAATCTTATCTGACCTCACTGAAGTTGTTTGTATATACAGGTGACGAATGCATCACCTGGTTTTTATACCCCTAGGAACTGCCTTATTTACAATGATAATAGTGATTAAATATCTTCTTAAAAGTACCATTCTGCATTTGTTCAGTACTATATACTTTATCAAGTTTTTCCCCCACATACCATTTCATTAGCTCTTAGATGTTATTCAATGTAGTTAATTACTCAATGACCACAGCTATCGGACATCAGTCATCTTGTCATTAGTTGTCAAAATATCATACCCAATTTCCAACTCCCTTTAGCTCTACCTGTCACCTTGTTGGACTCAAAAACTCTTAATGAAGATGTTAAGTATGCTAATTAACTTTGCCTTAGTGAAAGTATCTTTTATTTTAGTGCCATAAGAAATTAGCAGATGGAAGGGCCGCTTGAAGGGAGAAGACTGGCAAATTGCACCCAGCTGTCACTTTGAAAAGTGACAGAAGAGAATGGTCCCGGCCACAAGTTATTTATGTTTAAGAGTAGTGGCATTGAGATGGCTTAGTTGGAGTTGCCACTGGGCACTAGGCAATTCATTTGTTATTATTTTTTTTTTTTTTGAGAGAGAGAGAGAGAGAGAGAGAGCAAGTAAGTGTGAGTAGGAGAGAGGGGCAAAGAGGGGGGAGAGAGAATCTTAAGCAGGCTCCACACTCAGTTCAGAGTTCAACGTGGGGCTCAATCCCACAACCCTGGGATCAGGACCTGAGCTGAAATCAAGAGTTGACCGCTTAAATGACTAAGCCACTCAGATGCCCCTAGACTATTCATTTTTACCTAAGAATATATAAATGTATGTATGCATGGATCAGTGAGGATGTATTTGGTTGCAAGTAAAGGAAAGTGCAACTCAAACTGACTAAAAATAAAGGAATTTATTGGCTCATATAATCCTGTGTCTGCCTTAGATTCTTCTTAGGACAAGAATGGATGGATACGTGATAGATAGATAGATAGATAGATAGATAATATATAGGGTAGAATTCAGCATTTGTTTGATTCAGTAGCTTAATACAGTCATCAAAAAGAGTTCTTAGCATGGCATCGAAATGGCTGCAATGTGTCCAGGCTTTACATCTGTACCGTTTACCATCCAGAAGGAGAGAGCATGCCTTTCTTTCCCATGAGACCCTAGCAAACATCCTCTCCAGTCTCATTGGCTTGGATTAGGTCATATACCCCTTTCTTATCAAAAGTTCTAACCAGATATTTGAATTTTGCCAAATGATATTCTGTCTCTGAAGGCAGATGTGGGGTTAATTTACCCTGAATCTTATGTGAGCTGAGTAAACTGGGTTGTTACCAAAGAATGGGAGTCAGATATGTGGGATGCAACTTCACACAAAGCCCATTAGAGTAGGATTACATTATTGTATACTCTCTCCCCACCTCTCTATCTCTCTTTCCTTTGAGATATTATCTATTTATCCTCATTCTACAAAAGACTTCAGGAAGACATGGGCCATCTATAGGAGGAGGTTGAGGATAACAGAGAGAGTACTGGACTTGGAGCTCGGTGATGCCATATCCCATCTCTGTGACCTTGGCCAAGTCCCCTATCTTCAACCTGAAATTCAGTCTCTCTCACTGGATAAATGAGAATAATGTTTACCCTACCTAGCTCACAAGGTTGTTGTGATCAAAGAAAAGATCATGAATTTAGTAACATTTTCTAGTTTACAATGCAAATGTAAGTTATTACTTTTTTTAATGTCTGTCATCATTTAATGAGGAATAGAGATTTCAGAGCAATCACTCAGAGCAGCAGATTTACTTTGGAAAATGTTCTATCCTAAACCTCCAGTTGCCACAAAAAGCAGCAGCAGTGGATTTTAGGTATATGGTGCTGAGTACAGGAAACAATGACTTTGGAATAGCTGGAGAAAGACCAGATGGATGCTTCTATGATCAAATGAGTTATTTTTAGAAACATGTTCAGTATCCTAGGACAGTGTCATGTGGGGAGAAATTATGCTCTGCAGTATAAAGTACTATACTTGTTATTTCCCTTCGAATATCCAGAAGTAAACAACATGGGTTTCAGGACAGACAGACACCTATTTATTATATAACTGTAAGCAATCATTAACCTCTTTGATCCTCAGATTTCTTATATGACAAAGGAGATAATAACATTGACCTCATAAGATTTGAGAGATGGTTATGTAAGTTGGTGACTATACAATGCCAAACGATGCCTGGCACATAGTAGCTGCTTACTAAGTGGTAACTCCTCTGGCTGTCTGTAGTAATTGGTAAATTTACAAGTGGGTAATAATAGGAGGACCTTATCTCTGAAGCTTTCTTCTCTAAGCCTCAGAAGTCCATAAACATTTTGAATAGGATTCTTGATATTCTTAATCTTAAAAAAATGATCTGGAGATGACATTAAGATACTTAAAAACAGGGATTTCTGAACTTCTTAAAGTGTCTTAGCTTGCTTGGCTCAATGTTTTCAAGTTGATTTGTCTTACTAGAGCGATTTGGATAAAAAATACAAAGAGATAGCCATCTGTTAATCATCAATATGACAATTTATATATCTAGTTCTTACCTTGTGAAAAGTTGTTGAGGTTTCTTTTTAGAAAATAACTATCCATCATTGTCAAAATTCAAGAAAATTTAATGGGTCTTAAAAATTTGGAAAATCAATTTTTGTCTTTATATATGGGCAATTTCTGCTGGCCAATATATCTATAAATTAACAGTTCAGTGTTGGTTAATATTTGTATTGACTCTCAAGACATGGTTAGTACCTCTAAATCATCAAACATAGGCAGAGTAACATTCAAAACAGCTTTAGGATTCAGACTAAGAAGGTGTAGGTTCTAAACACTAAGTATCTTCACAACTTTGGGGAAATCACTTAACCTACCTCGCTTCAACTTTGTTATCTGTAGAGTAAGGGAGGTGTACTAGATGATTGCTGAGATGCCTTTAGCTCATAACATTTTATGTTTCTATTCTAATATGTAATATGTACTGTGTGTTTTTAATAAAGAAGCAAATTAGGCTACAGTTGGAAAACTAGGAGTAGCTTGCAGCAAATTTATTAACTACCCCAAAGTTACTATTTTTAATCTTAAGTAAGATATTGTAAAACCAATCACTGTTTAAAACTTGAGTAAAGAATGGGGCACCTGGCTGTTTCAGTTGATAGATCATGCAATGACTTGATCTCAGTGTTATGAATTCAAGCCCCATGTTGGGTATAGAGCTTATATTAAAAAATGAATGAAGTATAGAGGTGCCTAGGTGGATCAGTCAATTGAGCATCCGACACTTGATCTTGGCTCAGGTCATGATCTCATGGTCCATGCTGATAGCATGAAGCCTGCTTGGGATTCTCTCTCTCTCTCTCTCTGCCCCTCTCCTGATCATGCCCTCTCTCTCAAAATAAATAAATAAACTTAAAAAAATTATATAAAAATTAAAAAAAAAACTTGAGTAAGGATAGATCTCAGGGAGCCAACTCCAAGTAATCCATTATTATTTCTGAGATTGAAGTACATTATTGTACATACACTGTATGACTATGGCAAACTAAATTGATAATTGAAATGTAAACAGGCCAGTTTTGAGCTAATTTGTTAATAATCTTCCACTATTAATACATATTTCATCAAATGCTTTTTTCAATCTTGATGTAAGTGAGTAACTTCAGTTATAGACACTGTTATCTATTTATTTTATATGCTGTCGCAACAAATGTCCCACAACTGGCTAACATTCATTAATAATCCTCTAATTAGTATTTGTGCATTTGTTGACAATCTGCTTACATCCTCTAATGGCCTGCTCCTTATTTAACTATTAATCATAAAAATACTTAGCACAACAAAAAAATATTTAAAATGTCCAATTATGATAAGTACTGGGATCAGCAAACATTGTTGGATGTGTAAACAGCCGTCAGTAAAGACAGCTTGTGTACAATTCTAAAAAGCCAGGGTTGATAGACGTTAACCTGTTGGTGGACTTTGGTCATGGCATGTTCACTCAAGCTACAATAGTATTTGTGATGGAAACTCCCCCAGGAGCAAATGTAGAAGCATCAATTTCAGCTGATTAGATCGCTGCCTTAAATATGCACCAGCAAGTAACAATTTAAGGAGAAAACTGACATGCTACAGGAGCTGGAGATCAGACACAATGGGGAACGTATTCAGACTTAAGCAATGGGAAGTCAAGTGATGTTCCATGTCTGTCAAGCAGCAGAGCTGACATGACTGCTGAGGTAAGGAAGACATGCTATGACCCCTACTATGACATGAGGCTTTGTTGGAGAAGGAAAATGTGGTTTTCTGGGAAAGCAGAAAAGAAGGAAACTTTAATTATGCTTACTCTGGTGAATAGCTAACTATGGACATATCCTTAGGGTTAGTCTAAATTCAAGAAAGCACTTATTATTACTCACATAAACTTTTGTATGTTATTTTCAAAGTGCCATTAGGCCCTACCATGTTAATACCATGGCTCTCGTTACAGTAAGAAAAAGAGTCTTTCAAGGTAGTGCAGGCAAACAAGAAGGGGCCCGTGTTAAACCACGTGTATCTGACAACGTGACAATAACAACCCAAACTCAAATCAACATAAAGAATAAGAAATTTACCAATGATTCAGAGGTAGGTATAATCTATGCCAACTTAATCCATTTACTCCATCTTTGTCTTTCTGCTGTTTTCTTGATTCTTCTCTCATCTCTGCGTGGTAGCTTCATGCTGGTACTGAGGCATTGCTCTAGAATTAAACCTCATATCTACCAATGAAAGAATATAATGATAGATAAAGTATTGCTTCCGGGGACTTTTTTCTAGAAGATCAAGGTAACATTTTCAGAAGCCATGAGAAACCTTTTTTTTTTTTTTTTTTTTTTTTTAAATATAGTTGATCTAATTGACATCCTGTGACTAGTCTGGAGCCAATTATAGCAAGGAAGATGGGATGGCCTTAAATGAATCAAGTCCACCTCTCTGAGGCTAGATGTGTGGACAGCTTCTGTGAATACAAGGGCACCGTGTGTGGGAGGAGAGGATATCTGAGTCAAATCAGGGTTCTATTAGGTGAGCAGAAGAAAGAGAAGAATGGATGCCCAGACACTAGTCTAGGATCTGTCTTTACTAGCTGTATGAGATTGGGCAAACCAACTAGACACTCTGAGCTTTATTTTCCTTATCTGAATAACAGGGGCTACTCACCTACATGGTACCCATTTTCTCTTTCCTTAGTAATAATAATGTCTTTCTGTTCTGATTGGAAAATTGCCAGCTAAAGTCTATTCTTTTTAGTCTACTCTGTCTCTGAGGCTCCTGGGAAATTATGCATGACTTTCTTGACTTTCTCTGTTTTATCTTGCCCCATACCTTGAATCAGATTGTAATCATTAGAGCCCAGGCAGTCATTTTGGATCAGGAGGGGATTTGAGAATGGACACCATATATTAGGGATGGTGGGGCAAAAAGATAGAAGGACACTGGGTCCTTTATGACGATAGAATTGCCAGGTCAGCCCTGGACTTCTGACCTAGAGTCTTCTTCTATGTGTGAGAAAAATTAAGCTACAAATATTAAAAGCTACTCTTATTTGAAATATTTGTTATTAGTAGTAGAACACATTGCTCTAATGATTGTCTCCAATCACCAGTGTATAATAATTGTTGTAGACATCACTATGGCAAGTCATGGCCACTCAAATGGATGACCTGTCAAAGCTTCCATATGTCCATGCAAAAAAATTGTTCTCTCCCAATGCAATAAAATTATAATCAAATTAAATTATCATGCTCTTTATTCATTTCACACATGAGTAGTTGAGAGATCAGAGCATGCACAAAAGACTGTGAATTTACAGAAAAAAATGAGTAGAATTTCTTTTCCATATTGCTTCACTCTGCAACAGTCTGCATCAGAATTCATGATTCATTTAATGCTTCCGCACCAATTTTTCATGGAAAAGTGCATCATCTTGGAGAAGAGTACTTCTGCACTGTTGTAAAGCTAAGTGAACAGCTCTTAAAATATCTTAAATCATATTAAATTTAATCTGCTGTTAAAGTATGTCTGGAGGTACTCAATGATGGCAGAAATGACTAATGCTTTGATTAGAGATTGTGTTTATGCCAGGGGTTATTTGTGATTTTTTTTTTCTGGAAAAATTACATTAAGAGATATTTGCATTCAGTTTCTCTTAAACCATCTAAATAGATGGTATTCACAAGGGGGTATGACTAATACTCTCCTTCCTGCCTCCATGTTTAGAGATAATGGCATTCACTTATGTTTGCTCTTGCTTGCAACTTTGAGTCTGTACTCCGTACTATGATGTCAATACCTCCTTGTAGCTCCTTTGACTTTGGGCGATATCCTCTCATTTTTCACTGAGCACTTTGGTATGCTTCTTTTTCTTTCTATAACTTTTCTTTTGATTTTGGGAGTTGACATCACCTTAAGTAAAATCATCACCCTTCAGCTCCTAACCCACTGAGTTTTCCTTTCAGCATCCTTCCAGTCTTGCTCAATTCCTAGACCATAGTTTTGAGTGGATAAATACATTGTTTAATGATTCTTCTTTTTGATTTAAGGTGGTGGCCTGAGGGAATGTGGTAGGGAATGCTTGGGACTGAGGATGAGGTCAAGGGAAGACTGAGAAGATGATAGCAGAATTTAGCCCTTGATTTTAGTTTTAAAACATTGTACACCCTCTAAGTTTTTATTTAGACACAAGATCAGGCTCTGGATCTCATTTATTTAAGCAATAATTTATAGAGCCTCTATGTACTCAATGCATGGTAGTTACTAGGAATAAACAGAGAGAAGATACAATTTCTGCCTTCCAGGAGCTTACTATCTAATGAAGGAGGCAGAGAAATATACTGAAAATTATAGTACTCTGTGGTGGGTGCTATGGAAAGCTCTAAAAGAATCAGAGATTGCCTAAAACAGTCATTAGTGCTTATGATTTTCATTTGATGAGCTGGCATGGAAATAAAGTAGGGGTTGATCAACTAGGCAAGAATTGTCAGACAATATTTATAAGTCCCTTTCATCTGCTGAAGACATTTGCCTTAAACTTGGTGTAGTTCTTAGAATGCCAGGGTCTCCCACCCACACACCCCAGAAGCCAAGGGTCGCCGTCCTTGGTGCTGGGACAGATATGTCTGTGTCTGTAAAGCTGATTGTAAAAATGGTCCTGGTATCTAAAACTGGGAGGTAGATACAAAGATATTTATCTAGAGGGCAAGCTGAGAGATAGCACAGGTCCTATACTGTCTAATCCCTTGTGTGATTCATTGGCCCCAAGTAAGGCTCACCACACTAGTGTGGGGGAAGCACAGTGAGTGTAGGTGTTCTCTGCCCTCATGTCCTCATGCAGCAAATGCCATGGGTATGTGTAGGCAGCCAGGGTGTGGGTGTCTAGAAACACACTGTGCAGCAGCTGTTTCTGGTTCACCTTTCCCAGCAGTTATTGTCATGGTTTGTGGCCGAGGCTGTATTTACAAACACACCAATTCTGGGGACACACTTAAAAAATGTTTAAGCATGGGTTTTTTTCTAACCCTGAGTCATATGATGTCTAGATTTTTCTGCCCCAAAGGGCTTGTATTTGTTTCTTTTTTTAAGACCAGTGTGGAGGCGGCACAGTGTGGTAGAAAGCCAGACAGGGCTGGAAGCTCCGTTTGTTTATTTGCCAGATACATGATTTTGGGGGGATTAATTCTCTAAGCATTGGCTTGCTAATCTACGAAATGGGGTAAGAAACTTAACTTGCATAATAGTAATGAGGCTTTTTAGGCATAACACCTGTAAAGTGCCAGCACAGTTCTTGAAAACAAGTAGGTGCTTCATAAATAATAGTTATTAAACTTAGATTTCCAGTAAGGGTTTCCCCCCCGCCTTGGGGGTGGCTGTGTGGGCAGAAAAGCAGATATTATCTTTTGACAGGAACCAATGTAGTCTCACTACAGGTAGGCCCAGAGCACCTTCATTTCTCTTTTATTCTTGCTGAGAAAGGAGCTGTCTGGCAGGTATATGGCAGAGGCTGGGGCAGTTAAGAATGAGGCCTTGATCACCTCGAAGCTAAAGTTCCTATTCAGGGTAGTCCAGTGGCTTATCCACTATTCATGAATTTGCTTTTCTTCTCTTCACTCTGGAGTACAAAATTAGTTCATCATGTGTACTCCTAAGTATCCCCTAAAATCATGCCTGATTATCGTCATTCGTTTATAGAGAACCCTTCCTTTATTTATACTTTATTTCAATATTTTCTCCCATCTTCCTCTAAACCAAATCCTCTAACCCAAATTTCCTCCTTCACTTAAAGGGCACATTCTTGCTTATTTTATGAATGTCTATTTTACTATTAATATGTCTCTTCACACATACTTATAAATAACAGTACATAGTAGTGTGTGTTTTAAGTGTACAGAAATAACATTTTGTCAGAAGTATAATTTTGTGGGACGCCTGGGTGGCTCAGTCCGTTGGGCATCTGACTCTTGATTTTGCCCCAGGTCATGATCTCACCATCATGGGATCGAGTCCTGCATGGGGCTCTGTGCTGACAGTGTGGAGCCTGCTTGGGAATCTCTCTCTCTCTCTCTCTCTCTCTCTCTCTCTCCCCCTCTGCCCCTGTCCCACTCACGTGTGCTCGTTCTCTCTCAAAATAAATAAATAAACATTAAAAAAAGAAATAGCATTTTGTTTCTTAATTTAAAGTTCACAACTATGTTTTGAGCTTTGTTCTCAGTGCCATATGCGGACCTAGTTCACTCTATCAGTTACCTGCCTAAATCTCCTTCTGATACATCCACTGCATTTTATTTATGAAATCCCCCTGTTGTTGAATCTTATTCTTTACTGTTTCAAGCCACACTCCAGTTAATATTAATTTATATACTTCCCTGTGCATTTCTGTGGTTGTACATCCAGGAGTAGGATTGCAGAGTGGTCAAGTACAAGCATGCTTTGTAGGCTTGATTGCTTTACGGAATGGCTACTTTCCACCAGCAGTGCAAGAGAGATTCTGTTTTCACACATCCTCATCGGCACTTGATGTTATCAGCTTTTCTGGGTTTTTTTTTGCCAATCTGATGCAAAGTGGTGTGTTTCTATTGTTTTATTTGAATTTCTCTGTTTACTGGCAAAGTTGAACATTTCTTTACATAGTTATTAAGTGATTGTGTTTCCTGTGAATTGCTTTTACTATTTGACCCCTTTCCTGTTTGTTTACCTTTCTTTGCATTGTAGAATTCTTTATATATTTTAGATATTAATCTAATGTCAGTCATGGGCACTATAAACATCTTCTCCCAGATAGTCACATATTTGTTACTTTTGTCTATAGTATTCTTTAAAGAGCAAAAAGATGTATTTGAATTTAGTAAAATTTTCAGAATTGGGCTATAATTAGAATATAACATATATAAAATTTTGCACAATATTAAGTGTCCAGCTCTCTTCTCTTTACTAACCTCTCTTTCTTTCCTAAACTTACCTGCCTTAGTCATCTATTTCTGCATAACAGAAAGAGTTATTCTGCATAACTCACTTAGTGAGTTAAAACAATAAACATTTATTATCTCACAGTTTCTGGGTATCAGGACTCTAGAAGCAGCTTAGCTTGGTGATTTGAGCTCAGACTCTCGTGAGATTGCAGTCAAGATGTGGTCAAGGGCTGTAGTCCTCTGAAGGCTTTATTAAGAGTAGAGGATCTTCTTCCAAGAAAGCTCACTCACATGACTTGACTGGAGCCCTTAGTTCCTCTCTGGCTGTCGTAAGAAGGCTCGTTTTCTCACCATGTGGGGCCTTCCCTGGAGCGTTTCAGAACATTAGCTAGCTTTCCCAGAGTGGAGGTGGTAAAGGGAAGCTGGGAGAGAGGAAGGAAGACCTATCGTGCCTTTTTCTGATCTAGTCTCTGAAGTCACACACTGTCATTTTCACTTCATTCTATTTGTTAGAAGCTGGACTTAAGTCCAGTCCACACTTAAAGGGAAGATAATCAGAATCCACTTCTTAAAGGGAGCAACAGTGAAAAATTCGTGGACATATTTTTCAAACCATCACTAAGACTACCTTTACATCTAACATCTTTGAGTTTTTCTCCTCTGTGGACTTTAAAGAAATCGAATCTATTCTTTGGTATCTGACCTCTTTCACTCAGAATTACATTTGTGGGATTCAATTTTGAGAATAGCAGTATGCTCTTCATTGTAATGTCTGGAGAACACTCCATTATAGGGATATATCACAGTTGATATATTCACTGGCATAGGTTGATTGCAGTTTGGGGCTATTACAAATGATACTGCACAAATATTCTTGGACGTAACTTTTGGTACACATGTGAGTACATTTCTGATGGATATTTACTTTGGAGTGAACTGCTGGGTCACAGGGTATGCATATATTCAATTTTGGTAAATGATGCCAGAGAGTTTCCTAAACTGGTTGTATCAATTTAAATTCCCACCAGCAGTGTATGAGAGTTCCAGTTACTCCACATTTTTTTTAAAATTTTTTTTTAACGTTTTATTTATTTTTGAGACAGAGAGAGACAGAGCATGAATGGGGGAGGGGCAGAGAGAGAGGGAGACACAGAATCGGAAGCAGGCTCCAGGCTCTGAGCCATCAGCCCAGAGCCCGACACGGGGCTCGAACTCATGGACCGTGAGATCGTGACCTAAGCTGAAGTCGGCCGCTTAACTGACTGAGCCACCCAGGCGCCCATTCCACATTTTTGTTAGCACTAGGTATTACCAGTCTTTTCTATTGTAGCTATTCCAGTAAATGCATATAAGCATCTCATTTTAGTTTTAATTTGTATTTTCTTGATTTCTAATGAGATTGAACTCCTTTTCATTTCAATTCCACTTTTCCTATAAATTGTCTTCTCAAGTACTTTGCTCATTTTTCTATTGAGTTATCTTATTTCTTACTGATTTATGGAAATTCTTTGTAAATTTTTTTTACATGCATTACAAACATCTTTTTTGACTCTGTGCCTTGTTTTTTTCATTCTCTTAATGGCATCTTTTGATGAATAGAGGTTTTTGACTTTGCTGTAATCCAATTTATCAATCTTTTCCTTTGTTATTAGTGCTTTTTGTATCTGTTTAGTTATTCTTTCTTGATTTCTAGTATGAAGACGTGAGCCTGTATTATCTTCATTAAGTTTTAATGTTAATGAAACTATAGAGAGATACTCAATCCATTTATCTTTGATTGTTGCACAAAGTGAACTAGGGGTCATTTAACTTTTTAAAAACACTCAACCAATTGGGTCTGCGCTGAAAGGTGGCCTTTTCCCACTACTCTGAGGTACCACCTGTGTAACACTTCACAAATGCATGTGGTTGTGGGTCTGTTCATTTCATTGATCTGTTTGTCTTTCCCCACGTCAACACTACTCTCTATTAAAAGCTGTATCTTCATATGTGTTGAATTTATTCAAGTACTTCCATTTTTCCTTATTATTTACGATTTGTTTCTTTTTCATGCCTTTGCATTTCTTCGTTAATTTTGGAATCGTCTTGTTCATTTCCACAGGAAAACCTACCTAGAATTTCACCTTGGATTGTGTTGAATCTTTAGGCCTATTTTGGGGAGGATTAATTTATTTATGGAATATTCTAATCTACAACACACTGGAGGCTTTCACTTTTTTAAGTGTTCTTTTATTTACCTTAATAGTTTTTTAGAGTTTTCTGGCAGAGGTTCTGTGTATCTTTTGTTAAATTTATTCCCAGGCAATTGATAGTTTTAATACGAATGTATTATGAAAATACTATTTTCGAATTTTTGGTTTATATATAGAAATAGTACTGTTTTTTTAAATATTGACGTGGTGTCCAGCAATTTTGCTGAATTAAATGATTAACTCTAAAAGTTTATATTTAGAGACAGTGAATTGTCTACACTACTTGCCATGTACAAATACTTTTATTTTTCTTTTCTAAGCTTATACTTCCCCACCTTGCATTGCTATGACTTTCAATACAACATTCTATTGAAGGGATAGTAGCACATATCCTTGTTCTATTTCCAAAGTCAGGATTTGAAATCTGTCCTTACTCATTTATATTTTACTTTCACAATTATTTATTTTGATTATTTTACTGATAATTTATATTTTACTTTCACAATTATTTATTTTGATTATTTGATCAGAAGAACGTGTTTTTTAAAATGTAATTTATTGTCAAGTTGGCTAACATACAGTGTATACAGTGTGCTCTTGGCTTTGGGGGTAGATTCCTGTGATTCATCGCTTACATACAACACCCAGCGCTCATCCCAACAAGTGTCTTCCTCAATTCCCATCACCCATTTTCCCCTCTCCCCTGCTCCCCCCCATCAACCCTAAGTTCGTTCTCTGTATTTAAGAGTCTCTGATGGTTTGCCTCCCTCCCTGTTTGTAACTATTTTTTTCCCCCTTCCCTTCCCCCCATGGTCTTCTGTTAAGTTTCTGAAGTTCCACATATGAGTGAAAACATATGATATCTGTCTTTCTCTGACTTATTTCACTTAGCATAATACCCTCCAGTTGCATCCAGGTTGTTGCAAATGGCAGGATTCCATTCTTTCTCATTGCCAAGTAGTATTCCATTGTATATATAAACCACATCTTCTTTATCCATTCATCAGTTGATGGACATTTGGGCTCCTTCCATAATTTAGCTATTGTTGAAAGCACTGCTATAAACATTGGGGTACATGTGCCCCTATGAATCAGCACTCCTGTATCCTTTGTATAAATTCCTAGTATGCTATTGTTGGGTCATAGGGTAGTTCTATTTTTAATTTTTTGAGGAGCCTCCATACCGTTTTCCAGAGTGGCTACACCAGTTTGTTTTCCCACCAACAGTGCAAAAGGGTTCCTCTTTCTCTGCATCCTCGCCAACATCTGTTGTTACCTGAGTTGTTAATGTTAGCCATTCTGACAGGTGTTAGGTGGTATCTCAATGTGGTTTTGATTTGTATTTCCCTGGTGATGACTGATGGTGAGCATCTTTTCATGTGTCTGCTGGCCATGTGGATGTCTTCTTTGAAAAAGTGTCTATTC
The DNA here is from genome assembly GCF_024362965.1 of Panthera pardus. Taxonomy (NCBI): domain Eukaryota; kingdom Metazoa; phylum Chordata; class Mammalia; order Carnivora; family Felidae; genus Panthera; species Panthera pardus. The sequence goes on along the minus strand of NW_026526721.1, from coordinate 94,554,284 downwards.
ATGTCTTCTGCCCATTTCTTCACTGGATTATTTGTTTTTCGGGTGTTGAGTTTGGTAAGTTCTTTATAGATTTTGGACCCTAACCATTTATCCAATATGTCATTTGCAGATATCTTCTTCCGTTCCGTCAGTTGCCTTTTAGTTTTGTTGATTGTTTCCTTTGCTGTGCAGAAGCTTTTTATCTTGATGAGGTCCCAATAGTTCATTTTTTGTTTTTGTTTCCTTGCCTTCAGAGATGTGTCAAGCAAGAAGTTGCTGTGACTGAGGTCAAACAGGTTGTTGCCTGTTTTCTCCTCTAAGATTTTGATGGTTTCCTGTCTCACATTTAAGTCTTTCATCCATTTTGAGTTTATTTTTGTGTATGGTATAAGAAAGTGGTCCATTCTTCTGCATGTTGTTGTCCAGTTCTCCCAGCACCATTTGCTAGAGAGTATCTTTTTTCCGTTGGATACTCTTTCCTGCTTTGTCAAAGATAAGTTGGCTATACATTTGTGGGTCCAATTCTGTGTTCTCTATTCTATTCCATTGGTCTATGTATCTGTTTTTGTGCCAACACTATACTGTCTTGATGATTACAGCTTCGTAGTAGAGGCTAAAGTCCAGGACTGTGATGCCTCCCGCTTTGGTTTTCTTTTTCAACATTACTTTGGCTATTCGGGGTCTTTTGTGGTTCCATACAAATTTTAGGATTGTTTGTTCTAGCTTCGAGAAGAATGCTGGTGCAATTTTGATTGGGATTGCACTGAATGTGTGGATTGCTTTGGGTGGTATTGACATTTTAACAATATTTGTTCTTCAAATCCATGAACATGGAATGTTTTTCCATTTCTTTGTGTCTTCTTCAATTTCTTTCATACGTTTTCTATAGTTTTCAACATACAGATCTTTTACATCTTTGGTTAGGTTTATTCCTAGGTATTTTATGGTTCTTGCAATTATAAATGGGATTGATTTCTTGATTTCTCTTTCTGTTGTATTTTAGTAAGTAAGAGATGGGAACTACCCTCAATTTTTTGGACATCTTGATCCCCATATCATTTTCTAAATAACTCATTTTTTCACTATTGTTTGGTTTGTAACTTTGATTATATACCAGATGAAAAAAATAATGGTTACTTACGTCAGAGTGACTGCGATAGATTTGGTGAGAAATGGGCAAGTTTTGGATGTTTTTTGAAAATCTCTTTTTGTGTGTGTGTGAAAGAGATGGGGAGAGGGGCAGAGGGAGAAAGAAAATCCTAAGCAGGCTCCATGCCCAGCACTGAGCCTGATGTGGGGGTCAGTCTTATGGCCCTGAGATCATGACCTGAGCCGAAATCAAGATTTGGATGCTTAACCAACTGAGCCACTTAGGTGCTCCAAAAATCTCTTTTCTAACTTAAATGTTAATACAATCTACAGCTATGGAATAGAGAGCACATACTCTAAGTGTGGCATGAGAATGATGACGTTTTCTAATTGTTTTTGCTTGGCCTGAAAGTATATCATTTTTTATCATAGATAGTCTTTACAAGGAAGAGCAGCTGTTCACTGTAAGACTTCTTGACATCGAAGGTCAAGAAAACGATGGATAACCTCTTGACACTACTATATGATGCTGCTCATACGGTCTGTTGGCCAAGAAGAGCAGAGGAGATGGTAAACTTTCAGTGTTGAATCAATTGGTTGTTTGAATGCAGGAACACAGATAACTGCCCAGCTCATTTCCTCACTTGATTCGAAAAAATATATTATATGATCTCTCTCTCCAAACTGTAAACTGAACCCTACCAGGGGTAAGGATTTTTCTGTTTGTTTGTTTATTTGTTTGTTCACTGATGTATCCCAACAGTGAAAGAGACAAATGCCTAACATATTGTGGTGTTCAGTATGTATCTTCTGAATGGATGTATCAGCTTAATTAGTAAAGAAGGTATGAGCTTAACTCTTGTTAAGATTCCGGGCTCACCCAGTTTCTCCAGGATAGTCTCAGGTAATGGGACTCACGGTCCGTACTCCCATGGTACCCCTTCTGAGAATTACTTCCATTCTATCCTTTCTCCTGACTGGAGAAAGCAGGCCTAGTGTTCTTAGGAACTCACAGGCATTTGGACCATTCCATCCTCCCCTTCACCATCTGTAAATCTGCAATCTGGCTTGGAATGAGAAAAAAACTTCACTCTTTTCTGGTTGGGGGCCCCACTTCCTTTTGGGATCCCTTTGGAACAAGGCAGATTGAAAGGCAGAATTAAAAGTGATTATGTTACCTGTGCTTACGAGTCTATGTTCCCCAAATTAACACCCACTATTTAAAGGAAAAGAGAACCCACTTTAAAAAAAATTTTTTTTTTAATGTTTATTTATTTTTGAGAGAGAGAGACAGAGACAGAGTGTGAGCAGGGGAAGGGCGGAGAGAGAGGGAGACACAGAATCCGAAGCAGGCTCCAGGCTCTGAGCTGTCAGCACAGAGCCCGATGCAGGGCTGGAACTCACAGACTGTGAGATCATGACCTGAGCTGAAGTTGGAGCTCAGCTGACTGAGCCACTCAGGCGCCCCAAAAGAACCCACTTTTAACTCCACCCCTGAAATGAGAAAGTTAGTCTTTAATCAGGGAAACATAATCAGGTAATGATTCAGAAGTAGGTTTCACAATTTATTGAGGAGATTTAACTCAGTGGAGTATAGCAGCTTTATTTTTTCCAATTACCATTTTAAACTATGCTCTGATAAGTCCTCCATTTCCTGTCTCAGCAGCATGTTCAGCCGATTCCATAACTTTCTTGTCACTTTTGCTAATTAAGAGTCCAGTTCAATTTCAAAGTGTATTAAAGCTCGCTCTCTCCCTTCCCTGCAGCACAGGCCTGAGCATGACCTCTGGATGGTGGAAGAAGAGGATGTGAGATGCACACAGCCTGCCTTCTTCTTTTCTAGGTCTCCATTCTGTGTGGTTGCAGGGGGCTGGAAGGAGAGATGATGCAGGCAAAAGTCATATTATATACCTGACGACATATATGTGGCAGGAAGATGTCCCTGGCCAAGCTCTGTTTTGATCTGGTTCTGTTTGATGCTAGTTGCCTTTGCTGATGGGCGTGGTGTTGTAGAAATAACTATTTCATATTTTCTTGAGGGTGATGTCAAATTTTGTCTGATTCTCTTCCCACACCACCCTTGGTACTGAGGATCCCTCAGAGAGAGACAGTTGTTTGTCTTTGGCCTGGCCATCAGTCCACGTCTCCACCCTTCTCTCTCAATGGGTATCACCTCACCTGGCCCTGGCAACCCTGTAACTCCTCTTTCTGCTACAATGTCTGTACTTCTTTGCATGATGTCATCAAAATTGTTGAGGTATGTTCCACACCCTCTGAGAGTCCTAGGGGACTGAGCTGTAGCTGTTCCAACTTTCATTTTCTTACATGGCATGATGCATTATAGTTCTTCCTAATTCGGATAAGTGGTCCAAACTGGAAAGTTTAGAGGGCCATAGGTGCAAGGAAGAAAGTGGTCAAGCATATCGACACCTTCTGGTGTCTGAAATTCCCATCGTTAGAGTTAAGACTTTAGGTTAAAATAGCACGGAAGGCCATTATTACAATGCAAGCATTTCTCAAGAGAAGTCATTAACATTGGCACATCTGCATAGAAGAGAATCATAAAAGCTAATTCTGAAGGGATGAGAATTTCTTTGATAAGTCTCGTATATGAAATGTGAGAGGGAACTAACTTGTCTGGTTCCTACTATAATATACTCACTTTTAAAATCCGTATTTTATTTAACCTTCCCGTCATCAACTTTAGGTTCACATCCTTGTTCTCACCTCACAGTAATTTGCCAAAGGACACACGGTAAATGGCTGTGGCAAGGTGTATTATTGTTCAACATATTTGCTATCCTTTGTTGGGTTAAATATCTCTGCTCTGTTGATGTTAGATTCAGTGGTATAACTGGTTTGGTCAGTAAAATATGAATGGAAGCGATGAGAGCAGAAAATTTTAAAGCCAGCATATGATTTCATTGTATCTTCTCCTTCTTCCACAAGGTCAGTTTCCTAAACAGAGGCTGCTCCTTTAGCCTGGGTCTTGAGCTGAAGAAAACATGAAACAGAACTGCAGCTGACCTACAAATGATGTGTAGACTGAGTGAGAAATAAACCTTTGTTATTGCAAGCCACCAAGATTCTGGATTTGTTTGTTACTGCACCATAACTTAGCCTGAGCTGGTTAATACAGTGACCGAAACAGGATTCAAACCCAGGCCTGTCTGACTTCAAAGCCCATGCTTTTTTCTCTTCTAGCACGCCTCCCTGTTGGGAGGACACAGAGGCCTAGTCACTACTTCTGTGCCACATGTAGCACCTCCTCGTCCCTCCTTCACCTCCTTCCACAAATGCCCACTGGGAGCTTGGGAAAGTTTCCGGAGGGCACAGCCATTCCTGGAGGAGCCCTGCCTAGGCCTGAATGTCATGTAAGCTCAGAGCAGATCTGATTCCCCAGTTTCACATTGGCCTCCCCCTTCTTGGAAGCACTAAAACAGGGAGGAAGGGACAAGTGATGACAGTAAGGAGTTCCATGCTGCCCTTCCAGGCGCTCTCTGGCTCAGCTGAAGGGGAGCTGGTATGATCTGGTGGACAGACAGGCACTGAGTGGTGTGAAGCTTTCCGTTCCCGGCTTCCTCCCTACCCCTGGGGTCACTGGAAAGTTTTTCATCCCAGATTAGATGTGAACACTTTTCTGTAGGAAGGGGAAGGTCTAAGGGCCTCTCATTCAAAGCAAATAGGTGTTCTAATGAGAACTAGACTGGGCCTTCGGGCAAAATGGAATTTTGCTACTTAGATTGACTGGTTAAGTCAGGCCAGTGGGGAGAAGGAAACAGATAAAACAACAACAACAACAACAACAACAACAACAACAACAAAACAACACCTGTCTGTTTCTGGAGCTCAGCTAATCCAAAAAGTGATCCCGACATTTTTTTTTTTTTCCTGCTCAAACACATGTGGCCATATTCCTCCAGAAATTTAAACTGAGAAAATGAGAGCTGACAACTTTCTTTGTTTGGATCCCCCCTAGGATTCTGTGCCACCTGGGTCAATGGCCTGGAGAATTGTCCTGAAGATTCACCTCCTCTGGCATCTGTCACAGGAACTAGTCAATCAGGGAACAGTGGTAGGGGCTGAGTCCACTGTTACACTGTGACCACAGCTTCCATTTTGGGGGGAAAGGAGGTCTGTGTGGTCAACTTGCAGCCCACCAGCTTCACATTTGTTTTGCTTTTAAATGGTCTTTGGGTGGCTACATAATCTTCCCCAAGGGATTGATCACATAGAGGAGCTGATTGGCACTTGAGTTTCTTGGGTCTCTTCCTTTCCTGGATTCAGGGCACCAAAAATACCATTTGTGCTGTTTTACCATGTATCCCTTTGAGATACCCATAAGACGGACATTTTGAAGGAAACCTAATAGTCAACGCTGATATGTAAGTGATTTTCAAAATGGAAGAAGACGCCAAAATTCCCTTTGTTTCATGATATGTATATTTGCCCCTGACTCATTTACCAGGGGGGCTTTCCCTCATTGTATGGCTCCCCATTTCACCATCTGAGCAACAAAAACACATCTTCTTAGCCCTGATACTCTCAAGGTACCTGACAATTACAGTCGACTGGGCCACATGACCAGCTCCAGTGGATCCGACTGGTGTTTCAGTTTTTTGTTTTGTTTACTTCTGCACAGTAGTAATAGCCAGCTTTTGAAGAGGGCTTCACTGCTCCTACAGTGCTTTCATATACATTGCCCAATCAAGCGCTCGCAGTTCCTGAGGAGTGGGTTGAACAGAACGTTGTTAGGAACTCCTGTACAGAGCAGGTCAGACAGAACTTTCTCCGTCGTATTGTGTGGAGCTGGGAGGTTAAGGACTACATCACTTTGGTGTGATTCTGAATCATGTGCTCTTCTATCTATTGGACATGTACACAGAATGAGAAAAAAATGAGGAAAGAGAGAAGAAGAAATTGGGCAAGAAGAAACAAGTAAGGAAGATGGGTCAGGGTGTTAAAATAACAGGTGAAGTATCTAACCAACTGGAAGCTTCGGTTGGCTGGATTGAGTACTCCCTCAGGCAGACATGATGGTTTTCTTTTCTGATCTATGGCAAGCCCTAAAAAGACCTGGGCTCTTTGTAGGGGCACTCACTTAAATATTCACTGCCTGAGTTGATTAACAAGGATGACTTATAATGCCTTCTCCTGGATGGAGGGATTATTACATTTTTATGGGTATGAGTCCCACTCACTTGTTCTTGTTATAAAATGACTGGTAACAAATAAAACTTTCCAACAATCTAATATTCTCTTGCCTAGGCAACTTCAAGTAGCATTAGAGATACTATTTTTTCACTAAATTGATTGAATTCATGAGTTGCCTTAGTATGGTGGGGAGATACGCATATCACATTATAATTTAGTGAACGAATTGTTTTCCCAAACTCCATACAGACAGACCCTGCCCACAGCACCTGGTACGGTAACTATGGCAAGGACTAACTGTTGTTTGCTTCCTCATGGATTCTTAATTTTCTTTTTTTTCTTTAAATAGGAGATTGTGCCTAGGAATCTCTAGGAAATCTCACTCAGGGGCTCCTGGATGGCTCAGTCAGTTAAGCATCTGACTTCGGCTCAGGTTAATTATATTATATATAAATTATCTCACAGGGTCATGTTTTTGAGCCCTGTATTGGGCTCTTTGCTGTCTGCACAGAACCCACATTGGGTTCTCTGTCTCCCTCTCTCTGCCCCTCTCCTGCTCTCTCTCTGTCTCTCTCTTTCAAAAATAAATCAACATTAAAAAAAAAAAGAATTTCACACATTAGCTTCTATATTAACTTTGACATTTAATTGTGTGCTGCCTTTAACATTGTTTCTTCTCTTTCCTTCAAGCATATATGGCTTAGCTCACTGACTCAAATGAAAACTCAAAGACAGTGTTGTGAATTAATTGTGTCCCCCAAAATTCGTATGTTAAAACCTTTAAAATATGACTGTATTTGGAGAGAGGGTCTTTAGAGGAGGTAATGAAGTTAAAATGAGGCTGTTAGTCTGGACCCTAATCCAGTCTAACCGTGTCCTTTTAAGAAAAGGAGATTAGGACACACAAAGAGACATCAGGGATGAACAACATGGGAGAAAAGGTGGCTGACTGTAGGCCAAGGAGAGAGGCCTCAGAAAAAACCAACCCTGTTGGTACCTGGTCTTCCAGGCTTCCAGAACGGCAGGAAAATAAGTCACCTGCTGGTGGTATTCTGTTACGGAGGGCCCAGCAAATTAATACAGATAGTGACCTCTTCTATTTCTCTGATATATCTGCCCCATTGTGTCATGCAAAATGCTCAGGACACAATTTAGGCAGCACTTAATAATACTAGCTGTATTTATTTTCCTTTTTATCCTTTATGTATTTTAAAAAAATCCATTCATGAAGCATTTAACGTAATTTGCTTCATATGCAGTCATTTTGGTTTGTTGGCAAATGGTTCTCTATCCTCATTAGCGAAGACTTAGTTATTTGTTTGCATGGATAATATACATAAAAGGTAAGTATTTAAACAGCATGAAAGATGATACAGTGAAAGATGATACGCTCACTCACACCTCAGTCTTCCAGTTCACTTCCTTAGAGGCAGCCATTATTACCAGTTGTCTGTCTTTCCAGATAAATCTTTGCTCAGAAACATGTCTCTGCATGTGAGTGTCTAATATACACATCTGTATTATAGATATATAGTATATATATTTATGCAAATCCATGCTTTAAAAAAATCTATATATAGATATAAATATATATCCTCCTCTGACTTTCTTTTTTTATTTTATTTTGTTTATATCAAATGATGGTATAATGCACATGTTTCTACTTTTTGTTAATAGTCAGATGTCTATTTAAAAGAAAAAATATGGAACACTTCATGCAATTTGTGTGCCATCCTTGCTCAGGGGCCATAATAATCATCTCTGTATTGTTCCAATTTTAGTATATGTGCCACTGAAGCGAGCGTGACATGTTTCTACTTTAAAAAAAATTTTTTTTTAACGTTTATTTATTTTTGAGACAGAGAGAGACAGAGCATGAACGGGGGAGGGTCAGAGAGAAGGAGACACAGAATCTGAAACAGGCTCCAGGCTCTGAGTGGTCAGCACAGAGCCCGACGCGGGGCTCGAACTCACGGACCGTGAGATCATGACCTGAGCCGAAGTCGGACGCTTAACTGACTGAGCCATCCAGGTGCCCCTGTTTCTACTTTTTAAAGAAAACTAACTCAGCAATAAATCTTGGGAATTGTTGCACATAAGACATAGAAATCCATCCCATTCCTTGTAACTTATTTTATAAAAATTTATTTTTTTTAATTTGTTGAGAGAGAGAGAGAGAGAGAGAGAGAGAAAGAGAGAGACTCTTAAGCAGGTTCCATGCCCAGCACAGAGCCCAACATGGGACTCGATCTCAAAAACCCTGAGATCCTGACCTGAGCTGAAATTGAGTCAGATGCTTAGCTGACTGAGCCACCCAGGCACAGCACACTTTGTTGCAGTTATTTTAAATATATTGTCCTCCTTGTTTCCTCCACCCTAACCAACACACTTTCACACAGACATCCTCATGGAGCACAAACAGGAAATATAACTTTTACAGATGCTCATCTTGCTGTCATTTCCTGATAGGAATATTTTTAAAAATTTTAGATGTTTATTTATTTTTGAGAGAGAGAGAGAGAGACAGAGCACGAATGGGGGAGGGGAAGAGAGAGAGGGAGACACAGAATCCGATGCAGGCTTCAGGCTCTGAGCTATCAGCACAGAGCCCAATGTGGGGCTCGAACTCACAAACCATGAGACCATGACTTGAGCCAAAATCGGATGCTTAACCAACTGAGCCACCCAAGCGCCCCTCCTGATAGGATATTTGAGTGAAGAAGCATTGAATCAGGCACTAAAGCCATAAGCATTAAACAGAAGGGCACAATTTTTAGGCAGCCCAAATAAGCCAGAGTAGTAACAGTGAGACTTTCTCAGGCTAGCACCATGCATTTCTAGTAGGTACAGTAACTTCAGGTATGTACCAGCAGCCATATTTATAGCCCATGCTCCCTCTGACGATTGTGCAATTAATATTGGACCGAGAAATAATAATAATTTTTAAAAGAATCATACATAAATAAAACACACTAGAAAACCAAAGTGTTTTTTTCCTGTTTCCTATTCGTTCTTGTTCATTTGTATACATACTTTGATAGTTTTAATTATAAATCAGAGCAATTATGTATTCTGCTGTTGCCTCTTAAAATGAATCATAAACATTGTTGCTTGTTACTATGTCTACACAATAATAATTTTATATGGTTGCATAATAGTCCATCCAGTTGATGTATTGTTTCCTCTAATTAAAAAAAGGGAAAATTGTATTATATGAGCTATAATTAAATAAAACTTAAAAGAACATCAATCTGACACATATTAATGATAGGCATAAATGTTATTGAGCTACAAGGCAATTGACTATAAAATAAACAGCAGCTCACATAAATTATAATTAATATTCTCTTTACCCTGTGAAACCAAAGCTTTCTGGGGGAGAGGCTACAGAAAAGGAAACTTTTCAGAAGTCCTCCTGAAAAAGGAACAGAGTTTTCTATTCTTTTAAGAGTTGGTTTCAGGAAATGAGGCTGCAAATTCTTTTTTCCCTTCGTGTGGCAAAACCTCTACTTGCACAGAGGTGGGGGGAACAGAATCTGCCTCAGTCAGATTAGGTTAATCAGAATGTTTTCCTAACAACTAGCCACAAAATAGGAATAACTAATGTCCTTTAATTAATTAATTTAATCAACAGATATTTATTGAGCACCAGTTATATGCTGGATGTGAGATACATAGGCAAGAAGAGAACCTCTGCTCCTGTCTAGAACGTTGACGTTGTCCTTACTAGAACAGTAATCAAATGAGTGATAAAATAATGACAGGTTTTAGAAAGTGCTAAGAAAGAATAAACAGGGTACTGTCACAGACAGAAATGAAGGTGGGGTATCCTTTGGATAGGTCATCAGAGAAGGTCTCTCTGTAGAAGTCACACTGACACTGAAACTTGAAGAAGAGTCAGCCACACAAACGGTGGTGGGGGGGGGGGGCGGTAAAGGGAACCAGAGGGGCAAAGACTGTAAGGCAGGATCACATGTAGCATGTTAATTCGGCCAGTGGGACTGCAGTGCACTGGACCAAAAGAAGTGTGACCCCAGGCAAGGTGAAGAGGAGGGCAAGGGGCTCATCATGAATGCCTTAGGACCCCATAGCACGAGCCTAAGATTTCATCTGAAGCACAGTGAAGAGACAGGTATAAGTTTTAAGCAGGTGAACAGTGTAATTCAAACCACGTTTTGAAAAGAACCTTTGGCTGCAGTGCAGAAACTAGATTAGAGGGGGGTCAGAAATGGAAGTAGAGAGAGTAATTATGAGGTTATTCGTGTTGCCCCCACGAGAGGTGACAATGGCTGGAACCTCAGTGGTGACAGTGGAGATGGGGCCGGTTGGATCTCAAAGGAAACAGAGCTGACAGCTGAAATGATGGTGAGGGATGAGGAAGAAGGAAGACGCCAGTAATGACCACTGGGTTTTGCGGGGAGCACCAAATTCAGAAGTGGAAAGCAGGGATTAAGGGTTATCTTTGGAGGGGCGCCTTGGTGGCTCAGTCAGGTGAGCATCCAACTTCGCTCAGGTCTTGATCTCGCGGTATGGTTGGTGAGTTCCAGCCTCGTCTGGGGCTCTCTGCTGTCAGTGCAGAACCCATTTCAGATCCTCTGTCCCCCTCTCTCTCTTCCCCTCCCCTGCTTGCGCTCTCTGTCTCAAAAATAAACATTAAAATAAAAGAGTTTTCTTTGGATATTTAAATTGGAGATGTCTTATAAGGCATCCAAGTGGAGTTGTCAGCTAGGTGTGAGATCCATTTGGGAGTTGTCAGCAGCCTGATATTTAAAGCCGGAAGACTGGATGAGACTCTGAAGAAGGGTGTGCGGTTGAGGAAGGGAAGGGGGCCCGGGGACTGAACCTGTGACCTTCCTCCGTGTCCAACCATGTCAGGAAGTAAATCCCCACCTGCTGGAACCCTCAGCTCTCTGGAGATTCGTAATGGATTCATTATTAACTGACCCCCTCAATGGTCAGGGAAATTCTCCAGGGAAATATTTTTCTTTCAGATCTTATAGTTTCTTTTCTGCATTTTCCTCTAGTCCTGGCACCTCCTGGACCTAGGAACCCTCCTATGAGGAAAAGACAGGGCAAGTGTGGGTGAGGTTTTTCATGCTCAGGGATCAGGTAGGTTGTCACCTTACGCAGTTGTAAGTTGGAAAGTCTGCACAGCTGCCAGAGTATTTTGCCATTTGTTTCTCTGTTTTCATGGATGTAAGTAACTATTGCGGGTATTTCCTGAGAGCCAGAATCCCCAAAGCTCCTATATCTGCATCTTCTAGTAGCTCCTGGGTCAGCCCTAGGTGCTCTGTAGTAAGCCTGCAAAGTAGGACGCCGAAAGGTGGCTTTGGAAGCATAAAGCCCAAGCCTCCCATTTTACAAATGAAGGAATTGACTCACCCACTAACACCCATGAGATGAAGCATATTTCAGGTTTCATTTTATCAACCACTGATAAACTTCTTTGATTAAGGGGAGCCCATCAACTTACATTTAATCCAAGAGATGATTTACTTACTTCGGCCCCTAAGAAAAGACCAATCTAATGTTTAAAACCTCTATCATTTGGAAAAGGAATGAAGAGCATTTCCAGGCCCTGAAGCATGCTAAGAAACCCCCTACTGGGGTGTGTAGTGGCTCAGTTGGTTAAATGTCCGATTCTTGATTTCAGATCATTTGATCTCAGGGTCTGTGAGTTTGAGCCCCGTGTTGGGCTCTGTGCTGACAACTCAGAGCCTGGAGCCTGCTTCCGATTCTGTGTCTCCCTCTCTCTCTGCCCCTCCCCTGCTCGCATTCTCTCTCTCTCTCTCAAAATAAACAAACATTAAAAAAACAAAACACAAAAAACAAAACCCTCCTACTAATGCTTCACTTTTCCCTGCATGAAGAATTGGTAGATTCTGTTATCCAGGGTCACCTTCAGTTTTAGACACTGAATCTGTAGAAGCTCAGAGTACTCTGTATTGTGAATGACCACGAGAAAAGCAAAAGGACTTAGAAATTAGAGATATAGGTTTTGTATTGGCATATGGAAACCCAAATCGTATATAAAGGGCACCACCTCTACATGGCCGAATAACAATAGATTGACATGTGCTGAATAATTGATAAAGCTCGCCCTTCCATAAAGCCTGGTTTTATACACTAAAAACAGAGGATGTGAGGAGTTCAGTGGGAAAGACCCTGTTTAATCTCTTCTGAGCAATATCTGATGAGACAAACACACGTTAGTTTCTGATTCTGTCCCTTCTCTGCCTGACGTTTTGCCCCTGATTTAGGTGAAGAAGTGTCTCAGTTCCCGTTTGTGATTTCAGTGAATTGAGGCACATACTCTTCCTCCTAGAATATCAAGATTCATAGATTTGGGGGCCAGAAGGAGCTTGAGAGATAATTCAGTGCATCTCTCTTCGTTTCTGAAAACAAAATCAGAGAGGTAAGGGGCTTGACCAAAATTACACAGTGATTAGAGATGGGCCCACTATCCAGGACTCATGACGGACAACGGCACTTTTCCTGCCGTTTGAACTAAGCTGGTGGAGAACTGCTCCTGATATGACATGGGTAGGATTATATTTTCCTTGTAAATTATGCATTTTATACAGGTTTGAATTTTATTCTATTAATTTTTTTGGAACTTAGGAAAAAGAAAAAACTATCATGCATGGGATCACTCTCAGTATTTTTAAAATATTTCTTCCCAGGTTTTTTTTTTTCCCCTGTGCATATTTTAAAATAATTATTACTTAGTACATACACAGTTTTCATTTTTTCAGTTGATATATTGAACATTCCTAATGGATACAGAATAGCCAGAAAAATGGATATACTATAATTCACTGAATGTCTCTGTGGATTTTGAGGGTTTAGGGTGATTCCTTTTTTTGCTACAGTATGTAACAGGATTGTATGATATATAAATATTTTAAAGCATATAGCTTTTCTGATAGATTATTCCCTTAATATGGAACTCCAGAAACAGAATTAGAAAGCCATGGATATTACTATTTAAAAAGACACAAGGTCGACAAGGTCAGCCCAGTTAACTGTTGCTTTACAACATTGAGCATTATCATTAAAAATATTTGCTAAATTCCTCATTTTGGTAGATGTGATTTCTCAAAGCACTGTCTAGTTATGTCCTTTGTCCATTTAGTTATTGATGTCAGGTTTTTATTGGTTTTTACTAGTGTTTGAATATGAGAACATAATCACTCTTTTCCTGTCACATTTGGGGTAATAATTCCTCCCAGACTATGGTCTACTGCATATTTTAAAATAGAGAGTAGAAATTGGGTTAATAAACATGCCATCTCATGCTGCATCTTCTCTGCTTCAAAGGTGCTCAGGGGGCACCTGGGTCGCTCAGTTGGTTAAACATCCGACTTTAGCTCAGGTCATGATCTCATGGTTCGTGAGTTCAAGCCCTGCATAGGGCTCGCTGCTGTCAGCTCAGAGCCCCTTCAGATCCTGGGGACTCCCTCTCTTTCTGCCCCTCCCCCACATGTTCTCTCTCTCTCTCTCTCTCTCAAAAATAAATAAACATTAAAAAAAAGTGCTCAGAAGGTGGGGCAGGGGGAATGGAGAGAGAGAGAGAGAGAGAGACAGAGAGAGAGAGAGAGACAGAGAATATTCTAAGGCAATGAATTCTGGATTCTAAGAAACATCGGGCAGTTCGGTTATTCTATGTAAACAGATTGCACAGGTTGTTCATGTGAAAAGCGGAAATGTGCCGACCACATTTCAGGCCCTGTGAAGCTGAAAAGGTCAACCAGCCCCTGTATGCAATGAAAAACAAATTCTGCTCATCCACACAGAGAGGTAGGTTTCAATTAAAAACCACACAGAGTGGGTGAGTAATTTCTTAATATATTCCACTTGTAAATGAGAAGCAAAAACACTCATTAGTAATCCTTAAATCCGTGGTGAGTCAGCACTGTCCACAGAAAACAAATATATACCACCCTGCTCACACTGAAGGGGAAAAGAGATTCACATGAACTTTTCCCCCCTTTTGTTGTCAGATATGCTTTTCATGTTTTTAAAAACCTATCAAAAATGATATCATCACATTGTCCCTCTGGGTCTGTTGCTGCATTTGTAAACTTTAATATTTTTCTGGTTAATATTTTATAAAGCAGGCAAACTCATAAAATGCAAGCTGTCAGGAGCCTTCAAGATAACATCAGCCCCTTCCTCCCCCCACCACCCCCACCCAGTCACTTAAGTGGAAGCTTAAGCCACATGGCTGGAAGTAAAAAGAAAAGAATTCTAATTTCCCAAGATGGTTAGATTTACTCTGATTCACAGGCAAAAAGAGAAGAAGGAAGGAAGGAAGGAAGGAAGGAAGGAAGGAAGGAAGGAAGGAAGGAAACAAGAAAGCAAGCAAGGAAGCTATCTCCCCTACTAGAAAAAAGCTGCTTGAGGTTAGGGACCCAGAATAGACATGTCAAAGTGTCCCCAGAACCCGATGCAGCACTGGGTAGACAGTTCTGAACATGTTTGAATGGCAAATAAATGATTGGAGCGGTACTGCCTTGGAGGGTGGATATCTCCTGTGTGTACCACCAGGTCCATTGTCCACCTTCTAGCTACTTCTCTGCACCAGAGGCTGACCTGCACAAGCCACATCAATGAACTCCTTTCCCTCTGGCTTTCCAGGTGAGTCAGCCAGTGAATCCCAGAAGAAGCTTGGAGGGACAGAGCAGAGTGAGGTGGAGGTATTTATTCCCTCAACTTTCTCCCTGTGAGATTTCTTTTGACTGAACGGCTTTCCTGAGGTCACAGCACCTGGCAGGTGACCTCCTCTACCCAACCCTGTCTTTCCAAGGTCCAGTGACACCGTGACTCTCATCCTTTCAGACTAGAGGTTCTGTGCAACCCCTTGTGCTTCCTCCCCTCACCCTGCCCACACCTTAATAAAGGTCCATTATTAAACCTTCCTTGAATTGTCCTAATTTGAACGCTCCATCTATTTTCTGCTGGGATATGACTGACATAGGTGATCATGGGGGTGTGCATGTTGGTTTAGTGGCTGATGCCTAAAATCCAGCTGCCATCTGTTCACCACACTGTGTGCCCTAGAGGAAGAGAGGCCTCTTCTTTTTTTTTTTTAAGTTTATTTATTTATTTTTAAGTAATCTCTAAACCCAACGTGGGGCTTGAAGTCACGATCCCAAGATCAAGAGTCTCATGCTCTCCCTACTGAGCCAGCCAGGCACCTGGAGGGGCCTCTTTTTTAATGCTCATACAGGCGAGTGTGGGCTGGTACCACCTTGGGCTGAATGTATGGATAGGAGCTTTAACTTCCCAAAAAAAGCAAATCCACTGACAGATCCTTTTTTTTTTTTTTTTTTTTCCCTTTTCTCCCTTCCTCCCTCCTTATCCTGTGAGTTACAGCTTTGCCTGAAGCCTGGTTAGTCATCTGAACCTCCAGCTGCAGCCACAAAGGCAGTAACAAGAGGGACTCCACGTGCTCTCCAAATGTTGACTACTTTGGCTGCTCCTACAGAAGGAGAAAGACCAAAAACGACGATCACAGTTCCTCTGGTTGTTTTGTGTTTTGTGGCTGTTTTCACCTGTTCCTTCAGCTGTGTTTTCATGCAGACACCCTCCCCCAACTCACTGGAGGCTTGCGTGATCCTTGGCCGGCAGCACAGTCGGCAGAAAGTGTGCTTGCCGTTCCCGGCTGTAGTGGATGATGACGTCAGCTCTAAAGGACAAAGGATACCTCCGTGCAAGGAAACGACCTGCCGCTCTCTCATGCCCCCTCCTTCGTGGGGTGTGAGCCCCAGTCCTGTTGGGTGTGCGAAGACCCCCACCCCCCTCCGCTGTTCAAGTTTCCTTTCCAGTTGTTGCTGATGATTTTCATTCACTTCACAACTTCTGCCTCTGTGCCTGGAATGCTCCCAAGGAGGGGTGCTGCACGTGAGAAATGGGATGTGTCACTCTGTTGGATTTTTTTTGTCTTCAACCACTGAGGGTGCGCTGGGTATTGTGAGTGAAGGAGACATTCATCATTCATCTCTCCTCTTCCACACAAAGAATTGACAGTTGCCTGGGTTACTAGATGAGGCTAAGGCCTCTAAATCTGACTTGATGGTTCAGTTCAGATATTGCTTTTCCTATTTTTCTCTTCCCTGTGCATTTGGGGCTCATCTGACCCTCTGACTATGCAGTTCCCTCTGCAGCATGGGCTACCCCCTCTAATGCTAGACTCAAGCTGATTTTATTGTATTTTTTATTAATTTAATTTATTTATTTTTCTTTTTGCTGAGAGAGCACATGTGTGCAGGCTCAAGCAAGGAAGAGGGGCAGAGGAAGAGAGAGAGAGACAGAGAAAGAGAGAGAGAGAGAGAGAGAGAGAGAGAATCTTAAGCAGGCTCCACGCTCAGCACAGAGTCCGACACGGGGCTTGATCCCAGGACGCTGGGATCTGAGCCGAAATCAAGAGTCAGACGCTTAACAGACTGAGCCACCCAGGTACCCCCAGACTCAAGCTGATTTTAGATCAGGATCCAACAGAAGCTTCCAGCAGCACTCAAAGAGATGAGATCTGTAGCTGTAGACTGTCTTTGCTGCTGACAGAGACTGGCTAGATTTGAGCAGCAATAATTAATCTCAAAGAAATTTTCCATCTCCAAGGCTTTGCATCTCACTAATTATTTTTCTTTTTTTTTTAATTTTTTTTTAACGTTTATTTATTTTGAGACAGAGAGAGACAGAGCATGAACGGGGGAGGGGCAGAGAGAGAGGGAGACACAGAACCGGAAGCAGGCTCCAGGCTCTGAGCCATCAGCCCAGAGCCCGACGCGGGACTCGAACTCACGGAACGTGAGATCGTGACCTGAGCTGAAGTCGGATGCTTAACCGACTGAGCCACCCAGGCGCCCCTCACTAATTATTTTTCAAGGTAACTTGAATTTGCTTTGCAGTATCTTCCAGCCCCACCTTACAATAAGCAATTTGACGTTGAGGTTGCTGAGTGTACTTGCTCAGTCAAGTTGTGGATTCCCAGCCCTTCTACGGTTTAGACTTATATTGTGTTTCAGCTGCAGCTGATTTTCCACCAGCGCCGTAATCACTTCCCTCATTTTTACCTGTAATGAGTGGTAGTATTACAGAAGTGCATAGAAAAGCTCCAGCTAGTGGCTGAAAATTACAGAATATCAATCTCTGACTGCTAGGCTGTGGGAGGGTGGCAGCATATTAGAAAATGGAACTGTAGGTCATTTGGGGAAAATACTTCAGTGAAATCCACCAACTTGGGTGATGTGCTGAATCCTAAACCAGGAAGAAAGAAAGCCAAACCAAACAAAAAGTAGGTTGTTTTCCCCTTTGAATGAAGAAAGAGCAACATCTTTAAATGCTAAATGATGCAGTCCTGAGCCCTCCCTGGTGCCCCCAGGGACGGTGGTCTCACCTGCCAATCAAGTCACTTGGTTTTCTGCCCTCCGTGCTTTTTCCTTCCCAGCTTTCATTCAAATGTTCTGCAGTGAGTTCTGCAGATGTTCTGCAGAGAGTTGTTTGTCTTTTATTTCACAAGCCTTCTCTATAGTATCAGAGCTATATTAGTTATCTACGAACTAGTCTAGCATAGCGGCTTGATATCATTACACCTACATGGCAGTCAGCGATATCTGGAGCAATCTCCAGATTTTGGATCTATTTCTGTTTGGCCCTAAGTTAGGTCATTTTGTCTTCAAAGGTTGCCAGATGTTTTAGAATCCGATTCCCCTGGATGTTCCTTGTTCCTGTGTGTGAAGAAACAGGCGCAGTGTAGAGGCAGGAGTATGCACAGGGGAGTCAGGAAGACAGTGAGTAAAGAGCCCACAATCCAGCAGGAGAGAAGATACACTGGTTCCAGGAGTGCTTTTGACCTCAAAATGGAACCCAAGACTTTGGAGAAGGCTTCTCCCAAAGGGAGGCCGAAGTTCTGAGGAAGGAGAGGGTAGATTTGCAGTGATTCTCAACCAGGACAGTCTTGTCCTCCAGGGAAGAACATTTACGAATGTGTGGAGACAGTTTTGGTTGGCACAACAGGAGGCGAGGGTGAGTGCTAGTCTCCAAATGAGGGCATGGCTTACAGGGGTCACACCCCAGGAAGTGACAGAACCAGGCATTTAACTTCCTGACTCATCCACTCCTGCCAGTCTCCCTATCTGCCTCCCTTCTAGGACCAGCTCTGATACCTCCTTCTCACTCCCAACCTCCCCACCTGACCGCCAGCCCGGCATTCCTCAGCTCAGCACTGCGGACATGGCTTTGCTGTGGGGAGGTGTCCTGTGTGTTGTGGGGTGTTTAGCATTCCCACTTTTTGAGCGCCAGTTTCTTCATCTGTTAACTCAGTTCGTTATTCAAACGGTAAATATCTATGGAAAACTATTATGTTCTAGAAGCTGTCCCAGTCTTTGGGGATACCCATGTTGAACAAGAAAATGTCCCTGCCCATAGTTAGCTTACATTCTGCTGGGGGCTAAACAATAAAAACATAATTAAATAGAAGTTTAATGTATTATCAGCACAGAGAAATGGTATGAATAACAATAAGCAAGGGAAGGGGTGGAGAGTCATAGGAGCTGTTCTTTTTTTTTTTTTTTTTTAAATTTTTTAACGTTTATTTATTTTTGAGACAGAGAGAGATAGAGCATGAACAGGGGAGGGGCAGAGAGAGAGGGAGACACAGAATCGGAAGCAGGCTCCAGGCTCTGAGCCATCAGCCCAGAGCCCGACGCGGGGCTCGAACTCACGGACTCACAGACCGTGAGATCGTGACCTGAGCTGAAGTCGGACGCTCAACCGACTGAGCCACCCAGGCGCCCCAGGAGCTGTTCATTTAGGCAGGAGCATCAGGGAGGGCTACTCCGAGGAGTGACATCACAGCAGTCCTGAATGAGGCGAGGGGTCAAACCATGGAAGGGCATTCCAGGCAGAGGGAACAGTGAGGGCAAATGCCCTGTGGCATGGGGTGTGTTTGATGTCCTTCAAACAGCCAGGGAGGTGGGGGGGGGCATGGGCTCTGCTTTTTCTAAGTGTGTAGGGAGTGTCTTCCATGGCTGAGATTCTACTGGAGGAGGAATGGTTGAAGTCAGTCCTCCTTAGCCCTGGCTGTACATCGGAGTCACCGAGGCTGCTTCTTTCTGAAAAGTATCCCTGCCAGGTTTTTCCCAAGACCAAATAAAATCAGGATCGTTGGGGTTGAAGTCATCAGTATTTTATAAAAGCTCACTGGGTAATGCCAATGTGTTTCCAGAGTTTGAGAGCCTCTGGTTAAGGTGAACTCAGCGGCAGAGACTAAAATGTTTACAGAAATGAAGTTGAGAGGAACACAGGCTTCTTCCTGCAGGGAGAGAGTAGGAACATGTGAGCTAGGTGGGGGGGATTTGAACATAGAGAACTGGGCATGGTGGAGGGAGACAGGTTGCCGCTGATAAGGCGCCAGGCTGGGCGTGGGGGCCAGGAACAGCAATACTGCGGAGGCTGCACTGGGGCTGGGCTCACTCTGGCAATCCTGGCCTCAGCAGCAGGAGGCTACAAGAGGTTTCTGTCTGGGTTTTCTTCAGTTTTGGAGTTCTCTCTGCCTGCCTCTGTTCCTTTAATTGCTCAGCTTGCTCTTATTTCCCCCCTTGTCCCTGGTTTTTTCCTGACTTTAGCCTCCTGATAGGGGGCTGGCTTTGATTCTCTGCACTGTCTTGACCTCGGGTCCTTTGAACTCTCCTGCCTTCAGCCCCCTCCCAGTAGTCATTCTCAGCCTGTACTGAGACTTTCCGGTTCCAGCTTCTAGCCCTGAGTCTACAGGCCCTTTTTGCAGTTAGGGGGCAATTATTACCTTCTCTTGGGTCCCCTGGTTAGTAGACTGTTGGTGATGAAGAGGTGTACAGGGCTCTGTCCAGTTTGTGATTATGTGTAACACACACTCACACATGTGTGTGAGCAGTGAATGCTAGGAACAGGTACCATCTATCAGTTTCCTTTCTCACACCCATGTCAGATGAAATTTCTGTAATCGACTATTATTATGACTGTCCTAGAAGCCAGTGGTAATTACCAGGTAAGAAGCAACGTTGGCTTGAAGATGCCACATCTTGCCTTAAAAAGCAGCCTGTGGTGGGGCACAGGCTAGATGGTAACATGGCACATACTATCAGGAATGAAGAAACCTCTCAGCCACAGTCTACGGGGTGGCTCAGGTTCACGACCACCAGAAAATGGGAAATTTCTCCTACCACACAGAGTTTCAAATAAGTTCATCACAAAGGGGTTTAGACATCATTCTGAAGTTCAAACAGGAAGCCATCGTGGGTTTTTGGCAGACAAGTGGCATGATTTGAGCTGTACTTCGGGAAGACTGATCTTGCAACCTCATGTAGGTTGACTGTGGGTGGGATGGGAGAGGATACATGAGACAGGGTAGAAGGCACACAGGCTTGAAGGGGCTCAAGGGTACATGGTGCCATACTGCCCCACGGTTCCGGGGCAAGGCAACTTGTGGGACTGAATACAAAGGTTGGGATTTTCAAAGGCTCCGAACCTTGCCTTCTTTACACAATTTCAATACCCACAAACTTCAGAAGGACCAGGGCTTTCCTGGAGACCAAAGTGGTCACCACACAGCATATGCAGCTGAAGCAGTTATTTAAATGGACATGGCCTTGCTATCAGAAATTAATTACCATCTAATTCGCATGGCCTGCCGATTAATTGTACACATGGCCAAAAGGCCAAGCCAATGCTCCTTAACTGAGAGCTGGTGATGCTTTCCCATTGCTCTGGGAGAACATGAGTCCAGTCAGAGGTGCTTTACTAAACCATAATGACTCAAGCCAACAGCAATAAGGCGAGACACTGGGACATGCCTCACCCTCCATTCGCCAGCCCCAGGTTCTCACTCTGAGAAGGTGCTCGGAGCTTGGTGAGCCATCTGTGTGCAAATTGTATTTATTTATTTATGAGGCTGAATGTACTCTTGAGCTAAATACTGATTTATCAAGTACCTTGTATGAAAAGGAAATATTTTTACTGCAGATATACAAAGATTCTGAAACCCAATAGCACTCCATGGAGTGGGCTAATTATAATGAAACCCATTCGTAATGAAGGGAAATGAAATGAATAAACACAAGTCTGTCCAATGTTGGAGCCCCAGGAGTAACTTCACTGCTGTTATTGATGGACACCATTGTGATGTTGAAGCCAAAAGCAGCAGATGTCTGCTTGGGTCTCCAAGGGTCTTGGAGATGCAGTGTTGACAAGCTGGCATCTTATCTCCCTGCTAAATTAGATCTGGGCCTCCTCTTCCTAAAGTGCTTAAGTCTTGGCTTGGCTTCAGGAAAGATGACTATCAGCAAACTGGCCACTGGCATGGAGAGGGGTCTTTCTGTCACCTGATCTTAGTTTAGGGAACCTAGTTTCTTCATGTTTTCACAAGAAAGAGTTTAGCTTCATTGAGTGAAGTGTGGAAATACCTGGCTATCAGCTGGACACCAAAACCTATGGAAAATAAATGCCACTTGGAGTGTCATGATGGCCCAAGCCAGATACACTATGGGCCATATCCAAGCAGTGGATCTGAACTGGAGAGAATTTCAAAGATTTTTCCTAGGGAAAGTGGCAGAGCCTAGGGCACATGGGTAGTTGATGGAGGCAGAGAACCTACCCTTAGAGAGTTTCCTTAAAACTAGTCTGGACGTTGGGGTTGAACTACAGCATGAAGAACCTAACAATGCCACTCCACTCTCCCAGGACCAGTATTGGACCAGGTACTGACAATTTAGGGCTCAATCAAGGCTTGAAAAATGATGGAACAAGAATGGACTTTGTTGTAGGATGGGGTAAAACCCAGAATGTGGAGATGTTGTGGGAGATGAGTTAGTTTTAGAGTTAAGACCATCCTGTGCCATGCTTACAAATTGCTAGATGTCATTTTCTTTATTTATTTCACAATTACTCTGCATCAAATTACCAGCCAATTCCTCTTACTCCTTTCCACATTTATTCATGAATAAAATCTTCACCACAGAAGATTCCAGTGGGCTATCTCTCTTAGAAAAAAAATATTACAATCAGAAGATAGAATAGGCACAGGGATGAGACTTGGATATGCATGCCCTGCCCACAGCCCTGTGATGGGCCCCTTTCTCTCCTTCCTGCCCTGCCGCGATTGAGGGAATGCACCCTCGCAGACCTGTGAGACACTGTTGGGGATGGCTATGAAAGCTCCCCCTCTCAAACATTCCAGGTCCACCTTCTGGAGGCCCACATCTGCGCTGAGACCACGCCCCTGCCCCCTCCCAGCAGCTGCACACCAACCTGGAGCCCAAGGGTCTGGGAGACCACAGCTCCCTCTGTGCTCAGCCGATGTAGTAAAAGGCTCTTTGCTCCCAAGGACTTGTTCATTCAAGTATCACTGTGTCACCTCTGCACATAGGGATTTCCTATGTAAGATTGACACCATTCTGGATGCATTGCCCCACCTGTCTGACAATATATTGACAAAAGTGAGCCATTTGAAACCTCTGGTGTATGTTTCCCCTCCAGTGTGAGGGCTTTGTTGCCAACAGTAAGACCAAAACCTCGGAACCTGTGACTCGGTTTTGGCCGGAGGCGGGGCACCCAGGCTGCAGGGTGACTTCGAGACAGCCGCACAACCCACCAGCAAGGTTCCCCTGGGACCCTTTTGCCTCAACTGAGTGCAAGATAGGAACCGAGTCATGGGGGGCCACAGAGGTCTTTTCTAGGTTTCTCACTGTGTTTGCATTAGAATCAGAAAGTTGCTTTTGTGTTTTACACATGAAAGAAAGGATGACTGAACAAAGGAGCCATGACCCCGAAGGCTGTGGGGATAGAGGGAAGACAATGGGGCCTGTATTTTAGATTTTCCTGAACCTGGCTTTATTCCCCATCATGAGAGAGTGAAAACGGCACTGGGCCCGACTCACCCACACCTCTTCTCCTGTGCCCCTGAGAAGGGCAGAGCTGAGAAGGGAGAGGATCTAAAATGGTGCTCTGACAGAGAAGTTCTCTTCACTGTAAGGGGCACATTTAAAAAATGTGGAAGAGTGAACAGCTGACTCAGCTGTAAGCCCTGCCTGGGGCCAAGCTGGCTGCAGCCCCAGGCTGGCCCCAATCAGCGCTGTCAGCGGGTTCTGTCAGACCTCCATTGGAGAGACTAGTGCGACAGACACGGAGGGTGTGGTTCTCTCAGGGGGCTGGAGACATTGGTGCACAGCCATCTTGGGGGAGGCTGTGCTGCGGGTGGAACTCACATGGCACAGCCAGGTGCAGTCACCCCGAAAGGTTTATGCTGTGGGATTTGAATTGAGGTGGGGGTGGACACTCAAGAAACATGGGTGGTGGGTGGAGATGGCTTTTGGGCCTGGACGTGGTCCGGTGTGTTTGATGACAAGAACAGTTAGTCCTCTATGGGGGACACAGAGGCCATTTCCAATCTTTTCTGTGTTGCATGCTGCAGTGAATAACCTTGCTTTTACGTCACCGTGCCTGTGTGTGAGCACATCTGTGGTATGAAGTCCATGAAGTGGAATTTCTGGGTCAGACAACAAGTAGAGACAGCAGACAAACACATACTTAATTAGATGTGTGACCTTGGAAAGGCACTTGCTATTTTGGGGCCTCGTTTTTAAAAATTTGTAAAATAGGAGAGTTGGCCTGGGTGACCTGCAGGTCCTTTCCACCTTGGGAGCTCCTGGGATTCAGAACTTCCCACCTGGGAGGAGTTTGGCAAGGAAGACTGCTGTGCCTCCTGTGATCTGCCCGCAGACACAGTGTCCCTGGGTCTAGGCCACCACCTGGGAGCCAAAATTCATTCTGTGCACAGCCAGCAGAGCAAAGCTTGAAGAGACAAGTCCAACGGCCAGGACTGACCTCATTTGTCCTCAAGTGGCATCTCTCTTCTCTTTAAAGGTAGCTGTTTTGGTAGACTCTTTGGAAATCAGAGGTGACATGGAGGCATTTTGCCTCAATTTACAGGACTGAGGGAAATGAAAGGGATAAATATACTTAAGATGAAGAGAGTGAAGCATTCACCAGAATCTTGGGAGGTAGGAGGATATTAATGAGATAGTTAGCAGAAGATTATCCAACAACGCAATCAACCAACCAATGCATGTTTTGTTGGTTTATTGACTAAAAACAAGCCTGTCTTGATGGCTTTGCACTCACTGAATATTGAAATTATGTGGCTGCTAGGCTAAGTCTTAGGATGGCCACAGCCAAGGTATGGGATTTCTGCATGTGCTCTGATACTCACTGTATTATCACTCACATTTGAGAATCAGACAAGATACTGACAAGACGTTTGACCTCCAAGATGCCCTAGGATCACTCAAGCAAGCCTCTTGCTCATGTGCAGATAAGGAAATGGAAAATAATAATGGGAAAATACACCAGGGCTGTGGTAACTGAGAGGGAAAAGGCCCTGGAAGCAGACCCGGACACTAATGGGGTGGTGAGTGAATGGGACAGTGGAACATCCATCATGGTGGATGGGCAAGGTATCTGAAAGGTACAGCAACATATTTTTGCTTCCCATGCACAACCAACATGTGTGAGGGGCCCAGCAGTGCATAGAAAGTGCAGTGGTTAATTGGGGATCAGGTAGAACTCAGAGACCCAGGCAAAAGTCTTCAGGAAACTCTGATAAAGGGAGAAGGACAATGGGGGTCCCATCCAAGAAGGCCTGTGTGTCCCTGGGCAGGTTGTTGAGACACATATATAGGAATAAGGGCAGGAACAGGGCAAGAATCCAGATTCCAAGACTGAGGGCTCTCATGGGGACAGGACAAAAGTGCATCTGTCAGAATTAGGACCCTAGCAAGAGTGATTTGATTTTGAGCAGAAGCTTCTCATATCACCCTGTCTTGGTTCATGATTAGCTCTAGAGACTTAGAAAAGTAAGCTTGCAGATGGGAACACTCCAGCCTCGAGTGGGGAGAAGGGAATCAGGAACCAAGTGATTCTGATTACCTCCTAAACAAATTCCCCTTGAATCCTTCCCTCCTCCCTCTGCAGATCCACCACTGCCCTTGTTCAGACTCCCATGTCCCTCTCCAGGAATAATGCAACAGCCCAACTTCTGTCCCCTCCTTCATCATTTCCTCTCTCAACCTGTTCACCTGGCAGCCAGATCTGGCCATGTCATTCCTCTGCTCCAAATGCACAGTGGCTCCTGATGGTGCCCCCCAAGTGGCATATGAGGCTTTAGGAACTAGTCTGTCTCTCCTTTTGAGCCTCATCTCATGTACATTTGTGTTCCAGGAATACAAAACATGCCATGGTATTTCTAGCCTCTGAAGTTGTGTTCACACTATTATCTTTGCTTAGACCTTCTTTCTCTTTCTTATTTACCTGAATGACTCTTACTTTCAAAACTTAGTTTGTCTCCTCCAGAAGGCCTTTCCTCTTTCCCAAGAGTGGCCTGGTTCCCATAATCTATTTCAGGGTTTCTCTGAGAACTTTGGAACAACTTGGGCTGTGTGTCCGAGACCAGCACCCTACTCCAGACCTATTAGTACGTCAGTCCAATGTATGCTTATACTTTTAGCTGAGGTCATAATGTCTGCATCCTATTTCCCAATGGTTCTGAAAAAATGGTGTGTTTTATTTATATTTCTATCTATCTATCTATCTATCTATCTACCTATCTATCGTCTATCTTCTACCTATCTATCTAAATGTGTATAATTGTTTAATGTATGGTGTTCTGCATTTTTGGTATTTGAAATTTTTCAAAATAGAAAATGGAGAAAAAATTATTAGTTTCATCCAGATTGGCCGGGACACGTATCCAATTTTACAAATCTCCTGAGTGGTGCTTTTGCCCGAAGCTGGTGAAGACTATGGCACTCATCATTTGCCACGTTATTGACAGTCTCCTTGTTGTGACTGTGACCCTTTGCATCTCCTCTTTTTCCAGCTATCGTATGTGCTTGGTATATCGTGGGTATTTAATATGTATTTGTTGAGTGTGGCTGAGAGAAAATTATATCCAAGACAGACAGGTAATTTATATTTGTTATTCATTCACTCAGTCAATATTTCCTCATTTGTTGAACACCTATTGTTTCGTGTGTGTCTGAGGCACAATGGGTCATGTAATGATCTCAGTACTATTGACATTTTGGCCAGATAATCCTTTGTTGTGGGGACTGTCCTGTGCATTGTAGGATGTTTTGAATCATCCTTGACCTTTATCCACTAGAATTCAGTAGTACCCACCCCCCCCCCCCCCCAAGTCATGATAACCAAAAATGTCTCCAGATGTTGCCACATGTCCCTGGAGCAAAATCACCTCCAGCTGAGAAGCACTGATCTTCAAGACAGTCTGCCTTTCAATGAGAAAGAATGAAATCTGGGCTTTTGCAGCAATGTGGATGGAATGGGAGGGTGTTATGCTAAGTGAAATAAGTCAGTCAGAGAAAGACAGATACCATGTTTTCACTCATAAGTGGATCTTGAGAAACTTAACAGAAGACCATGGGGGAGGGGAAGGGGGGGAAAAAGTTACAGAAAGGGAGGGAGGCAAACCATAAGAGACCCTTGGATACTGAGAACAAACTGAGGGTTGATGGGGGCGGGGGAGAGGGGAAAGCGGGTGATGGGCATTGAGGAGGGCACCTGCTGGGAGGAGCACCGAGTGTTGTATGGAAACCAATTTGACAATAAATTATATTTAAAAAAAAAAAAGACAGTCTGCCTTTAAGATACCAGAAACAGACACATACATGCAATGAAAGACAAGTGTGAGGGTGGTGATGTATCACAGAATGCTGTGGAGCACAAGAAGAGGAAAAAATTAATGCCATCTGGGGCATTTGGGAAGACACTGTATGGAGGAACTGGGTCTGGATTTTAACGGCTTTACAGATGGGAAGCTCTTTCTGTGTAATTTGCTTTCTGAAGCTTCTGCCCTCTCACGTGTGTACAGTCAGTCTATGGTCACCCGTGTCTCCTTCTGGTCCTCATCACAGTCCTTTAAGGTAGACAGAACAGATGTTGTTGACTCTAGTTTATAGATAACAAAATTGAATCCAGGCTAGTCTGGATAAGTCGAGAGGCCACAGGGTGGTTCACAGCACAGACCCTGGAAACTGCCTGCCTGGGTGTGAATCCCACCTCCACCTCTTATCATCTGTGAGCTCTGGACTTGTTTCTTCTTTACTAAAATTTTTTTCTTGTGTATTAAAGTACAATATTGCCGTGTAATATTAAATTAGTTTCAGGTATACAACATAATGATTGAATAATCATACGCAGTATGAAATTTTCACCAAAGTAAGCGTATTACCATATTATTTACTATATTCCTTATGCTGTGCTTTTCATTCCTGTGACTTATTTAATTTCTAACTGGAAGTTTGTACCTCTTAAGCTTCACCTCTTCCCCCATTTGGCTCATCCCTTCACCCTTCTTCCCTTTGGCAACCACCACTTTGTTCTCTGTTTTTGTGAGTCTGTTTCGATCTTCATTGTTGTTATTGTTTGCTTCTTTGTTTTATTTTTTAGATTCACCTATAAGGGAAATCATATAGGGGCACCTGGGTGGCTCAGTTGGTTAAGTGTCCGACTCTGGCTCAGGTCGTCTCCAGCAGAGGCAGGACAGGTGTCTCTGTGTTTGCCATGGAAAGAGATGGTAAGTCAGCCAGATGACAGAGGGGCACTTAAGGCTTCATCTGGGTGGGAGCTTGGGGCTCCCAGTGGTTATGTGTGTGTGCTCTTGTGAGCTGCCTGAAGGGTAGCGTTGGAGCGTCATGGCATGATTTATTGAAAGCCGTACTCAAGTTAAATCAAGAGTGAAAAGACTAATTACTGAACTCATAGAGTTTTAAATACACAATTGGCTTCTTTTGATGAAGGTAGGGTAGGAGCAAGCCAGGAGGTAATTCTGTGTCCCGAAAATAAAACTTAGGATGTCTTTCGCTATTTAGTCCAGTTTGCCATTTCCAGGGCACTGTCTGAAATAATATGAGTGTCTAGTTACCAAAAACAAAAAACAAAAAACCAAAACAAACCAAAACAAAACAGCTCTTGGCCGTGTTTAGAACACCAGTACTCTACAATATGGTAGACACAAGTCATGTGTGGATACAGAGCCACTTGAAGTGTGACTAGTCCAAGTGAGGTGTGCTATATGAGTACACTCTGGGCTTCCAAGACTTAGTATGACCTCATCTCGCCTCCCAGTGCCTCTTGAGCAAGCTGGCATCATCCCTCCTCTGCCAACCCCGGACTGGGGGATGGAATGGAGGCTGAGAACAACCAGTGGCCTGTTTGAAGCCAGGCCGTAACTTGTCACCACTGAAGGAACACAAGCTGTCAGAGCCCTGGGTGGCTTCTTTCAAATGCTCTGCAGTGCTAACATTGCTTACTCCCAGCATTTTAATAAGATTAGTGTCCAGGAGGATGATAACTAAGTTCTCACCATGCTTAGTGCTTTACTTAACTGATTTAACCTTCACAAAGTTAAACTGATTTAACTGTTTAAATAGTTTTTAAACTGTTTAACAGTTTAAACTGTTAAACTGATTTAACTTAACTGATTTAACCTTCACAGGGGCTCTCTGAGGCTGTTACCCTTATTACTTTCACATTGCAGATGAGGAAACTGAGGCATGGAGAGTATATGGCTTGCCCAAGGTCACAAATGTAAGTAGCAGAGAAGAACTCAGACTGAGCCCGAGCTCCTCGCCTCACAGCAGTGTACCTTTTGACTCGGGTTGACCTACCAACAGTTCAGGGAGTAGAGGCTCCTTCTCGGTCCTCAGTACCTAGAAGGGTACATGACATTCACCAGGTGCTCAATAATTGTCTGTTGACTGACTGACTGTCACCTATTCACTGTTGGTGATGTCCAGCCTTAGCTCTAAACGACAATCTAAGCAGATGGTTCCTCCCATTGGCACTTTCTATCCTGCACTTAAACTGACTTTGACTTTATGTCTTGCCTCCTGGGTTGCAGGATTCAGATCTTTTATAGAGAGGCCACAAAATTAATTCTACCAGTTTCTTTTTACTTTTTTTAATATGAATACTAGAATCCTGCCTTAAAGCCAGAGATGTGTTCATTTGCAACTCAGGCTCAAGATAAGTCTAATCTTGGCATGAGTACCATTGAGTCCTATTTTCCCACCTGCTGAATGATGAGACTAGGCCAGAGGATCTCAAAGGAGTGCAAAGCTTTCCACACCTTTCCTCCTGGCAAGTAGGGATTGAAGGATTGAGGGTTGCAAGTAGATATAGGATATAGACTGAGGTGCCAGGATTTCTGTGTGCAAAAAAATGTGCAGTGTATCAGTCAACATGGTTGGGGCAAGGAGAGGAACCTGGTACCAGCTATCCATCCGTAGGCCTTTAAAGTCTAGCCTGGAAGGAGCAGGTTTCCATTTTCCTTCCTCTTCCTAGCCCAGGCTCTAACTCAGGTCTGCCTGACTCCAGGATCCATTTTGTTTCCACACTGGCTGATGGCTACAGGCTATCCTGAGAGAAATCATCCTGTGCTCCTTTTCCACTCACCCACAAACACTTCATTTACTACATCTGAATACTGGGTATAGCAACCACTAGGAACTTCCTTGAATGGAGGAGAGTGTTAAAAGGTGAAGCCTTGGGAGGGCCCTGGGGAACCCAGGAAATCCTCTGTTGTCTGGGAACCTTCAGCCTGGTTGCTCTGCCTTCCACCCCCCCACCCCCACCCCCCCCGCCCCTGCAGGCTCAAGCCCTGGTCTCAGCAGGTACACAGACCCTTATACACCAGGGCCTTCAAGCTCATGCGTCCTGGTCTTGGAATAAGGAGACCCAAGAGTGAAGGTCTTAGACTCTGTGGAAAGAAAGCAGAAAGCTGGGCTGTGAGTAGGGGAGGGACACAGGGCCAGCTAAACAGGTTCATGTAGAGCTTTTTCCTTCATTTTATATCCTTTGATTCTCAAATGGGAATGTTTTTTGTGATACCACAGGGCAATGACTGGCCAATTTTTCTTCTCTGTCTTTCTGTCTCTGTCTCTATGTCTGTCTGTCTCTGTGTCTGTCTGTCTGTCTGTCTGTCTCTCTCTCTCTCTCTCTCTCACACACACACACACACATATCACACCAAGCCCCAGATCTGAGGTCTTCAAAAAGAGCATGAAGAATGTTATTCAGCCATGAAAAAAAAAAAAAAAAAAAGGAATCCTGTCATTTGCAACAGCATAGATGGATCTTGAGGGCATTATGCTAAGTGAGTAAAGTCAGACAAAGAAAGACAAATGCTGTATGGCATCACTTACATGTGGAATCTAAAAAAAAAAAGTCAAACTCATGGAAACAAGGAGTAGAAAAATGGTCGCCAGGGCCTGGGAAGTAGGAAGTCAGGGAGAGACTGGTAAAAAGGCTACAAACTTTCAACCATAAGATGAGTTAGTTCTGACGATCTAATATAAAACACGGTGACTGTAGTTGATCATGCTGTATTATATAATTGAAATTTGTTAATATAGCAGAACTTAAATGTTCTCACAATAATAAATAAATAAATACGTGAGGCAATGATGTGTTAATTAACCAAATGGTGGGAATATTTTCACATGTATACGTATACTAAATCTCCACAATGTACATTTTAAATATGTTACAATTTTATTTGTCAATTATACCTCAGTAAGCTGGGGGGGGGGGGGGTGGGGGGAGAAAGGGCACGAGGGAAAACCTCTCAGAGGATTTAATATTACACTTCCAAACTTGATTAAACAAAGCCATCTGGAAACCCTAGAGGCTGTTATTCTTTAACTTCCTCAAGAGCAGGGGTTAGTGGTGCTAAATGCAGAATGACATCTCGCCAACCGAGTAATAGCAACCCTGAGTGTCAAAGGCCTGGATGGAACAGCAAATTTTGACCCTAAGCACGAACAGTTCCATGGCTCGTGGAGCGTGTGGAGCTTTGGATCTCCAGGTGCTGCCATCCCTTCCGGGGACATCCTGGTCAGTCAGTATACAGACTGCACCCAATACCTCCTTCTCCACAGCCCGAGAGTTCAGTCCTCCACAGGGCTTCGATGCTTCTATTGTCCACCCACAGAGACAACGGAAATCAGGAGACTCAGACACATCCCGGATGAGAGACAAAGCACAAGTCATTCTAACAGGCTGTGGAAATAGTGGGCTCGAGATAGGAGGCGGGCCCACGCCGCCGAGGGGGCCGGGGTGAGGACCACCTGCTGCAGGTGGGGAAGCAAGGGCTGAGCTCCTAGAGAAGGTAACCCAGAGCTGAGTCTGCAAGGGTGAGTTGGAGCCAGCTATGGCATCCCTAGCAAAGCAGACAGCCAAGCGTGTGGATGTAGTCAGTGTGGCCAGAAGATGCAGTGGGACACAGCCCGCAGGAGACAAGCTGCAACCCTCTGGAGAAGCTGGTCATGGAAAGCCTTGCGTGCTGTGATAGGTAGCTTGAACTTCATCCAGCAGGAAATGAAGCATCAGTAGAGAATTTTTAATTTTATTTATTTATTTTTTTTAGAGAGAGAGTGCAAGGGGGTGGGGAGGGACAGAGAGACAGAGAGAGAGAGAGAGAGAGAGAGAGAGAGAGAGAGGGAAAGAATCTTAAGCAGGCTCCATGCTCAGTGAAGAGTCCCATGTGGGGCTTGATCCCACAACTCTGGGATCATGACTTGAGCAGAAATCAAGAGTCAAACACTCAACTGACTGAGCCACCCAGGCAGCCTGAGAGTTTTAACTAAGACCATAACATGGACAAATAATTGTAATAGCTAACATTTACTGAATGAATATTTTTGTTGTCCTAAGTACTTCTCATGTATCTATTAACTCATTTAATCCTTACAACAGCCCTATAGGGCACTTACCAATACTATTCCCACTTTGCACCGGAGGATGTGGAGGCCTGGAGTGCCCACACAGTCACATAGCTCCTAAGTTATGCAGCTGGGATTTGAACCTAGGAAGTTTTGTTCTTGAGCCCGCTCTCTTAGCCATTCTACTATTAACTTATAATTTCATAGCCATCTCTTCTCAAAAGGGATTTTAGGAGATTTATAATAAAACTACAACTATACAGATGAAGCAAATTAAAAATGAAAAAGAAAGCAAATATGGAAAAGCAAGGGTACAGTTACAGTAAGAATCAGATTGGGTAACCACACAGCTCGAGCCCTAACCTCCCTCTGAGCTTTCTGATGAGAACGATGCAAAATGTGGCAGGATACAAACTCTCTTACTCCTTACTGGGTAAGGGTGAGCATATACATCAATTGGAGAGACACATTGCTTCCTTGGACTGAATTCTAGAAAGACATTTGTTGTCTAATCTGTGATACAAAGTGTCATATGAGATACCAAGTGTATTGGTTTTCTGGGACTGCTGTAACAAATTTATGCAAATTTGTGGCTTCAAACAACAGAAATTTATTTTCTCACAGTTCTGAAGGCTAGAAGTCCAAAATCAGGGTGTTGACACTATTGGTGCTTCCTGGAGGGTCTGAAGGAGAATCCTTTCTTCTAGCTCCTGATGGCTGCCGGCAATCCTCAGTGTTCCTTGGATTGTAGATGCATCACTTCAGTCTCTGCTTCTGTCTTCCCATGACCCTCTGTGTCTCTGATCCCTGTGTCTTTCCATGGTTTTTTCCTCCCTGTGCCTCCAAACTCCCTCCCCTTTCTCTTGTAAGGACATCACTCATGGGATTTAGGCCCCACCCTAAATCCAGAACAATCTCACCTCGAGACCTTTAGTTTAATTACATCTGCAAAGACCCTATTTCCAAGTAAAGGTCACATTCACAGGTATCAGGGACAGGACTTGGCCATACCATTTTTGGGGGAAACTCTTCAATTCACTATACAAAGCACTCAACAGCAATTGTGCAAAATAATCAGAAGGTTGTTTTTTTGTTTTTTGTTTTCTTAATGGCTGTTTCTCACGGTGATAAAAGCCAAGGATTGAGTTTTGATTGCAATTCAGCCCACTCAAAATAGGAACTCCATTTAATTGGGCCACCAAGGGACTTATCTGTCTTTCTAAAAGTGTCTTTGAATACAATGTCTTGTGAGCTATGTGTCTTTGGTGCAGAGAACTTCACTGTGGGTGAACTCAGGTGACAAACAGGACACTCAGTGAGAAGCAAAGTTTGGGGCCAGAACCTATTGGTGGGAGGCTGCCTGATCTAGTAAGGAACTTCCTAACTAGAGGCGTACATGAGAATCAGCAGAGAGATTTTGCAAAATACACATGCCCCAGTCCCACCCAAAGCAAACGAATCAGAATCTCTGATATGTATTATTCTTTCTCTTGTACTGACTTTTTAATGGGAACCTCGGTTTGTGATGGGGTGGTTGGAACAAGCTGTTCCAGGCTGCTGCTGGGTTACTTTGTCTACTGACATGGGAGGGGGCACATGTGCTTTACATATTTTATTTTGTTGTCATGTTAAAATACACATAACTTAAATTCACCATTTTATAGTATATAATTTAGTTTACAACATTCATTACCGTGTGACCATTATCACTATCTAGTTCCAGGATATTTTCATCATTCCAAAAGGAAACCCAGTACTCACTGGGAAGTCACCCAGCATTCCTCCCTCCTCCCAGGCCCTGCAAACCACTGACCTGCTTTTGGTACCTGGAATTACCTATTCTGGGTCACTTTATATAAACGAAATGATACAGTATGTGGCCTTTTGTGTTTGTGTCTTTCACTTGACATGTTTTCATTATTCGTCCATGTTTTAGCATGTATCAGTACTTTGCTCTTTTTTTTAATGCTTATTTATTTTTGAGAGAGAGAGAGAGAGATACAGAGTGCGAACAGGGGAGGGGCAGAGAGAGAGGGAAACACAAAATCCAAAGCAGGCTTCAGGCTCCAAGCAGTCAGCACAGAGCCTGACGCGGGGCTTGAACTCACAAACCATGAGATCATAACCTGAGCCGGTTAGACACTTAACCGACTCAGGCACCCGGCTCTTTTTTACGGCTGAATAATATTCCACTGTATGCAAATACTACATGTTGTTTGTCCATTCAACAGTTGATAAGCATTCAGGTTGTTTCTACCTTTTGGCTACTATAAATCATGTTGTTACAAAGATTTATTCCCAAGTATTTGTTTCAATGCCTTTTTCTACTCTGTTGTACACATTTTTTAAAGTAGACTTATTTATATCTTATTTTAGAGGTGAAGAAATTAGGCTTTAGAGATCTCACTTTTCCGTTCATACATCTAGGAAGCCACAGAGGTGGAAATAAATACTGGTTTCTGTCTCCTGATTCTGGGCTCGCTCTACTGGACTACGAGCTGCTCATGAGAAGTCACACCTGAGTTGTCCACTACAGTCACCTTGGAGTTATGCTTCCTTGCTCTCTGTCCTCAACTTTGGAGGACTCCTTTTTGGGCACATGAGACATGTTATTGTCTGACATCTGCCTGTTCTCTCTTTGATGTCTCTGTCCCAGAAGAGCAGCCAGGTCTTGAATTTATCAAGGGAGGAGATTTGTGTGCACTGCTCCTTGGACATGTAATTGGAAAGGATTACCCGAAGTATAGTTATTCTTTTAAAATGTGTAACTATACAACCTGAATTGCCATTATGATAGAGTTCCTCCCTCAGCATGATAAATGTACCTTATCCTCCCCAAATCAACTCTTCATTATGTTTGTCAGTGTAGATGTAGGATTTATAGGTGTTCACTTTCATGATCAGTCAAACATTAATGACAAAAGAAGACATTGGAGTTACTGTCATCTTGAGACTTGAGGAACGTGATGGGAAATGATGGGAAAAGGAAGGAAATGTGAAACCTTTCCAGAAAGAGCCAATCAGAAAGGACTTTTGAGGTGCCCTAACATTTACTGGAAGCAAAGAGAGAAAAGAGTCCTTGCTGAACAGTGAGTTTCCTTGTAATCTGACAAGGGCCAACAAGGTTGCTGGAAGTCAAGGTTGAAGTCACCCATGATCCTTGGTCTTAAACTGCAAGAGCAGGAGTTTCCAGTAGGAAAGTTCGCAGGTGAATTGAGGGACGTTGTGTTTGATTTCCTGCCAGAGAAATCCCAACATTCTCAAGGACCAAGTAGCCATTTAAGGCTTGAGATGGGTGGATGAGAAGAAGCCAGCCTTGGTTGTTGCTTGCCAGGGAATTTGTTCAGTTGATCTGTTGCTGCAGGAAAAAAAAAAATCATCCGAAACAGTGGCTCAACACAAGAACATTTATTATTTCTCATAGCTTCTGTGGGTCAGGAACTGGGGGGCAACTCAGCTAAGTGGTTCTGGCCCAGGGTCTGTCATGCAGGAGTGATTAGCCAGCTCCCATTGGAACTGGGATGAGGGGTAAGAGTGTTGGAGCAGCTGGGTGCTGGCCAGTATCTTTCTCTTCATGTGGTCTCAAGGCTTTTCTCTGGGGTCTCTGCACATGGCCTCGCTTGGGCTTCCCCACAGCATGACAGCCTTAGACTTGCTACCACGGTAGCCCAGTGTCCCAAACTGAGTATTTCAAGAGAAAAGAGAGAGAGCCTGGTAGAAGCTGTGTCGCTTTTTGTGACCTCACCTTGGAAGCTCACATAGCATCACATTCCCTAGAGTCCTGACCCCATCTCAGAGCACCGTCAAGATGCTTTCATTTCTTTGTGTCCCACCACCCCCAAAATCATATTTTGAAAAGAAAGAATTTAATCTTATTATACTGTACATTGTTTCAGATGCTGCCTCAAGGAAGCCCTGAGCACTCACAAAGGAAAAGCACTATTTTTCGTTTGTTTAGGTATTACTATACACAGAAAATGTGTGTTGCAGAGTCCTGCTTGACAAATGCTAATTTTTTTTTCCCTATAGCTTAAATTAGGGATGTTAGGAAAGACACAGAATCACATGCTTTTCTTCATTAATTGCAGCAGCTATTGCTTATCATTTTTTAAAACAATACCTTGCCCTAAATTTGCTACTCTTGGCAGGACGGCATCAATTGCTACTGCTCATATTTCCCCTATCCAGGTGATTCTTCACTAGAAGCTCAGTAATACATTCTGGAACATCTGTGTGTGTATGTCTTGTGCATATATATGTAATGTATATACTTTTTTCCTCCTGACAATTATATGATCCATTGTGTTCTTTTTTCATTATTAAAAAAAATAAACTTGGGGTGCCTAGGTCGCTCAGTCAGTTAAGCATCCAGCTTTGGCTCAGGTCATGATCTCATGGTTCGTGGGTTCAAGCCCCACATCGGGCTCTGTGCTGACAGCTCGGAGCCTGGAGCCTGCTTTGGATTCTGTGTCTCCCTCTCTCTCTGCCCCTCCCCTGCTGCTGCTCTGTCTCTCTCTCAAAAATAAATTAACATTAAAAAAATAAAAAGTAAATAAACTTTATTTTTTTAGAGCAGTTTCAGATTCACAGCAAAATTGAGGAGGAAGTATAGAGAGTCCCCATATACCTCCTGCCCCCATACATGCCTGGCCTCTTCCTCAACCCCATCAAAGTGGTACATTTGTTACAATCAGGAAATCTACACTGACACAACGTTATCACCCCAAGTCCACGGTTTACCTTAGCGTTCGGAGTACATTTATGCATATTTATAGTATCGTACAGAATGATTTCACTGCTCTAAAATTTCTCTGTGCTCCTTATTCATCCTTCCATCCTGCCTGGCAATCACTGACTTGGTTTTTTTTTTTTTGTTTTTTGTTTCTTTCTTTTTATTTTTATTTTTTTACTATCTCCATAGTTTTGCCTTTTTCAGAATGTCACATAGTTGGAATCATACAGTATGTAGTTTCTTTCAGACTGGCTTTTTTTCACTTAATCACATGCATGTAAGGCTACTCCATGTCTTTTCATGGCTCAATAGTCCATTTCTTTCTAGTGCTAAATAATATTCCATCGTTTGGATGGACCACAGTCTATTTGTCCATTCACCCAGTGAAAGACGTCTTAAATGTTTCCAACTTTTAGCAATTATGAATAAAGCTGGTATAAACATCACATCAACGTGCAGGATTTTGTGTGGACGTAAACTTTCAGCTCTTTTGGGCAAATAACAAAGAGTGCAATTTCTGAATCACATGGTAAGAGTACTTTTAGTTTTATAAGAAACCACCAAACACAGGCTTCCAACGTGGCTATCCTATTTCGCATTCCCACCAGCCACGAATGGGGCTTCCCATTGCTCCACATCTCCACCAGAATTCGGTGGTGTTAGTTTTATGGATTTTGAGCATTTTAATAGGTATGTCGCGGTTCATTCGTTCTTTCAAGAAATACTTACTGAGTGTCCACTATGTTCCGGATGAGGTTGTCAGTACCTAACGTCACAGCAGTGATCACAGCAGACATAGATCCCTGCTCTCATTGCTTTTTATTAAGCATGTTCTGTGCTCCAGGCTATGTTCTAAGCAGTTTTTCCTTACGTGATCTAGTTTAATCCTCACAGCTAGTCTTTGAAGTAGGCACCCTCTTTATCCTATTTTATTCTGGCACAGAATCATGATGAGTAATGTGCCCAAGGTCACACAGCTAGCAGGAGGTAGAGCCCCAATGTGTATCCAGTTGTTCCAGCTTCAGAGTCTCTGTGCCACGCTTTGCTGTCTCTGGATCTAGAAGGGATCTTGGAAGTCATCCCCCTTAGTCCACGAATGTTGACTCACAGGTACCAGGTGGTGAGGTGACTCCCCCAAGATCAAATAGCTGATTAATATCGGGACCAGGGCTGGAATCTTCTCTTCTAGAACATGACTCTTTTCACCATAACCTTAGATTCTTTGGGCAAAGAATTCTGTGAAAGATGGGGGCTTAGCGATCGCCTCATTTCTGCACTCCCCACTCAAACGATAGTTCTTTAAATGATCACTTTCACTACTATTTTCTTTCTGTGTTATCCACTGGCCAATAGTCCTTGTTCTGTCCTCCATGGTGGGTAGAGGATGCTCACATTCACCGTTTCTCCAGGCCAGCACAGCTCCTTCTCACCCGAACGTACGTGTCCTTCCTCCTGATCATCCGTGGAAGAAATGCTCTATGTGGGTATCGAGACCATCATTATTCTTGTCGGTTTGAGTCTCTCCTTTCCTTGGCCATCCGTGAGCCCGGGTGTCACCATGGCAGTGCCACCACGGCACCCCTGCCATGGGTTAGTAAAGTGAGAGATTGCAGGGAATCGTTGTTCCTTCTCAAGCAGCCATCTCTGAGCATGAGATGCCATGGAGGAAAAGCACAGCGAGGATGGTATTCTGTGCATCTCTCATTTCCCAGTAAGAATCCTCTTGGTCACCGGTGGTCTCTAAACTGCAAGGAACTGCAAGATAGAGAATGGAGTGGGTGCAAATGTCACATCATGGGAGGCTGGAGAATAGACCTGCAGAATTTTAGTCTGGGAGTTAGTGTTTGGCAGCTATCCTTCTCAGCTTTTCCACAACAGTTCCAATTTCATGCAGCATAATTGTTTTTAATAAAGTCGGCTCACTGAATAAATAACTAGATGTTATTTAATTTCTATGCCTTTTATAAGACTTCATTTAAATAAATCCACTAATCGGAAAAACAAAATTCTTTCTCAGTGCCAAGGATACATATTAAGGCTTTGGAAATATATTCTCCTTATTTATGGATCATCCTGACTAGGAAGGAGTCAAAGAGTAAGTTGACTGGGCTCGGGTCAGAAACTTAGGGAGTCAGAATTAGACACCTCCCCTGACTACATGATGATCATCAAATATAGTTGTATAGGTTGTGCACTGTACAAAGCTACCACATATAAAGATTCTCTATTCACATTGTAAGCATCATTGATTTGTGTATTTATTAGAACATCTTGGGGCACCTACGTGACTCAGTCGGTTGAGCATCCGACTTTGGCTCAGGTCATGATCTCATGGTTCATGAGTTCAAGCCCCATGTCGGGCTCTGTGCTGACAGCTCAGAGACTGGAGCCTGCTTCTGATTCTGTGTCTCCCTCGCTCTCTGCCCCTCCCCCACTCTCTCTCTCTCTCTCTCTCTCTCCCTCTTTCGAAAATAAATAATAAAACATTAAAAGAAAGACCACTAAAAAAAAAAAAAAGAACATCTTGTTTGATGAGGGACAGATTTTATTCTAATATAATCAGTATATCATATTAAGATTATTTTATTTTATTTTTTTTAATGTTTATTTATTTTTGAGAGAGCGAGAGAGGGTGGAGGAGGAGCAAAGAGAGAGGGAGACATAGAATCTGAAACAGGCTCCAGGCTCTGAGCCGTCAGCACAGAGCCTGATGTGGGGCTCGAACTCATGAACTGCAAGATAGTGACCTGAGTCAAAGTCAGATGCTTAACTGACCAAGCCACCCAGGCTCCCCAAGACAATCTTAAATAGAACAAAGCAATGTGCTTTGAGAGAGGGTTACTGTTCTAATTCGCACAATGAGGTCCTATAGACTGCTCGGGATCTAGACTGAATATCCGGTCCCTCACAAGTCTTAGGCTGGCATAGAGAGGCCAGAATGCAGAGCAGTAAGGGGAAAGTGGAACAATTGATTGCAGGACCTTGGTTAAACTGGTGGGTATGTAAATTAACACATCATTTCAGTGGTTCTAGAACTTGGCTACATGTTGCAGTTTTGGAGGGAGATTTAAAAAATACTGATGTCCAGGTCCTATCCTTAGAGATTCTGATTTAGCTGGTTTGGGATGCAGCCCAGGCACGGGGATATTTACAGTTTCTGCATGTAATTCTTCTTCTTCTTTTTTTTTAATGTTTATTTTTGAGAGAAAGAGACAGAGTGTGAGCGGAAGAGGGACAGAGAGAGGGAGACACAGAATTAGAAGCAGGCTCCAGAGTCTGAACTGTCAGCACAGAGCCCAACGCAGGGCTTGAACTCAAGAGGGGTGAGATCATGACCTGGTCTGAAGTCAAACGCTCAACCGACTGAGACACCCACGCACCCCTCTTCATGTAATTCTAATCAGCTGCCAAGGCTGAAACCGTGGCATTATTTCTTGGATGAGAGACAGATGAATAAATAAATAGATCAATGGGTGGGTGACTGGATGGATGGGATTCACAGATGGATGAATAAATGATTTAACTGAGGAACTGGTCATAGAAGTTCATGGATTAATATGCTTGTGATGATATGGCATAAAAATAACATTCATCTGCTTTGTTTGTTAGACTCGTCCATGGTTTTGCCGATGGCTTGCATGTCCCAAATAATTTCACCAGTTGCTGGTGAAATAACTGACTTTTATTTTTAAGGTGAACACTAACTTCTACTCATATTTTAGTCCTCTGCTTAAAAGTGATTTCATCCCAGGGGTGCTGGGGTGGTTCATTTGGCTTAGCGTCCAACTCTTGATTTTGGCTCAGGTCATGATCCCAGGGTGGTGGGATTGAGTCCCACATCAGGCTCTATGCAGTGTGGAGCCCACTTAATATTCTCTCTCCCTCTCCCTCTCCCTCTGCCCCTCTCCCCTGTCATGCTCTCACTCTAAAAAAATTTTGAACAAGAAAGGTAATTTCATCCTGAAGGACTTCCTGGACTCCTCTTAACCGCAGGCTAGAGCCTGCCCTTTGTGCTCCCATGGTCTCTTGTCCTTCCATATCAGAGCATCTATCACCTGGGATTGCCAGCTTGGCTCAGAGGGGGAGAAAAAGAAAAACCCAGTCATTCATGTTTCCTGGCCTCATGATGCATGGCCCCATCGTGATTCAAGCATTTGAGGATAAGAACTTACTTTGACAGAATATGTGTATCATATCCTCTGATGACCTAATAAAGAATATGATGCCTTTGGATGATGCCACCCTGCCCTGCAGTTGTGATTTAAGTCTGCCATGTGTCAACCAAAAGCTATTCTCACTGAGAGTAGCCCTCTGTATGTCCATTCAGATCAGGTTAAGAGAATCTCAACAATAAGGGCCAGAGGGCCATTAGGGATATTCTCATTAGATTCTGCATTGTCGAGATGAGCAAATGGATATTAAACTGGCAATGACGTGCCCAAGGGCCACACAGTGGATTAGTGACAGAACCACTGTCAGCATAGGGCCCGACTTGGGGCTTGACCTCACGAACCGTGAGATCATGACCTCAGCTGAAATCAAGAGTCTCACCCTTAACCTACTGAGTCATCCAGGTGCCGTAGGGTCTTTGTTTTTGAACCAGAGATTGAACTCCCTATTTGTCCACCGGGGAACTGCAGGAAGCACATAAAAACAGAACAAGGTTTTCAGGTTGGTAACCTTGGGCAAACTTGTTCACAGACACATTTTGTTTGAGAAGCTTGGTGGCTTTTTAAAAATATAAGCCACTACATAAAAGTCAAGAGATTTCCCATAAAATAGGAAGATCTGGCAACACTGGTACCTCATTCCCGTGAGGCATGGATAGCAGGTAGGGAAACAGTGGCTGCCCCCTGAGCTGCCCCGTGCCCACAGGTCCACTGCTCATTCATGGTACCCCTTGGGTCCTGTGACCTGTGACTCATGACCTGTGACCAGGACTCTGGAGGAACAGTTCAGCAAGTGCCTCCCACCTCTCTGTTCCACACCCTTCTGTATCTGGCTTCTAGTTAGAATCACATCCTGCTTCATATTACAGATTCTTGTGTGCCCGATTGCCTCCCAACAGTCTCCATCCAAGCTCTTGGAGCACTGAGGCACGTGTTATTCATTTTTGTAATCTGGGAGCCCGTACAGTCTCTGGTACACAACACGCCCACAATAAGTGTTCTTGAAATAAATGAATGAGTATTCAAGGTTCTAACTTAAAGTCACAACATAGATTTGTAATATCTTCTCACGTAAATTATTCAGGAGCTTGGTTTCCTACAAAACATCACAAAGAAGCTTTGCTGAATGAAATTTTCGGTAAGATATTGGAACAAAAAAGCTAAGATAATTTTCTTACCTTTCTTTTAGCTCTTTATTACTGGCAGGTCTCTTTCAGGTGAGGTTAAAGACAGTGAAGATGGGATGTGGGCCCGTTCTGATGGTGAGGACTGTGTCAGCCCCGAGAGGTCATCATCAGAAGTGATGGAGGGGAGAACAGGACAAAGAGTGCACTGATGGCAGGAAAATCAGTGGACTTAGAATGACACCAAACCAGGGTCAGACCTGGCTTC
Organism: Panthera pardus; assembly: GCF_024362965.1. Taxonomy (NCBI): domain Eukaryota; kingdom Metazoa; phylum Chordata; class Mammalia; order Carnivora; family Felidae; genus Panthera; species Panthera pardus. The sequence goes on along the minus strand of NW_026526721.1, from coordinate 94,511,994 downwards.
ATCGTTTTTGACGTCGTGTGACCTTGGGCACATGGCTTTACCTCCGTGAGCCTCCACTGAGGACTACAGACCCCCTTCAAATAATTAAAAACAATTGTTTTCATAATTAATTCATGCACATGGTACAAAATCCAAAAAGCACAAAATGAAAAGTCAGACTTTCCTACCCTTCACTGAAGCCACTCAACTCCCCTCATAGAAGCAGCCCCTGCTGCCAGGTTTCTGAGTACCCTCCCAGAGATAGCCACTAAATTTCTTTCTTAAGAGAAACTTATTCATATATTTTAATGTTTATTTATTATTTTTGAGAAAGAGAGAGGAAGAGAGACAGAGCACAAGCAGGGGAGGGGCAAGGAGAGAGAGAAAGACACAGAATCCCAAGCAGGCTCCAGGCTCTGAGCTGTCAGCACAGAGCCTGATGTGGGGCTCGAACCCACAAACCATGAGATCATGACCTGAGCTGAAGTCGAACACCTAACTGACTGAGACACGCAGGCGCCTCCGCCTCTAAATATCCAAGACACGTGACTATAAACAAATATGTGTATGCTTTCCATACCAACATTCACCCTTCTATATCTTCTTTTTTCACATAATACACCTTGGAGACCCTCTTGTTTCAGAAAGAGTGGCCTCACTTTTAATGACTGCACAGCATTCTATTGCTAGAATAGCACACATTGATTTAACCAGCCTACTATCAGTAGACATGTAGTTTGCTCCCTAGCTTTTGTTATTCCAACTCATCTGAAATGAGTATGATGTACATGTACATCCTGCGGGCAGGCGTGCATCTGTGGGATAATCCCAGGATATGACACACTGTGGTGTTCTGGAACACATACAGTTACATTTTGTTAGATAGGGCCAAACCACCCTACATAAAAGTGTAATTCGAACCCAAACACATTTATTAAAAGCTCTATCAAATCTTAGTCCATCTATTCTCCTAGACAGGGATGGAACAGCTCATGGTCCTTTGTTTTTCTCTCTGCTTTTCTTTGTTGGCTGGCCATACTAATCTGTGAAATGGAAAGAGTTATAGCTTCCAGAGTTGTTCTGAGGATGTATTTAGAGTGTTCGGCACTGATTCATCCCAAAGTTTCTGAGAGAATCATCTTTGGTCGTCCACAAGAGGCAAATGCCAGACTCCAACTGCTGCAGCAAAGTGCCCACGCCATGGAAAGACCTCCATATTGAGCCAGCACATTCTTGAGAATATATTGTTCTGCGGTAAATGAGAGATGTTCTTCTAACACCTCTGTCTGAATGTTTTACACTGTTAAATACTAATCAATTAAGAATTTCATTGAGGTGAAAGAAAAAGATGAAAGCGGTCATTCTTTGGAGTAAAAATATTGACTTATCACCAGTGAAGTGGAAAATGACTTGTTTCTCAGCCTCGAGTTAATCAAAGAGCAAATGCCATTGTAAATTGAAAAACAGCTCTTTGGATGGTCTTATATCATGACTGCAATTATTCCTGGTCTCTTGCTTGTCATCTACTGTGCCAAACCCTGTTTGAATCCTTCTGATTAAGTTTCTTTGTTCCCCCTGTAAAGGTAGAGACTATTATCAGTGACATTCCATTTCATTTTCTGTTTCAAATTCTCTTCTGGATTAGTTCTCAGCATCTTCCCACAAATAGAAAAAGTACAGTCTGGTGAGGGAGGACACGGGACAGGAGCCCAGCAGCCAGTCTGAGACACGAGACTGTCAGCATCAGGACAGAGATCTTCTGAGAGGTTCTAAAAGGCCCCCTGGAACTTTGCCTTCTTTGGCCGGAGGGCAGTGATCAGAATGATTCAAGAGAGCTCAGTCCACACCCCAGCCTTTTTTTTTTTTTTAATTAAAAAAAAAAGTAAGTTTATTTATTTTGAGAGAGACAGAGACAGCTTGAGTGGGCAGACAGAGAGGGAGACAGAGAATCCCAAGCACGTTCCACGCTGTCAGCACAGAGCCTGATGTGGGGCTTGAAACCACGAAGCCATGAGATCATGACCTGAGCCAAGCCAACAGCTTGGCACTTGACGCTTAACGCACTGAACCACCCAGGCGCCCCCATGCTTGAGCTTTCTTACATCCTCTCCTGGAAGAAAGGAGCTGAGTACCTTCAGATTCATACGCAAAGGACCTCTATGCAAATGAAAAGATGATTAATTTTTTTTTTTAACGTTTATTTTTGAGACAGAGAGAGACAGAGCATGAACGGGGGAGGGTCAGAGAGAGAGGGAGACACAGAATCTGAAACAGGCTCCAGGCTCCGAGCAGTCAGCACAGAGTCCGACGCGGGGCTTGAACTCACGGACTGCGAGATCGTGACCTGAGCCGAAGTCGGCCGCTTAACCGACTGAGCCACCCAGGCGCCCCAGATGATTAATTATTAAGAATAAATGTTATAATTTATAATTTAAAATGTTTTTAAAATAATTTTTATTCTTGATCCAAATTGCTGCCAGAGGTTGTGTTTTTTAAACAGTGAAATGGTTTAGGCATTTCAGTTCCAGGGCTCATAGTAAGCTATCTTTATCTGTGCTAAAATGGTATTAATAGCAAGGGAAGAGAGAACACATCATGGTGAACTATATCCAAGTTCATCATTGTTTTGTCTACGGTAGCAGCACAGACTCACCCAACGCTGCTAAAACAATGCCCAAGGATATCTTTCTCCTGAGTGAAGTCTCAGTGGAAGGGCAGTTTGGGAATAGGTTGGCCTAAAACTAAAAACCTCTTCTTGGGTGCATGTGTGGGTTGTTGCTGTTAGAGCAGCGATTCTTGATCTTGGCTGCACATTGGAATCACGTGGGGAGCTTTCAAAGTCCTGACGCCTAGACTATCCCCTAGCCTAGACCGAGTGGATCGGAACCTCTGGTGGATGAGGTGGTGGTTGAGGCGGGGGAGGTGGTCAGACCCGGGTGAGAACTACAGTCTTCGAAAAGACAGCCATTTCTGAATGTCTCTGTGTCCCCCTTGCTCTGGGCCCAGAGGGTAGGAGGAGAGTGGGAGAAGTGAAAGAGGATGAAATGGGGGTTTGAAACCGCCTTGGAGAATAAACACCCACTGCTGCACAGGCGTCTGCTCTCCCCAGTGGCTGTGTGTGGGAGGGCACTGGCAATGTGTTTCTGGCTGGGCTCTGTGAGGTGACGTGGGTCTTGTGTCTGCTCCTGGCTTCCTTTGTAGAACACATATGTAAACGGATGAGGATATGTTTACATATATTTTCTATTTATATATTTCTTTAACACAATTATATTTATTTATTATTTACAATAATACAAATAAAGTTAATATATAAAAAGTGTCAGGCACAAAGAACTCTGGCACATTCTGGGTTTCAAATAGGCAGGTGAAGGCAAGGACAAACAGTGACCCCAGATGTTTTCTCCTGGGTCTCAGAGCAGTGCCCACATAGAAGGGGCCTGATGTCTTACTCGGAACATGTGAGGCCGGGTGGCCTGGCTCAGAGGCTAGGTCTGACTTCTGGACAGATTGGTGGACACACCCATTCCCGACCCCCTTCAACACACGCAAACACACACTTCTTCAGTTGCAACAGAGCAAAGATATGCCTGTTCCTTCGTAAAATTTCAGCCCTGGTCTTAGTAATTTTCCCCATGCAGACTCCATCTCTGACCGTCTTGTGTCTTTCTCTTCATGTTTCAAGCCAACCACATACATTCTGACTGTACAGAAAGCCACAAAATCCTCTATCTCCACTTACAGACCATTTCCTGCCCCAGGCCGTGGCGTGGGGGTGGAGGGCTAATGATTTCTGTCCTGAGACGGCTGTGCTTAGCCCACCTTCTGCTGATTAAATTGAGCTTCCTTCCCTTTACTAAGCTATACATACTGCAGGGCAGAGGGGAGACAGCAGCAAGCTGTTAGCACCACCTCTTGTGGGTGCAAGGAGACAGTCACAGGGACAGGCCCATGTGCTTTCCCACTCAGGTACACTCAGGCCACAGGCCACACACCTTACGTCTTATACCTAGAAGTTTTACATCGAGATAAGAGACTGATGAATTGATACGTTCTATCCTCATACTTTCACAAATATATCTTTGTGAAGACCTGGGGGGCCAGGCTCAACTTTAAGATCCTTGGACTCCTCAGAGTTCCTCCCCAGGGCAGGACAGCATGGGGCAGCTAGCCTTGGGGTTAGGGTCCCAGCTGACAGTCCTCCCACCTTCCCCTCCAACCCCTTGGCTTCACCCCATCCCATAGAGAGCCTCCTGCACGGAGACCCCCTCACTTATCCGCCCACACTCCGTCCACATTATTTGCTGGCAACCTCCCTGTGGCTACCACCACAGCCTAGGCGGGCTTAAATGCGAACATAATCCGCTCTTTGGAAGATGGGGCCCCAGAAGAGGCCTGCACATGCTTGGGGACATGTGAGCAAGGAACCACAGGGTCTTGAATATCTAGGATTTGGTAAAGAAGGGGAGGCATGGGCTCTGTGTGAGCCATTTCCTTGGCTCTGTGAGAAGGGGCATGGCTGGAAGAGAGCGGGAGCTGGATCCCCTGCACCTGAGCCCGGAGCAGACGCCCCTTTTCCTTCTGTCTCCCAGCACTACTAATCTCATGAAGGGAATGAGATACTTTCAGTGTTCTTGGTATGTCTCCTGCCACCATTTCCTAAACTCACAATCACCCCTATGTTTTTTTCCAGTGATAAAATTCCTTACCTAAAACTCCTCTAACCTGTGCCAAATTGAGGAATTCTTAAATCCTTTTGTGGTAATGTCTTTACATACTGAGTCATAGTGTCACATGGGGAAGATTGAAGGCAAATGTAGGAAGTCTCAGAGCTTTGGAGGTCTAGGGTTTGTTTCTTGAACCAAAGGACTATGTTCCTTCTTGGGGTGGTTGGAAAGGCAGGTATGCTCGGGTGATGCGTTGATGCCCAAAGCAAAAGCAGGCTGGCCCCTGAAGGCAGCATCAGGCAGGGGGAAACCTAAGGAAGTGAACTTGTCGCTCCTTGAAGACACTGCAGGGTCCCAGATTTCTGAGAGTTCCGGTAGCCCTGGTGTGAGGGAGGTGCCTTGATCTTGGCAAGGTATTAAGAGTGAGAGGTCTACCAGACAAACATGTGGAAATTTCAGTCAATTGATAAGGAATCAGGACCTCATGGGTGAACACTTAAATCTATGGAGATAATATTTGGTGCTAGGGGAATGGATGTGGTCACAAAATAATTCATAACTGAAACACAATTCTATTCTCAAACACCTCTCCTTAAAACTTGCTCTTTTTCAAGACTCCCATCTCAGTTAATGGCACCATTGATTCAGTTATGGAGGCTAAAAGCCCAGAACTTTGATTCCTGTCTTTTCTCTACTCCCTATATCAGCTCCATCCATGAATTCTTGTAGCTCCACCTCCAAAATTTGTCCTGAATCTGTACAGTCCTCATTATCGCCTCTGTTTCCACCCTAGCCCAAGTCCTCACCCTCTCTCCTGGGCTTTAGCAAGGGTCTCCAAACTGCTCCTACTTTTCTACCCTGCCCCTCTAAAGTCCATTCCTCAGTTAGAAGTTAGAGTGCTTATTTTATAGAATAAATGGGACCATATCATTTCTTGGTGTCAAACTCTCCATAGCTTCTCTTTGTCCTTAAAATAGAATCCAAATTTCTTACCTTGACCTAAAAGACCATACATGATGTGATCCCTAGTATCTTTCTGACTTGATCTCTGTACCACTTCCCTTCTTATTCACTCTGATAAAAAAATCACCAACATTTCGATACTCCTCAGATATGCCAAATTAATTACTGCTTCACAGTCTTTGCATTTTCTGTTCCCTTGCCTGGAACACACTTCCTTAAGATAAACACATGGCTAGCTCTTTCTCATCCTTCTGGTCTGATCTCAAGTATCACCTCCTTAGTGACAAGCCTCACTACCACCATCTGGTTTTGTTGTGTCCATGCCCAAGATGATGCCTTCTTTAGAAAAACATCTATTTATGTCTTCTGTCCATTGCTTAACTGGATTGTTTTTGGGTATTGACTGGCAAAGACTCTCAGTTTGCTGAGGATAGCCTGGTTTATACCTGTTGTCTTAGCATATCTCCTTTCATTGAAAAAACAACAACTGAGAGTCAATAGATTATATAGTCACCATTTTCATAGCACCTGCCTTGTCCAAAATTATTTTTCTTATTTATTCATTACCTTATTTCTGCCCATGACCCCTGTTACTAAATATTTGAAGTGCCCAACTGAGTTTGGTGCTAGTATTGATACTCTTGAGTGTGGCCCTGGTATTGATACTCCATGGTGGTGTTACCATTACTTCAATTGCTACTTCAACTTATTTTAATTGTTATTTCTTTGGAAAGATCCTTCTGATTTCATTCAGTTGACTCATTATCCAAAGTATAAAAAGAACAAGAATCTTTAAAAGGCACCAGATTTCCTTTATTGCTAATTTCAGAAGCTGATGATAAATGGCCTTTGCAGAAAACTGGTATGAGCTGTTTACTAAAAACACATCATGGAACATGAGCCTTGCTTGGCAAAGAACCACAATCTGACCCACAGGATTTCATTTTCAAAACCTTAGAGAAGACCTTACATCATTAATTAGAGAGGAACTCCTTATCGAAATTGTTGATGACCTCCAACAACCCTGTTAACTTATGGTTATATCCTTTCACAGCTTCTAGGCACGGCCATCTTAGACATACACTCAGAAGCTTGGAAATTGGCCAAAGCAGTTAGGCGATGAATGCTGTTACAAACACAGACTTATATTTTCCTCAGTAGATTGTTCATTTCCTGCTATGGTATAAATGTCAAGTGTGTAAATAAAAAGACAACAGTGTGACATAAAAATGGATATCCTATAGTGAAAGATCTTTCTGAAGAATAATAAGCAATCTTACATACCTTGGTCTCCTAAACTTGGAAGTCTGTCACTTTGTTGCTTAGAATCCTAGCAATTATGGAATTATATAAAATTTTAATGCATTATTGGAGGGACGAACAAAAATCCATACCTAAGAAAGTAAAAATTCTTTACTTTGCACCTTAGCTATTCCTCTACCTGGTCAATCTTTTTTATCAGGCCTGGTGCATGGAAGCAAAATAAGATTGATCCTGATGCTTTCTCAGCCCTCAAGAAGTGAAGGTGAGGGCTAGAAACAGAAAAGTAGGGAGAAATCATGGAGCTGGAAGGTCTACCATGTGCTAACCATTGGATAGTTAAGAGTTGTCTGCTGTGTAACACAAGTTGGTTATCTAAGTCAGTCAAATCCCCATCCTCTTCTTCATCTTCTGTCTCTTACCTGAAGGCTTCTTATCCTTTGTCTATTATATGTAGGACACTACGAGTTCTTTTTGGTCCTCTTCTCTTCTCACATGCTATTTTTTTCTTCAGTAATTATATATACTTTCACAACTTCAGCTATCATTTCCAGACAGATAATTCCCTAAAATCAATGCCTTCAATCCTAATGCTTCTTTGGGCTCCAAACCCACATTCTAACAGCCTCTGGATGATCCATGTGGTTTTTTTCAATGGGTAATCTCACTATCTGGGCAAGGGTGCATGGCACTTGGGAGTCTAGGGGTGGATATACATCATGAGCCTATGGCCCATGTTCATGGCACGGAGGTGGGAGATCCATGAGACATTGTCTTGTAGAATAGATGGTTCAAATCATACAGATCATTTTGAAAGATCTGGGCAGAGAAGAAGAATCTGAATATGACTATGAGGAAACAAAACTCCCAGAAAACCCAGAGAAACCAGGTAAGTGTAAGAGGCACAGCTCGGAGGCATTTACCCAGGTGAAGAGGGTAGCTGTGAGGTTTTCACTGGAGCTTCTGTGTTCTTACATTAGTCTGCCCTCTCTCCTCAATGGATTGGTCAGAAGTGGGAACATGAATCAAGATGGATCATTGAGACCCTTCCCAGCATTTTCAGAGTTGGAATCAAGAAGAATGCAAATAGCTGAATGTTATTAGATACTCAACTAGAGAAGCAGAGGTGATCTACAGAGAAAAAGGAAAAGAAAAATGCAGTTGCTTGAGATGGAAAAAAGTTCTTAGCAGCATTCAAGTCCCCGGCTCCAGTTGACTCTGAGACTCCACTATGTCACTGCCTTTTTCAATACTTGGTTTTCTATCATATAGCACCAATAAAACCCACCTTCTCTTGAAGGCTACCTCAAGTTCATCCTTGAGACCAAAAAGAGTTTTGATGAATACAGGTTCCAAATCCTTTTGAATTTTCTCTATGACTGGGTCACATGTTTCTGCTTTTCCATTTCCTCTGCTGGATAACGTGGGGGTACAATAGTATCTTGTCTATCTTTATGCCCTTTCCAACTCAGCACGACGCCTGGCACAGAGAAAGTATCAAGACAGCATGCATTGAGATAATTCTCTGCAGCATACCCCAAGGTCCACCTATATTTCTTCAGGACTTTGATTCAGAGATGACCTATGTGTGTTTTATCATGTGATTTGTAGTGGAGGCTTGACCAGGATTTAGGAGCAAGCGTGTGACCTTAGAGGCATGAGCTTGATTTTGACTCCACCACCAAACAGCTTTCTTTTTTTTTTTTATTTTTTTTAACATTTATTTATTATTGAGAGACAGCAAGTGACAGAGCATGAGCCTGGGAGGGGGAGACAGAGGGGAGACACAGAATCTGAAGCAGGCTCCAGGCTCTGAGCAAGCTGTCAGCACAGAGCCTGACACGGGGCTCGAACACAAACCGCTAGATCATGACCTGAGCTGAAGTCGGATGCTTAACCGACTGAGCCACCCAGGTGCCCCCCCGCTGCCCCTGAACAGCTTTCTATCATCACATTTGGTCCACATTTGTCACTGCTCCTTGTCCATGCTAAAAATGATGGTCTCTTCTCAATCAGCTCTGTGTTTCTCTCCAAAAGATTATTTTCTTAAACGAAACAGTGAAAATAATTTAAACCTCAGAACAATAGCCTAACATGTCCTCTCAGCATGCATCTTGTGAAGAAGACAGGAAATGTGGGGAAAACAGGAAGAGCAGTATGATAATGGCAGGGGGGGCTCTTGGGAAAACTGTCAGGAAGACAGTCTTCTTATAGCAAGGTCTTCTGTCAGCCCCCCTGCTTTCTGTCGACCACAGGGTTGAGTTCAGCCTGTGCTCTTCTCTGACACTCCCTTCTATTCCATTCCAGGGCGTTCAAGCCCAATGACTTGTTTTGAAAATGCTATCATTTGTTAACTTAGCTTTTATCTCGGTTGGATACCTTTCCTGCTTTACTGTTTTCCTTTCAAGGAGGCTGAGCCAACACTTGACTCTGGGAGTTTTATTCAACACACCCCTGTCGTTACGTGAAGCCAAAGAAATTTTGATTAACAAGCCTACCCAGTTCATGGATGGCCTGTGGTGTGTTTCTGCCACCCTCTGAAAGGGAGATGAAGTGAATGGAGCTTCCGTTTGGAATACTGGCCTGGTAAATAAACCCCCCAGCAGGGTGGAACCAGAGGGAGAAATGTTTGTGTCTGTGTGGGGCAGCACCACTGCTATATCAAACTTGTTGTAGTTGCCAAGGGTGACACAGGACTCATGACTATAGTTCCAAGATCCTTGTCCTGCCCAGGCCTTTTCTGATGATGGTCTTCCCAGGCAAAGCAGAATTCCTCACTGGGATTCCTGGGGCTTGAGACACGAGGAGGGAACAAAAGGCAAGTCAGAAATTCAGAGATGGGATGATTGGAAAGAAGTAGTTACAGATTATTGGCAAGGAGCAGGACTGTTGGAAATATTGATCATCATCATCATCCTTTTGATGATGAAACTGATACTACTCAAACTTTTTGAGTAGTATTTTTTACATTTTTAAAAATTTACTTTTAAAATTTACTTTCAGGGGCGCCTGGGTGGCTCAGTCAGTTAAGCGTCCGACTTCGGCTCAGGTCATGATCTCATGGTCCGTGAGTTCGAGCCCCGCGTCGGGCTCTGTGCTGACAGCTCAGAGCCTGGAGCCTGTTTCAGATTCTGTGTCTCCCTCTCTCTCTGCTCCTCCCCTGTTCATGCTCTGTCTCAAAAATAAATAAGTGTTAAAAAAATAATAAAAACATTCTTTAAAAAAAAATAAAAAATAAAATTTACTTTCATAATCATCAACCCACTTGTTTTTTAAAAACTTTGAGGGCTAGAATCATTCAGGATAGGGGAGACCATGATATAATGGCACTGATAAAATGTATATGCCCTAGAAGGCTGAAACCATCAGCTGAGGCTCAATATGGGTAGAAAGGACAGAATTTAAAAGTTAAAACTTAAAAACAAAAACATCATAAGATTTGGAAAAGAACATAGGAAACTAATTTTAGCACCTTGTTGGAAAAGGGGGCAGGTTTTGCTTGTCAATTCACAAAATCCAGAAGCCTTATAGGAGAAGATGATTTGACAACACCAAGATTTTTAAAAATGTTGTTTTGTTCTCTTTCATTAGCTGTTTGGAGATTCTTGTCTATCTGCTCATGATTGAGATTGCAAGAGAGAACTGACTGGAACCTGTGTGTGTGTGTGTGTGTGTGTGTGTGTGTGTGTAAAGCTTGTTAACTCAACTTCCCTGTTGGGTGATACGGGCGAGCCATTTCTTGAGGAATTCCCAAAGTCTTTATATTAGTTTCCTTTCGCTGCTGCAACAAATTAGCACAAATTTAGTGGCTTAAAACAACATAAATTTATTATCTGACAGCTCTGGAGGCCAGAAGTCTTAAAGAAGTCTCACTGGGCTAAAATGAAGATGTTGGCAGGGTTGTGTTCCTTTCTGAAGGCTCCAGGAAAGAATTTGTTTCCCTACCATTTCCAGCTTCCAGAGGTTGTTTGCATTCCTTCCTCCTGGCCCTCTTCCATCTGCAAAGTCGGCAATGGCAGGTGGAGTCTTTTTCACATCTTATTACTGTGAGCTCTTCTGTTTCCCTCTTCCACATTTAAGGAAACTTGTGATTACTTAGGTCCACCTAGATAATATATTTTAGGGTATATATATTTTAGTGTCAGATGATTAGCCATCTCAGTTTCCCTTTGCTGGGTGTAATCTAACCTGTTCACAGATTTCAGGGATTAAGATGTGAACATCTTTGGCAGGTCTTTATTCTGCCTACCACAGGTGTGCATACACTCAGACTGATGAGGGATAGAAGCAGAAAATTGCTCATCTTTAGCCCGGAAGGCTGACCTAATAGCCTGCATAGTTTTGATAAGGATCAAATACGTGCTGGTTGTTACATTCTTAAAGGGTCTCATGACTGCCTGTAAATCTCACCGATAGTTAATGTTGAGCTGAATGATAAGCACCAGAGAAATCCTGTGAAAGTAGTTTTCCGAGTAGAAATTCGAGGAAGACATTTATGATCTAAGACTCTCTGAATGTCCCTCCCTCTTGAGCACTAAGCATAGAACCACCAGCCTCCTACAGCAAAAGTGTAGCCCTTTCTGTCCATGAGTCCTGTCCCTGTGCTATTTAAATAACCTTACTAACTTACACCGTAAAATGTTTCAGGAATTCTTTCTTGACCATCACACTCAATGATCCCACAATAAAATGCAGAGAAAAAGCCTGGAATGATATATACCTAACTATATACAATAACAGCGATTGCCTCTAAACAGGGAATGTCCCTTGAGAGAGAAATAAGGGAGAACTTTGATGTTTTACATGAGGATTTATTGTCCCTTTTACCTTGGAGTAACAAACCGTAACTTAAACATGTTGAAACATATTAATAAAATAGTACTGAATTTTAATTATTTATATTTGTCATTTGAACATAATGTATGTGATATTGTGATAGAATAAGAAATATACTTCGGTGTTCAGCTCCACCTCTGGCCAGAGTTCCTAAAACTCTTGTAATTTCCTAAGTGATAAGAGCAATAGGGACATCTTTTGTTACGGTATTTGGTTTTTGTCCCCGGTTCTGAATAAAACCTCATGGTTTTATTCTCATGGTTTGTGGGATCAAGCAGCAAGGAGACTGCTTGGGATTCTCTCTCTCCCTCTCTCTGCCCCTCCCCTTCTCATGCTCTCTCTCTCTCAAATAAGTAAATAAACATTAAAAGCACCCAAAACAAAAACAAAAAAAACCCCTGAAATACTTGAACACATATAATTCTTCTAAGGACTACCTATCTCACATCTGTGATAGTAAATACTTGTAAATTAACAGGTGTGGTTCTCACACGATCATAAGATGCTTGAATGTTCATTGGCTAGTGGGACGACATGAAAAATCACATCAAGCTATGCCCAACTCTTAATTTGAGAAAGAGAGAGAGGTTTCCAAGCACAGAAGAATTGGGGTTTGGAATGGGTCAGTATGTGGTACAGTCTAGAAGAATGGCTGCCCAACTCTAGCAGATTAAGAATTGGGGGAGCAGAGGTGCTGGTTAACTCTATTTGTGGACAATGGCTTCTCCAGGCGGCCCTTTGCCCCATCCAGTGGAGACACCGAGGAAGGCCTGCGGCAAGGAATGGACAAGGTGTGACTCAGAACTGAGGTTAGAGAATAGCATCCTCCAGGGAGGAATTTTCATTTCTGCTAAGGCAGAGAGAATAAGAGAGGGAGACTCTTCCTGTTTCCAAAGAGTCCAACAGTAGAAACACCATCCTTTGAGGCCCTATCTGTAGGGGCAGGGAGGGGCATGTCAGTGGTCCTAATAAGTGGTAACAGCTATGACCACAGAAAAAACCTCACACTTTCTTGACTTCATGGCCCAAACCACTCACTGGTGTAGTCAACCCCTGGCCATTCATTCTGTAAATATTTCATCCATTCTACCTATTTACAACTACGACATGTTCTTTGGCAGTCTTTGTGTTTTTTCTACATTGTTTTCTATATTAGGTTGTCTTCTTCAGGAATGAGCCTGTGTTTTTATAGCTTCTTATGAATATGCAACACAGATTGTACACAAATGTACACAGATTGTACACAAAATTGTTGATGAGGGTTGGAACTAGAGAAAGGGGAGCTTTCATTATGGGGAAAATGTCAGGGTCTGGAGCCAACAGCCAAGAAAGAATTCTTGAGGTATCTTTGGTGCAAAAAGGTAGTTTTATTAAAGCATGGGGACAGGACCTGTGGGCAGAAATTGCTGCCCTGGGATTGTGAGAAGTGACTGATTATATACTTGAGAGTTGAGGGAGGTAAAGGTAAGGGGAAGTTTCCAGAAGGATTTTCCTGTGCCAAAGAAAACTCACAGGATCTTGGAAGCCTGGCTATTGTCAAGTTAAATTTATTTTTCCCTTGAGCAAGGCATTAACATTAATACACTTGGGAGTTCTTGGAGGAATGTCCTACTCTGCCTGTCTCAAGTATTTGTCAATGGGCTGTAGGTTATAAGGAAATTTAATTTTATCTATCATTTCCTTCTGCTTTTGTTTCCCCCATCATTCAGACTCATGAATTTGGGCAAATTTCAGAACTGAAATATTTGAAAAGAGAGAGTAAAAAGATTTTTGTTGTTGATGTTGTTGTCATTGCTATTTTCCAACAAAGCACAAGACATTTTGTATCCAGTACTCTTGAGGTATTTATTTTACTCAAATAAATAAAAGTAAAGGGAGTCAGTATACCCATAAAAGACATAAAAAAGTAATATTCCAATTAGAGATGCTAAATTGCACATATGTATTTAATTCCATTTTCTCCCCAAATCCCACTAAAACATCAATAAGGTGATTTTTAAAAATGTTTATTTTTGAAAGAGAGAGAGAGCAGGGGAGGGGCAGACAGAGGGGAACAGGGGATCTGAGGTGGGCTCTGTGCAACAGAGACCCCCATGTGGGGCTCGAACTCATGAGCCATGAGATCATGAACTGAGCTGAAGCCAGATGCTTAACTGACTCATCCAACCAGGCACCCCAATAAGGTGATTTTTAAAGCATAAATTCACAAGAAAAAGAAATGGAGGAGAAGACCATGGCAACGACATTTTGGAAACTGGGATACTAAAGGAGTGATGGCTGGTAATAGTGGACCAGAGAAAGCTAAATTCTGAGCTGGCAGATAAGAAAAAAATCTGAGCAGAACTGTCGATGAGCTCAGGATTCGATGGCACCATGACTCTAGAAGTGAATAGTATGCGTGTGGTTAAAGACAAGATTCACTGAACGTACACTAAAAAAACAGTTAGATCCTGAGATTCCGGACCCCTCCTCCAATTCAAATGACTGCCATTTGCCTCTCCTCGATCCTGGATGAAGACTGGAGATTTATTCTCTGGATACTATAACAGAGGGTCTTTGGCATGGGGGACTTGAGGATACTGAATATTGTAGTTATTGTTGCTGCATAATTACCTCCCTGCCCCTCAAAAAACACCCTAAATGGGATAGAACAGCCATTTTATTATACTTGTATATTCTGTGTCAATTAATCAGACAGTGTATGGCAAGACAGCTTCTTTTCTGCCCTATGTGTCTGGGGTTTCTCAGCTGGGAGGACTCAATGATTTGGTGCTGGAATCATCCGAGGTGTCTCCATTCAACATGTCTGGCAGTTGATGCCCTTGATTAGGGCCTCAGCGGGGCTCAGTGGCCAGAGTGCCTTTCTGTGGCTCCCAGTGTGGTCTCTGCCTGGGATTGCTTGGGCTTCCTCACGGCATGGTGGCTGGATTCCTAAAGCAAGCATCCATAAGAGCAAGGGAGGAGGATATGGGTTTCTTGTCTAGCCTCTTCCAAGATATGGTATTCCAAAGAATGAACTCTGCCTACAGTGTTGAATTATCCACGCATATCTCAGAACAATAACCACAAAAAACACATTCTCCATGTCAGGGAATTGAATTTTTCTCAGAGGCTGCTTTGATTTTGAGTCCAACTCTGACAATTAATCCCCATAGAAGCCCCATTTGACTCCCAAAATTATTTTTGCAGGGACTTCAGTTCATGTTGATTCAGTCATGTTGACTGCCTTTAGAGCTCAATGGGACTGGTTCTTCTGTGTTAAGTTCAATCTTTGAGATGGTTTGATCACTATGTGACTGACATTAATCAGATAAGCATTTACTTTATATCTTTGGTCACTTCATATTTAGGTTGCAAATTTATCACTTAAGTGTCTGCTAAGCCCAACTCTTTACAGAGTGTTCCTGCAATTTGCATATCCTAACTTGAGGTCATTTGAGGTGTCTTAGTTTTGGTGATCTCGGCTCAGGTCCTGATCTCATGGTTTGTGAGATCAAACCCTGCATCTGGCTCAGCAAGGAGCCTGCTTGGCATTCTCTCTCTCTCTCTGCCTCTCCCCCACTTGCTCTCTCTCTCTCTCAAAATAAACAAACTTAAAAAAAAGAGAGAGAGAGAAAGAAAGTACATAGCAAGAAAGTGAAGTGGTAAAGAAGCTTTGCTTTTTACCCAGCCATCATCTTATGAAATATATTATTTAAAAAATGAACATTATGGAACACTATAAATGTGCTATTTGTATAGAGCCAAATTTAAAGAAATAAACTCCTATGTATATTTTAAGCATCTTATTGACTAAGCCTCATTGATGTTTCCTAAAATTTCCTGTATCTTTCTATAGACAGAGCCTTGACGTTTTTCTCTCCCTTTTTTGATTTTCCATTGAAGTCTCTAAGCTTATATGAAGCTTAACTCTGCAATGGAGTAACATAGATGTACTTATAGCAATCCACAGTTGCTCTCTGTTATTTTAGTCTTATTGCCATTCATTAAACTGAGGAAGAACTGTGAGCAGAGCGAGAAAAACACAGCATTACTCCTCTCCTCCTTGGAGGGGTGCCTCTATTCCTTCCACAGAGCAAAACCCAAAAAAGTAACACTGTGGTCACACTATATTCACACAGCAGTATAAAAACCTTTTTTTAATTAGAAAAAAAAAGTATTCTGGGAAGCTCTCACCCCTCCCCTAAATTCATAAACAACTCCACCCTAGAACCTGAGGTGATATTTTAAACAACTCAATATATGCTGCATCTATGTGGCTCAGCCAGTTGAGTGTCTTGATTTCAGCTCAGGTCATGATCTCACAGTTTATGAGATTTAGCCCCACGTCGGGCTCTGCTCTAACAGTGAGAATCCCTGCTTGGGATTCTCTCTCCCTTTCTCTCTGCCCCTCCCCTGCTCTCTCTCTCTCTCTCTCTCTGTCTCTCAAACTGAACAATTGAACATTAAAAAACCCTCAATAGACTCACAAATATGGAGAATAAACGGAGGGTTACTGGAGGGGGTCTGGGAGGGGGGATGGGCTAAATGGGTAAGGGGCACTAAGGAATCTACTCCTAGACCAATGGAATAGAATAGAAACTCCAGAATTAACCCCAGAAATGTAAGGCCAACTAATCTTTGACAAAGCAGGAAAGAATATCCAATGGAAAAAAGACAGTCTCTTTAACAAATGGTGCTGGGAGAGCTGGATAGCAACATGCAGAAGAATGAAACTAGACCACTTTCTTATACCATTCACAAAAATAAACTCAAAATGGATAAAGGACCTGAATGTGAGACAGGAAACCATCAAAACCCTAGAGAAGAAAGCAAGAAAAACCCTCTTTGACCTCAGCCGCAGCAATTTCTTACTTGACACATCCCCAAAGGCAAGCAAATTAAAAGCAAAAATGAACTATTGGGACCTCATGAAGACAAAAAGTTTCTGCACTGCAAAGGAAACAATCAACAAAACTAAAAGGCAACCGACGGAATGGGAAAAGATATTGGCAAATGACATATCAGACATATCCAAAATCTATGAAGAGCTCACCAAACTCCACACCTAAAAAACAAATAACCCAGTGAAGAAATGGGCAGAAAACATGAATAGACACTTCTCTGAAGAAGACATCCAGATGTCCATCAGGCACATGAAAAGATGCTCAATGTTGCTCCTCATCAGGGAAATACAAATCAAAACCACACTCAGATATCCCCTCACGCCGGTCAGAGTGGCTAAAATGAACAAATCAGGAGACTATAGATGCTGGAGAGGATGTGGAGAAACGGGAACCCTCTTGCACTGTTGGTGGGAATGCAAACTGGTGCAGCCACTTGGAAAAAAACAGTGTGGAAGTTCCTCAGAAAATTAAAAATAGATCTACTCTATGACCCAGCAATAGCACTGCTAGAAATTTACCCAAGGGATACAAGAGTGCTGATGCATAGGGGCACTTGTACCCCAATGTTTACAGCAGCACTTTCAACAATAGCCAAATTATGGAAAGAGCCTAAATGTCCATCAACTGATGAATGGATAAAGAAATTGTGGTTTATATACTCAATGGAATACTACATGGCAATGGGAAAGAATGAAATCTTGCCTTTTGTAGCAACATGGATGGAACTGGAGAGTGTTATGCTAAGTGAAATAAGTCATACAGAGAAAGACAGATACCATATGTTTTCACACCTATGTGGATCTTGAGAAACTTAACAGAAGACCATGGGGGAGGGGAAGGAAAAAAAAAAAAGGTTAGAGAGGAAGGGAGCCAAACCATAAGAGACTCTTAAAAACTGAGAATAAACTGAGGGTTGATGGGGGGTGGGAGGGAGAGGAAAGTGGGTGATGGGCATTGAGGAGGGCACCTGTTGGGATGAGCACTGGGTGATGTATGGAAACCAATTGGACAATAAATTTCATATTAAAAAAAAAAAAAGGAATCTACTCCTGAAATCATTTTTGCACTATATGCTAACTAATTTGGATGTAAATTAAAAAAAATTAAATTAAAAAAAAACCCTCAATATATGTTTACATAATTTGCAAATGAGCCTTCATCCTTACCAAAAATGTTATAAACAGCTGTCGGTTTCAAAGCAAAATAGTTTAAACTTGATTTTTTTAATTTAAAAATGTTATTCAAAGAACTTTATATGTTTTTTTAAAAGCACTTTTTTTATAAACTATTTTTTATGCTTATTTTTATTAAAAAATTTTTTTAATGTTTATCCTTGGAGAGAGAGAGAGAGAGAGAGTGTGAGCAGGGGAGGGGCAGAAAGAGAGAGGGAGACACAGAATCTGAAGCAGGCTTCAGGCTCTGAGCTGTCCGCACAGAGCCTGATGCAGGGCTTGAACTCACAAACCATGAGATCATGACCTGAGCCGAAGTCAGCTGCTCAACCAACTGAGCCACCCAGGTGTTCCTATGTTTGAGAGAGAGAGAGAAAGACAAATAGAACATGAGTGGGGAGGGGCAGAGGGAGAGGAGACACAGGATCCAAGCAAGCTCCAGGCTCTGAGCTGTCAGCACAGGCCCAATGCAGGGCTCAAACTCATGAACCACGAGACCTGAGCCAATGTGGCGCTTAACCAACTGAGCCACCCAGGCTCCCCTTAAAAAAGCACTTTTAATCTCATTTTTTATGTATTGCCTCTGCGTGCTGAGTTCTACCTGATTGATGAAACATCCTTCTAGCTTCTACTTTTGCCCCATAGGCTCACCTCCAGCTGCTGGTCTCTCCTGTTTTCCCATTCTGCCACAGGTTATAGGGCCTCTCCTGGATCTTTTCTTCCAACTCCATTTCCATCCCCAGCACCATACAGGTGCACCATACAGGTCAGCTTCCTACTTTCGACAGGGCAGGAGCCCAAAAGAGAGGATGTGCCCCATCAATTATTTCTCCGAGTTGGAATCAGTTGGGAAAGTCTCCTCAGCCCCTCAGCTCATCATTCCCAGTGTAGAGTAAACAGGCTCAGTGGGCACACCTTTGAAAGGAAGAAATAAAGGTGAAGACTTTCTACTTGATCTAATCCAGACTGAGGACGGTGACAAGCAAGGAGCTAGGGCTAAGCACCAATTGTTAGGGGGATACAAATGGACCAAGGCTGGAAATACAAAGGAATAAGCTTCCATTTAATGTGGGCAAAAAACAGGGGCACGCGTGGGTGGCTCAGTCGGTTAAGCATCTGACTCTTGATTTTGGCTCAGGTCATGATCTCACCATGACCTGAGTTCGAACCCCACATCAGGCTCTGTGCTGACAAAGCAGAGTCTGCTTGGCATTCTCTCTCTATCCCTCTCTCTCTGTTCCTCCTGCTTGTGCTCTCTCTCTCTCTCTCAAAGTAAATAAATAAACTTAAAAAAGTTCTAAAAATCAGACTCTTTCAGGAGGAGATGTGATAATGCCAAAGATAGTCCCATTGTTGCCATTTCTTGAGATGTCCTCAGGGACACAGAATAGAGTCCAGGAGACTGTCAAGTTGAGACCAGTTTCTCAATGAGCTTATAGCATATTAGCAGAAAGAATGTAAATATTAAAACATACCACTTCCCTTCCACCTCACTTGGGAGCCAAATTGCAATCAGGAAAAATATATTCTTATTCTCTGTGCCCAGATGACCTCTCTTATAGTACGGAGATAACTTTGGCCATGGCACACTGTGAAAGAGCACATTTTGCTAAATTGATTGAGACAATCCTCAGTCAATGTTCTCTGCCGCTGCCCTCAGTGCAGTCTCCTCTGATGCCTGTTGACTCGCCTTTCTTCTCTACCTGGCCATGAACTCTCTGAGGGCAGGCACCATGTCTAACTCATTTTACCTCAGTGCCTATGCAGCGGCTGTCCCAAGGCAGGAATGTTTACTAAATTAAAGATTTGATGGGTAAAAATGAAAGAGAATTTGTTTCCTAAGGTCTAAATTTTGAGTAGGCATCTATCTTTGCTACATATAAACTCATTGCATTTTTCCTTTTTCTTTCTTTCTTTTTTCTTTCTTTCTTTCTTTCTTTCTTTCTTTCTTTCTTTCTTTCCTTCTTTCTTTCTTCTCTTTCTTTCTTTTCTTTCTTCCTTTGAATCTGGAGTCATTGATTTATTAAAAATATTCCCTCTTCAATTCAGGAGCAGATTCTCCTGTATTTAGGAAGCCATTTCCAGGAATCTATCAAGCCTAACCACGGAGCTGTTAGTCTTTTTTACTTTAGGGTTTGAAGGACTTGTGTGAGGCAGGCCCAATTTACCAAGAGCTGACGCCATCCATTGAACCAGGTGGCCCGAGGAAGAAGAAAGCCAGCAGGAGCCCGGTAAGAAGACTATTGTCTAATACAACAGGAAACTGTGGAATTAAATCTAGACTGGTGAGTGTCAGACTGACAGTCTGTCCAAGGTTTACATGCCCTTCTCCCTCTATAGCTGTCAACTTCTTCGGGCAGGGATCGAGTCTTCTCTGCATTCCCAGGACCTGGTGCAGCTTAAGCAGAAACATCTGGAGACAGGCAGACTAAGAATGGGAAAGCCCATATGCAGGAATAATGAGAAAGTGGGTTCTTTCTCATATGGCCCCCATCAGTGGGGGAGGAAGGGAGGAAGACAACTTTTGCTAAGCACTACCTATAAGACAGACACTGTGTATCATATTTTTACATATATTGCAGAAGGCCATTATTTCCAAATTTTCTGAGACTTGATTTGTCCTATGTTAACAATATTTCTACAGTTTGAATATCTTAACTCCAAAGAGCAAAATAATAGACAAATAATTTTCCAGGCCAAAAGATGTGGTAAAAAAATTGTTTTGAAAGAATTTTGTTTTTAAAACTCCTTTATTTTATGTAAATATATCTTGCAAATCAGTTGAAGGATGTAGCACGTATCCATCATTACTTTGCATAGATTAAAAACATCTGGATATAACTGAAAAAGGGGAAAAAAAGAGTATCTTGTTAAACTCCTAAATCTTTAGACATGTAAGCATGTATACAAAAAGGATACATTCTACTTAGTTTTTCTCAGAATGAAAATTGGAATTCACGATGCTCACTCATTACCTTAAAACTGGTGTGATACAGGGGCACCTGGGGGACTCAGTCGGTTAAGCAGTTAGGCGTCCGACTTCAGCTCAGGTCATGATCTCACATTTTGTGAGTTCGAGCCCCGCGTCGGGCTCTGTGCTGACAGCTCAGAACCTGGAGCCTGTTTCAGATTCTGTGTCTCCCTCTCTCTCTGCCCCTCCCTGGCTCATGCTCTGTCTCTCTCTCTCTCTCTCAAAAATAAACATTAAAAAAAATAAAAACACAAACAAAAAATTAAAAAAACTGGTGTGATATACATATATACAAATATACATATATATGAAAACTTTTTATTCTTTGGAAATGCTTGTTGGTCTGTGGCACTTCTCTCACCTTTGCGAGTTGATATAATTGCATCTGCGAAACAAAAGGTGAGATGACGCGACAGCTTCTTGTAGAAGGTTTCTTGTCCATCTCCTCTAACAGAACCTTTCCTTTCCAAGCTCCCCTCTCGGCCTGTGCATCTGGAATATTTCCATGAAGTCTATGATGTCCTCACAACGTCACCCAGCCTAGGCGGAGCCATGGTGGCCCATCCATCAGGTTTCCTTCCCCTTCGTCTGTGAGCCATGGCGACATCACTCTGCAGTACGGGAAGCCAAGAATCACAACTATCACACCAGTCCCTGCTGGAGGCCTCCTCTGCTCAGACTCCCCTGGAAATGATCTTCTGTCTTGTCTTCTAATCCTCCTACTAACCACCACTCTACAGGTGAGGCACCTGATACTCAAAAGGGTTTAAATACTGTTAATTTGCCTGTCATCACACATGAAGTAGGGACTGGAATCCAGAGAGTTAGGACTTGAATACAAGTCTGCCTGCCTGCAAAAGCTCTACTCTCTCTACTTCGCTCTGGGAGATTCATTGATGAGAACAACATGTAATTAGGGGAACTACTGGGCAATATGTATAACTTTAAAACCACAAACTGGAGTATGTGGGAGATGTCCCTGCTTAGTTTGTCCATAACTCAAAAGAATTTATTTGACAAGACCTCATTCTGCTGGAGATAGAACTCTAAGTCAATCCAGGTTGCCTTCCTCCCAATTTCTCTGGCTCTATCCCAGTCCCTGGAAGACTTTGGGGTGCGGGGGGGGGCAGAGGTAGGCATCTGGTTCTTATTTGTTGTCTGCTAGCTCTGGGGTCACTAAACCATCCATCCTGCTCTCAGGTCATGCCCAGCATTCCTCAGTCTCATGACAAACACCCTTCATAACTAATAGCTCTCTCTGTTGGTTTTGTGCCCCTCTGGGGACGTGATTCTCATCCTGCAGCACCTCTGGGGGTTGTGTGGAATCAGTCTCCACTTCTGGACCATGCTGTCTGTGGCTGGTGGATTTTGTGAGGTCCTCTGAGGCTTTGTCTGCCCAGACTTACGCAGCAGGTATTTAATCTCTAGGGCATTGCTGTTTTCCGGGTCATGTACCTGGATAGCAGGCCACAGGTGTCCTCTCCCCTCAGATCCCACCTTCTGTTTTGAGAGTTCTGCCTCTTTCACCTGATTGTAAAGTAAGCTCCTTACAGGCAGGGGTTGTGTTGAATTCATCTTTGTATTCCAGTGCTTATTATTGAGTCTGGCAGACTAAAAGGATCCCTATAAATGCTTATTAAATTAATAATTGTCATCTTCCTAGATGTAAAGCTGTATCCACTTTCCCTTGTTGTGCTATGGTCTATTTTCATAGCTTGCCAATATGAATATGGTAGAGAGCATAGACTTTAGATCATGAATGTTCTCTTTTAAGGACTGGCTTGTCACAACTTAAAGCACCAACCACATTCCAGAAGTCAGCTGTGTGTTCTCTAAGGGTAGATTCTAGCAGATTCTGTTGGAATCTCAGCCCTTTGCCCTCTCTCCTACAACTTCGGTGCATGCCAGCAGTCTTCCAACTACCAATACCTGCATTCCTTTGCCCGAGGGCTTTCCCTGGCCACAAAAGCCACATTGCCACCTGTGTCGCTGGAAATGCCAGGGTATTAATGCCTTCCAACAGGGGCTGTCAGTCAGTGACTGACAGGATTTGGTGAATAAATACCCCGGGTCCCCTGTCCCTAGGGTCGGATATATCTGAGGCAGATGTCTACACCAGCTCCAAGTGATTCTCCAAGTGATTCAGGGTACTAAGTGCCAGTTACACATAGTGGTAATTGGCTTAATAAGCATCCTTTAGTGGCTTCCTGCTCTTCCTATGTCACCTTCCCAGTCTTTTAACTCCAGATAAACCACTTGCCCTTGAATCTTTGTTTCATGGAGCTTCTTGGGGAACCCAACCTAAGAAACAGATTTACTAAGATCCTGAGGTAACTTTTAGTTCTGGATCTTCTGGATTATTTTAGGAAGTTGTATACAAAAATAATGAGAGAAGTATTGAGGGAGGAGGGAATGAGTCTAGAAGATTGCTGTGGGTTGACTATGAAGAAAATTGTCTAACTTTCGTAGGATAGGGCTTGGAATGGCTTCAGAAGTGTTTCTTATAGGCATGCATTTCCTATTGGCTGTATTGTTATATATATATATATATATGATATATGTGATATATGTTATATATGTGATATATATGAGATATATATATATATATATACATATATATATATATATGATATAATCTGAATGTAGGCAAGAATTTTTGCATATAGATGTTCAAGGAAGTATTTTTCCCTAATAGTGACACAACCTAATTGAGGGTCTAGTTAAATAATTATGACAAAATATGCTGTGTCTACTAAATGGAATAGAATGCATGCCCTTAAAATGCATACTTTAAAATTTTATTTATTTTGAGAGAGAGAGAGAGCATGCAAGCAGTAAAGGGGCAGAGAGAGAGCGAGAGAGAGGGAGTGAAAGAATCCCAAGCAGGCTCTCCACTGTCAGCGCAGAGCCCGACGCGGGGTTCGAATGCAGGAACCATTAGATCATCACCCGAGCCAAAATGAAGAGCCAGATGCTTAACCGACTGAACCACTCAGGCCCTTCTTAAAATGCGTATTTTAAAATATGACATGCTAACAGTATAGACATGCATGTTAAAGACAATTTCCTTTATCCATTGCTGGAAGCAAGAGTCCTTCTGCTTACACTTCTGCTTATAGTTCCTGTGACCCCTTAATAGTGATGACTTCTGAGAAGAAGCCTCAGGAGAAGGTGGAACTGGAAGGAGAACAGATATGTAGTATCTGGCCAAGTAGACAAAACTAATGTAAACAGCACAAACTGAGGGGATGGAATCGAAAGGAACTGCATCTGCTGAGCTCTACTCGCCACCCCTTCCCCTCGGGTTGAATGTGTGCCCCCTGCCACCAGCACAGGGGTGATTGCATGTCTGCTATTTATTGTGTGCCTGCTGCAAGCAACGCACTATGTTAACAGTTTTAGAAACATCCTTTATAATATTTCCAACAACCTCTGGGAAGAATATCACAATCTCCATTTTCTCAAATATGGAAAGTTAGGATCAAGATGGTGTAAGCAACCAGTCCACGATCATTCAACCACTCCACAGAATCCAAACTCTGGTGTTTCTGTTGGTTAGAAAATGAGGGCAAGGGACAGAAAAAATGACCTCTCTTATGTGATGGAGAAGTGATTACCGAGCTCCAAAATGCGAGTAAGGAAATGTGTCACTGCAGGAACTTAGAAAGTCCTAATCCATGCTGGGCTGGCTTCTGGTGTGGCCTCCTGCAAGGAGGTTACAAGGTAACCTTGTTCTCATCTTGTTTCCTTTAATTATGTATTGAGCCGACAGTAGACTTGCCACTGAATATGGAACAAAAGCTTGGCCTTTCCCTGAAGTTGCAGTTCTCAGGGCAGCAAACTATCACCAAACAGAAATTCCAGCTCAGAGGTGTGCATCTGGCCATGCGCCAGGGGCATCTGCTCCTGTGGAAGGAAGTGTTCCCTGGCTCTAAAGAGGTACAACAGGTTGGCTCAGTTGGCTCTTCTTTGGCTGGAGAGAGCAGATTGCGAACATCTCCCAAGTCTTTTCGATGATGTCCCAAGCGTAGCTTGATACCAGCCATGGTGTAGGTATGTGCACCATGGAAATTAGCAAACACTGTAAGCGAAGGCTTTTATCTTGGAGATCCATTGATTATTGGGCCTTTCCCTGAAGGATCAAAGGCCATTGATTAGATACTGCCATCTGTCCTGCTGTGGCATA
Source organism: Panthera pardus (assembly GCF_024362965.1). Taxonomy (NCBI): domain Eukaryota; kingdom Metazoa; phylum Chordata; class Mammalia; order Carnivora; family Felidae; genus Panthera; species Panthera pardus. The sequence continues at coordinate 94,487,074 of NW_026526721.1, read as the reverse complement.
TACAAGGTGGTCCATGGGTAATATCAACTGAGTCTACAAAAACATATTGGGGTTTTAGGGAGCTGATAAATATACCCATTTTCCCCAACCCAGGTCTGAACTAAGTAAAATACAAAGAACAGTCAGATAGATGGAGCCCAATGTATAAGCTCTTTTGCTGGTAAAGGCTAGGTTGGTGAATGTGGTTTAGGTGCAGCAAGAAGGGACTTCCTAATACTATACTCCAGAATCAAGCAGAACTACCCATCTGTCACAAGCTCATCTGGATGACCAAAAGCTTTTCCATATGGAGCTCTCTTCTTGAAAAACTTATAGTACTGAGAATCAGAACAGAAAGCTTGATTTCTTTGGGAAGTTGACTCTCTAGAATAAGGGTAGAGGAAAGGACTGAGCTCTCTTTGCCTGGTTCCTGTCACAAAGTCACTGGTAAGAGGAGTCCTCCTCTCTGGGGAGGAATCAGAGAGGGACCAGATAGACAGTAGAAGCATTTCTTGTACTGAGTGCCCACCACATGGAGGGAGATATCAATTAGGGCCTGATAACAATTGTTCTATGAAAACCTAGAGACAACCAAGTGGGAAAGTGATGAAAAATGTAAACTGGATTCTGTTTTTCCAGGTTCATAATTTATTGTACAAACTGATTATCACATGGTGAGTTGACATTAGCTTGTCCAGGCATGGGAACTTAACAGATGAGGTACCTACTGTTTAGAGTTCATATGTGGCTTTCATAGCTGGAGGTTTTTTAGACCTTAACTTCAAGTATAAAACTACCAAAGCAATGCCACTGCATGTGGCCAGTACACAATTCATTCTCCCTGTGGGAGTATTGGACTATTTTTTAATACCAGTGAAATGGAATTGGGCATCAGTTTCTGGTACTGCCATGATTTCAATCTCGCAAAAGACACAGATTCTGCAGCCCATACACAGCTACCTCTTGGCCCAGCTGGAAGAAGCCCTGTAAACTGGATTCTGTGGGTCTCAATATGGACACACTCTGCCTTCCCAGTATTGATGTTTTAAAAAGTATCAGATTGTCCTGCATCTGGAGGAATATATAGTGGTGTTCTTATCACACATACATACATACACACACACACACACACACACACACACACACACACCCTTCTGACTATGACATTGCAGATAGAGTCTACAAAAGTGATCGTAATCTATGCAAGCTTTTTATTTTTTTATTTTTTTAATATGAAATTTATTGTCAAATTGGTTTCCTTACAACACCCAGTGCTCATCCCAACAGTTGCCCTCCTCAATGCCCATCACCCACTTTCCTCTCCCTCTCACCCCCCATCAACCCTCAGTTTATTCTCAGTTTTTAAGAGTCTCCTATGGTTTGCCTCCCTCCCTCTCTAACTTTTTTTTCCCCTTCCCCTCCCCCATGGTCTTCTGTTAAGTTTCTCAAGATCCACATAGGAGTGAAAACATATGGTATCTGTCTTTCTCCGTATGACTTATTTCACTTAGCATAACACTCTCCAGTTCCATCCATGTTGTTACAAAAGGCCATATTTCATTCTTTATCATTGACAAGTAGTATTCCACTGTATATATAAACCACAACTTCTTTATCCATTCATCAGCTGATGGACATTTACTCTCTTTCCATAATTTGGCTATTGTTGAAAGTGGTGCTATAAACATTGGGGTACAAGTGCCCCTATGCATCAGTACTCCTGTATCCCTTGGGTAAATTCCTAGCAGTGCTATTGCTGGGTCATAGGGTAGGTCTATTTTTAATTTTTTGAGGAACTTCCCCACTGTTTTCCCGAGTGGCTGCACCAGTTTGCATTCCCACCAACAGTGCAAGAGGGTTCCCGTTTCTCCACATCCTCTCCAGCATCTATAGTCTCCTGATTTGTTCATTTTAGCTACTCTGGTTGGCATGAGGTGATATCTTAGTGTGGTTTTGATTTGTATTTCCCTGATGAGGAGTGATGTTGAGCATCTTTTCATGAGCTTGTTGGCCATCTGGATGTCTTCTTTAGAGAAGTGTCTATAGAAGCTTTTTATATTATAAGTCTTCTCCAACCCTGAGACATCTTGTGTAATCTGGCTACAGGTGAGAAATTCTTATGGGACCTGTCAGAGAGTAAGCTTTGCCTTTCCCTCTGCTCTGTGGTGTCTTTTTCCAGGGGCCTTTGGGATATCCAGACTTTACCCTGATACCACTGACTTCCAGTTTCTCCATTGGTTGTGAGCTAATGCAGCTTAAGGTGGCTGATCAGCAGACTTTATGAGGGGTGGCATTCCGTAAGGTGTCTTTACAAAGTTTCCTTCAGTGCATATTCCCCTGGTTTTCATTTAGAAAATGTGGAAATATTCTGCCCTTATCAAACTACTGGTATCCTGCCTGCTACAGCATTGTAGGCCAGAGAAGACTTGAACGGTGTGGTTGAGCTGCTTTCCAGACTTAGCCCTTAGCTCTAGATCTATTACAGAGAAAATTCCCTAGAACTTCATATCCTCTTGGAACAATGAAAGGGCTATAACTCTTTCCACAGACTCTTAGTTTAATGTGAAAGACAACACCTAGTTGGTTACTGATATGCTTTTTGGGACATGAATTTGAATCCTGTGGAATTTCTCTTGTGCAAGTTGGGTCATGGTATCAGTCTCCTTCCACTAGCCTCAAAAGTCATCTTCTGTCACAAAACAATCTAGAATCTCTTCTGAGTCTAATTATGTTTGGATTATAATTTTTAAAGCTTGGGAGTTTAATTAAAACCAAAATGGGAGTGCACTTTACATTTTATTGGTTGGAGCCCTTCTGATTAATTGCATTAGAATGTTAGTACCTCCAGAAGATTTTCTTATTTTATTGACGTAAGCCTGGACTTTACAGGCAAACTCAGTGTTTGCCTGTTCATCTATTTAACAGCTGTTTAGTGAACGCCCACTGCGTAGTAGGCTCTGTGCTGGGCATGAAGGATAAATGCACACTCAAGGAGTGGAATGAAGAGAAAGGCACACTGGCCAAACATTACAGTGTAATGAGCAATGCAATGGTGGTTTACTAGAAACAGTGGAAGGATGGGAGAGATGTTGAAGGCAGCCTGGGTGAGTCATGAAGCACTTGAGCTAAACTTGAAGAATGATACGGGGTTTTCAAGAAGACACAAAGGCAAAGAGCCTTCCAGGCAGAATGGAAGGCTTAGAGAACATGGCATTTTGGGGAAGTTCAGTATTGGAACACCAAGGGCAAAGGAAGCAGGGGGTGAGGCCTACAGTTGGCCAGATACTGCTCTTACTGCTATATATTAATTCTCTTGCTTAATTTTGACAACACTATGGAGGTGGTTCAACAGAGGAGAAAACTGAGCCTTAGAAGGATTGTATAACTTGCTCAGGATTACTGACCTAGTAGTTGTTAGGGTTCAGATTTGACCCCCATGTAGAAGCGACATTCATCACTATACAAAACTGCCTCCTTATGTTTATCTTCATGCTTCAGCTCACAGACAAACTTGGTTTTCAGTCCCAACAAGTAGCTGCTGAAGTCCCTGTTTTCACTGGAAATACTTTGTCTACAAGGTCAGCAAAGACAGCTGGTGTATGGAATGCAGCCATTTTACATGATCACTCCTTGACTAAAAGAAATGCAGTTCAAACCCCATTCCTCCAAACATGACAATTGCTATGTGGCAAAGCTTCAAGCTCAAATCTGAGGCTCAATAATTATCAGCTAATCAAGTTGTGGTGCCACCAAAATTCAGGCATACCCTTAAATTAGCTTCTGCAGGGTTTGAGTTGTCGAGGAAGTTTTGGAGAGAGCTGTTTGAAAGTAGAGGAGTGAGCGTGTTTATTAAAAAAGCATGAGAAAAACAAGCGTTAGGGCTTTTACCACTGGGCTTCCTGGGAGGCTCCATTCTCCTGATACCTGAGGCCATGCATGAAGGGCCAGCTTGGAATGATGGAAATGCCGGAGGATCTGCAGTCTTAGATCTTAACTTCCGTCACGTCAGACCCCGTTGGAGTTTGGGCAAGAAACTTCCTCACTTTGATTTCCATGCTTGCATAGAAGAGTGGCTCAATGTCCTGCTTCTGGGGCCAACTGGGTGTGCTCGGGCAAGATGCACAACTCTGTGCTGGTTTCATAGCTGTAAATCAGGGATAGAAATAGTTTCTACCTCGCAGGCTGTTGGGAGAGTAACTGAGCCCAGGCGTAGAGGATCTTAGAATGGTGTTGACAGAGAAAGCACAAGTCACATGAGCTTTCATTACTGTTGTTTTGTTCTAGTTCTGGACTTCCCTCCTCCATCCAAGGCGAAGTGATCATTTCTGCAGAAAATCATTCTTCTTTCTCTTTAAAATTTTTTTCTACTTAAGGAAGGCAAACTTAAACTTCTTTGTGTTGTAGTACACTTGCCAACGTTGCATCGACCTCCAGCCTGGGCATAGCATGTCCGGCACTTTGTTTGCTGCGGATCCTCAAGACCAATGGGAATCCATTTTGTTCAGACAAACAATGGTGACCTTTTCTCCTGTTTGCTCTGTGGCAAAAATTATTGTCTTTTTGCCATAACCAAACATGATGATCTTTGTATAATGGAAAAACAAATATCAGTGAACTTTTTATTTGTTTCTTTCGATGAGGAAAAACCTATTTTAAGTTGGCAAATTCCACTGGAAATAAATCATATTGCTATAGAAACCATGCACAATTACCCCTGAAATGTGGTTGCTATATATGTTCTTTAAAGGCACATGCGTGAAGCATTATATTTTAGCACGTATTGACTTTCAATTCTGTTTCCATAGTGTTAGACAAGGACCCGTCTGCTGACTGCTTCTCTGTTCAGCCTTTTAGGATTCCTTGCTATCTTTGGGATGTGAAATCATGTGGTGAAAACCACAAAAATCTTGTGATTAGTTCTGGCTATGCTACTTCTGTCCATGTGTCCTGGGGAAGGTTTTCCAATCTTTCTGATCCAATAAATTTATACATTCTCTAGACTATAAAAATAATGATAATGTCTCATAAGGTCTGAGTGAAGATAAGTGAGATGAAGTGATATCTGCATAGGTACTTAATGCTTTCTAAAATGCTGTATAAAGGTGAAACAGTTTTGCTTTCAGAAAACCTACCCACTGAGTAAATTACATATCCCAAGTAATGTTTGGAGTTCCTGTATTTTTCTTAGAGTTTGGTTATGACAAGTTGAAGATGTGTGAATCCATACAGGAGGAATGCAGACCTACTTGGGGTAGGAATCCAGCAACATTACTCACTATCTATGTAATCTTGGGCAGGCAGCATAACCTAGAGAGGTTATGCTTTACTTTCTTCCTCTTCAAACTGAAAAAATAAAATAAAATGCATATCCAGTGTTATTGAATAGATTAGAAAAAATTTACGTGTCAAACACAGCTCTTGACAGGTAGTAAGCACTTAAAAATGGGACTTGCATGAAATAATGACGTTGTGCCCAAGCTGACACCATTAAACAAATTCCCAACTACTCGGCAATTTGGAACTTGTTCTACCAAAGGGAATACCATTTGTCAGCACCTGGAGATTCTTATCAATTCTTGAAGAACATTTGTTTGGAGATAACAACTACTCATGGGTTCTGCCACAAACGTTTAGTGAGCATCTATTAAGTGCATGGATCAGCAAGGTGAAATGGCTATTTTCTTTCCTTTGCTTCCTTTCCTCCCCTGCCCTTCCTGTCCCTTCTCTTTCCTTCTTTTTTTTTTCCACTCCTTTTCTTCTCTTCTTTTCTGCCTCTGTTTTAAGGACAATGGAATGCCAGTGGAAGAGCAAATCATTCATTTAGAACTGGCAAATCTCTCAGACTGTTATGCCAGGAGACTCATTTGAAGTTTATGGCACTGAGGTAACAACACGGGCCTCTGGATGGCTGGCAGGTCTGAATGTTGCCTCAAAATTCCTTTATGAGAAGCAGCTGAGCGTTTCTTGAGTTTTGTCTAAGGAGAAAATTTGCGAGATGATGCAGTAGAGTCAATAATGTCTTCCAGAAAGGATATGTGGAGATGTATTTGGAATAATGTTCTTCTTCATAAGGAAAGTAGATGAGAATAAATTTTTCACTGCATAGAGTGAATGCAGAATCCCAGGAACTCAGATACAATATAGTATCTGTTGAGTGTATAAACTGACCAATGAGGAAAAAAGGAAGAAGTGTTTATGAAAGTAAAAGATGGAAGATGAGAAGGAAAGATCACTCAAAGTTCCCCATATCTGAGATAAAGATTTCCACCGTGGGCAGAGAGGAATGGCTGGAGGTAAGATTTCATCATTACAGATTACATCATTGCTCTGAGCAAAATACCCCATATCTGCTTACCTTTTCCTTCTTAAATCACAGCTTCTAGGTTTCCTCCTAATACAACCTTTCTGCACTGCACCTGCTCAGTCAGAAACACACACACACACACACACACACACCCAGCTCCTATTCCTCTATGCCTGAAACCCTACTACTGAACAATCAGAGACCCAACAATAAACCACAGAGTTCCAACAGAACTTGACTACCTAACTTTGGTTTGCCAGGCAATTCTTTTTGTGTCCTGGATATTCCCATCCAACTGGTTTTATATCAAGATCAAGGCCTGATGGGGAATTCTAAGGGACTCATCTTCTCAACTCCCACCCATTTCCTAGAGACCCTCTGTGCAGAGTGGTTTCATGAACTTGACCTGCTGAACTCAAGGGAAGAGGTGTTCAGGTAACAGCTACAGGTATGAAATGTGCCAAAGGAGTAGGTTTCCGAATTGGGGTGAGCCAGGATGGAGCTAAGATGTAAGCCAGGGGGTCAAAAATGGCAGAGTCAATCACTAGACAGCCAAGAGCTGGATGGGATGTTGAAGCTGGTGGTCAAAGGGAGCTGAGGAAAAAGGAGGAGTTGGCATCAAGCCCACACAATGTAAACAGCCTTAAAGGCAGGAGAAAACACAAAATTCTTGTATTGGTTTCTTCATTTATTTGTTTTAAAATCTATGAGTATGAACTGAAGCAGAGCTTACCTCAACCTATAGGCATTTTGGTTTTTGTTCTGTTCTGTTCTGTTTTGTTTTGTTTTCTGGAATAGGAATCTTTGATCGGTCACCATAGATGTGGCCAGTCTAGGCCCTGGGAATTCAGATGGTGGCACGGTGTAGCAGTCTGGGCATCACTCAGCTCTCGATTTGAGTGCTAACTCGGCCATTTGTTCCTGTGTCAACTTTGGCAAGTAGTTTAGCTGGCTCCAGATCTCAGTCTCTTTATTTTAAAGTTGGAGTAGTAATAGGTATTCATAGGATGGTTGGGAGGCCCGAATGAGATGAAATGTGTGACACGTCCGAAACAAGGGATGTCCCCAATATGTGGCAGCTGCTTATGATTGTTGTTGAAGTCTACTGCATCTCGCAGACTTTGGCAGAGACCTTCCCATGAATTGGTTCTCTTGGCTTTGGAAGGGAGTCGAGGGAACCGAGGGCAACCTTGAGTTCACGCGAGTTACTCTGGCCCAAGGGCACGTCATGGAGTTGGAGATTAGACTATCTGCCATGGCTTTGTAGGAGTGGCAGTTGGCCCTGCTTCCTACAGCTCTGCCTCAGGAACAACAGGGCCTACAAAAGTGAGCCGCATCAAAGACTCCCATCTTGTGGAGAGCTATAGCCCCATTGTGGTCTGACTTCTTGCCCTTTGCCTTTTTCCTTTTATTTTTATTATTTTTTTAAATGTTTATTCATTTGTGAGAGACAGAGCGTGAGTGGGGGAGGGGCAGAGAGAGAGGGAGACACGGAATCCGAAGGAGGCTCCAGGCTCTGAGCTGTCAGCACAGAGCCCGACTTGGGGTTGGAATTCACGGTGAGATCATGACCTGAGCCGAAGTCCGATACTTAACCAGCTGAGCCACCCAGGCGCCCTGCTTTTTTCCGTTTAGACACACATGCCCCTGGCTGCCTGATGAGAGTTTGAGGAGCTCAGAGCAACAATGTAGTCTGTAATGATGAAATCTTACCTCCAGCCATTCCTCTCTGCCCACGGTGGAAATCTCTATCTCAGGTACAATACTCTGAAATGGCCGTGTTCCCGTTTCTTTTTTCTTTAAAAAAAATCTTTTTTAATATTTATTTATTTTTGAGAGAGAGAGACACACACAGTGCAGGTGGGGGAGGGTCAGAAAGAGAGGGAGAGAATGACACAGAATCTGAAGCGGGCTCCAAGGCTCTAAGCTGTCAGCACAGAGCCCTACGTGGGCCTAGAGCTCACAAATGATGAGATCAGACCTGAGCCGAAGTTAGATGCTTAACCAACTCAGCCACCCAGGCACCAACTGTGTTCCCATTTCAAGTCCTTTTTATACTAGATAAATTCCGGGTTCATTATTGTCTATCTGCCGAATGAAATGAAAGGAAAATATCTTAAATCATGTTTTTAGGGTCTTCTTATAAAATGGAATCCTTTTAGACTTGTAGAGCCAAATGAGCAAACCACTGCCACCGAAAAACAGCAAAAAGAAAGTAAGGGCTTTAGACTCCTTAGCAGACCATGGTCAGATCTGGATCAGGCTGGACAAAATGATGAGAAATGAATGCAGAATATAACGGACATAGTGTGGCTTTCCTGTGTGATAGGTGATAGGCCCTTGGGAGCTGATGAGACCCCACTCAAGGCTAGGGTGTCAGGTGCAGAAAGCCAAGGGCTAGTTCCCTATTCCCAACAGGCAGTATTAACTACCAGACCTCAGACGCTAGGGAGTTGCACCCACTTATTCATGTGTGTCCTCGATGCTGGTAGTTTGCTGGTCTGTTAGAGGGCTAAGAATATTGGTTGTCCTTCTAGCCCACCCATTTTTTGAGAGAGAGCGAGAAAGAGAGAGAGCGTGAGCAGGGGAGGGGCAGAGAGAGAGGGAGAGAGAGAATCTTAATCCGATTCCATGCTCAGCACAGAGCCCGATGTGGGGCTCAACATGGGACTCCACGCAGGGCTCGATCTCACAACCATGAGACCACGACCTGAGTCAAAATCAAGAGCTGGACGCTTAACCAACTGAGTCACCCAGGTACCCCTCATCCAACCTTCCAATCACAGTCCAACCTTCACAAGCTGGCCTAGCTCACAACAAGAAAGACCTGGGTGTACATTCTTGCTCTGCTAGTTCACGATCTATGATCACGGACAAGTTTCTCATCTGTAAAGCAACACACATTTCAAAGGGTTTTTCTGAGCATTTAATGATGCCAAGGAAGCGTATAGAATGCCAAACAAGTATACACTCAGTAACTTCATATATTCCCACCTATTCCACAGGAAAGCGGCTGGAATGGCACTAAGCCTCATCTATAAATTAATAATACCCATGTTGCTGATTCTAAGATACGCGTTTGCATTTTTTAAGAGATTTTTTTTAACATTTATTTATTTTTGAGACAGAGAGAGACAGAGCATGAACGGGGGAGGGGCAGAGAGAGAAGGAGACACAGAATCAGAAGCAGGCTCCAGGCTCTGAGCCATCAGCACAGAGTCCGACGTGGGGCTCGAACTCACGGACCGTGAGATCGTGACCTGAGCTGAAGTCGGACGCTTAACCGACTGAGCCACCCAGGCGCCCCACGCGTTTGCATTTTAATGTCTTGTAACTGGCGGCATCTACAGTCTTGGGCAGCCAGAGGGAAGGTGTCCCATGGGTGTTATTACACTGGTGCCAACTGTGTCCACAGACCACTTGGAGGAGTCTCTCTGAAATGTAGGTATCACATGACACCATCCCTAGGCCACACTGCTAGAAGCAGAGGAAGAGCCGGAGCTCAGCTCTACAGACATGTTCTGTGAGTGGGAACTGACCCTCTAGAAGGTCCCTGACTAGCGACACTTGAGACGCGCAGACTCAGCCAACAATAGAATGGAGAGGAAGCCAGGGAACCCACAGAAAGAGACAGAGAGCGGAAGCCACCTGACAGTAGAAGCCAAGATCAAAGAAGCAGAGACCCAGAAACAAAGTAGCAAAGGGATAAGAAAAGCAGGAAGAGAAAGAAGCAAAGATGGAGGCTATCTGAAACAGCCCAATTTACTCCCATCTAACCTAGAGCTGGGATTCAGTGTAACGCATTTGTCAACTTTGCGTTACTTATGAGATTTTTACAAGGGAATAAAGACACTTTTTAGCTGGTTCTTTATAACTTTCTTTTCTAGTCAACTGATTCGGTGGTCTTTCTTCTTAAAGTATCCTTATAAAACCTGTAGAGATTAGACTTAGAGCCAATTATAATGCCCGAGGCAATTAAATAAAACAATCAAAACATTTTCCCAGCTGCAATTCACAATAGCCAGAAACACACTGTACAGACTACATTTAATTCTCAGCAAATTGTCTTAGGCAGTGATTCTCTTGCTTATGAATTTTGAGAAATGGTTATTTCTCTTAACGTATTGCATATTTACTATAATTAAAAGCAGATACATTTTGTTCTCAGTTTAAGCTTCCAAAAGTACAGTCTGTATTATGTTGGTGCTATATTTAATGTTTGCAACACATTTATAATTAAACCTATGTATACTTTGTATATATAAGTCTACATTTTAATATAATTATATGTGTGTGTCTATATGTACATATATAATGTATACGCATCTTAGTATAAGACGGAAGGGAGAAACCCACTGAATAATACCACAGACCAGGCATTGAACTAAGTTTTATTTATTTATTTATTTATTTATGTACTTACTTATTTATGTATTTATTTATGTTTTGTTCCTTTTTTGAGAGAAAGAGAGAGTGACAGAGCGCGAGCCAGGGAGGGGCAGAGGGAGAGGAAGACACAGATTCTGAAATGGGTTCTAGGCTCTGAGCTGTGAACACAGAGCCTGACATGGGGCTCAAACCCATGAACTGTGAGATCATGACCTGAGTCGAAGTCGGACGTTTAACCGACTGAGCCACCCAGGCACCCTGGTATTTTATATTTATTATTTCAGTATTCACAAAAGTCACAGGAGATAAATTTACCTTTTACAGCAATTTTGGTTGTTCTCTTGATTTCTGGAAAATCGCTTTCCAGGTCTTTTAGAAGCCATTTTTGAGGGACTAAAAAGATCGTGGCAGATTCTTAAAGTTGCTACCACCCTTTGCAAGTGTCCCCAACTGGCTAGGAAGAAACCGGCCAATGGGGATGTCTTTGAGTTATTGTAATGATCTGCTTAATTCTAAGCAGGACTAAACTGGAACCAATTACCTGGAGAAGGAAGGTACAATATATCATTATCAACTCCTGGCATCATTCAATTACCTGTTTCCTTTATAATTACTTTCAAGCGTGTGTTTTTTTTTTTTTTTACTTTAAGTAGGTCTGCCTTTTCTAATCAATTTACGTGTTCTCTATACAGAGATACATAACAAATAAAAGATGTGCTAAGTATTGTTGGGATCGGAGGTGGTAAGGCATACACAGGAGCATAATACATATTTCCTGCCTTCAGGAAACTTTAGTCAGGCTAGAAATATATAACCACAGAGGGGAATGGTCTTTAATTCAAGACAGTCTTTGCTATGATATAAGGCGGCTTAAAGCAATAAATAAGTCCTGAGGAACGAAAAGGTATCCATCAGGAGCCTGGTAGGAAGAAGGTGTTAGGTTCAAATTGGGAATTACAGGACACTTTCCTTTTTTAAAAAGGCTATTTACCAAGGTAAATGTTGGGTGGAACAGAACCACAGAGAGTTCAGTATTTAGAGAGTAAGAGGGCCCACCCATGGCACTCGTTTCCTGGGGCTCAGAGCAGGGTGACGGGTGGAAAGTGGATCTGAAGGGGCAAACAGAAGGCTCTAGCCCTGAAAGTTGCCGAAGGAGTAAAACTAGACCTCAGCTTTAAGATAATAGAAATCGAATATATAGAAGTAAGAGGAGAGATGAGGATGAACACTATTCAGAGTGAGCATAGGACATAAAGCTTCAGATCTGGGAATATGCATGCTCTGGGGCGACCAAGGACAGGGGGAATTGGGCATAAGATTACAAAATAGTTTGGAGCCAAATTGTGAAGGCCTTGAATGTCAAGCCAAGGAGTTTGTACCTGATCCTGAGGACAATATCCTGAGTGTTTTAAAATCAGTAATGAAGCCAGCATCTTAGGAAGATTAATCTATATCGATAGGGAAACTGGTTTGGAAGGAAGAGGCAGAGTGACAGAATATTCATCATAGATATGCAACAGCCCCGTGTGAAGTGATGGAAAACAGAGGGAATGAGAACGTGAAGAAACATATGAGACATAATGAAGAAAGCACAAGGCTGAAAACCTGCCTCTGGGATGTTCTTTCTTCCCAAATGGTAATCCTGATTGAAAGGCACCATCAGCAAGTCAGGGCAAACGTCCTGTGCAAGCTGACAAGGTGGTCATCAAGCTGGACTCACAAATGTAGAGCTGGTTGGAGTGTGGAAAAGGCTTGACTTGGACCCCGAAGATGTGATTTGAATCACTGCTCTGCCATGTATGAGCTGGATGTCCTTGAGCAGACCACCCGGCCTCCAGCTCACATCCTCTCAAAGTGAGACACTAACACCTGTGGTGTTAGGGTGGCTGTGAGAACTTGGTCAGGGAGATTTGCGGATCGCAGAGAACTACACTGGGTAAGGACCACAGTGGAGGGTTACTGTCACGCCCAGTCCCTCTGAATGCCTTGTCCCTCTGGGCAGGACAAGAGGAGAGGAAGTAGACTCTTGCCAAAACATTAATTTCAATCCTTCCTTGCCGAAGCTGCTGTGTGATCAAATTTGATTACTATAAACCTCAGCCCCCCAGTTATCTCTCCACTGCTGGGCAAGAGAGTGCACCTTATCTGACAAGGTGTGTGTGTGTGTGTGTGTGTGCGCGCGCGTATGTGTGTTTTCATCTTGGTTTATTTTCATTCTCTCAGCCCATGACCCCAAAAAGTTTTTTCTCTTTTTTCCCTGAGCTTGTCACTAATGCTAGTTTTGGCTGAAGATAATTTCTCCTAATATTTAGTACTTTTTGCCCTGAGTATTTAGCAATATGTTGAAATACAGATTACGAGCAGTGAGCCCATTTAAATAAAATGCATGTGAAAATTAGTTGTTTTTACAGTTTCAAGGTTTGCATGTAGGCATTTCTATGGATTTCCATGCAGGCACCTCTATGGATTTCCAAATGAAACTGCATTTTTAGGCAATTTTTATAGGTAATTCATTTTCTTCTCATCACAGAGATGTAAAGATCTGATAACAGTGATAAAATAACATGGCCACACTGAGAAGTAGATGTTAAGTAGCTGGCTAGTCTCACTCACCAGCTAAGGCTCAAAACCATTAAGTCCAAATTCATGTTTTCACAAATTATAAATGAAATGGAATTCTATGGTTGGCTTTGAATAATTGAAACCATTACTTTAATCCCGGTAGGGCCAGCTACAGGGATACCCTCTACCTGATTCCAATGGATTGGCAATAATTTTGGGGCGTAATGCAGAAAGTGGTAGTTTATAGCAGAAAATCTGAGTCTCACTGCCCTGATTTTTCTGTATTTCTCAATGGTTGAAATTTTCTGTATTTCTCAATGGTTGAAACACTTAATTCATAAATATTATCAAAGCCCCTGTTAGGTCCATTGACTGTGCTAGATGCTTGGGAAGAAAGGGAAAGCCTTACAAGATATGATTCCTCTCTTGTAAGTGCTTAGTGGGGACACAAGACCCATGTGGTGGTGATGAATGACTGTCTTCTGCCTCACCTCAGTCCGCAGTCACACCCTAGACCTGGCCGTTTACTGCTTCCCACTCTCAGGCTACTGACCCAATCTTTCCAGGCCACTTCCTCCAGTACTCCAACACCAACAATTATTCATCCTCACCAGGACCTATAATCCATCCCTTTCTGTGTCCCTCACCCCCCTACTCAGCTAATGTTTCATGGCCCAACATTAACAATCTCTCACTTGCATTAACTACCTTTATTCACATTCCCTTTGTTGCTTTTCCTTCTGTTCCTTCCTCACATATGCCAGGTAAAACCCTGCTTAAGTCCAAACTCCGTCTTACTCATCACTGGCACCCCAGCAGCTGATGGGAGTGGGAGGGAATGTCCACAGTCACACTGATAAGTCTCAGATTCAACTCATGATTCCCAGCCTCAGTGGGCCCTTCAAGCTGCTGGCCATCCTTCTGCATTGTTAAGATCCATTCAAGTCTCTGCTTGCTTAGATAACCATTTCACATGTTCTCTTCTCTCTTTGAGCCTCCAGGGCCTCCTCCATCCTTTTACCTCCCTTTCCCTCCAGTTCAGTGGAGGGAAAACCAGAAACTCTCAGAAGAGAACCTCCCTATCCTCCCAACTCCCACATCCCCCAACTAACTGTATCTGTGCCTAAATGTCCTGCTTTCTTCCGTGTTGCTCTGGATGATGGGGTTGGACTCCCATCTGAAGCCAAATCCTTCCACTGCGTTCTTGTTTCCATCCCTTCTTGCCTAGCCACAAACATATTTCCAGAAATTACCTCTTCTCTTTCCTGATCGACAATATTTTTTCTCCTTTGGAGTTATTTCCAACAGCATACAAACCTGTGGAATTATCGTCCGTCCTACACAAATAAAACAAAACCTCCCTTGACCGCTCTTTGCCCTGTAGCTACTGTTCTCCTTTATAGCAAATCTCGTATTTCCATCTCCCTTCTCTCCAGTCTTTCTTAAACACACACCGGTAATGCTTTCCTTCTTAACACTGCTCCCCGCCAAAATGGTTTTATCAAGATTTTCAGTGGCCTCCATATTACCAAATACAAGACACAGTTTTCAGTTTTCTTATTATTCAACTTAATGGCAGCATTTTATACAGTGGATTGTTTCTTCTTTCTTCACATACTCTCTTCATTTGGACTCCAGGGCATCATTCTCATTTCCCTGCACTGGCTGCTCCTTCTCAGTCTTCTGTCTCTTCTCATCTTCCCAAGCCCTGAAATTTCTTTCAGTGATCTCCAGTTTCACAGCTTTACATTTAATTTAAACACTTTTGACTCCCAAATTTATGTTTCAAGAGTAGGTTTCTCTCTTTAACTCCGGATTCACATACCCAACTGCCTACTAGCTCTCCAGTTGGTCATCTAATAGGTATATCAGACAAATGCCAAAATGAACACTATTGTTCCTCTACCCTAAATTACTCCTCCCAATCTTCCCCATCCTCCCAGTTGTTCAGAACAAAGAACTTGGAGTCATCCTTGACTCATTTTTTCTCTCACCTCATATTCTCAATCTATCAGAAAATCTTTTTATTCCTTCTTCACAATATATCCAGATTCTGACCACTTTTCACCACCTCCATTACTACCATCTTGTCTCTCACCTCTTACTGCAAAAGCCCCTAACTTCATTTCTCCTTCTGTCCTTGTTCCTCTGAAGTCTATTTTCAACACAGCATATGGAGTGAGCCTTTTAAAAATCTAAGTAAAATAATGTAGCTTCTCTGCTCAAAACTCTCCCATGGGTTCCCAATTCACTCAGACTAAAAATCAAAGACCTTTTCATCACCTTCCAGGTGCTATCCTTCTGACTGAGTCTTCTGTCATTCTCTCTCTGGCTCACTCTGCTCAGCCACACTAGTGTCCTTTCTAGAGCATGCCAGGCTTTCTCCTGCCTCAGGGCCTTTGCACTGGCTAGATCCTTTAATCTGAAATTTCATCCCACAGGTTCTTCATGGCTCTCTGCCTCTACTCCAGAATCACTGAAGTGAGGCCTTTCTTGACCACCTGATATCCTTCCCACTCTGACACTCCATTTTCTACTTGCCCTACATCTTTTTTCATAGCACTTATCATTTGACATGGTACCTATTTATTGGTTACTAATTATGTCTCTCTCCCTGCTATAATGTAAGCCCAATGAAAGCAGAGACCTTGTTCACAGCCATATTTCCAACATTTAGAACAATGCCTGGTACAAAATATTTACTACAGAAATATTTGTTAAAAAAAAGGATGAGTGAATTAATATATTTGAAAAAAATCTATGACCTTTACTGCTGTTTCAGAGAAGGTAGACTATCACAGACTGAAATTGGAGAAGGCCTTGGTGAGATGGTAAATCCAGATGCTGTGGGGTGGGTAAAATTTTGATAAGGTTAGGGAAAAGCATTCATGTGAGAAAGGGGTTAAAAAGCTAAAAGTTGGAAAAAAAAAAACTCCAGCTATATTTATTGAGAACCTACCACATGCCAAGTACTTTACATTCATTTTATCATATTATCTTCACAATCACTACGGCAAAGAGGTATTATTACATCTACTTTATAAATGAGAAAACTTTGTTTCAGGGATTTTAAAAAGTAGCTCTCTCCCCAGAATCTATAACTGGTAAATTGTGAGCCATTCTTGCCATTGAGGCTTAGTAAACCAGACTCCATTCTCCTTCTCTTTTTATTTCTTTGTTATCATCAGTATTACCAGTGTGATTTAAGCTCATGCACTCTCCACCTATCAAGTTCCCTCGCTCACTACATGATGAATGATGACCCTTATTGGGACACAATCAAGTGATACATAAGACATAGAGGTTCTAACAAATGCATTCTCAAATTCTTCTCATTAAGCTAACAAAGATTAACCCTCTCTGAGCTTACGTACACTGGAGGCACCACAAACTTCCAGCACTCTAGCCAGCATTAACAAGTCATTTCCCTGGCGATCATCCCAACATGAAGTGTCTGTTTATTCCCTCGCAGAGCCTAAATGGAATATTCCATCATCGGAAAATGCACCCTCAAGTTTAAATTTGAAATCTTTATTCCTATCTGGCACGTTGGTGATATCCTTAACAATTTGGAAGGAAATGCTGCTTCTGCTGCCATCGGCTACGAAATGTTGGAAGCCCACGGTGCTGTTTATCACATTTTCATGAATTCCAGGTGAATCTGACCCAGTGGTTACAAGGAGTGAATATTAAGCTAATTGTTATTCTATTCCCCCAGAATATCTCTGATATGGAAAAAGTAATTGAATCTGAATGGAGTCAGAAATCAAAATAAGATTTTGTTCCCATTGAAATTCATAGAACTGCCAGGGAGGGGAGAAAGGACATTTTTCGTTGTCTTTTACAACGTCCATTGCCTTCAGAATAAAGTAAAAAACAAACAAACAAAAACAAAACGAAACAAAAAACACTTACTGGTTGGTTTTGCTCTGGCAACAAACAATCCCAACATTTCAGTTACGCATAATAGCAAAGGTTTAATTCTTACTCATGTTGTATGTTAGTTATGGATCATTGTGGAGTCAACAGTGGGTTTACTGCGTAGGTCATCTGCATTCCAGAACTTAGCTGGAAAAGCAGTTTCCCCATGGGATAAGCATTTTGGTGACAGAGAGAAAAAAGCAAGACAGCTATTAGAAACAAAGAATGGCTCTTAAGGCTTCTACTCAAACATGGCATATGTGGTCGACATGCCCTGGCCAAAACAAATCACATGACCAAGCCTAAGGTCAATGCAGCAGAACTGTATACTCTTCTTCTTTTTTAAAAAATTAAATTAAATTAAATTAAATTAAATTAAATTAAATTAGAGAGAGAGAGCGCTAGCGAGGGAGAGGGAGAGAATCTTAAGCAGTCTCCATGCTTAGTATGGAGCCTAATGTGGGGCTCAATCCCATGACCCTGCGATCATGACTGAGCTGAAATTGAGAGTCAGATGCTTAACCAACTGAGCCACGTAGGTGCCGCGGAAGTGTGTACTCTTCTAAATGGGGAACTGAAAATCCCATGGCAATATCTGGAGATGTGTACTTTTTTTGCAGGAACGAATAATGGAAAGCTGGGAACCTTAATAAAATCTTCTATACGCTTATCATCTTAGCATTCAAAGCCTACAGTAGAGCCAGCCTCATCTCCCACCATAGCCCTTATTTGTCTGTGTGCTGGACATATCAGCTGGTCTCCTTTCCCCTGAACACCGCATGCTTTCACACTTGCATGTGTGTTTCTTAACTGAAAATGCAATTCCCTCCATTTTCTGCCAACTGAAATTGCTCTTAGCCTGCAAGGTCCAGCTCAAATTTCACCTACTTTATGACACCTTTCTCAATCACCCAGTTAAAATTAAACGCTTCTCTCTTGGAGTTAACAAAGCCGACTGGTTGTACGTCTATCCAGCTCTAATTTTAATCTTACTTGGAAAGTCTGGATAAAAAAACTCCTGGAAGGCAGGACCCAGGAATCCTATTGTGTTAGAGCTATTCTCTAGCCTCTTTGGGGTCAGAGTCTGGACCATAACCGATGCTGCATAAGTTACACTGAGTGACTAAAACCCTACATATTCATCATCAAGCTTATCCATTATGTGAAATTACAAGTCTTTTTTTTTATAGGGGGTATATATGGGCAAACCACATAGAAGAATCTTTGGGTATTTTCTTCAGTCAGAACAGCCATGAAGATTATTCTGTTGGTTTCACAATCTAGACTCTACCAGTTGTGTGTGTGTGTTTTTGTGTGTTTGTGTTCCTTACCTTCCCACGAATAAAGCATTTTGGGCACCATGTTTTTGCAGCAACACTGTTTCCCTTGTCAATGATTGGTTCATTGAGAATTGGTGTTTCTTTTCCTTCTTTTTCATCATCTCACATTGGGCATTCCGTGTGAAGCACTTGTCCATGACTGCTCAAGAAGAGGTGTGGCAGAGAAAGGGCAGACCATGGGAGAGGTGCTGTGATGCAATGGAAAGAGAAGGAGCTTATAACCAGAGAATCTGGGTTTGGGTCTTGTCTTTGCCCCTTACTAGCTTTACGGCCTTAGGTAAGTCACTTGACTCTACTGTCCATTCAGTTTCATTATTTGTTTAAAAACTAAAAATGAAAATGAGACAAAAAGAAAGATAAGAAAGGATGTTGTATAAATTATCATGTGTGAGTGTGTTGTATTAGCATGAATGTGTGAACAGAGCCTAATATATTATAAGACCCCAATATTGTCATGGTATGTTTTATGCTTAAAAAAACAATGCTTTGAGACTCCCTCATCTCATAATAGATCATTGGTACACTTGGTGTAATTACCCAAATGGACTTGATGTATCACCAGTATGAAATGGGCCATTGGTTTCCAACCAACTTAGCTTCCTTGGCCTGATCCCATCTGTTTACCCTTGGGCTTTAATAAATCCATGAGTCAGATGGGTGTGTGGACATGGCAGAGAAAAACCAAGGATAATAATCCTAAGTTTCTACTTCCTGGGGAGAAAGCCAGATTTTACTGGGAAGTTGGGAAGAGATTTACAGGCTCCTGACCCTCCAGGTCAGTTATGTAACAGCTGCCCACTCCACTTGGTGGTCAAAATATGAAACATCCATGATCAGAGAACCAAACTCTCACTTTCAAAATATTCTTTTCTTCTTCCCACTCAATAGATGTGCTGGATTTTATGAAGGAAGTCTGGAAGGACCTTTGAATATATTGACATTGTATGCAAAACGTTGTTCTTATGTCCTGAGTATGGGCAGAAGATCATAGGTTTTATCAGATTTCAGAGGATATTTCATATTTTATTTATATTTCATATTATATATAAATAAATATTTCGTATATATGAATATGTATATATATATGCATGCACACATATCCTGTTGGTTCTCTATATATGTTGTAATTTGTAAAGATGAAGATAGATAGATAGATTTAGAAGTAAGGAGGGAGAAAGGGGAAGAGAAAGAGAGATTTTAAGGAATTCATTTTTGTCACTGTGGAGGCTTAGTGAATCCAAAATCTAATGGGATAGGCTGGCAGGCTGGAGACTCAGGGAAGAGTTGTAGTTCAAACCCAAAGGCAGTCTGTGGGCAGAATTTCTTCTTTCTTGGGGAAGGTAAGTCTTTGCTTTATTTTAAAAAAAATTTTTTTAACGTTTATTTATTTTTGAGACAGAGAGACACAGAGCATGAACGGGGGAGGGGCAGAGAGAGAGGGAGACACAGAATTGGAAGCAGGCTCCAGGCTCTGAGCCATCAGCCCAGAGCCCGACGCAGGGCTCGAACTCACGGACCGCGAGAGTGCCCAGGCGCCCCAAGTCTTTGCTTTATTAAAGTCTTCAACTGACTAGACCTTCAACTGCCTAGATTAGGCTCACTTACGTTATGGAGAGCAATCTACTTTACTCAAAGTCTACCAATTTAAGTGTTGATTTTATGCATAACACCTTCAGAGAAACATTCAGAATAATTGGCCATTCAGTCAATATTGGGCACCAGGGCCTGGCCAGGTTGATACATAAAATTAACCATCACAGTAATATAAAACAGAAAATAGCCCATTGGCATGAAAAGCAGGAACAGAGAACAAAAAGAAACCTTTGAAAACATCTAGTCTGCCCTTCCCCACCTTGCAGGTAAGAAAACCAAGGCTCAGAGATTACACATCTCTTTAGCCAGAACGCTGGAGCTAGATCACAGGTCTCTGACTCTATGGCTGCCTAATTCATGTTGATTAATTCAACATGAGATACAATGTAATGCCCTTCTATGAAAATCAGGCAGGGTCAAATTTAGATTTGGGTTATTTGTGTGGCAGTTACAAAGCACATTGCAACTAGACCCAAGTTTCCTTCTTAACACGATATAAAAAAATATTTGTGACAATAACAACATAAGTGGGATGGAGCGCATTAGGAAAAGAATTTTTGGTATACTATTGAAGCTAAATCAATATTAATTCAGCCCAGATTGTTATACATTTAAGATGTTAACTGCAACCTGCCTTTTCTGAGGTTGCCCAAGCCATGCATTTGGTCTAAATGTAAAATAAAAAATTGAATGTTTCAGTGGGAAATGATGCCTTGTCTAAGGCACAGCCTTCTGGGTTGTCTGATTCTGATTCCATGGGAGCTATTTCACTCAGAAAATTGTAGATAACTGATAGCAATGCAAAATAATTCTTGTCTATAAACATGCAAATGGATTTTGTCCAGGAGAGGGACCAGCCTCCAAGAAAAGGTTTTTGCCTCCATTTGCACATTAATTTCAACATTCTTTTACTTTATATAAATTTGGAGCAGAAATTTGTGCTTCTTTGACTTCTTTAATCCAGTTATAACATCTGCCTGGTTCTCTCACTTAATTAATGAGTCAAATAAAATCTTTAACACATGTTCATTTTATGGCTCTATGAGAGACATAATTTTGCCCTTTTTGGGGAAAATTATCCTTTAATGAATGTCATGTCTTTTCCAGCACATAAAAAGGATGCTCTGCTGGAGGAAAATCAACCCTCTGCACAGTATCCATTCAGCTCCATTCTGCTCTAAATTCTCACATTGAAAAAAAAATGTTCAATTAGGGTTTCACAGAGTTTGCCGCATTAAAATCTGGGAAAAAAATAGAAGTGGAAATGGAGATGCTGGCAGCAAAAGAAAATAGGTTGGGGAAGAGATGGACGAGCACACGGATTTCTTAACCACTTGGTAAAGGATCTGGGAAATTAGGCAAGCCTGGGAGAAGGTAGATAGAGGAAAATAGGATAAATAGTGGCTCAGAGCAATTGCCTGTGAGATCCGCCCAAACCATCAGTTATCCTACTAAAGAGCTGCTTTCCTCCACACCCACACTCCACATAAACTTCCAAAATGGGTTATTAGCAAATGTTTGAAGCTCCATTCATCTCAAAACGCTTTAGTCTGCACCAAAGTCTGGGCTCCACCCCTCCTAGGAAACAGCTAGGGAGCATCTGGGTGGGAAGTGTTCAAGAAGAAGACTGAAAGGTGGAAAAGGAAGGGACTCAGGCAAATCTCTGTTCTGAGGTCAGTTCTGAGGTCTTTTCATCCTCCTCTGTTTACTCTGTAGCGTGGGTCCCCCAAAGCCTTATATGCATGTTGGGTTAAGGAGAGAGAGGCAAATGGATGTGCAGGACCTACTCCCCAAGCTAAACCTGGGACCCTCAGCTCTGCTTTGCCCAGGGAGTCTGAACTGCTTCCATGATGTCTCTGCTCCGGAAGTTCTCCTATTGTGTTTGTCTCTGAGCTCCCAGCTTCTGGATGGCTTTGCTGGATATCTGTCGCCATGGCTACTACTTTTTCTAACAATGACTCCACCATCAGCTCCATTATCTGTTTGGCTACTTGTTTGTGGGTCTGTCTGGCTGCTCATTCCTTCCAGACAGTAGAGCTTTCATTTGACTCCAAAGGATGCCTCACTCCTTAACTCCTCACCACCCTCTCTGATGAGGAATATGGGAGAAGCTCCTGGGGGTTGAGCCACAGTTTACTTTTCTTACTCTATCCCCTAAGTCCTCATCTCTAGTCCAGATCCTCATCATCTCTCTTCTGGGGCATGTAACAATATTCTAAGCAAATTGCATTAACTTGTGGAAATAAATGGATCCCAAAGTGTTGATGGTTTAGCACAATACAAATTTCTTTCTTGTTACAAGGTTGATGGGGAAGCTTTCTCTGGCACAATATTTCAAAGACATTGAGTGATGTAGACTTATCTGTGTTCAATATGTGGCCCTCAAGGGCTCTCTGGGTATGAACACTCCAGTTTTCAGAAAAGGGGAACAAGAATGGAAAAACATGCATGGGAGTCCTTTCTGTGTCAGGAATGGAGAAGGCACACCTCCTGTCTGCCCTCATTCTCTCAGAATAAACAGTCATGTGGCCACACCTAAGTTCAAGTAAGTCTTGGAAACAGACCAAGTGTGTGCCCAGAGAAGGAGAGAGGGGTGGAAGTTGGGGGGTGGCAGTGGTGGTCTCCACCATGAAGTTTCCTGCCTCCAGTCCTTTGTACCAACCCCTTTGTGAGAGGTTGAACATGCAGAGTCCCACAACTAGTGAGTAGTAAAGCCATCATCAAGCCCCAGGTTGGTGGACTCTGAATCCCCATGCTTCTGCTAAACCTCTCAGCCTCCCATAGCAGCTTTCCCTCCCATCCCATCTTCACCTCTTCCTTGTTTTCCTCTTTTTTTCTTTGAAGTTTATTTATTTATTTTGAGAAAGAGAGAGGGAGCCAGAGAATCTAAAGCAGGATCTGCACTGTCAGCAGAGAGCCTGACATGTGGCTTGAACTCATGAACCATGAGATCATGACCTAAGCCCAAATCAAGAGTTGGATGCTTCATCTTAATGACTGAGCCACCCAGGCACCCCCACCCCCCTTTCTTTCTTCTTTAAATCTCACTACATTCCCCAGAGTGGGGAGACATAATAAGGGACATAATACATTCTTCCTCCTTCACTCAACAGAAGCTTGGTGTGGGTATGAAAATCTTTTTTCTTTCCCACAGCTTCTCAGCTGCTTGCTTCCCAGGCCTCTTTCCACGGTTTCACCACTGTGTTCTCAGCTTTGCAAACCCCAAGTATAGCTCTACCCCAGGGAACTGCTAGAATGATCTGCCCATCATCTGTCCCCTTCGAGGACCAGGCGTCTCCCTCCTCTGTTACTGCTTGCCTCTGCTCTTCCCCAGCTTCTGGTTTGTTGGTCAAAGCCAGTCACAAGGCCAGTCCAGATTTCATGTGTTCATGTAGGAATGGAAATAGACTCCACATCTTGATGTCAGCAGTGGCAAAGAATTTGTAGCTACCTTTAATCAGCCACAAATGCAATAAAAATGAATGATAATAAACATTGCATAGTGCTTTGGAATTATGGCATTTTTTTTTAAGTTTATTTTATTTTTGAGACAGAGAGAGACAGAGCATGAACGGGGGAGGGTCAGAGAGAGGGAGACACAGAATCGGAAGCAGGCTCCAGGCACTGAGCCATCAGCCCAGAGCCCGACACGGGGCTCGAACTCACAGACCGCGAGATCGTGACCTGAGCCGAAGTCAGACGCTCAACCGACTGAGCCACCCAGGTGCCCCTGGCATTTTTTAATACACATTGTCTCATTTGAAAAGGATAGTCTTTATTTTTTCTCCTTTTTCCACATGGGAAAAAACCATGACATGGTGGAATTAGGTGTCTTACCCAATGTCACTTGTCTAGGAAGTGACAGAAAAGGGGCTTGTATGAGGTCTCCTGGCTGTTTATCTCATGCTTTCCCCCATACTTCTCACTGCCTAGTTCTAGCCATAAGGGAACATGCAAGAGAAGGCTTTTATTTCCCATTTGCATTTATTGTAGCAACCTCAAATAAAAATGCTAAACAGCTAGTGAAAGAGTGAAGAGCTATGAAAAATAGACTGAGCAAACAGATGGACTGAAACACATATTTATGACCCTAAATTGTGACTTCTAGGCTTCACTGAAACTATGTTGAATGTTAAGTAAGAGGCAAAGCCCCAAGCAAGCTATTAACCACCCTGTGCTATGTATATGGCTTACATTTATCAAAGAAATGATTACAGACATTTCAACGATGGAATCTTATAGGAGAGGAAGGGTGGATCTGGGCAAGGTGTCCCTTGAGCTGATGACCCACCAAATTAAGTGCAAGCATATAAATCTTGGTTTGTTATTCTGAAATAGCATCTTAGTGCCAGGATGGGGACATGCTAACCACTTTAGCTGACAGAGAGAAAAGAAAGAATACACGAGGAAGGATGTGAAGGAGGCAGGAAGAGACAGTGAGGCAGCTTAGAGAAGTCCAGATCTCACTGAGCTAGCCACTCATTCTGCCCTTCCCTCAGCCATAGTGAGGACATAGCTCTGCAAAAGGCTGCCCTGGATAGTTGAGCAGGTTGTTCTGTAGAAGGGCACCCAGCAGAGGGTTAAGTGGTAGCCGAAATCCCGCCTGCACTCCACTTGCCAACTATGCATTGTGGGAATGCTATGCCTACTCAGAGTGGGAAAGGAGAGGTCCCTGTTTAACTCAAAAGGTATGTCTCTTTCCCAGTGTCATGTACTTGGAGGATGTCTTTTTCTAGTTTGCCACAAATGTGCCTTATATGCTACCAGAAGCCCTGCCCCAGCAGCAGATGAGCTGCTTACTGCAAAGTAGCCTTTGATTCCATGAATTAAAAGGCCATGCTCCAGGGATGCTCTTTCGGAAACCTGTCATCTTTGACCTTGACTCTCTTAAGAATCACAGTGACCTCACAGCATGAAAACCGCATAGACTGTATGGGGTTATTCCATTGGCTTTTCCATGGGCCAATGGACAGGTCACTTAGGTTTTCTGTTTCTCTCCTTCCTGTCTCTGAAATGAAGAAGTTGAATCAAGTGACACTGGTATCCCTTCCTGGTTATAACATGTTGTGGCTCAGAATTCTGTCAATGGCAACAAGTCTAGGAGTGGGTCAGACTTGAAAGTCAGTCTGGGCTTTTCTCTGGATAACTTTACTTATCTTCTTCTGTTCGGTCACTTTGTTAGTCTTGACTAACACTGTGCTCAGAGGACTACAGGTATCCAGAGAAAAGAGATTGCAGTTTGAGATAAAGACTACTAAATACTAGCAAACGGTAAGCCTTTTCCTCTCTCTCAGTTCCTCAGTTCACTTTTTGGTCTAAATGCATGCATATACATGTATGTGCACACACCCGTGCGTGCATGCACACATGCATGCACATGCATACACATGCTGAGCTTGGCATAGGCTTCCCTCATTTCAAAGCATAAACAATAAGCGAGCATGTCCCACATATAATCATTTAATGCACTCTAATCTGTTTCTCTAAAACCCAGAAGCAACTAAAGTGCAGACAATCCCTGCCCAGGGCATTCTATTCACATATTTCCATGCACGATTTTGGAAGGAAGTAGTTCATATTGATAAACGAGTTGGTTTGCCTCCATCGCTTTCTCCTCACAGTAAGTACTATCAAAAACCTCATAAATCATTCCAAACCTCCCAGGCTCGTCTTTGTATCACAAAGGAAGCCCTGCACCACTCCGAAGCCTTCTATTTATCTTGCATACACTGTGTGCATTTCCATTATTTATATTTTTTCCAAAAAGCAATGATTCCCCAGCTACCTGAGACAGACATTTTATTCTTTGTGCTATAAGGAGTGGGAGAGAGAAGAGTAGAGGTGGAGAAGCAGGCGGAGAAAGCCAGACTTGGATTCTGAAATGCATGACAATGAGGGAGAGGGAAAATTTGGAGGCAGGGAAGTTAAAGCAATTTGATTAATACTGATTAAACGCTTATCCAGTACTGAGTGTGCCACTGCCTGCTAGAATGACTACCTGGTTGTGCCATGGGCACCTGATAATCACAAAGTCCCAGATTGAGCTTGTTACCTGCTACTGTTGTGCCCCTCCCCTCCCCCCATTGTGAAGGATACCACCATCCATGCAGGGATTTTCACGTATTATCTCATTCAACCCTCGTATCTTTTTGTCAACTAGAAATTATCACTCTTGGTTAACAGATGAGAACACTGAGTTTCAGAGAGGAAAAGGGTGATAGGGTGCTAGAGTTTCCGTAACAAAATACTACAGACGGGGTGGATTAAACAACAGAAATTATTTTCTCACAGTTCTGGAGGCTGAGAAGTCCAAAATCAATGTGGTAGTAAGCTTGGTTTCTCCTGAGATCTCTCTCCTTGCTTCACACATGACCTTGTCTCTATGCACCCGAATCCCTCGTATCACCTGTTCTTAAAGAGACACCTGTCTTATTGGATTATGTCCAGCCACATAAACTTATTTGATTTTAATTACCTCTTTAAAGGTTCTATCTCCAAATAGTCATATTGTAAGGTAGTGGGGGTTAGGACTTCAACATATGAATTTAGGGAGACACAATTCAGTCCGTAATGCCAAAGGACACACTCAGCACGATTCCAAAACATCTTTTTCTGCTCTCCTTTACTTACTTTTCAGAATAGATGTAGATGGTAAATTGAGAGGAGGGGAGACTTCAGGGCTTGGAGGATTCGGTGTGATAGGCATGTCATACTCAGGTCTGCATTCAGTGGCCACAGAATTGGCCGCTGATATTCGCTAAGTGCCTATCGTAGTCCAGGTACTTTTTCTAGGTGTAGGCAATATAAAAGTGAGCAAAAGAAACCGAGTCGTTGCACATTGACAGCGCAATCCGTACTCAAAGTATTAAACGCACAAGTAAATGAAAAATGTACACTAACGTTCAAATAAATCACCCCTGGGGTGAGCTGTGTGGAGCAGAAGCTGAGGTCTGTGGTGTCATGGGAGTGTGGCCGCGGGGCAAGCCCAGTCTGGGAGGATGCAGTGGCTGCTTATGGTGCCTTGTGGCTCCCCTGCAGGGCAGGTCGCTGGATCCCCAGTCCTGTGGCTGGCTTTCTGCTGAGTCTTTCTGCAGGAATTGCCATCAGTCACAGAAAGTCTTCTCACACAAGGTACGCCGTCCCACATTCAACGACTGATCCGTGTTGGGAGGAAGGGGTGGTTGGGTCTCAAGAACTGACCTCCTCTCCTTACCTCCTGATGCTCAAGATAGGACACCTCCAAAGGACTGTCCCAGCTCCAGGGTGACTTTGGAATTAGCCGAGCTCTCAATTGCAAATGCCTCACGGTTCAGCTCCTCCCCCTGTCCAGTCTCCTTCTGCCACTCCTCACGGGGGTTGATTCCCAAGGACTCCCCAGTACACTTGCTTAATGCAAACTTTCATTTCAGATTCTGTTTTTCTGGGAATTCAGGATCAGTTTGCCGGCGCTACCATAACAAAGTACCCCTGGGTGGCTTTAACAGAAGTTTATTGCCTCATAGTTCTGGAGGCGGGAAGGCTGAACTCAAGCTGTCTAAAGTGTTGGTTTCTTCTGAGGCATCAGAAGAGCATCTGAGGGGGTCTCTCCTTCGCTTGCAGATGGCCACCTTCTTATTTCTCTTCGTATCATCTTCTCTTTGTGTGGCCCCTTTTTATAAGGACACCAGTCATACTGGATTGAGGCCCACCCCTAAAGACCTCATTTTAACTTGATTACCTTTGTCAAAACACTTATCTCTAAATAAGGTGAGATTCTGAGGTACTGGCAGTTAGGACTTCAACATATGAATTGGGGGGGGGGCACAGATCGACCCATAACATTGCCTAACTCGGAAGACTTTTCTGGGAAGCAGCATTTGAAGAATGGGTTGTGTGGGTAAAGATAGGGGCAGTGAACAAGGATTGTGAGAGGAGTCCCAGGGAGAGGGAATATTCTAAGTAAAGACAAGAGGGGGGTGGGAGTGGGACACAGCCAAACACATACACTTCATGCTGAGGAACTTGAGGCTGCAGGAAGGGTCCTGACCATTCACACACAAGCCATTCACTGCCCATCCCAGCAGGAGCTGACTGCCAGGGTAATACTCAACAGAGTATCCCGGGGCTTGCCAAGTAAAGATGTTGCTCCTTGAAGATTGTAGATTTGCTTCTGTGTGCATCATGACTTAGGCAATAGCTGGGTTTGGCTGGACCAGAAGAAGTGAGATTTAGGTTGGAGTCAAAATATATACCAAAAGGATCTTCGAACTCTTTGAATGAGTAGAGTCAGGCAAGGAGAGAAGCTGCCATGAGGACACAGTCAGAGTGGAGAGCAGTACTTAGAGAAGAAGCTGGACAAACGGGACTATTTATAACTAAGGCTGAGGATGCCTGGGGTTCCCCCCACCAAGCCCTGAAAGGAGAAAGAAGCGGAGGAGGAGGGATTAAGCCAGATTACCTCTACTTGACAGTTTTGCCTTCTCCTGATACCCACTGAAAGACACTGGCTGCAAGATAAGGACTTTTCACCATTAGGTAATATGGAATAAACTGTCAGAAGAGGCCAGACCAAAACTACCCAAATAAGAACAACACCAAGCAGAGGGGTGGGGGTGGGGTGGGAGGGACTCAATCTTAGCTTTATTCTATTCTGAGCCTTTGGTACACAACACAGAGTCTGCACATGGTAGGAATATGAGGGATACTTGAATATTTGTCTCTTTTCGGGCACGTAAGAGGACATCCCAAGGATACCAAGAGTTTCCAGGTGAATCCTCTGAGGCTGTCCCCAGACTGGGAGAACTTCCCCTGGAAAGGGGGAGACTATCACAGTTTACTTCATTTTCAGGTCTTTTCAATGCCAATTTCGTTTTTGATAATTTATGGCTGCCTGAGGCTTTTCAGTAAGGAGACTGAGATCGCATAGTACACAGATCTTGGAGTTTAATAGCTCTTCTCCAAGAATGAAATCATATTCTTTCTAAAAATTATCTAAAATACTTGGCTTAATTACACAAGGAGAGCATGCTCCCTGGGAAGATGTGGATATTTTTAGAGCATGTGTTTTGAATTTTATATTTTTGGTTCTATTTACCTGGCTAAGTCACATTTTTAACTTTCCTTACCTTCTACCTCTAAACCTTAGGTTTCTTGTTTCTTGGAGGAGGTTTGCTTAGAAGAGTACACAGAATGCAAATATTCCCATCATTAAACTGCTACACTATTTATCAGACCCACTGTTTGCTGGGTTTTGTATTGAGTGGCATCATAACATCGAGAAATTGTCAGGCCAGCTGAATTCTTCACCCCAAAAGGCAGCTCTGAGTAAATAAAGTATAAAGACACCGCTGGAGGCCTGTAGAATGTTTTTTGCCTTTCCTTTAACAGAGGGCTTTCGGCAACTCTAATAAGAGAGCAGAGAGAGAGGTCGGGCCTCCCCAAGGTCTTCTGGGGGAGAAAGTCTGGCAGAAGTAGGAGCTGCTGAGAGCTCACAGAAAGTGGCAGAGGTGAGTGAAAGACTAAGGGTGCAGATGAACAGATTGCCCAGACCTGAGAACATGGATTGAGGAAGAAGCATGCCGGAGATTTTTTACTGGATGTTAGCCATTGACAATTTCACCTTGTTGAGTGCTGGATATTTTTGTATTCCTATAAGAATTTGTGGGATTTGTTCTGGGACAGGAGCAAGTTACCTAGAACTAGTTTGATCTTTCTGGGCCTTGATTTTAAGGTATTTTAGGTGGGATTATGGCAGCATTTATTCCAGAACTAATTTTCCTCCTCTCTTGAGGCAAATACTTCTTCAGTACTCAGATGCCATGTGGATTTTGAGGTTTTCCACTCTAGCCAGTGGGATCAGACACTATTTCCTGCTCTATGGAAGCCCCAGCTGTGTTTTCTTTCACGCTTTTGGTTGGCTCATTTACTGGCCCAGAATTTCCTCTCCTACATGTGCCAATCAGCAGGAAGCTGAAGACCATCTATAGACACCTAGAGATCTCAGTGAGTGCAACTTTCTCCTCTCTGCCACTCTGCCCTGAAAACCCTAGCTGCCTTTGCAACCCAAGACTCCCCACCACATATCCTCAACTCAGAGAGGCTACAGGACACCTGCATTTCACCTTCCTATACCATAGCTTGACCATCCTCTCCAATAAGCTGGGCAATCATAGCACTTCCTGTCCTTCCTTACTGATGTCCATTGTCTTGGTTGTGTCATATATTTTGTCCAGGCTCCTTTTTTTTCAGGTGGAAATGTAAATCTTACCCTAATTACTCCATCTTTGGCTGGAGTGGAAGTCAGCTCTATGTTCATTTGCTTTTATGAGGAAGTCCTGAGCCAGCTTAGGTCACCCTGTCTTGACAAAATTCCACAGCAGATTTCATTTCTTCACATTGCCTGATCATTCTGTTTAGTTAATAAACAGAAAAGAGTCCACAGGATCTCTGCTGATTAACTTTTCTGTTCATGGTGATACTCTTTCTGAAAAAAATCAGTGCTAGCTAGTAGTGTTTAAGTAATAAAACAGAGACAGACTAAAGTGTCTTTAGTTAGACAAACGTCTAACTGCCTCTTCCACTGATGCTGTCAGCAAAATAGCAAGGGTGACAGATGAGATATGTTAAGAAAGAGACTTTCAATTTATATTATGCCTACCTCTGTACTCCGTTACAAGGAGAATGCATTTTCTTGTAATTTAAAAAAAGAACTGGAAATAATAAAGGACACCATAAATGGCAGTAATATCTGATCGACAAGACCATCGTATTAATTAAAACGATAGGCATGCTCTTAAAGATGGAGTTATAATTTAGTCCATCTTTCCACCATTCCAAGTACGGAGCAATCATATTCTAAATAGCCAATTCACAGATAATACAATCTGTCTTCTACAAAGGTCCAGTTTGCTGTCTTTCTTTTCTGCAAAACCTTGGGAGCATTCCTAAGGGCCCAGTAGGGTTCTGCAAGAATAGTTTGGAATTCCTTAAATGTACATGGACACTGAAGTATAGATTTCCACTGAACGACCTTTGATTGGGCAAACCTCAAAAATGTTGCTGAAGGAAAAATTTAGGCCATCTTTCAAATGGATGGGTACATGGATTCATGATGTAACTTGTTGAGGAGAGATGAGGGAAGGAAGATATAAAGCCTAGTTAGAAAGAAAAAAAGTCAACTTGGTGATTAATATTTACTGCATGCATGCAATTAACCCTAAATTAGCCATTACCTCTAATTCTTTGAATTTCTGGGTCATATCTCATTTTGGTTTTCTCAACTCCTTCCATAATCTTTGAACAGGTATCATAAGCAGGCATATAGCACATTTATTACTTTTCCTTGTTCCTATGGGCAAAGATTGCTAATCTATCATGGTACTCTTTCTATCTGACCCTGAAAATGGCCCCAGAATCCTTCTCAACACAACAGTCTGGGCAGCCAGAAAATTCAGTCATAGTTGGCATAAAATCCAAAACTTCTTTCCCATCCTATGAAGTTTTCAAAGTTCATTTAGAAGACTCATCCAATAACCTAGCCCTGCAATTCTTATACCTCCTTATTATACTAATATAATTAATTCTTTTCCACTTCACCCACCCACTCTCCGCCTAGAAACTCATCAGTTGGAATAGTTGCCTAATATCCTTCTAGGTGATAACAATTTTCAATCTTTCCAATGCTCTCATGACTCCACTTCCTCTGCCCTTATTCTTTGACCATGGCGGCTCCATTTTATCCGGAAGTTCCTCTCATGGCTTTTTTTTCCAACCCTGAAGCCTGTGGTAAGAGCCTAAACTACTCTCTGCTAGCATTTTCAAATTCTTTGCCACTGTCCATTCCCTTGTCTTTTGCTATGCTCATCCAACAAAATATGGTACTAGATTTGTGTTATAGTTTCCTTTTTCCTTCTCCAAGAAGTTGAGCACTGATGGAAAAAGTCCTATGACCACACAGACTTATGCAATCACAAACTTATGGCACCAAACCTCAGCCAGGCTCTCAGTGTTGCCAGTCAATTCTTGTACTTGACTTTGATCAACAACTTCCTCTCTTATCCTCACCGACTCGAATTTTCTCCATTTTCTTTAAAACTCTTAATCCCTCCATCCTCAGAAAATAATTTTCTCTGTTAATTTACTGCAAAAATCAAAGAAATAGCATTTTTCTGATCTCTTCAGCTTTCTGAGCTATACCTGCAAATATGTCTATAGCAGTGCCTACCCTTACCATCAGTATGCAGACTGTGGTAAATGGCACTGACCCATTTATGTAAGAATATGGTAACAGTTATTCTTACGTGCTTGCTGAGAATCCCCAAAGGCTTGTTGATTGACTCCACCTGAATTCTTATTACCAACTTCAGCTGTACCTCCGTGGTTACCCACAAACCCTGGGATCTGCTTAGGGCATATTTGCCTCTCTCAGGTTCCCAAGACTACTTTAGCACCTCGTGCCTTCTGAGCAGAAGGAGACACTCTGATTCTTAGGTGTCCTCTTTGATGTCTCCTTTCCGTTCCCCTAGAGCTCTTCCTTTATGACTGTCACTGAAGAAGTAACTCCGTCCCTGTGACAGCTATTTCCACCTGTCCAGCTATTTCCCTGGATAGTCTTTCCATCTATGGTTTTGCACCCTATCCATCACTTACTTTCTCTATCATCAGCACCTTTCAGTCTCTCTGTATTGTCTTCTTATTGAAGTCCCTCAAGCCTGAAAAGTAAAATAGAATAAAAATTTAAACTTCCTACTTAATTAAATTACTTCTTCATTGTTCCCTTTTTTTCATCAGAAAACACTTTGCAAAGCTTCACTATTACTCTCCATTTCTCTAAAATCTATTTGTTTCCTAACCTCTTACTGAAACTTGTCCCCTGAAGGTTAATAGTGAGTAACCCACAAAGCTGAGAGTCTCTGTGCTATTATCTACCCAAACCCCACTTGAAATATCTGTAATTTTTTTATCGTCCCCTTTTCAAAAAGACTTTTTTTTTATGCTAAAATAAAATATGCATACAAACTGTGCATACTACATAAATATACAGCTTGATGGATTGCTTCCCAGGACAAGAAATTGA
Organism: Panthera pardus; assembly: GCF_024362965.1. Classification (NCBI taxonomy): domain Eukaryota; kingdom Metazoa; phylum Chordata; class Mammalia; order Carnivora; family Felidae; genus Panthera; species Panthera pardus. Next base: position 94,453,932 of record NW_026526721.1, on the reverse strand, counting down.
ATAATGCTGGTACCTCAGATACGGGCTGTGACCCTTCCAGTCCCATCCCCACCCTCCTAAAGGCAACCACTATCTTGACTTTTATGTCAATTGCTTCTTTGTTTGTCTCAATTCTTTTACCACTAGGGTGCATCCCTAAATAGTTTTGTCTGTTTTTGAACTTTATATAAATGCAACCACACACTACATACATTTTTGGATCTGGCTTCTTTCACTCAATGTTATATTTGTGAGATTTGTCTGCCATCTTGCTTTCAAATGTAGTTGATTCATTTTTGTTGCTCTTATAGTGTTCCACACGATATACCACAATTTATTTATACATTTTCCTGCTGATGGTCATCTGGGTTGTTTTCAGATGGAAATAGTATGAATACTGCTGCTATAAACATTTTTGTACATGTCTTCTGATGCGTGGCACCCACATTTCTTTTGAGGATATGCCTAAGAATGAAATTACTGAGTAATAGATTGCATGTATCTATCACTTCAGAAAACAATGCCAACATGTTCTCCAATATGTTTGTTCTAGTTTACACGCTCGCCAGCAATATATAAGTTCCCACAGTTCTAAATCCTCACCGAAACTTGGCATAGTCCATTTTGTAAATTTCTGCCATAGAAGTAGATGCGTGTTTTTAACTTGCTTTCCCATGATTACTAATTGGAATCTTTCATACATTTTTGGACATCTGGATAATGCATTTTTATGAAGTACCTTTTCAAGTCTTTGCCTGTATTGCTTTTCCTTTTGTATTTGCAGTAGTTTTTTAAATAGTCTGCATCATGTCCAGTGACAGTCATGTGTGCTGCCAACGTCTTCTCTGTGCCTCATCTTTTCCCTCTCTTAATGGTTACGTTTGAAGAACAGCATTTTTTTTTTATTTGCAATGACATTGCTCTATCTTTTCCTTAATGGCTAGTGTTTTCAGTCTCCCCCTCCTTATTCTGGAAGTCCTTTCTTTTCAATGTCTCTGGGACGCTGCAATTTCTCAATTCTCTTCTCCTTTGCAAGGACCTGTCTCAGTTTCCCTTGTGGCTATATCCTCATGCGAGGGCTGCCTTCTGCCTCTTTGCTCCACACTTTCCCCCCTCGCTTTCACCTCTGGGAGGGTGCACCCCCTCCCTGGCACCAGGAAAGCACCTCCTTGTACTGAGTGGTCCAATGCAGCAGTTCCGTGGCAGAGCATCTGCCAACCAAGTTCTCAACATCAGGCGTTATACTGGGGCCAGGGCTATCAAGGTGAACATCACACAGTCTCTTCCTTTGGGCCAACCACCAAATAGAGTAGCCTATAAGCTGGTCACACTGATGTCTCAAACACTCCAAAATCACCAGTTGTCCATTTCCCAGCATGCTGTCACTGCTGAGATAATGGCACCATCATATTTAAGCACCCAAAGTATGAGGATCTTCCTAGACTCCTCCTTCCTCATGTTCATCTAATTTCCAGTGTCGCTTTGAACCCTACACTTTCAACTTCCATCTTCTATTTTTTCCATTCTCACTGGTGGACCTCACATTTAGTTCCCTAACAGGCTTCCCATGGAGCACTGAGTTAGCCTCCTCACTAACGTCTGTCCATCCAGTCTCTTCCCTCTCACTCCGCCACTCAATTTTCATTGGGTCATTTTACCTTGGGCACAGGCTTTCAATGATCATCTGAATTACTCTCTTATGCCTCCTATTTCCCTGAAATCTCTTTGAAGGCAAGGCTAAACCGTGTCTTGCTCATCTTCATGAAAGACTTACTGGTTTTACCAGGTAACATAAACCTTGAGGTTCTCAGGACTTCATAAGTAACTGGATTTGATTGACCTGGGCACTACACAGCACAATAATGTTGATGACTAAGGGCGAAAATGTTTGGCTTCAGCTCTAAGTGCCATGGAGGCAAGAAGCACTTGAGAAAATCTCACTGTGGCTTTCGCAGTGGATCCAAGAAAATCCTCTACTCTCTCAATGTTATCACATCCTTCAAAACTTTGTGATTCTGGATTACATTTCATCAGGATACTTTTTCCTGTTCTGAGAAAATGAGAAACACCAGGATGATTCATTTATGTTGTTCACTTTGTCAAAAATCTTCCACGAACAACTCTTTATAGCCCGGCATTCAAGCTCCTTAGGATTTGACCCCAATCTACTCTAACAGCTTAATCTCCTAGTTAGCATGCCTAATACCAAATCAGATGTCTGGCCATGCCCCCTCTGTGTTCCATGCTTTCTGGCTTGTTATTAGGCTGTCATGTCCCCTTACAAAGCTTCATGCAACATCTCACCATGTCCAAATCTTACCTCTCATTCAAATTTCAGCTCAAATGCCCGCATTTCCCTAAGGTTTCATTGAGGTCTCCAGCCAGAAGCACACATTCCTTCTCTGAACCTCCAGCATTTAATTTTCACTTGCAGCCCCACCAATCACTCTTCCTTTTTGCTGAATGTTGTGGAATCACTTGTCCTCTTAGTCTACAAAGCTGTGTCTTACTCGTCTTTGTGTTCCTCCCAGCCCTGTCAATGCTTCCCACACAGCAGATGTTCAGTAGGTATTTGTTGCATGATCAAGATATTGATTGAGGACACATTATGGGCAAAGCTCAGTGGTAAGCTCTGTAGAAAATACATAAACAAATATAATTCCATTTCTGCTCAAAACACTTATAATCTAATAGGCATTTACATAAATACTAACATAGTGAATACTGGTTTGTTATACATTACATACACAAGGTTCAAAATACTGTATTTTGTCCTGAAGCCAGTCTTTCTAACTTGCAAAACAACACACATAGACCCTTTGAAAGGAAAGAAACTAATTGCACGTCATCAGGATTTACTTGAATTATTCTTACACGATGCTACTTCGATAAGAAAAGACTTAAAGCCTATGTGTATAGCTCTTGATACCAATAAAATCAAAACTCATTTCCAACTTATAATCAAGCAGAATTATTTTTTATTGCATTAGCTCATTCATACCACAAACTGCTTTTAACCAGTCAGGAGGAACTTGGTAGAAAGTGATCCTGGGTCAAGGAGACGTTGGACTCTCAGGACTCACGGCAAAAGCTTCTGCCCGCTAAGCGATGCTTGGGATCACTCATTCCTGGGAACTAGAGCTTCAGACTGGGGTACATCAGTCTGCACCTCCAGTTACAGCAATGAATGAGGAACAGAAGTGGCAGAGACAGCCAAACAGAGGAGACACTTAAGATCAGGGACTCTAGAACTATGAAGAATTGAAAAAGCCAGAATGGATCTCAGGACGCATGTGAAAAGAGCCCCTCCGAAGAATGTTCTTGGGGAACATTTATTCTGAGTCTTTACTCTTTGCTGGGCCCTTTGCTAAACACTTGCCATTCATTCCACATTTAATCTTCACAGTAGATGTAGGCACTATCATCAGCCCAATTTTATAAATCAGGAAATGAGCACCAAGGAAACTCCACAACTGGTCCAAAGTCACAAAGCTGGCAAGTGAGAGAGCCTGAACTTGCACCCAGGTTTGCCTGACGCCAGAGTCTGAGCCTGTAACTAATATGCAGGACCACCCCTTGGCTGGCCTCCTGGTCTAGTGGCCCCACGCATTTGTTTTCTTTTCTTTTGAAAGGCAGCAGGGAAATGTTACCAGGAAAGTAAACCCCAGGCACTCAGCAGTCAGCATCAAGCATGCCTTGTGCTCTCCCAGGCAATGTAGAAAGGGGAGTGGGAGAGCAGGGTTGGAGTGTCTTCAAGAGGGGGCCTAGGGTAAGTCATGCTCACAGGATCTGAATCTTAGAAGGACTTCCTGAGGGTTCTCTCTTGGAACATTTGGTTTCAACTCTAGATATCCTCTGAGCTTGTATTGTGTGCCTAGCCTTGCGCTTAGTGGTGGTTTAATTCAGAATTTTTGAACTATCCCAGAGGTTACTATAGCTCTGATGATATGAGCATGGTATCATGGATGAGCAGTATGTGTTGGATGTATAAGAGAAAGGTCTGGGGTTTGATAAGCTAGTGTTTACAAGAGCCATTTAGGGAAGCGTGAAGGAAACCCTCTCCCCATGTGTGGGTGCTAACACCGATCTATATGTTCACACTAAGAACAATTTTGATAAATTGGTAATATGCCTTTATATGTCTCTCAAAAGCACGTATTTAAAACTCACTGAGTGCATAAAACCTAAGGTATACAGATTTCATATCAGTACTAGCTATGGCCTCTCCACCTCTCTCTGGTTGACAGTACAGCTGAGGAGACATGAAGATTTCAGCTTACAGACCAACGTAAACAACTCAGATTGAAAATGGCACCAGCCGCTCCTAAAAGTTACTGTCCCCACAGATAAGGCTAGTTGCAGATTATGTAAAGGAACTAGGTAGGCAGAGGAACATTGGTGTTCTCCTTACCCCTCTCCCAAATCTTTCCCTTGCGTCCACAAAGCCAGGTTGCAAGACAGATATCTGATTAAAACACTCATTCCTTTTAGATTTTCAGTTCCATGGGACCCAGAATGGACTCATCGTGGTGGTAAGGGCCTGATACCTAAGTGTCCTAGAGGCCCCAAAGGATTAAGAATCAATAGACTTTGCCCTTGAGGATAGAGACTGTGTTTGGGTCATCATCATTCATTACCTGGGGCAGTGTCCAGCACATAGCAGCTGCTTAATAAATGTTGGTTAATGAATGAATACATGATGGAGGGACTTCAAAAGCTTAATGAACATAGCGTGGTAGCCAAGCAATGGGTAGGAGGATGGAAAAAACTTGGTAGCACTTGCCAGGAGTTTCTGATGCTTATTAATGATGCTTGACTAACAGATTCAAAGCAGATAACTGGGTTCCACCAGAGGCCTCATGCTGCTGCCTCTTTCTGGAGCAGGTGCCATCCCACTCTCTGATCACAGCAGGAAAGCAGAAGAAAAAAAACGATATTTTGCCTGAGGCCATTTTTAGAAGATGAGAGAGAATAGAATCATTGCTGCCTGTCACTGCTGCTTGTTCAATTTGAACGAGCAAGATTCAGGAATGAGCAAGCCATTAGTGGAAAAAAAAAAAAAAAAAAGTCAGTGTGAATTGCCCAGACAAGAACTGCCGTGTGATGTTTTGAAACGTAGTTTGGGTAAGACTCAAATTCGGCTTGCATTATCATTACTGTTTTGGGACGTTTTGTTGTCCATTTTAGCTTACTTGTCTCACTTTCTACCTCAAAAAAGTACTGAGAAGTCTCCTACTAGTCTACTCAAAGATTTAGAAAGTAAATATCTCACTCTCCCCAAAAGGGAGTTTTGAATATAAAATAAGATATGACAAGGTATTTTTCCTCCTTTAGATGCACAAGCAAATTTGCTTTGGTATTTATACATTTCGTAACCTGTGATACACATTCAAAGAGAAAGCAGCAGCCCGCCAGGGATTTGCTCACGTGAAAAGTGCAGTTATTACATTAACTCAGTTAGCTCTGCATTAGAATCTGTTCTCCTGGAAGAAACTGAGCAATAACACATAAAATCACTGTAATCTGAGGTCCTGAGCAGCATCTTGGGTTTCAAAATGACTCACAGAAAAATAACAAGCACCCCAAAACTCACAAATTGGGACCAAAATATTTTCTCCATAATTCTTCCAATATGGTGGGATAACAAGATTGTAGTAGTGGCCATAAAAATAATGACTAATTTAAGATGTTTGTAACACAGAACAAGAGGGGAAATGTTCCCCAATTTTTGAGTCAATTGACAATAGCTTGCAAGAATTGCCAAGTAAAACTGAGGATTTCAAATCATCATTAAATGTTACTGAATTATTTTTCTTATTTACTCATTTGCCCTGGAATTTATTGGTAACATTTGTATACCTACATTTACGTTACCAATGGCAAATAAATCCATTTGGGGAGCAAAATGACAATGATTCATCCTTTGCATATATAAGCAATGTGTACATAAAAGTATATGTGTATGCATTAGTCTGCACATGCATACACATATATGGATATACACACATGTACATTACATTTATATACATATACGTGTGCATTCTTTTTGTCATACCCCCTTCTGAGTACACTATGAGGACAAATTGTCCTACAGAGTCACAGTACTGAGATAAGATATACTTGGAATGCCACAGTCATCATTTTATTCAAGTTTTGTTGTCTTTTCTCCCTCTCGGAAACTTCTGGAAGAATTATACATGCAAACCCACAATACCAAGAAATTGTTGGTCAGAAATAAATGGCCACAATGAAACCACCCCACTGATGAACTCTGACTTTCTTTACAGCTTCTTTAAACGAAAACAAGAGGATTGCATTAGTGTATCGGCTTTGCAATTTCTTCACAAATTAAAAATCCTCTTTTATTTTCCCTCCAGCAGATCTGAAACTTCCGCATGCCTGGTATCTAAATCAGTTTTCTGATAGAGATGAGTACAGGCAAGTTTTGAAGCAGCTCAGTTCAAGACAAGAAAGAAGTGATCACCTTTCACCCGCATAAAAATACCCATTCTAAAATGTGCTGATTTGACAACAATAATAATTGCTATGGGTTGAACTGTACCCCTCAAAAGATATGTTGAAGTCCTACCCCCTGGTACCCATGAATTTTACTGTGTTTGGAAATAAGGTCATTGCAGATGTAATTAGTTAAGAGGAGGTCATACTGGAGTGGGGTGGGCCCTTAATACAGTATGACTGCTGTCCTTGGAAGAAGACGAGAAGAAACACAGACACAGACGGAAGACAGCCAATGTGGAGATGGAGGCAGAGACTGGAGCTATGTTTCCACAATCCGAGTAGTGCCTGGAGGTACTCGGCGCCGGAGGAGGCAAGGAAGTTTCCTCCCCCAGAAACTTTGGAAAGAGCATGGCCCTGCCAACGGAATTCTAGCCTCTGTAATTGTTAGAGAAAAAAAATGTTTTATTGTTTTAAGCCACCCAGTTTGTGGTATTTTGTTCCAGCCGTCCTAGGACACTAAAAGAATGATTATAGTGATGATATTAATAACAAGAACAATGTCCCATATAGTGAGTGTTTTTTCCTATGTGCCGGTAACAATTTCAAGTGCTTTATATGTATTGACTTATGGTAGTTACTGCTTATTGCTCTCCACTTCCCAGCTGAGGTAGCAGGCGTAGAAAGCAAAGGAAAGCTTGACTGGAATGTGCAGGGGGGAATTTGTTTTCTGGTAAATGGAAGAAACTCTCCAAGGAGGCTTCAAGAGTAGGCATCTTTCTGTCACAGGCCTCCTGGGCGGAGCGTGGGATAGGGTATCAGGAGATGCTGCCTCTGGCCTTGACTTTGCTACAAACTGCCATGTGGTATTTCTAGGGTATCCATTTCCTCATCTGTAAAGTGAAGGAGATTGGACGCTCTCAGAGGTGCCTCCTAGCCCGAAAACTCCACTGGAGTGGAGATTCTACCGGAATCTTGTGATTTCAGAGATCAAAGAATAGTGACTTGCTAGGGGCTGAGAGGTAAAGGAGGAGGGGTTAGACCCTCCACAAGACTGGCTGTGCAAATTCTCAGGACATGAGGCTCTGGTTTTCCATGGAGGCCTGTGGACAAGTGTCAAGGTGTGGCTCTGCTCCTCTGTCCCCAAGGCTGAGGGACCAACAGGCCACTGATGCTGGGGACCCTGAATGGCCAACACTGGTGATCCTCTATCCTTTACCATGCAAGCCTCAGCTTGTTGAGGGGAGATATGAGACCTCAAGGGGCAGGGATTTTCCCAGGGAGGCAGCAGGAACGGAAGGCCAGTGGGGACATGTCTGCAAAGCTTGATTCCCAATTGGGAGACTTGAAAACAATGGCTGTTCAACCTCTTCCTGTATTTCTAACCGATTCCATTACGTGACTCCAGGTCTACGGAGTCCTAACAAAGGAAGCTCTAGAGGGTCATGGCCACACCTCCTGGCAATGCCCGTTTGATCTCCCAGAAAACCTACAGTACCAGACAAATTATCCTAAAATGTGGAAAATTTGAAAAGCCTCAGATTTGTCACCATAGGCTGGGCTGTGATGCTGGGCCCTGCAAATACCTCCTCCCCTTCACTCACCAGCAGATCAACCTCACTGAAGTTTTAGATGTTCTAATGCCATCCGTTTTGCACTCTGACCCCGTACAAAGTTAGAGTACACAAAACCAGTGTTTTCAAGGGGATGAAACGAGTTGGGTAAGAGACATATTGGAGCATAAACAATATATAGGCAGGTAGAATACTGCAGCAAAACCTGGATGTTGAATCCAGCCTTATCTTGTTTAGAAGGTAATTTTTAAGCCAACACAGGAAACGAAGTCAGGTTCAGCTGTCACAGGCTACACCGTTCTCTTGCTTGGCTATGTAGGAAAACTGGAGTCTGTTTCCATAGGATTTCTCCTCCAGCTTTCCACAGAGGCCGTAGAACATAATCATGTAGGCTCTAGAATCAGACTGCCTACCTTAGACTCCCAGATGTACCGCTTACTAGTTCTGGAAGCTTGGAAAGTTACTGGCCTTCTCTGGGTCTTGGTTTCTACATCTATAAAATGGAGCCTAAAGGCACTATCTTTTTCATGGATGTTGTGGGTTAAATTTTGTCCCTCCAACACTCATATGTTGAAGTCCTAACTCCCAGCATCCCAGAATGTGACCTTATTTGGAAGTAGGGTCATTACAGATGTAATTAGTTAAGATAAGGTCATACTGGAGTAGAGTGGGCCCCTCATCCAATATGACTAATGTCCTTATAAAAAGAACACCAAGTGAAAAGAAAGAAATATGCACACAGAGGGAAGACAATGTGAAGAAATACAGGGAGAAAAAGGCCACCTGCAAGCCAACCAGAGGGGCCTGGAACAGACCCTTCCCTCACAGCCCTCAGAAGGAACCATCCCCCACCCCCAACACCTTGATTTGGGACTTCTAGCCTCCATAGTTGTGAGGTAATAAATCTTTGTTGTCTAAGACACTTTGTGGTACTGTGTTAGGGCAGCCGTAGCACATTAGTACAAGGGGAGATTAGTGAGAATTCAATGAGCTATTGCATGTAACGAACGTTAAATGGATCCTGGCACCGTATGAGAGCAGAGCACCGCGGACGCGGCTTTTGCTTGTTGATACATTAGACTTCAAGGAAGTGGGGGAACAAGGTTCAAATCCCACATTTAGACCCAAAGAAGCTTCAGGATATTTCCCCATGTTCTCCAGTGGCTACACCTCTCTGACCTAGCTCTGCTCACACAATTTGTTGTTAGTTTAATTTTACTTAAAAAATCGATTCATGGGATGCGGGGGGCGCTCAGTTGGTTGGCTGGGCATCAGACTTTTGATTTAGGCTCAGGTCATGACTTCATGGGTCAGGAGGCAGTGCCCTGCTGTGTTAACAGCACTGAGCCTGCTTGGGATTCTCTCTCTCCCTCTCTCTCTCTGCCCTTCCCCCACTCTCTCTTTCTTTCTCTCTCTCTCAAAATAAATACACAAATTAAAAAAAAATTGATTCATGTTCTCCAAAGAACATTCTAATTTTCAGAAAGAATAAAAACATAAAAGCAATCTGCTTTAATTGCTCACTTCTCAGAGGCAGCCAATTTTGCCATATTTATTTTCTATCTTTTTGATGCTTTTCTTATACAATTGGCTTTATTCTCTCCATACACACAGTGCAGTGCCCTGTTTTTTAGTTTTCCATGCCATTCAAGCACTTCATAAGTGTAACTTTTAATAGCCACATCATAGTCCGTCTTATGCAGATGCATGGCTTATTTCCAGCATCCTTCTGTTGGTGCTCATGTACTGTATATCTTTTCACTTCCAGATTGCTTTCTTCTTGTGCCTGAAGTCAGTATCTTGAAAACTGAGTTTCTCCTCACACCTCACCCTCTTGTCCACACTAATGTCTTTCTCTCCTCTCCTCATACTGCCTCTCTCAATCTCAGCTTTATACATTTACATTTATAATGGCTTTTCATTAATACCACATTTGCAGTCAAAATGAGTTTTTTCGCCTTCTACATCTTATTCGCTGTCCGCAATAACCCTCTGGGATAAAGCAGGAAACATAGAAGCTAAAACTCAGAGAAGTGATTTGCCCAAAGTCACTTAACCAGAAAACACCTGTCCAGTGTCTACATCAGACCACTCTAATGATGGTTCCTTTGGATCCGTGTTTTAAAAAGCTACATGAAATACAAAAACATTTAGGAAAACCATTGTTTATGTTTATAGGCTCTACGGAGGGTTTTAAAAATAAAGAAAAACAAAATAATTGACACAGATAAACTTTAGCAAAGACCTTTAAGGGGCATAAAGTGGTTACGTGTGGTCTTTCAAACCTCCTCAGCAAGTACTATACTAGCATCAACATTCAATTCCCCACCGTGCTTTAAACTGACCCCCATCCTTTTTTAAATAAGCAAAATACCCTATTTGTTAGTGAGTGTTGAGGATTGTCTCCTGTGACCTCCAGCTATATTAAGTTCTCTCGCTGCAGAGGAATAATGCCCTTCCTGATCACCCCATTAGCCCCGTCTTTCCAGGTTTAAAAAGCAGCTTTGTTCAATTATGAGGTCAGATTTCCCCCTTGTGCAGGTCTTTCTAGGGCCAATGGGCTTCCTGAGGAGTGTGAAGATAACCAGATTTCCTGGGGCTTCCTCCCATCCCAGATGGTGTTCCCAAAACATCATCTCTGAATTTTATGTTTCCTTTAGTGAAAGAAAAAAAATGAAACATCTCAATCTATGTATGCCTAGAGATTAAAAGCCTTGTGCTTGACCTTGATTGTATCAGTTTTTCAGGACAGTGTTATTAAAACACACACCTATTTCAATAGCTGGAAGAATGCTAGCGTTTTTTGGTAACAATAGCAAGCACCTTTATAGTGCCTGTCACATGGTAGGCACTGTTCTGAGCAGTTTTATGAATTCATTTAATCCTCAAAACAACACTGTAAGGTGCATTCGATTATTGCCCCATTTTACAGATTGGCAAACTGAGGCGCAAAGTTATTTGGCTTGCCCTAAATTACACATACAAGCAAGAGCCTGAGGAAGAATTTAAGACACTCCGTGTCCAGTCTGTGATGCCACTTGCCACACTGTGCTGACCTCTCTCGGGCACTGTGCCAATCACTTCATATGTCCTGTCTTATTTAACCTTCACATAGTGTAAGGGGTGATGTCACCTCCATTTTACAGTTGAAGAAAGTGAGGCTCAGTAGGTCCAAGCATCTTGTCCGGACCCCACATTGGCAAGCTCAGAGAGAAGTTGTCCATTTGCCTTTCTTATTTCTTTGGCATATAAAGCTATTGATGCAGTGACAAACATTTCAGAAAATGATCTGAATACTGATCATAGGATCTTTCTAGAAATAAAGTGGTACAGTCAATTAAAAAAAAAAAGTCTAAATAAGGCTGCTCTGCCACTGCATTTCTCCTTAGAAAGTAACTTTTACCACCACCACACAAAGCTGAGCAAGTCCCCAGGGAGCTGGGGAGCAAGGGGGGTTGATGGCCATCTGCAAATAGATACCAGAGAGAGAGAAACACTTTAAGGATGGGCTATTATTTTCAGATTAGGTAGAAAAACAGAGGTGGTGAGACAACTACTGAGAGAGTCTTTGAACTTGACCTGAGGCAGGAAGTAAAGTTCAGTCTAATCACTTAATAAAAGGCATTCATCAAAGGGACCCAATCTTACACGGTTATTTCCCACAGGCATCTTGCCCTGGTGGAAAAACAAGCTTGGTTTCCAAATTGTTTTAAGCTTGCATACGAGAGCAATGGGGAGCTTGATTTGGGAGGTAATGAGACCACCAAAGGAAATGAGAGCCATTAGTTGAGGCACAGTGAAAGCATGGAGCGGTTGGTAAAGGAAAATGGTGTTTGTGGAGCTCTGGGTGGGGGGCAAAGACAGGGACGAAGAGAACAAGAGGGAGTGGTAACTCCTGAGATTGGTAGCAGGAAACCGGAAGATTCTTAAGCACGGAGGAAGATGTTTTTTAATACAACTTTACAAAATGAGGACATAGGTTATTTTTCAGTTTATATCAGGGAGGGTTTCATGTGGAAACAACTTCTCAGCTACAGCTCAGAAGCACAGATCCTTTGGGTGTTTTATTACACTCCAGGGGGTGCTGTTGCAAATAAGCTAGATTTCTTTATGAGCTCATTGGTGCTGTGGATACCTAGGCATGCATTGTGGCTCCATCCATCCTAACCGGACCAGCAGTCGGCTTGGAATTCAATACTGTAATTTCTCTTCTTTAAGATTTCCTCCCAAGCCACCCCAGTCAGTCATGCTTTCTACTCCAAGGAAGCAGGAACCATTCTTAGCAAGAAATATTGACCCTTAAACATTTCAGGACTGACTCATGTCCCATTCCTCACACATGGTTCTTTGCCCCTGTTCCAGCAATCTGTCCCAGAGAACTGAGAGGCTTCCAGGGAGTTGGGGGTGGGGGTGGGGGGGTGGAGCAGGGGTAGGGGCACTACTTATTGGACACAGACAGAAATGAAAGATAATGCAATACATAACTTTCATGTGACCATAGATCCTTGTGCTTTGGGGAAGGAGCAAGAGAATAACAAAAACAGTTTTCCAAATGTGTGTGGTTGGACTCTGAGTCATCCGGAACCTGATATAAAGTCTGAAGTGTTTGGAGAGGCCCTCGGTGGTATTTCAGCTGACCCATTGTTTCCATCCTTATGGGGTCTGGTCGGTTACTTGACAAATGTTAATTGAATGATGACCACAGAGAGAAAAAGCCAGAAATGTGATTAAAAGTCCCCTAAGGAATGCACTAGCCACTCAAGCTGCAGGATTTAAGATTTTGATTTTTAGAAACATGTAGTGTGTTCAGGGGCACAAGCCAGAGAACCAACTCTCATGGAATCATAATGCTCAAAGGGGCTGTGTAAGGTCCTTTATTGTCCATCCTTAACTTGGAATGTGACTTTCAAAGCATCCAAGGAGACAGTTTCCTTCATTTCACAAACTTTACTCTTTCTATTGAGAATTAAGAGACAATTCTCCTTGTCCTTTGTCCTGTTTTTCATATTCTCTCTTGAATTTTACAGTTCTTTTCTTGACTAGAGCCAACATCTTTATCTTATATTAAATGTTTAGAACAACCCTTCCTTAATAATTTGGTGTTTTCCTGAATACACACTACAAAGATTAATATTCATTAATTAATATTTATTAATTTATTCATTTTGGATCCTATCCCTGGATCCCACTGATTTCAAAAATGGCTTCACACTGTTGACCCCTATTCAAACCACAACTATTTCCTATTATTCTCTTACTTTGTAGCTTGCAGTTTGGGGAGCTGCCTTAGGTTTACTATCAGGGATTTTCTCCAGTTTCCAATCCCACTTTTTTTCTGGTTGTTTTATGGTCACATATCCCAGATTGTGAGATACCTAGTTGCCTCACACAGGAATTCACAAACTCAGGTTGCAGATGCTAGAAACCACACTTCTCCAAGGACACCCGTCTGCCCCTTGAAGCAGAACATAAATCCCAATATTATTATCTTTGCACAGAACAGTCAGCCTGTGAAATATTGTAATAAAGGTAACATAAAATTAAAAAGCAGACTAAGGGAACATAAGGAATGTGAGAATCCCCTATCTCTGGATTTACTGTGAAATTCAGCTGTCATTCCATTACACTCCATTAGGGGATCTCCAAAAAAGAGCCATCATACAGAAAGGAAACGAGAAATAAGATAACATTTTCTCCTCAACTGCTTGTGTGTTTCAGCAGTAAAAACAATAGTTACTACTTGAGAACTTCTTAAATGCTCTGCATCGCACTTACTACTTTACATGCATTAACTTACTAAACAAATTCTAATAGGCTCAGGTTGTAGGCGGTTCATCCCTTTTCACAATGCAATAATTGGGTTAAACAGCTTGCTCAGGGTTGCATGGTTACTAAATCCTTAGGCCAGGACTCTGCCTTGGGTATGCCTGACTCCCAAGTTCACACACTTGACCACCAGGCTTTCAACTCCTATGCTTCATGGACTGTGAAATCTTGTCTCATGATTAACAAACAAAAAAATCGACTTGCTCCCACAGGATCTTCCCAAAAGAAAACGAACCTGACCTAAGCAGATGTTCTGTGTATTCTGACAGTTCAGTGGGCATCCTGCCCCTTGCCTACGTTGGTAGGAAGCCAGGGACGAGTGCACCATATAGAGTCACATCATATGATCATTTCCCACCAGCACAGGCCCTGCTGTCTCATGATCAAAGGCACAGACCCCACCGGCTTTATTCTCTGCCTTCCCAGAGTCCCACCACAACCTGCAGTGTTCAGGCCGCCCGAGATTTCCTCTGCCTTCCGGTTATCACCTGACGGCCCCCAGGAAGTCCCTTCCAACATTGATAACAAGATCCTCTGGGAAGGGGAATCACTGTTGCTGAGTGTTGTCTATGCACCAGGAACTTTGCCAGATATTTTGCTTAGGCATTTAATAATAAGCTAATGGTAATAATAGTGAGATAATGCATGTACAGTGCAGGATTCAGAGTCAGATATGGGTTTCAATCCAGGGTTTGCTACTTTCTAACTGTAAGACCTGGAGCAAGTTAGTTATCTGAATCTCATCTGTAAAATGAGGATAATAGAGTTCTTGTGAGGACTGAATAAGATACAGTAGTTCCCCCTTATCTGTGGTTTCACTTTCCATGGTTTTGGTTACCCACAGTCAGCTGTGGTCGGGGAGTCTCCTCCTTCTGACTCAAGGTCAGAAGGTCAATAGTAGCCTAATGCTCATGGCGGTGCCTGTGTCCTTCACCTCACTTCATCTCGTCGTGTGGACATTCGATCATCTCACACCATCACAAGAAGAAGGGTGAGTGCAGCACAAGAAGAGATTTTGGAAGAGACCACACCCATATAACTTTTATCACAGCATGTTGTTATAATTGTTCTCTCGTATTGTGAGCTGTGGTTGTCCATTTCTTACTGGGCCTGATTTACAAATTAAGCTTTATCATAAGCATGTATGTAGAGGGAAAATGTAGTATATATAAGGTTCAGTATTAACTTCAGTTTCAGGCATCCACTGGGAGGTCTTGGAAAATATCGGCCACAGATAAGGGGGGCTACTGGGGTGTATAAAAACCCCTAACAAGTGCCTGGCCCATAGTAGGTACTGAATAACTGTTGAAACTCGAGGATTGAAAAGTCAGTTAAAACTGAGATTTAACCGTCAGTACAACACCAAGAGTGAATCATAATGTAAACTATGGATGTGCCAATGTAGGTTCATCAATTGTAACAAATGTACCACTCTGGTGGGGGATGTTGGCAACAGGGGAGGCTGTGCATTGGGAGTGGGGGTTTGATAGGAAATCTCTGTATCTTCCACTCAGTTTTGCTGTGGACTTAAAACAGCACTAAAAAATAGTATATTCACACACAAAAAATTTGTCTTTCAGAACTCACATCTCGTTTGCAAAGAAAAATCTCAGTTATCTATGTATTTTTTGGTCTGTTGAAAGATTATCTATAACTTATATAAATAAAGTTTATCTTTGGGTGCCTGGGTGGCTCAGTCAGTTAAGTGGCCGACTTCGGCTCGGGTCATGATCTCGCAGTCCGTGAGCTCGAGCCCCGCGTCGGGCTCTGTGCTGACAGCTCAAAGCCTGGAGCCCGTTTCAGATTCTGTGTCTCCCTCTCTCTGACCCTCCCCCGTTCATGCTCTGTCTCTCTCTGTCTCAAAAATAAATAAATGTTAAAAAAAATTAAAAATAAAGTTTATCTTACCGTTGGGCCTCTATGTAGGAAAAACTGTAATGAAACTTCATTAATTCTTATTTACAGAAATTAGACATTCCAGGCTGCCATCCAGGTTTTTAAAGTTTTTTTCGCGGCACATGTCACCACACATTGCTTCCTGCTGGCCAGATAGAAGACAGTGTGGTACAGACATGGGTCTCCAACCTGGTGAGGGTACAGCCTAGACACGGGGACTTTGAAAGTCTCCAGTGATTCCCATAATTAGCAGCCAAGTTGTCAAAGCACTGGTCCAGGGACAGCCTGGTCACAGCTCTGGTGCTTGCTGGCTGTGTGGCCTGGGTAAGTCACATGGCCTCTCTGAGGCTTTGTTCTTTTATCTATAAATTGAGATAAAAATGGGGGTGCCTGGGTGGCTCAGTTGGGTAAGCCTCCTATTCTTGACTTCAGCTCAGGTCATGATGTCACAGTTGGTGAGTTCTAGCCCCACGCTGGACTCTGTGTTGACAGGGCAGAGCCTGCATGGGGTTCTCTCCCTCCCTCTCGCTGCCCCTCTCCCTCTCATGTTCTCTCTGTCTCAAAAAAAACACTAAAAAAAATTGAGATAAAAATAACTACACTTCAGGGTTGTTTCAAGATTAGAAATATATGTAAAATATCCAATGCCAGTTTCAATATATAATAGCCACTTTTAACAGTTTTATTGAGACATAATTTTCATAGAATAAAGGTCACCTGTTTTAAATGTACGATTTGCTGAGTTTTGGCAAGTATATATAGTTTTGTAACCACCCCTCAATCAAGACGTAGGTAGGTCTTAGCTTTGCACAATAGTATGGAACCATAAAAATGACCATGCAAGCTGAGACCATGCAAAGTGATTTTAAATAAATGATGGGAAGAATTTTTATTGTTCCATGACCTACAAAAATTTTTGCCAAAATACTAAAACCTCTTCTAAAGTCCATTATAAATGAATAGAGAAATTTTTTAAAAAGTAGAACAGGTATTTATTTAGTACACTGTAGTTTAAAACATCAGAAACATTGAAAATGATTTTGTTTACTTGTGAAAAGCTTACCAAGAGTAGTTTGAGCAGGGCTGGCCTTCTTGCCATGTAACTTATAATACAGAGTGAGCATCTTTTCTACACCCTGGCCACTGGTCAGCCCCCTCTCTGAGTTTGGATCAGCTTCCAACAGTGTATGCTTGGCACCTTCAGTGTCTTCCAACTCATGAAACATCCCTCTGAGGATGCCTTCCGTGGGGGGGGGGGGGGGGGACAGGGGGTTGTTTTGTTTTGTTACCAGTGTCACTTCTGAGACATCTCCAACCTTTCATCGCAACAATATTCTTCATTTATGTCGACAATACATTCACCTTCACTGAATTCCTCTGGCTGCTTATCCCGAGTCTCTCAGCTGGTGGCAGCTGTCCTATTCCCACCGTCAGCTATTTCTTCCGTAGCCCCATTTACATTCTATTTGAATTCCACTTCCAGAATTAGCTCTTTTCATTTCTTTGCTGCACCTCCATGTTTGTTGGCTAGTTCCTTCTTTTGATTATCCATGTAAAATCCTATGGGTCTATCACTGGGAACAAGGGGGTAGCACAAAGATCCACTCTGTGAGTGACTTGGAAAACAGGTGGGCAGTGACCAAAAATCAACAGACCGAAAGTGATGTGGTTGGACACTGGTCCTGAGGCACCTCCGTTCTTTACACAGTGATTTGTGAACCGAAGAGCTGACTGCAAAGTTTTTCCCTTACGCGATTACTGCTAGTGAAGGTACTGTGGTAGCTGAAACTTGAACCGTGTTGTTGGGGGGCCAGAGCTATCTAACTGATCTGTGGTAGCTGAGATCTGGGCATTTTTCAAACACACACCCACCAGGGACTGCCTCCCCTGAGCGCTTCCAACACCTCAAGTATCTTGCTGGTGCCCATTTGCAGTCACTCCCCATGCCCAGCCCCCGGTCCTTGGCAAACACTGATCTGCTCTCTGTTGCTATAATTTTGCCTCTTCTAGAATTTCATATAAATGGATTCTGTCTGAAGTCTTTTGTGTCTGGTTTCTTTATATAGCATAATGCTTTTGAGATTCAGTTAAGTCATTGCATGTATATCATGGCTGTTTTTCTTTCTTTTCTTGTAAACCGCTATACCAATCTCTCATCTGAAGTGCTAAATACGGTGAAAGAAAATAAACAGATAAGTAAATTAGCTTCCCTTGATTCTATAGCTGCCCTCCAGCCTCCCCTCTCTCTCTGTTTCCAGAGCCAACCTTTTTTTTTTTTTAATGCTTTTTTTTTTTAACGTTTATTTATTTATTTTGAGACAGAGACAGACAGAGCATGAACAGGGGAGGGTCAGAGAGAGGGAGACACAGAATCTGAAACAGGCAGAGCCAACCTTTTTGAAACAGTCACGCCTTTGCTTTCTCTCCTGCCACTCCCTCCTCAGTCCGCTGCGTTCTGGTTTCACCACACCTCTAACACTACCTTTGACAGGATCACAAACAGTTCCCTTTTTTTTATGTTTATTTATTTGAGAGGCAGGAGAGGGGCAGACAGAGAGGCGGAAAGAATCCCAAGCAGGCTCCACACTGTCAATGAGTGCAGAGCCTGATGCAGGGGCTTGAACCCATGCACTGTGAGATCATGACCAGAGCCTAAACCAAGAGTTGGATGCTTAATCGACTGAACCACCCAGGCGCCCCAAACAACACCCTTCTTGTATATCCACACACTTCACTTTTATCTTTCTCACCTTTTGAGCCATGTTGGATGCAGTTGAGGGCTCTTCCTTTACCATCTTCTGATTATCTTCCTTCTCTGAGCCCCACCTGCTCAGGCTCCCTTGTAGGCCCCTTTCCTCCATACGCCTTTAATGTCAGTGTTCCCTGGGGTGTAGTCCTGGGACCTCTGTTGTGGCCACTTACATCTGTCTGCGCAATCTCAACTATCCCCATAGTTTTCTCTAGCTCTAATCTCTTTCCTGAATTCCAGGTAAATGTGTGCTATTGTCTAGTAAGCATCTGCATTTAAATGTCCCAGAGTTACCTCAGAGTCATATATTTAAAAATAAACTCATCATTTCAATGCCCCTACTTTCAAGAAACAAAACCTGTTCCTCCACCTATGTTCCCAATTTTAGTGAGTGGTTTTAGTACCAACTATTTGTCCAAACTAAAAACCCAGATTCCCCCCCGCCCCCGCTTCCTTGTATCCCCAACCCCCCATGTTCAATAAACTACAAAGACTAGTCAATGCTACCTCCCAGGCCCCAGACATCTGTACCTTTCTCTCCATTCCTACTCATACTACTCCTGGTTATAGTCACCATCGTGTCTCCCCACAACCACTTTGTTGCCCCATAATCTATTTTCAGCACTATGTGATGTTTCTAAAAGACAAATCTGATCTTTCGCCTTCTTGCTTAAAACTATTTAGTGCGTCTCCGTCCGAAGATCCTAAGGAAGAAAAGCCCTCGTGACGGGGCCCCTGTCACATTCCCTGGCCCCCAGCTCACCACCCCAAATTTACAGATAGTCAGTAAATACATGCCAGCCACTTGGGAGTAAACATTTGACCCTTTGTCCCTTGGGTCCTACACAGCAGAAACTAGGAATGTAACAGAGTGATAGGTTCTTGGTCATTTCCCAGGAGGCTGGGTCTTGAGCAAATGACTGAGGTGGTGTTTACTTTCTGCTTCAGAGGAGAGGGTATGTCCCCCGGCCCAGAGGCACACGAGCTGTGTTCAGGCAGTGAAGGAACTTATAAGGGAAGAGAAGGACACAGTGACGGGAAGAGGAGAGGGAGGAATCCAGAGGCCCCATCCTGGAACTGTGGGGCTCAAGGAAATGGACAGAGCCTTCCTTGCTCTGTACTTTGTACTACCCAGCAGCCCCCACTCCCAAAGAACTTGGTCAAAAGGCTCCTAATGGGAACAAAAGCATAAATAATCTCAGAGTTTTTCTCATAATAATTCAGAGCATCTTTTTAATCAGCCAGCTTGGGTTTAGGTAGTGCTGAAGGGGCCCATGAGGCAGACACTACTCCCTTCCCAGCTGTCTGGATTAGAACAAGGACCAGAGATCCAAACCTGAGCTGGGACCGTGGGATTCAATTTATCACTGAGTACTCATGGTTCCAGCTTTTTTCTCAGAATTTCTTTCTACTCCGCACTTCACATGCTAATTCCTCTTTTCTGAGCAGAGTTACTTCTTTGTGAAAAAGGCTTACTTACCAGCAGGATGTGTGCAGAGACAGCAAGACCATCTTTCCAGTGATGAGACAACCAGGAGATGGAATAAACCCACAATCTAGCCTCCTGCAAATCAAGAGCACCAAAAAATTGTTTTTAAAGAATTTGGTGCCTGTTCCCAAGAAAACATGTCAACATAGTCACTGTGGGAAAAATGAGAACTCCACTGCATTTCTTAACATTTGTTTTATAGTTTCATAGTGTTTTAATTTTAAATTATAGCTGAAGGCATCCCAGAAGTTTAGTCCAGCCAGTTCTGCCGTATGATATGTGCTCAGAAACCAGTTCAACCTCTCACAGGCCCTTGAAGGAATTCAGAGCAAGAAACGGTGCTCCTGAGTAAAGGCAGTTTTCCTCTCGATAACTCATAGACATGACTAGAGCAGTCAAGATGTCTTTAGGGGTCACCTGACCCCCACCCTCCATTTTACATTAAGGAGAGTGAGTAGCTGTGAGGTCAGGTGACTTGTTCAGGGTCACAAATTTAGGCTACTGTCAAAGCCAAGATGGAAAAATCTGGTCTAACTCCAGCATAATATTTTCCCCACAATATTGCATGTGGCTCAGCAATGGTCCGTGTTTCCCTCCCTGGCCTCTATTCTCAAAAGCAGACACATCCCATTTTGGAACTCGAAAGCTGCATTTGAATCTGTACATCCTTGGCTTACAGAGTTGGGTCACGTTGTTTCCTTCTCTTTACGCAGTGTCAGGGTTGTGGGAGGGGTGATGACTTCATCACAGACCACGCAGTGAGTCAGGGACGGAGCCAACTCCCCAGCTCCCTTATCCCTCATTTTCTTTTCTGTGTCTGAGTCAACAGAGCTGGTCAGCCGCCCACGCTGTAAACACCACAGAGCAGAGAAACAATGAGGCTGCTTATTTAGAAAAGACCTGCTTCCCTGCTGAGGGTCACTACACGTCTCCTTTTATGCACTGGAACAGTCCCTTCCTGCAGTTGATCACTACACAAACAGGCCAAGGGATGCCCACCATAAAATAGCTCCTTGAAGGGACTCACCCCATGCCCTCATTGACCAGAACAAGCACCAGACTCTCTTCTGCTCAGCATAAGTGAGCAGCCGATCTGAAGTGGAGGCTGTGGCAAAGGACCAAGTCATTGGTCCATAAGCCAGATGCACCTTTATCAGATCATGCCGCCGAAGAGGCACATCAAGAAATAAACATTACCTCCACCCTGGAAAGGAAACTGTCATCTTTCTGAACAAAGCCAAAGCCTAAGCTTGCAAAGTAGCCACGAAGGAGGGAAGAATCTACCCTCCCTTTCCCATAGGCAATGTTTCTCAAACTGTAGTGAGCACTTCTTCCAAAGGCAGATATTTGGGTCTCACTTCTAGGTGAAGGGAGATCTGGGGAGGGCAGGATGCCTGGGCATCTGCATTTCTGACGAGCATCCTAGGATATCTTAGGTTCCCTTCCCGCTTTCTGCCACTGCCACTGGGTGGCCTCTGAAGGGTGCTGCTCCTCATCTGTTACTCTTACTCAAGTATCTCCCCTTCCACACAAGGCTGAAACATTTAAACAAGACTATGCTCAAAGCCTGGGAATGAAAAACAAGCAAGCAGAGAATAGCTTGCAACTAAACAATCCCATTTGCAAGAGATAGTTTTCTCATCTTCAGTGTGGGGGTCACCTTTGGGGCTATCTCTCAGCTGGACTCCAGCTTGTCCATGCAAGAGGATGTTTTTTACCACCCAGACAGGCATGTGTCCCTGCATATGGAGATGGCTTGAAGTTCAGACCCAGGAGAGGGGAGCTTAGGAGAAGCTGGGAGTTCCCCCTTTGGCCTACCAACACTTTACCTTCTGAGCCCCCCTCTTATGTTATGAAAATACCCACCTCTTTCCTTGGCAGTTGATTGTAAGAAAATCTAAATCAGTCAGGGAAGAAGACAAAATCCCCTAAATGCTCATGGATTTACCTAAGCCAGTGCCACATCTGGATAAATATCAATTCCAGAAAATAGATACAAGAGAAAATTTGGGTGGGGGTGGTGCTTAGTAGAAGGGATCAGTTCCTTTCAACTCAATCTGGACAAATCTTCATGATAAGATTTTGGTGATTTGAGAGGCAGCAGCTTGCAAAAATAGGCCAAGTTTGATATTTCAATTTAGCCACTTGTTTATTGAACCAGTATTTTTTGAGCACCTACTACATGTTTGATCCCATGCTATGCATTGTAAATACTGTAGAACAATCAACAAGACAGACTTGCCCCAAAGAATAAAACGGAATAATTTTCTTACCTATAATTATATGGTCAATTAATCTTTGACAAAGCAGGAAAGAATATCCAATGGAAAGAAGACCGTCTCCTCAATAAATGGTGTTGGGAACACTGGACAGCAACATGCAGATTGAAACTTGACCACTTTCTTATACCATAAACAAAAATAAATTCAGAAGAGGTTAAAAACATAAATATGAGACAGAAGACCATCAAAATCCTAGAGAACACAGGCAGCAACGTCTTTGACATTGTCCTTAACAACTCTTACTAGACACATCTCTGGAGGCCAGGGAAACCAAAGCAGAAATAAACTATTGGAACTTCATCAAAATAAAAATCTGCACAGTGAAGGAGTGCACTTGTGATAAGCACCGAGTATATATGGAAGTGTTCAATTACTATACCGTATACCCAAAACTAATATAACTCTGTATGTTATCTATACTGGAATGATAATAGATAGGTGGATAGATGGATAGGTAGATAGATGGATAAGACAGACAGACTTGCCCTTATAGCCCAGCAGGGTAGACAGTGAAGACAACTAAACAGGAGTTTCTTCTGATGGTCCACGGGCTACATACGGGCTTATACAGAATGTTCAACGTCAAGGCATATCCCATAAAATCTGGATTCCTAACTTCTCTTTAAAAATCAGAAAGATGGCAAAAGTGGGATGGTATTCCCAAATGGCAACACTTGTCTGGAGCTGAGAAGGGACTGTCCATTTGGAGAGCATGTCCCTCTTCAATTCAGTCTTCACCGGTCTTAACTGTCTCGTGTAGGGCCGGTTTCACTCATTTGATTTCCTGTCCTGCACCCAAACAAATTCATTTGAGTTGCAGACTCTTTACAGAAGAATCTGGAAAAGGACCTGATGCAGTCTGGAGAATGAAGGAGGAAGGGGGGTTTCCAGGGTGAGGAGAGCAAGGAAGAGGGCAGGTTTGAAACAAGAGGCAGCGGAGACAGAATCTGCCAGGGCCCAGAGATGAAGACTGGAGATTCTGAGAACAAGGGGACAGGTGTGTCTGAGCAAGCTAGAATACTGCTCACAGCTGGAGCTCCAAGTGAGAAGTGAGACTCAGAGCTGGAGAGGTAGGGGTAAGTCATATTTAAAATGTTGCCCTTCGGGATGCCTGGGTGGCTCAGTTGGTTGAGCATCCAACTTTGGCTCAGGTCATGATCTCGTGGTTTGTGAGTTTGAGCCCTGCGTCTGGCTGTCTGCTGTCAGCACAGATTCTGCTTCAGCTCTTCTGCCCTCCCCTCTCACTGTCCCTCTCCCACCCTCTCTCTGAAAAATAAATAACATTTAAAATGTTGGCCTTCATCCCATTACACAGAGGAAGCCACTGAAGGTGTTCAAGTGGAATAATGACCACCATCTTACTGTTTTTGGAAGGATACCTGGGCTGCTGTGTCAAGAGCAGATTGAAGGGAGCAAGACTGTGTTGGGAAGAGGTATTTTAGGACATTCATGAGCAGTCCCCCTGCACAGAAGCCCCTGAGGAATGCCGAAGGATTGTGTCCTCTCTTTTCTTCCTCTGAGCGCCTGCCCCTATTACACAGCAGCAGGTGCACAGAGCAGGAAATGGTTCTGGCTCAAATCTCTGGCAGCAACAATGACATAAATGTTTTAGTCCAGTGGTCACCTCGCTTTGCACAAAGAGTATGCTATGGATTTGCATAGAACTATGACACTTTCTGCTTGACACAATGGAAAGGGGAAATTTTTGTAAAAAATCACAAAAGTGAAGCCGTTCTAAAGCTATTGACCTTCTCCACCAGGTATTCAGCTCGTCTTTGATTTGTGTGACCCCCCTGTCCTAGACATGACTTTCTGAGAAAGAACACATCGGAGCTGTCAAACCTCCCTCAGATGTCCATCAAGTTTAAGGAAAAGACACGAAAATCTTGCAGACTAGTGAAAGGGGGAAACGTGCGTATGCAAGGGTGCAAATAAAGTGGAAAATGGCACAAACGGCTAGAAAAAGGCCAGCTTTTTTATATCAGATAATGGAGGCAGGAAACAATTTCCAAGGAAAACTTTTATTTTTCAGCGTGAGGCACCTGATTGGGCTGGAGGTTGTAGATCCACTAAAAATTGATTTAGAGGGAGAAGAGACTGTTCATTTCAAAGATCCAGCTCCCCCCCGCCCCCCACCACACAAGTGTCACATTCCGGCATGGGAGAAACCCATTAAAACTCAACTTTATAATGCTAAGGTGGTCTGCTGAGATGCCATCTACTGGAATGTTTATTTTGGATCAAATGCAAGTTCTCTGTGGTAGCCTGAGGGAATTCCGGTAAGATGGAACACACAAGGCATTTTATACATGCACCCAACCCCCAAGTGCGTGCTCCACTTTAAGTTTATTGACTCTCTCGCATCTCTCCTCCCTTTTGTCTAATCTTGGGTTATCTGGGCTTTATTCTGGGATCTCAAAGCTCTTCTTGAGCAGCCATTTTCTGCTTATTATGACAGAGGTTTGAAGTGCATTTCAACCAGTCAAATCAAGACTTCCACTTACCTTGAGGTGAGGCTTGGGGCAAAGTACAGTGTTCCCAGTTGCCTTTGTGCGTCTAACTAATGTCCCCCAAGAACTCCTCCCCTTTCAAAGGCTCACAGTGACCATAGCCATTGGTCATTCACACCCCTGATATTAGGGGATCCTTATCATTGATTATAATAAGAAGGAAATTTAGCTTCCAGGAAGCATCTGATGTTCTGCAAACCAAGGAATGCCTGGCCTTGTCCTGCTGTTTACTTAAGTTGAAGACCACACACTACAGCCCTAATACCTCAGTCCCCATCTTATTTGCTTTAAGCTAATAGAATAAATCCTAGAGACATCCATAAAGCTCTACAAAAACCTATATCCCTAATTTTCACTCAACAAATATTTATGGAGCTTCTGTTATGTTGCCATAAGCTGTTCTGGGGATAGCACTCAATGAAACCGGCAGGTCTCTGCTCACACAGAGCTTGAATTTTACTGTGGGGGAAGACAGACAATAAGCAGATAGCTACATAATGCACCAGGCAGTGATAAGTCTATAAATGAGAAATAAAACAGGATAAGGGGATCAAAGGCAGTTGGGAAATGCCTTTCTGAGCAAGGTGGCATTTGAGCAGAGGCTAAGTGGAACAAGGGAGAAGACACACAATCTGGTAAGTGTTCTGAGGGTAAGAGCCAGCAAAGGCAGAGTCCTGAGAGGAGTGCATGTAACACCTGCCATCCTGTTACACGGCCTGTGTGACAGGTGCGTTCCACAGGCTTAGCAGAAAAGGGCGCTGCCTTTCCTTCCTTTTCTACGTTTCCCTTCCTTCTTTTCTTTCCTTCTCTCGCTCCCAGTCCAGACCTTTGCTTACTGAATAAGCCTCCCCAAACCCTTTGCTCTGGGGTAAGTGCACTACAGATGACAAACCTCAAATGTGTTTTGGCAGGACAGGTTTCTCTTTTCTGGAAACTGGTGGCTCCTCAGACTCAGGGGTGGAAGGAAGGCTTTTGCATTGTATCTTAAAGTTGGCAGGAAGCGGATACTCTTGTTAGCACGATCAGATTTATGGCTCATTGTAGCAGGATATCTCAGCGGGGATTGTGTTTGTAAGGACTTTCCCAGGTCAGGTTCTAAAGAAGCATGGAGCATGTGCCCCATGGAGCAGAGGAGCTTGGGGTGTTATACCAGAGTTCAAAGAAGAGGAGAGGCAGAACCTGGAGAGGGGAGAGAGGACAATGAAAAGGCTTAAAAAGGCCAAGGGACTGTGTGTGTGTGTGTGTGTGTGTGTGTGTCAGTGCAAAAAAGACAGGACAGGAAGGATGAGTTCTGCTGACTGAGCATTTAACTACAAGGTAGACCCCAAGAGTCTAAGGTGAAGTCTATGTATCTATGGAGAGATCTGGGGACAAGATGAATGGTGTAAAAAAGCTATGTCTGAACCTCTTTCAGGTTCTCCCATTGCTTACCAATCCTGCACCCATCCCTTGTCCACTTTATGTGGGTGAGATTATCCCTTGAAGCCCAAGAACTGAACTCAGAATTTTAGGATTCTGTGTATTTGCTGACTTGCTGACAAGTCTTTTTGGTACTCCCAGTCCCACCTCTTCTTCATGTGTTAAGGAGCATAGGGCATGGATGGCATTCTCAAAACAAGATGACCCAGAAGCTGGTATCCTTGTTTTCCCAGAACAGACTGTGATGAGGGTTTTCTGTTATTTTGCTTCTCTCCCAGTTCTTGCCTGCCTTTCTGCACCTGCAAAAATCCCATCTCTTCTTTTAAACTTCACATTCTCTCAGAGTTTCAGTCCACATCTTTGCAACCTAGCCATAGTGCTAGCAGATCTAGCTGCTAAATCTGCATCCATATTTCCTCTGTCAGCCTCTTATCCATTATGTCATGCACACACAGATCACTGTGGAGCCTCCTTGTATTATTCAAGGAGTGAGAGTTATCATGGATTAGTTTGAACGAAACCTCTGTGCTGTGTTCAGCTAGGGGCTTCCCTGCAGTGTATAAACTGATAACAGGGAGAATTATGAGGTCAAGCTTCGAGTAATCCTTTGTTAATCTTGGACCCAGTGCATCTCCGTATTGTCGGATTACGTGCAATAGAATCATTACATGTTGGATGTCAGGATATCCCACCTAAATCTGGCATATTTGGATTGTACATGATTTCTTTTATTTGTTCTCTTTCAGTGAAAGAGATATCCCTTACTTGAGAAAGTCCTTATCTACATGAACACTGATTATCACCTGTCTAGTTTCACTAGATTAAATTACCTCTGTTCTGGCTGTTTTATTTCCCAACCATTTATTCACCTGGATCTTCCCTTCCCTGGGCTTCCACATAACACTCAGTTTGCATCTTAAAATTCTGTGATCTAGACAATGGGATGCACGTCAATTGGTCACAAAGCCAACTAGACTATGTATCAAGAACCTCAGGGGCAGGTGGACACATAGTTGATCGACTTACTGTGGTTTGGTGGTGTGGCAAGAATTCTTCCATATTCGTGGGAAAGGATGGGACTGCCCTCATAGAAGGAACAATGTCCCTTCCCTAGGAACCAGTTAAGAACCTCCTGGTGGCATTCTTTTCCACATGGCACATGATTTACTGCTGAACACTCCCTCCTCCCCGTGTATCTGTGCCAATGGAATTGCTTTGTAAGATGCCAGGTGTTACTGATGGGAACTTATTACATATATAAACCACCAGGGCCTAAAAGAAGTTGAAATCTTAGAATATAGGTCAACAATACAGATTATGGAAACTGAAATGGAGGAAAAACAGGTCAGTTTCACTTTCACTGCCAATGAGCTCCAATAGGTTCTACCAAACTACCCTTTCTTGGGACTCAACCAAGCTGATTAAAGTCCTATCAGGTCCAGAAGAATGCTCAGATATGAAGTTTCATCTGTGCCCAGAAAATATGCCCTAAGGTTTATCCCAAATCCAATCTAAGCATTGCAATATACTAAAACCAGAGATAGGCTGACCAACAACCTCTTGTGCCCAGGACTAAGGGGATCCTGGGATGTAGGATTTTCAGTACCCAAACTGGGAAAGTTCTGGGAAAATCATGATGAATTGGTCACCCTATTAGAGATCATAATTGTGTAAATAGTTAAGTGCCACCCTTTTTATTTCCAGTGCAAGAAGATGCTTTATTTGACTATAGATATGGAGAGCCATGGTACTTCATGTATAAACTATATACGCTTTGAGGCTTATTTAAATTAAAAAAAATTAATGTGTCTTCTGCAAATACTTGGAACTCAATCAGTGACACTCCAAAATTAGTTTGAAGTGATAAAATTTTATGTAATTATGACAACCATCTCTAAAATAAGGGATTAAATGCTTCAATAAAAAAAAGGAATGGTCTGAAAACAAATCTCTCTGGAATTATAAATATTCTCTAAGATATTTGCCCAATTAGGAGCTCTTTGAATCTTGTTTTTACATTTCTTGCCAACAAAGGTTGCTTAGCAACGGTTAAGCCATCTCTTTTCTCTCATTAGTTTCTTCTCCCACCTTTGCAATTACAGACTAACGGGAAAGAAAGCTACTGCTCTGTGATGACCTCCTCGTCTCAGTTCATAAACAGAAAAATGAGGGTTGTTTAAGTGCAATAGTCCCTAATGCTTATACAGTCCAAAAGGATCTGTTACTAAAAGAAGCTAAATTCTCATGGTGCTCTAACTCATCACGACTCATATAGGAATCAAAGAGGTTTGGGCACCAATCATTCTGGAAGGGCCATTACTTGACTAGCCTGGCATTTCTGTGTCCAAGAATTCTGGCCCAATTATCAGCTGACGAAAAGGCTGAAGACTAATATCGTTGAGGTCCAGCTTTGTGCCATACCTTAGATTGGACTGGGCTAGCTCAGGTGAGTTGTTTTGCTTTGTTTTGTTTGTGGGAGAAAACCAGGCAGGAATTCAGATGGAGAGAAATCACGACTCCCAGAGCAGGAACCCCAGCAGGACCTGTCCTCATGAGCCTGGAACCACACTCTAGCCATCCTTGGGGATCTTGGCAAAGATCTCACCTATCTTTCCTCTAGTGTTCCATCTTTAAGAACTCCACTGTGCTCTCCATCTGCTCTTTCTGCATGGCTTATAAAGTTTCCTTTTGCTCCCACTCTCTGCCCTTTATCCATAACCACAAATCTCAGTGTATTTAAGACTCTGCAAACTTTCTGGTTGTCTCTAGACTTTTCAAGCCAAATGCCCAAGAGTGACCTTCTCAATCAGCAATGTCATAGGCCAATGGCCAACTGTAAATCAGAAACGCTGGCCCAGTCAGCTGGTACCAGGGTAAAGGAGGTATTGTGGGTTAAATTGTACACCCTCAAAATTCATATGTTGAAGTCCCAACCCTCCTAACCCTAAAAATTCATATGTTGAAGGTACCTCAGAATGTGACCATATTTGGAAATAGGGTCATTGCAGATGTGATTAGTTAAGATAGGATGAGGTCAAACTAGAGTAGGGTGAGTACTTAATGCAATATTATGGGTGTTTTTATCAGAAGGGGTAATTTGGATACAGACATGTACAGGGGGAAAGCTATGTGATGGGACAAAAGAAAAAGACAGCATCTACAAGCCAAGGAATGAAGCCTGGAACAGATTCTTCTCTCACAGCCCCCAGATGGAACCAATGCCACCAACACCTTGATTTCAGACTTCCAGCTTCTAGAACTGTGAGACAATCAATGTCTGTAGCTTACACCCAGTTTATGGTGCTTTGTTATGACAGCCCTAGGAAACCTTTGCAGATTTGGGTGCCTGAAAGTGGGGGTGCTGCTGTAACAAATACCTGAAAGAGTGGACGTGGCTTTGGAATTGTGTAATGGGTAGAAGCAAAAAGAACTTTAGGGCACATGATGGAAAAAAGTCTAAACTTCTCCGAAGAGACTGTGGTAGAAATGTAGATGCTACAGGAGATTCTAGTGAGAACTCAGAAAAAGAAGAGGGGAGCTATAGAGAAAGCTTCTATTGTCTAAGACAATACATATGTTATCATAAACAGAATGTTGCCAAGAATATAAATATTAAAATGCCTTTTATGAAGTCTTAGCTCAGGCTGCTATAACAAAATACCATGGGCTGGGTGACTTAAACAACAGAGATTTATTTTTCACAGTTCTGGAGGCTGCAATTCCAAGACCAAGGTTTCAACAGAAACCTTGGGTCCTGGTGAGGGCCTTCTATCTTACCTATAGGTGGCCTTCATCTTGCTGTTTACTTACACGGTGAAGAGGTAGCTCTAGTCTCTCTTCCTCTTCTAATAAGGACACTCATCCCATTATAGGGGCCCCACTCTCATAACCTCATGGAAACCTAATTACTTCCCAAAGCCCCATCTTAAAATACCATCACATTGGGTGTTAGGGCTTCAACATAAGAGTGGGGAAGCACAAACATACAGTCCATAACAGAGCTCACAGACAGAAATGAGGGACATGTTGTTGGAAACTGGGAGAAAGGTGATCCTTGTCATAAAGTGGCAGAAGACTTGGATGAATTGTATTCTATCGGATGGAAAGTAGAACTTTTAAGCAATGAACTTGGATATTTAATGGAAGGGATTACCAAGCAAAGTATTGAAAATGCAGCCTAGTTTTGGGGCACTCAGTCAGCTGAGTGTCCTACTCTTGGTTTTGGCTCAGGCCATGCTCTCGTGGTTTTGTAAGTTCAAACCTGTGTCGAGCTTTGCACTGAACAGTGTGGAGCCTGCTTGCGATTCTCACTCTCCCTCTCTCAGCGCATCTGTGCTGTCTCTGGTCTCTCTCAAAATAAGTAAATAAATAAACTTAAAAAAAGGAAAAATAAAGTGCAGACTGGTTTTTCCTTGCTGCTTATAGTAAAATGCAGAGGAGAAAAATAAACTGAAGAAGGAACTGCTAAGCCAAAAGGAACAAGCACTTGATGATTTGGAAGAATTCTTAGCCTATCCAGATAGCCCATTCTGGAAAGAGAGCCAAAGGTGTGACTGAACAGCTATTTGCTGAAGAGATTAAGCATGTGACTCAATGGATCACATCCATTGGATCCAATGGATCCAATCACCCATTTAAGCAGAAGCCAGGAATAGAGATGTGGTTATGTAGGAAAAACCTGTGGAGGACCCTCTTGTCTGGTGGCTTGAACCCTTGTGTATTGCATGAGAGGCCAACAAGTTTATTGGCCTATGGTTCTCTATCAACAGAAACGCTGCCAACCTGGACCAAAAGAGACAGAGATAGGATGAAATGAAGGAAGAATGAATTTAAAGACAGAGCCATCAATGCTGAGGCTGGCAGCATTACCTCAGCCACTACAGGCCCAGAGGACACAGGCCAGGGGGCAGGGCCATCTCCTCCTAAGGTCCCGAGGATGTGGGCCACCCAGGGCCAAAACAAAAGCAGGACCTGGCTGACTACTCCCCGTCAGTGGCACATTTGGTAAGGAGGCTTTCCTTTGAGTCACGGGCATAGAGAATATCTGAGACAGGAGCATTATATATTTTATATAATTTCATTCCAATGGAAAACTTGGCATCAGTTTTATTCTCCTCGGTTTACCAGCTTGGAGACTAAGCAATTTTCCTGAGGCCTCAAGTCTGGTAAATGGAAGAATCAGGGTTCAAACACAGGTTTGATTTCAAGGTCTTTTCAGTTCACCAGAAAGGGTATTGAACCTGGGAATTTGTAATAAGACCAAAGAGGGTAAGTAAAATTAAGTCAACTCATTCAACGGAATGGAAACTAAACATACTTTACCATTCAGATTACTTAAGCATGAGTGGATGAGTATGTTTGTGTGCAAGTGCATGTGCACATGTGTGTATAGGAATCAGGTGAACAAAGATACGAGATCCTTCCAGAATGAATGTGCGTGCGTGAATGTTTGTGTCCATAAAACAAATAATAAGTAGCCTAGGCCTAGTAATAACTGCCAGAGTTTCAATCCTTCTTAACTAGGAATTGCTGAAACCATTAGCCAGGGATGGCCAAGGGAAAGGTCTCTTTTTCATTTACTGTCAGTCTATAGAATTGTTTCTCTTTGTGAAGGCATTCACCACCCTCACCACCTGCATTTGAAATGGCTGCTTCCTTTTAGCAAAGATTTTAGTACTGTTTTAGAGAATTCACGAATCTCTTGGCAGCAATGATCTTTAAAGTTCATTCTTTAAGTCTTCATTACATGCTAGAATTTAAGATTTACTCTTCTTTAATACATTCTGCAAAATGCCAGCTGAAGTTACTTATTACCTGGAAGAGGTCTTATCTCTATTTAAGTGGCATGGGATCTCTCTGCCCTTCTTTTTGAGCTTTTTACTCTGATATGTGCCGTACTGCTGTACGTGATGGTAGGGAGAGTTATATTAACTTGTGCCTTTTGAACTGAAAGGCAAATTCTAGCCTGATTCTTCCCTTTAAAATGTCTGCCTAGTATAATAATGCCTGTATTTTACGCTATTGCCCTGATGTACTCCCACTGAACAGCTTCCTGTGTGTAGAAAAGCAGCATTTTGCCGTTTATGCATTTCCTGGCCATTATGACATAAGCTTCGTTAAGCCATAAATAGCCAAAATAAAATTCCAAGGACTCAAAATAACTATTTCAAGATCCAACCTCAAATAATCTCAGAAAGTTAGTCTCTGCTATCACTGCAGTCTTGCTTTTGTTGTCTTGTTTCATTCTGTTTTGTGAACAGAGATGAATACATTTCCCTTTTGTATTTGTCTGTCTTCCAGTGCTGGGTTTTGGGACTTCCTGTAGTTTTTTTTTTAAAAATCAGTCCAAGGGTACCATGAAGTGGCAGCTACAGTTTTGCCCAGAGGTCCACAGAGACGCCTGTTGGAGGTCCTTTTGTTTTAATGGTGGAGATCTGACAATTTCCGATGTAAAGTGCCATGAGAATCTGCTGTGTTTACTTGTATATCTTCAATGACCAGAGAAGCATTTGGCACATAGAAAGTGCTAAATGAAGAGAAGATAAATGAAAACAAATTACAAATTCTAAAAATACCACAGCAGAGGCTATAAACTCAGGAGCTCCAGTAAATTCAATTTCATGTGATTTCCATCAAAGAAGGAAAAATGTATGGCACATTTATAACTGCACATGCTGTATTATCAAATATATTCTGGATAGGAGAGCACTTCTGGTTTGATCAAGTGTTAATGAGACTATCATTACCATTTCCTATATCTGATGCTTGGAAGAATTTACACGGAGTAACTCCTGACTTCATACATTTCAAACCATGTTTTTTTCTCCACTATCCATCCCCAAGTCCTGGATGCCAATTGGACACACTTGTTCACAGTATGATCTTTGACACTGCATCTTCCTGTCAAGATGTCAGGTAAGTTGGCTCAAAGTCATATAGGAGTATTTCTGGAGCCATTCCTATACTAGAATGACTAGAAATATGTGAGCCATACATGGGAGCCATTGCAAAGCAGGTAAATATATCTCACAAAAGCCAAACCAAATGTATGCTCAAGTTGACCGCCCCTATAAATGCCTCTGGTCACTCAACATTGCTGAACACAAAAGAAGGGTGATGGAGAGGAAGTCAGAGTGGAAAGAGATAGGACTAAAATATTCACATTTGCAAATTTTACACTTCAGCTGCATCGGCTTCATCGTAAACACACCTCCTATGTGTTCAGAAATGAACCTGTTACCCACAGCCTGTGAGAGGGCAGAGCTAGTGGGCATCCCAGTCTTTCTTTAGATTAAAATATGGAAGGAAGGACAGGGAATTTCTCCCTCTGCAGAGGTTGCTAGACTGAAACACTATGATGAGGCAGCAGTGTGAGAGCTAACAAAGCCACAAAGAGGGAAACAGATGAAAGGGGAGAAAAACAGAGACATTTCAACACCGTTTGAACTCCTAAGCTGGGCCATGTCTGAATCCAGCTACACTTCTGTGCGTCCCTGTTTTGTAGTTTGGCAAACTTCCTTAAAACTTGAATTCAGGTTTCTGTCATTTAAAGCCACGAGTCCTGACTAATATACAAAATGATAGGCTGTCAGTATTATCTTGCTAGAAATCTGAGATAGTCATATACGCTGAGAAAAGAAATAATGTAGGGGCATTTAGATAGTTTTTCCAATGAAGGTCTGGAAGCTGAGTGTACCCTTCAATGATAATCATACGGCATTCTGCAGTTTCCGTGGGATTATATATACATTTTACCTTCTTTCTTCTTCACAGAAGACAAACATGTTCGTCAAAGTTTTTCAAACGAAGAAACTAAAGACTCAGAGAGGTTAAGCCACTTGCTTAAGGTCATCCAGCTGGCGTAGGAAAGAGCTAGAGCAGAGCCTAGGTCTTGTACTTCTTGTCCAGCATGCTTTCTATGTTATTCCATGTCTCCCTGTGCACACCTGCAGACCCAGAACCTCCATGTCCAGCTGAAATTGTAATTCCTGTCAGGAAATAAACCATCCAATACTTCTGGGCCAGATCCACTCCTGGCCCATGGCCACTACTTCCTTCATCTTCATCATCTACCTTCTAGATTATTGACCACAAAAACTTTAATTTCTGTGACTACGTTCTCTTAATCCTTTACCTAAATTCCAAACTTTCAACCCTTTGTCCATATCCTAAGTGCTGAGAACCAAAAGTACCTGGCCTTTGTGTTCGCAACTTAGTATTAAACTCTTCTTAAATTTTTGACCACCAAGGTCTTCAAACATGACTTCTGCTCTTACTCTGGACACATCTCTGGCTATCACATAACATGGGTTCTTGAGTCTCTAATGTACCTAGCTCCAATTCTGATTATTACTGTCTCCATTCTCTACTCTTGTCTCTTTCTGAAGCATTCAGCCATGTATTATTTCCAGAGGAGAGGGAGACACACATAGACAGAGAGACAGAGGGAGAGAATGAGCCACATAGCAACTGTGAAGCTAGTGTTCCATCTTGTGAGTGAGGCTGGCAAACAGAGGTCTACCAGAACTTAGGGGCTCTATTTCTAGGACTTGGAGATGAGGCTTTTCCTCAGGAATGAAATGCCAGGAAATGGCACAGTTTCATAGATGCCATTTTATTGGCAAAGAAAGAAAGTGTTGATTTTAGAGAACACTTTATTACTGACCATTTCAACCACAAACTGCCTAACTGACAGCCTAAATAGAGAAGCCTTCCTTCTTGCAGCATGGTAGAATCAGAGGCAGCCCAGCATGGACTGCTAGGAAGTATTCAAAGAGGCTACTCTGTGGGTCATATCACTGCCATCCAGTCAAGGGGTCCTCCCAAGGCGTTTCCCACCTGAAAGAAGGGAGTGGCCTCCACAAACAATGGCGAAGACAGGCCTTCATGGAAAAGGGTTCTGCAATGCATTGCATCTGAAAGGCAAGAGACTGTGGATTTACCTGGGAGTATCTTCAGGAATGGAAGGAAAGCTGGGAACAATGATCCAGCAAGCAATCTCCTACATAAACACAAGGACCTTATATGAAAAGAGCTGTGCATTTTCAGGAGCAATAAAAGCAGCTAGGAACCCCAAAGCCAGGAATCTCAAGGGATGGGATGGGAGGTGGTATGAGGGCTTTAAAACTTCAAGAGAAGAGCATATAGGGGCGCCTGACTGGTTCAATCGGTTAAGCGTCCAACTTTGGCTCAGGTCATGATCTCATGGTTCATGAGTTCCAGCCCCGCATCAGGCTCTGTGCTGACAGCTCAGAGCCTGGAGCCTGCTTCGGATTCCGTGTCTCCCTCTCTCTCTGCCCCTCCCCTGCTCACTCTCTGTCTCTCAAAAATAAATAAATGTTGAAAAAAAATTTAAAAAAAAAAAAGAGAGAAGAGTATATAGACTGTCTGTTCCTGACACATGGTGCTAGGACTTAGTAATAGAAACACCTGAGAGACTCTCCAATGGAGGTGGACATGTTTGTTGTCTCCC
This sequence comes from Panthera pardus, assembly GCF_024362965.1. Lineage (NCBI taxonomy): Eukaryota > Metazoa > Chordata > Mammalia > Carnivora > Felidae > Panthera > Panthera pardus. The sequence goes on along the minus strand of NW_026526721.1, from coordinate 94,418,280 downwards.
CCAACCCAATACCTAATACCCTTTTCCATACGAGGAGAACCAGATTTTGTTCCACACCCTCCTAATGACAAATCCTGATTAGACCAAACTAATTATAGTGGCGCCATTTCCCTTATCACTGATTAACTTAGTGGTAAGCTTATCCTAACTAATGAAATATGTTTGGGATTCTACCGGAGAGCATGTATCTAGTAAAATTTCTTCTACTTTTTTTGCTTTTTTTAAAAGCTCTTAAAGAGAAACAAAAGGGAAACAGATCTTATTTTATGGGATGTTGCATATCCATGTGATGTCTGGACCTGTGGCAGCCATCTTGGAAACATGAAGGGGGTTAGTACAGGGCGACTACACCAAGGGTAGTAGACCAGGTTCCTGATGATGTCACCACAGACTTAGGGAAAAAAACAAACATATATATATATATATATATATATATATATGTGTGTGTGTGTGTGTGTATAATAAAATGTATACATATGTACATATATATGTATAATAAAATATGTAAAGACTGATATCCAGAATATGAAAAGAACTCACACAACTTAGTAACAAACTGACAAACAACCTGATCAAAATGGGCAAAAGATCTGAAAAAAAAAATTACCATAAAACATGTTGAATTCTAGTTTATAGCAGATGAAGCATTTAAGTGTCTGAAACAAAATTTGAATTATGGAAACTAAATGTTGGGTGTACGAATGTTCAATGGACAACAACATTGTGCAACATACAATTCTTTAAACTTTTCTCTATATTTGAAATTTTTTTATAATAAAGTGTCTGGGAAATAATTGTAAACCTTGACTCGTTAGTGGGAAATGAAATCAATTTAATGGGTTAGATGAGCATTTTTAAAATAGTAAAATGGAAGAGGACCCAAATAGTGATTTCAATTACACATAGCACATATGCATATATACACCCTAGATCATGATGTAAAATTATTGTCTTATGAGGATCAGGTCAAAAGTATTTGAGAAATAACTACTTTAGTGTCAGAGGTTTCCCAAGATTCTACTTCTTCTCCTCACCATATTGCACTAATATTCTTATTCTCACATCTAATCCATGCATCGTTTGCACAAATTCAGAGTTCTTGTTCTAAAACTGCCTGCATCTCCATCTATCTCTGATCCATTATCACAGTTAATGAACCGCATTTTCTTAAAACAAGTTTCTTCCAAGGGAATTCATAAGGGTCTTTGTGAGCTGTATTTATACCTTCAAAATCCCAGGGTAGCATTTAGTAATTTTCTGCATCAGGACACTAAATGGAAGCTTAAAAGAATTAGCAAAACTCTTGCCACATGGTCTTCCTTTGTTATTTTTTGGGAAGACAGAGGCAAAATAAGCTAGCACCTCAAGAAAATCTACTTTTCTTCCAATCCCTTCCAGCTATACCCTGTGGAAGGGGGTCTCTATGCACAACCTGTACTTATGGAGTGAGGAGTTATATTCCACCTCCTTAAGAGTTGAGTAATACATAAATTATTTGAGATTCTTCTGCACAAATGATTTATCTGTTATTCCATATTTATTTTCCAATCACTTATTTGAAGCACTATCAACTCATAGGTATTTATTTTATGCCTTGGGTTATAATCAAATACTATGTTTATTTTGTAGCTCAGGTTTTTCCAGCTTTGGCCACTGGGAGCTCTTTCAGTTGACTCATGTGTCCCTTTGACACATCCCCATTATTGTGAGTTATTTTTGAGCACTTTCTAACTTTTTGGCACTAGAGAAGCATCTTGTGTATTTCCTGCTCCAGGAAAAGGAGACTTGATTTTTAAGTTTATTTATTTTGAGAGAGAGACAGCATGAGTTGGGGGGATGCAGAGAGAGGTGAGGAGAGAGAGAGAGAGAGAGAATCCCAAACAGGCTCTGCACTGCCAGTACAGAGCCCAACACCGGGCTCCAACCCATGAAACTGTGAGATCATGACCTGAGCTGAAACCAAGAGTCAGACACTCAAACGACTGAGCCACCCAGGTGCCCCTGTTTTTTTAAGTTGGAGAATGGTATTGGAAACCAAGATCTGGGCACAAGGTGTATTCATTACTCTTGGAGTATCATTGCTTCTAGTCCCTCTAAGCTGACAGAGCAAGAAGATATATGTGTGAATATATTTCCATGTGTATAAACTTCCTTGTGTATATACACATAACTATAAATATTCCTAAGGTAACCATGTGAATCTCTATTAAGCTAAGCATGAGTTCATATGATATGTCCAACTTAACTCATTACCACAAGGATCACTCTAACCTCCTCCCCTTGTAACCTCTAACTTTGACAGTGAAAAACCTGTCTCCCACTTTCTGCCATCTGTTTGCTTAATTGTTCAATTCTAGTATAAATGTCCAGTGGTTTCAGAATTCTTAACTTCTACCTCTAGGGAAAACAATGTTATCAACTAGAGTACTCTGCTTATGTACAGTTAATTTTGCCTTTAGTTTTTATAGACTGCACTCATTTTAAAAGATACTTAGATCAGCACTCTCTCTCCCAATGAACAGTAATCAAGACAGTGTTGTATGGGCATAAGGATAGAATTGAGAGTCCAAAAATAAACCTTTGTTTTTATGACCTATTTATTTTCAACAAGGGTGCCAAGACCATTCAATAAGGAATGAATAGTCTTTTCAACAAATGATGTTGGGACAACTGGATATCCAGAGGCAAAACAGTGAAGTCAGATCCCTACCTCACACAAATGCAAGAAATAAGCTAAAATGGACCGTAGACCCAAATGTAAGAGCTAAAACATAAAACTCTGACAGGAAAACATAGGAGTGAAACTTCATGACTAGGCATGGTTCTTCCTTCATGGCATGGCAACTAACCATGGAATCTTCATGGTTAAGCAATAGTTCCTTACATATGACACCAAAGCACAAACAACAACAAAAATAGATAAATTGGATTTCATCAGAGTTAAAAAATGTTTGTGTATTAAAGGATATCATCAAGATAGTGCACAATCAACCCAGGCAACAATTCAAAACACTGACAACACTAAATGGTGGCCAGGACATGGAGCAACGGGAACTCTCGTTCATCGCTGGTGGGAATGCAAAATGGTACAGCCACTTTGGAAGACAGTGTGACAGTTTCTCACAAAACTAAACACACTCTTATCATATGATCCAGCAATCTTGCTTCTTGGTATTTACCCAAAGGGGCTGAAAACATGTCCACACAAAAACCTGCACATGAATGTTTACAGCAGCTTTTTAAAAAAAAAATTTGTTTTTATTTTATATTTGAGAAAGAGAGAGAGAGAGGGAGAGAGAGTGCAAGCAAGGGAAGGACAGAGAGACAGAGACAGAATCTGAAGCAGGCTCTAGGCTCCGAGCTGTCAGCACAGAGCCCAATGCGGGGCTCAAACTCACGAGCAGTGAGATCATGACCTAAGCTGAAGTTAGACACTTAACCCACTGAGACACCCAGGTTCCCCTATAGCAGTTCTAATCATAATCACCAAAACTTGGAGCAACCAAGATGTCTTTTAGTAGGCAAAAGGATAAATAATTGTGGTACGTCTAGACAGCAGAATATATTTTAACACTGAAAAGAAATGAGTTGTCAAGCCATAAAAATACATAGAGGAAACTTAATTGCATAATATAAAGTGAAAGAACCCAATCTGAAAAAGCTACTCACTGTGTGATTTCAACTATACGGCATTTAGGAAAAGGCAAACTATAAAGACTGTAAAAACATCAATGGTTGCCAGGGGGAAGGGAGAAGAAAGGGATGGATGAAGAGCTGGAGGGCAGAGTATTTTTAGGGCAGTGAAACTATTCTGTGGACACTACAATGGTGGAGGTACGTCATTACACATTTGTCAAAACCCACAGGATGTACAAAACCAAGAGTGAACCCTAATGTAAATTAATCAACTTTGGATGACAATGATGTAGTAATGTAGGTTGATCTTTTGTAACAAAGGTGCCATTCTGGTACACGGGGATGTACATAGTAGAGACGTTGTGCGTGTATGGTGGTAGAAGGTATCTGAGAACTCTCTGGTCTGGTTCATTTTGCCATGAACTTAAAACTGCTCTAAAAAAGAACGTTTTTCTTGGGGTGCCTGGGTGGCTCAGTCGGTTAAGCGTCCGACTTCAGCTCAGGTCACACTCTCACAGTCCTTGAGTTTGAGCCCCGCGTCGGGCTCTGGGCTGATGGCTCGGAGCCCGGAGCCTGCTTCTGATTCTGTGTCTCCCTCTCTTTCTGCCCCTCCCCCGTTCATGCTCTCTCTCTGTCTCAAAAATAAGTAAACGTTAAAAATAAATAAATAAATAAATAAATAAAAAAGAACGTCTTTCTTAAAGTCGATCCATAGGATGGGAGAAAATATTTGCAAATCTTATATCTGATCAGAGAGCCGTTTCCAGTGTAAAGAACACTTACAACTCAGGAATAAAGGCAAATAACCTAATTAAAAATGGACAAAAGATTTGAATAAACATTTTTCTAAAGAAGAGCTGCAAATGGTCAAAAAGGATATGAAATGATGCTCATCATTATTCATCATTAAGTAATTGCCAATCAGAACTACAAGAAGATAGCACTTCACATCCACTCGGATGGCTACGCTACACAAGACAGATGGTAACAAGTGTTTGTAAGAATGTGAAGAAATGAGAACCCTCATACATTGCTCTGGGAATGGAAAATGGTGCAGCTGTTTTGGAAAACAGTTTGGTAGCTCCTCAATCATAAAACATAAACTTACCATATGATCTAGAAATTCCACACCTGGGCATGTATCCAATACAGCTTAAAACTGTTCAAACAAAAATTCCCCACTAAAGTTCAGGAGCATTATTTATAATAGCAAAAGATGGAAACAACTCAAATGTCCATCAACTGATAAAGGAAGAAATGAAATGCGGTATATCCATACAACAGAAACATATTTGGCAATAAAAAGAAAGGAAACAGTAATGCATGCTATATCAAAGAACCTTAAAAACATTAAAATACTAAGTGAAAGAAGCCAGACACAAAGGCCACGTGTTGTATGATTCCATTCACACGAAATGTGCAAAAGAGGCAAATCTATAGAAATGAAAGATTAGGGTTGTAACGAGGGGACTAGAGGGGAGGATGGGGAATGACTGTCGGTGTGCGTGGAGTTTCTTTGCAGGGAGATTAATATGTTCTGCAACGAGATAGTGTTGAAGGTAGCACAACTCCACATGGGTAAATACCACTGAATTTTATACTTTAAAAGGGTGAATCTTAGGGCATATGAGTTATGTCTCAATAAAACTATTGTAAAAACAACTGACTGGCTTGGCAAAAACTCAATAGCTAGAGTGTGGTAATACTTTATTAAACTATCCCAGAGATTCCAGGGGATTAAAAGCATACTTACCATTTCTAAGAATATGTATGGTCAAATTAAATAAATCAAGTAAATACTTGATTTGTGTTTAAAACAAATTAAAAGTCCGCAGCACAGTCCCCAAACTACTCCACAAAGATTATTATTTGATTTGTTGTTTGGCAATGAGTACTGCATTTTCCTTATCAAAGTGCTTCTCTAGACAGACACTATAGAACTGTGTATGGGAGAATTAAGTTCTGTTTATTTCCTGAAATCCTACAAAAAATTTAAATGGAGATCTTTCAGAATAACTCATTCAAAACCTCTTTAATCTTCACTGAGTATAAAGCCATAAACATTGCCAAATTAAGTGAAAATTTTCTCTCCCCAGGATCTTTCATTCAAGAACATAATTTAATGTCTGATCAGCCATGTCTATGAGCTGGTCGCCTTATCAACTGCCCTTTTAAAAAGTTCCGGGTGGAAAGTCTATCCATAGTTTGCATCTACTCAGCCCATTGTCCCTCTTCTTGTTGCTAGGATACCACTTTTTAGTGATGTCAACCTATTGGAATATTAAAAATTTATTTCTAATCAAGTTTTTATTCTACATGGCCTTAGGAAAAGAAGAAAACAAGGTCTGTACTCACATAAAACAGCTTCCAGAAGGACTTTAAATACCTGGTAGTAAATCTAAACTCATTTTTTATTTAAAAATTGAAAAACCTGACTTTGTCATTAAAATTGCAAGTTTTAGCTTTGTGTATTAGTTTGTCCATAAGTGGAAGGGGAAAAGTATCATATCACAGAAACTTTTCCTTCCTTCTAAAATGGCTGACTCATTTTGTCACTCAAAGATGAAATCTCCAGGGTACAGAAAAAGTCCGCCTTCAGAGAAGATTCATTTCCTCCTTATTTCTTAGGGCTCTCTGCTTCAAAACTGGAAACTGGAACAATTTATTTCCCTGAGTTCTAAAAGTGACAGTTTAGAAGGTAAAAAATAGGATATTATACAATTTATTTTTATTCCAATTAATTCAGTTCAGCAATGTGTATTGAACACACTCTATGCATGAGTTCCTAACCAGCCTGTAAAGATGACTATGCAACCATTATGGTCTTTAAGATGTTCATAACCTAGTGAAGACACAGACGTGTGCACAATGTCCAATGTCAGTCTACAAAGGAGCAGGGGACTGAGCTGCTCTAGGCCCAGTGGGTAGAGTCCCAGTATCTGCTTTGGGGTCTGCAGAAACACAAGTCTGGAGCCTGCATTGGTTAGTTATGAACCAAAAGGGACAATTAAGATATGCTGCATTGTCAGGGTACCAGAGTAGCATCAGAGTTACAGCTCAAAGTGGGTTACCACACAAGGGAAGCCAATGTGTGAAAAGATTCATAGATCGGGGCTCATTTGAACATTCTTAGGTGGGGCCTATGGCCTCTGCCTTGGGCACTGAGGGGACCTGGTTAAGAAAGACATGACCAACCCTCACCTATGGTATTCTGGTTAATATTGTGGGACAGGGCGAGTCTATCTGAAAGGAGAATGGCTGGGGTTCAAGAAGGCTTTGCAAGCAGCATCGTAGTTAGGCTGGGTCCTAAAGGATAGATAAAAGACTTCATTAAGCGGAAGTAACAAGGAGTGGGTGTGCAAAGTACAAGGAAGAGGAAAGCAAAATATGAAGGCTAGAGAATGCTGCTGTACTAAGGTTATGACTAGTAATGGTGGACCAGGAATGTGGAATGTATGCAGCTGTGGGGAGGAGACAGGAGATTAAAAGGGGATCTTGGTCTAGATTAAGAAGGGCTTGAAATGCCATGCTAAGTAATTTGAACTTTATATGCGTAATGAGGTTCCATCCAGGATTGTTGACTAATACAATGTGAAATACGACCTTTCCGTAATTAGCTGACTTATCAACCTAGCTCAGGAACAGTTAAAAATTATTTGCTTTTAAACTTATCCTAGTTACTCTGTCCGCTCAGACCCATTTTTCACCATCTCTCTCTTACACTGTGCCCCAGCAGGCTGATTCCAACAGGCTCCCTTGCCCTCTGTCTCCCAGTAGAGTGTAACCAATGGGAGGTACCAGCTGAGTGTTGGAGGTCAGGAGGAAGGAGAGGTAAGGATGTATTTGGTCACGAGTTGTATTTTTCCACCAAGGCATCAGCTCTTGTAAATTGTCTCCTTTCTACATCTACAGCTCTCACCAAGTTCTGCTAACTTCTTCCTTTTCCTGCTCCTTCAGGTTGTAAGGAAGGTAATGGCTTCCTGCTGTTCCTGGTCACTGGATGAGCCCTCCCCTAATGTTTCTCTTTACTCTGCTATATTGGGAGAGGGGAGCTAAGACCACCCCCAGGTAAGATGGTTCACTATGAGGACACACATGGCTCAACATAGAGTCATGTTCATGGTTCAGATTTATTACAGCAAAAGGGAAAATCTGCGAAACTGAAAGGAACACAGGGTGAAGTCTGGGAGAAACCAGGCACAAGCTCCAAGGATGCTCTCCCAGCATCTCTCAGTCACACAAGATGTACTTACCTCTGCCCACAATGAGTTGTGTCAGTGTGTGTGACATGTGGTCCACCAGGAAAGCTCATTAGAGAACTAGTGCCCAAGATTTTTACTGGGAGCTGGCCACATAGGCACCTGTTGTACAGCACCTACCACAATCCCAGACTCTTAGAAAGAAAGTAGGTGTTTAGCATAACCACTATTGTTTGCGGAAAACGTGTGTGCACAGTGAGCCATTCTCATCAGGGAAAAATGGGAACCCAAGCTCCCAGGTGCCAGCCTAGGGCCAATTTGCAAGCAGGCCTCTTGAAAGATAGCAGTTCACTATGTTAACTCTTTTCTGTAAACATGCCCACACTTCTGTAAATGACTTCTACATTTAAGACTTTTTTTTCAGTTTATTTATTTTGAGAGAGACAGAGAGAGAGAGAACACACACACAAGTGGAGGAGGGGCAGGGGAGAGAGAGAGAGAGAAAATCCCAAGCAGGCTCTGCCCTGTCAGTGAAGAGCCCAACTCGGGGCTCGAACTCGCAAACAGTGAGATCATGACCTGAGCTAAAATCAAGGGTCGGATGCTTAACCGACTGCCACCCAGGTTCCCCCTCAGTATTTTTTAAGTTTATCTACTTATTTTGAGAGAAAGAGAGAAAATGAGAATGGAGGAGGGGCAGAGAGAGAATCAAGACTTTTTAGTCAAATGCTTTCGAGTACGTCCCACCTGGGACCCTAACAATAATAAAAGAATATCTATATCTACGTATCTGTTCATACACCTGTGTAAATTGATGGGTAGTCACTTCTGCAAAGTCACAGCCTTTCTCTTCTGGTTTTCTTCAGCATTTCCTAGATCTGAGACTCACTAGGACATGGAGCATCCAAGGCACCCCTAGGCCACTGAGGCACAGCCTCCACTGTGAGTCTCCTCTGCATTTGCACACTCACATGATTGAGTGTCTCTCTCAATTTGTCCTCTAGGGACCCTCTGGGGATGGATTCTGTTCCTGACTTTCAGGCTATTCATCTGAGGCTCTGAAACACTTCCTACCACTTCCCATCTCTTTTTTGGGGGCCAGGCCCTGCACCAACCAGTCAGAAGATACGGAACCCAATGCCCCCACCGCCTGACTCTGAGTTTGGCCTCCTTTAGAATCTTCTGTTCTACCAGCGTTGACACTGTCACTGCCTAAATGGATCTGGAGTTTTCAAAGCCTCAGAAGATGCAAAGTTAATTAAACTTTTAGGTGTTTTGACGCCATGATACCCTCCAACTGGGATAGTCCTCCTATGACTCATCCACTAGTCTCTAGCCTTTTTACTCCCTTCCCTCAGGTCCAAGCCCACCCCACCTTTCTTTCCTGCTATCGTGAATATTTTGGATATCTATTGTTACATGTGAAAACCGCCTCAAATTTAGTGGCTTAAAACATCAACCATTTATACCTCATGCTTTTATAGGCCAGGAGTATGGGCAGAACATGGCTGAACAAATCTGCTCCCCATGGTGTCAACAGGGGCCCCTCAGCATATTCAAGCAGCAGCTGGCTGGGTTGGAGGGCCCAAGATAACAGGAAGGCTGGCTCAGTGGGTCTCCTCTCTACTTCCATTTCAGGCCCTCTCCATGTGTTTCTAGCAAGTTAGTCATATTTCTTGCACAATAGGCAAAGGTTCCAAGAAACCACAATAGACACTGCCAGTCCTTTTAAAGTCTAGGCCTGGAACTGACACAACACTACGCCTGCCATATTCTATTGCTCAATGCAATCAGAGGCCAGCCTGCTACAGGGAGAAAAGGAATAGACCCTACCTCTCACTGGGACAAGTGTCAAAGAACTTACGGTCACCTTTGTGGAGGTTCCTGCATATGTCACGGCCAAATGCATTCAGGTTATGACCAAGAGACTCTTTAAATAAATGACCCTAACCCACATCTTGTTATTCCCAATTTGAGAATCATCCATCAGCCAGAAGTGGAACGCTAATAATCATAGCAGCAGAGCCAACATTAGCACACAGCTGGTATAACTTTGCTCTTTCGTCTCCCTTCTCTTCCCTGTGTCATTGTGCACGGTAATGTCGCAGTCTAAAGAATCATTTTCCCCTCCGGGCACTAAAGTCTGAGTCCTTCACACCAGAAGGATTATAAATCACAAACACGAGATTGGATTTTGCAACAGAACTGGTGTTGAAGATCCTTTGGCAGTGACTTTTTCTCGCCTTGTCTGTTTTTTTTCAGAGGAGCATCTGTCAGGGGATTGGGGTGTCCTTCTGTGCTTATGATTTCTTTCCCTCCTGGTTCAGGCCAGACTACCCACCCGAGGCGTGGGATGACTGATCTTCTTGAAACCTTTCCAGGAGCCTGTGTTTAGGCCTTGTTCCCAGGGTTACAAGGAATGAAACCACCATATAAGAAATCCTCCTGGAAAAGCCCCAGGACTCAGCCTATAGAACTGCACCAGACCCAGGTGACTTCCTAGTTCACAAACCCCATTCCCTCCTCTTGCTGTGAGGCCTGTCGAGCAACAATTTCTGGGGTCCCATGGGGCTGACGGTCTGTCTTACTTACACCCAAGAGTATCCTCATGATTAATCTCCTATTATTTGAAGTGAATTGAGTGAGTCCTATTTCCTGCTTCCAGTAAGACAAAACAATACAACAGTTGTAATGGCCAATTACAACTATGTTCTTTACAAACCAGGTACATGATAAAGAAATGTCAGTGTTCTTAAAAGTTTGGTTTCTCAAATGAGGGTTCATGCTTTTGTGACAATACAGATTTAAGACAAAAAATAAACACCTTTAAGGATAATTTTTACACCTTCTCCCTAGCTATCCTAGTGATACCAGTGACAACACAATGTCACTGGTTCAAGCCTCTATTTTCAACCCAGAGCCCAAAACGGTCAATATGCACTAACCATGGCAGCTAGTTGAAGATTGAGCATCCGACTTCAGCTCAGGTCAGGATCTCAAGGTTCATGGGTTGAAGCCCCGCATCAGCTCTGTGCTAATAGCTCAGAGCCTGAAGCCTGCTTTAGATTCTGTGTTTCCCTCTGTCTCTGACCCTTCCCAGCTCATGCTCTGTTCTCTCTGTCTCTCAAAAATGAATAAACATTAAAAAATTTTTTTAAAGAAACACTAGACCTTTGCACGTACGTATGTGGTCACCAAGCTAAAATCTATAACCTGTAGCCTGCCTGATCCATGGTCAAACAACACAATGGCATATTTTAAATCATGATTACTGCAGAAAATTCATAACATGTGCTAATTTAGCTACAGACCAATCCCATTGCTTGTGTTCTAGCCTCTGCCTTAAAAGGCCATAAACTCCCTTCTAGGAACAATCTTATCTCAGGGCAATAGACAAATGATACATTTGTCAAGATAAGAAGACAGAATATATTTTGTTTAACAGGGTTTTTTAGCTTAATTTATTTCTTGTATATAATGAGACTCCTGGTATGTGGGCTTCCATTTAAAAAAAAAATTTTTTTACATTTATTTATTTTTGAGAGACAGAGAGAGATAGACAGAGAGAGGCAGAGAGAAAAGGAGACACAGAATCAGAGCAGGCTGCAGGCTCTGAGCTGTCAGCACAGAGCCCGATGCGGGGCTCAAACCCACGAGCCGCAAGATCATGACCTGAGGTGAGGTTGGATGCTCAACCAACTGAGCCACCCAGGCGCCCCAGTGGACTTCCATTTCTAGTGTTGCTCAAGTCCTGAGTAAGTTAGGAGTGAGACTGCTCCTGCACTGGCTCATTGGCTGGTCTGTGTGTAATTAACAGAAATAAAGAACATTGTAAGACTCAAAGAAATAGTCACTGACCTTAATTGGTATAATTGACCTACAATTTAAATCTGTTCCCTCTGGGTGCCTGGGTGGCTCAGTTGGGTTAAGTGTCAGACTTAGCTGAGGTCATGACCTTGCCCGACTTCAGCTGAAGTTATGACCTCGTGGTCCATGAGTTTAAGCCCCACATCGGACTCTGTGCTGACAGCTCAGAGCCTGGAGCCTGCTTCAGATTTTGTGTCTTCCTCTTTCTGCCCCTCCCCACCCTCTCTCTCTCTTTCAAAAATTAAAAAAAAAATTAAAAAATTAAAAAAAAAACAACTTTCCCTCAAGGAAAACTGTGGGGAGGGCCTCTTTTCCAGATCACATTGGACAGATGTCCTCACATTCGTACTAAGGGACCTGTCCTTTGTTGAAGGTTTGCAGGTTTTGCAGGGGCTCCTTGGGAGTCAGCTATGCCCCTGCCCTTGTAGTCTCTGCTTCCCATCCCAATTTGAGAAAACTAGAATATTTTGCTCACAAAAAACCCTGTGTTCCCTTATTTTTGATGAAACAGCTGCCTACCAAACATGGTTCATCACTCATACTCTAAAATACAGGAATTGAAAGTCTAATCACTGGCTTGCCTTGTAATGACATTAAGAAAAATTTCTCAGATGAATAATCCAAAGCTTGCTAATGCTTTTATTAGAGGTTGAGATGGGAAATATGTCTTTCCTTCCCTTAAGAGCTTGTTTGGATCACCAGAAATGTTCGTTTCACTTCAGTTTCAACCTCAGGGCATTTTTTTTTTCTTTACATTTTGGTAAAGTGTCAGTTTCTATTTGCTTCCTCTGATACCCTTGAAGGTAAATGAATAAAATAGTGTGTTTGAATTTTTTTTCCTGCTTTAAGCCTTAATGCACAGAATATTCTTCTGACTTCTTTAAAAGCCACCTAAAACAGCCTCTTTCTCAGAAATCTAACTGTCTAATGTACAGCATAGAGAATGTAGTAAATAATATTGTAATAACTTTATATAGTCACAGGTGGTAACTAGACTTATCATGGGGATCCTTTCATAATGTCTAAAAATACTGAATCACTATGATGTATACCTGAAACGAACAGGATATTGTATGTCACTTATACTTTTAAAAAATCTCAACATGGTTTCTACACAGATAATCATTTTTTTCTTTCCCCTTTTTTAAAACCATGTGTTGTTATGACAATCACCCACTTGATTTCAAACAGGCTTTGCAGCACAAATGTGACTATTCCCTAAGGAGCAAGAATGCTGATTTGTCCTTTGAGCTGAAAAAAGGTGCCGTGTATGTGGTCTCTAGCTCAAAATCAGAGCACCAAATTAGGAGTTAGGAAACAGCTCAGACACCAGTTAGATGAGGCACTCTCTGGATTCCAGCCTCCTCTTCAGAGCAGGAGACTTATCTGAGGTCACTTCCAACCCAGAAGGTCTATGATTCCACAGGTTAATCTCCTAATTCTGGAGGAAATCTCTGGAAAGTTCCAGAGAGGCTCAGTCCAGTAACTCTACCAGGGAAGCAGCTAATTTTCTTCCTGTTACTCTCCAAGAGAAAAGTAAAGACAGAATGAAGTGCACAAAGAACAAGATCATTTTACCATAAAATCTCATAGAAGTAGAGATTTCTTAATAATATCAAGTACTTGTACAATGTCCCCAGTGTGGCAGAAACTGTTCTAAGAGTTTCAAAGGTATTACCTCATTTAATCCTCACTGCAACCCTGTAAGATGGACAATGATACTACATCCCAGTTTACAGATAAGGAAACTGATGTAATTGATGCTAAGTGACTTACCTAAGGTCATTCAATTGTCAATCGTTCACTGGGATTTGAAGCAGAGAGATGCAGTTCCAGAGTCCAGATACTCACTGACCACAGTAACCACTTCCATCTGTAAATCAGCAGACGGGTGCGGTGGGAAATGTCTGAAATTTGGCGTCTACTCCACTACCTCAGTGGCTACTTATCTCTCACAGTCTCAGTTGTCTAACAGTAACACACCACTTCAAAGGCTGGTAGTAAGGTTTTAAACAGATAATGCATGAAACAGTATTTTGTAAACCTTACAACCTTGAGCGAACGGTAACAATGAATCTATCTTTGGTAGATAATAGCTAAAAGCAGCAGTTTCATTAAGCAAACTTAAAGTCATAAGCTGAAAGACATAATTCCAACTTTAAAAATACAGGTTTCAATTTCCTTTTGGGGGGACAAGAAATGAGGGCCAAGGGCAGAGAAAAGTATGGCATTTTAGGGGGATTGAATCTTCCCAAGGGCCTAAAATAACACTACTTTGCCTGAACCAAAATAAGAGGAGGCAAAATGGCTTCTGAGTCACTTCTTTCAAATCATCTCAGTGCCATCAAATACTGGAAGGATTTTGGAGCACCTGGGTGGCTTAGTCAGTGGAGCATCTGACACTCAGTTTTGGCTCAGGTCATGATCTCTCGGTTTGTGAATTTGAGCCCCACACTGGGCTCTGTGCTGAATGGTGCAGAGCCTGCTTGGGATTCTCTCTCTGCCCCTCTCTCTCTGCTCTGCTCCCACTCACACTATCTTTCTCTTTCAAAATAAATAAACGTTAAAAAAAAAAAAGGACAAATACTGGAAGAATTTGGGCAGGATTCAGAGACCACTGCAAAGGGGTGGGATTCATTCAATAGTCTGATACAGAAGCCAAAAAGGTCTAAGTGGGAAAACACAGAAACGTCCAACATGGGTTTGGCCCAGTTTCCTTGGCGGTCTGGTCCTCTCCACCCTCAGACTACTCACCCCAGATGGATGCTGTGAGTTAGCTTGTTAAAGGGTCTGGAAGCCCACCGGCAGGTACTCCCCCATCTTCTCTTCTGTTCTCCATTCTTCCCAAGGGTCCCAAGAATTCAATCTGGGTTTATTTCCTTTTCAGCGTTGCCTGCTCTATCTCCTACGCTGTACTTTGGGCTTCCTCTTCCATTAAGATGCGATCTGACAGAAGGGCAGTGTCCCCAGCTTCCCTTGCCTTACTAGCTCCCCAAATAAACATTTAAGCCTCTTTTATTTTGAGGATTTTAACACTACCCACTTAGAAGAAGCAGCCAATGGGTAACCAAAGGATCTTAGAAGCTCATGTTACACCTTCGTTAGTCTTCCCTGCTTCCCAAATGGCCACAGAACCTCCTCAGAGAGCAGAAGACAGTGTGAGCTAGACCAGATCTCGCACCAGCCAACTCTGTAGATTGTGGTTCCTACAAGCTACATCCTAGTTTTGGCTCTGAGGGTCAACCCTTCACCCTCTCTTCAGGTCGATGGCTTGAGTTTCTTATACGAGGAAAGTTCTTTCCCCCTTGGCTTCCAAGGACACATTCTCTGCTTTCAGGTAAGTTTGCCCCACACAGCATTTTCTTCACCTTCCCACAAACTCCCTTTGTCTCAGGCTCCTGCCCCTTCCCCCCCACCCCTCCAAGCCCTTTCCTGTGTGTTTTATCTGTAACCAGAGAGGAAAGAAAGTGAGATCATATTTGTTCTAAAGTGGTGCATTTTTGTTTCAATTGGAGATTTTTCTCTTCTTTTTTTTTCTTAAACTTTTCTAAATTATGGAAATAATGCATACCCACTTTTCTAAGTCAAACAGTCCAGAGAAAGTTTGTAGTCTC
Source organism: Panthera pardus (assembly GCF_024362965.1). Lineage (NCBI taxonomy): Eukaryota > Metazoa > Chordata > Mammalia > Carnivora > Felidae > Panthera > Panthera pardus. The sequence continues at coordinate 94,402,964 of NW_026526721.1, read as the reverse complement.
CTCACCTGCTAACCAATCCCGTTCCACTAACTTTACTAATGTCATCAGTTTGTTATGCATTTTTTCCTCCAATCCTTCGAAATTGGGATCTTATTATTCACATTGATAGCTATTCTTAATCTTTTTAGAGTCCCAGGTCTCTCTGAGGATCTGATAAAAGCTATGGACCCTCTTCCTAATGCCTATACACAGATAATGTATGCACACACACAGACACGTTTGCATTCGATTTCAAGGGGTCTATAAACCCTAAGGTAATAACTCCTATTTCTGAACTTGTGCCTCGGGATCAACTTTTCTTGCACACATGTGCTTTCAGGGACTAGTCCCATAATCCCTGAAATTTACTCGTATTCCTCCAAGAGTTGCCAAACAGTTGCTTCTTTGAAGTGTCTCTCCTATGAGCAGTCCTCACTCTGGAGACCCCCACTACAGTCCAGTTTCCTGTCTGAGGAAGCTCTGTCATTGGCAGCTCTTTTTAAGAACTGACAAGGAAGCAGAAATGGAACAGATGCTAAACTAGTTGTTCTAGTGCTGACCTCCTGACTTCTTGGTAACGAAGGTCTCCACCCACCCTCCCTCCACCATCCTCTAACCTTGCCCCATCCCAAATGTCATTCCCCCCCCATCCCCCGCCCAGTGTAAAATCCCTCACATCTGAAAATAACTGAACTCACAGAAATGAGAATAGATGGGTGGTTGTGGGGAGGGGAGAGGTGAAGGTGGTCAAAGGGTATAAACCCCCAGTTATAAGAAGGTAAGTTCTGGGGATGTAATCTAGAGCATGGTGACTATAATTAACAACACTGTCTTGTGTATTTCAAAGCTACTAATAAAGTAGATCTTCAAAGTTATCAACACACACACACACACACACACACATCTACATAAAACTGTCACAATATAAGGTGATACATGTACTAACTAACTTTATGGTGGAAATCATTTTGCAATATATACACATATCAAATTATCACATCTCACACTTTGAATTTACACATTATAGGGGCGCCTGGGTGGCTCAGTTGGTTGGGCGACCGACTTCGGCTCAGGTCATGATGTTGCAGTTTGTGGGTTCGAGCCCCGCATCGGGCTCTGTGCTGACAGCTCAGCACAGCAGAGCCTGAAGCCTACTTCAGATTCTGTGTCTCACCCTCTCTCTGCCCCTCCCCTGCTCACGCTCTGTGTCTCTCTGTCTCTCAATAATAAGTAAACGTTAAAAATAATTTAATAAATAAATAAATAAATAAATAAATAAATTTACACATTATATGTCAATTGTAGCTCAATAAAGTTGGAAAGAATTAAGATAAAAACAATCTTTTAAATCTAAAAAAATAAATAAATAAGAATAAAACCCTTCATACTCAAAGAGACATTAATACACAATTTTCAGTAAGGGAAGGACAAGATCCTTCCATTCCACAGTCACTCACAAGTCTTCCCTCTGACACTGAGGACAGAATAAATCAACAGAAACCTTTCAATATCTTCCTTCATAGCAAAAGGTTCAGGGTATGGGCAAGAGGAAGTCAAGGATAGATCTCAAATGGCACTTATTCCCAGTTCTAATCCTTTCTGGTGCTATAGGTGCTCCTATGATTAACATGTCTGTTTAACAACATCCTCCAAGGAAGAACTCTGGGAAAAGCTCTACATAGGAAGCACATAGTGTGAGCTTTCAGTCTTAATATAGTTGAAAACCCAAACAGTTTGAAGCTGAAGAAAAACTCTTGTTGACTTGCCAAGAATCACTGGGACGGTGTGCTCCAAACGGTATCATATAAGTAATAAACTCACAGTGGTGAGATTAGCCTTTGCTTATTTCTTCCCTGAGGAGGAGATATCGATTGTGATTTAAATTCCTCAGGAATAAAAGCCTTTAGCTGGGCAGCAAGTCCTCCCTGTGGGGTAACCAAAGTCAATGGCCAATGGCCAATTTGGCTTTGAGATTGGATTTGAAACACCTCTGAGATGCATAAATACTGAGCAAAATATGCAGAAGACATACTCTATGATCACCTTGGCCCCAGACAGACATCACATAAGCACTTGAGTCTGCTTTTAGGTAAAGGAGACAGGATGGGAGGAGGGGCAACTTGACTGAAATGCTGAGCTATTTTCTTGGGTGTTTGGAGGGATGGAGGGTGTTGTGAGCTGCAGACCTGCAGCCTAATCTTTTCCAAACTCATGCCATCTCAAAAATGGTGACACTATGTTTTAAATCCAACCTAACTCTACAAAGAAATTCTCCTAAGAATATTAAGTAAGAGACATCGACAAAGTGGACCAATTTTCCTGCAATCAGAATTAAAAGACTTAGAAGCATAGTTTGAGTGTCCTCAGCCTGCTTGACATGGGGAATTCACTGGGGGCTTCTCCTATGTGACCTTGGACTCCAGCTATATTCTTTCTTTTTTTAAGGAAAACTCCTTTCTTTTTTATTATTTTTAAAATTTATTTATTTTGAGAGAGAGAGAGAGATAGCACGAGCAGTGGAGGGGAAGAGAGACAGAATCCCAAGCAAGCTCCTCTATCAGTGCAGAGCCCGAAGTGGGGCTCAAACTCACAAACTGTGAGATCACGACCTTTGCTGAAATCAAGAGTCAGACGCTTAACCCACTGAGCCATCCAGGCACCCCTCCATGTATATTCTTTAAAGGAAACAGTTGGTATCTCTGTCACTTTAGACATAATGTGTTCATCATTTCTCATATCTGTGTCCTGTTGTAAAGGACTCATCCAAGCCAGTGGCTTCCCCCTTCAGACCCTATAACCCAAGGCATTGACTTCTTTTCTCTTAATAGGGCTTCTCCATCGTCCAACAACTATTTCCTCTCCAATCATACACACACACACACACACACACACACACACACAAAGAGAAACAGACTCCAGAGGAGAGTCATATTTTCTTGGTGGAGTGGTGGTAGAATTTGTTGAGTATATTCCCAAATTACAAATCCTAGCAAGAGAATAAAGTTAAATGTCTCTGTAAGAACAAACAATCCTAAAATTTGTGTGGAACCAGAAAAGTCCCTGAATAGCCAAAGCAATCTTGAAAAAGAAAACTAAGGCTGGAGGCATCACAATTCTGGACTTCAAGCTATATTACAAAGCTGTAATCATCAAGACAGTATGGTACTGACACAAAAATAGACACATAGATCAATGGAACAGAATAGAGAACTCAGAAATGGACCCACAAATGTATGGTCAACTAATCTTTGACAAACCAGGAAAGAATATCCAATGGAAAAAAAGATAGTCTCTTCAGCAAATGGTGCTGGGAAAACTGGACAATGATATGCAGAAAAATGAACCTGGACCACTTTCTTACACCATACACAAAAATAAACTCAAAATGGATGAACGACATAAACTTAATACAGGAAGCCATCAAAATCCTAGAGGAGAAAACAAGCAACAAGCCCTTTGACCTCGGCCACAACAACTTCTTACTAGACACATCTCCGGAGGCAAGGGAAACAAAAGCAAAAATGAACTATTGGGACCTCATCAAGATGAAAACTTCTGCACAGTGAAGGAAACAATCAGCCAAACTAAAAGGCAACTTACAGAATGGGAGAAGATATTTGCAAATGACGTATCAGATAAAAGGTTGGTATCCAAAATCTATAAAGAACCCATCAGACTCAACACCCAAAAAACAAATAATCCAGTGAAGAAATGGGCAAAAGACATGAATAGACAATTTTCCAAAGAAGACATCCGAATGGCTAACAGACACATGAAAACATGCTCAACATCACTCATCATCAGGGAAACACAAATCAAAACCACAATGAGATACCACCTCATACCTATCAGAATGGCTAACATTAATAACTTAGATAATAACAGATGTTGGCAAGGATGCAGAGAAAAAAGAACCCTTTTGTACTGTTGGTGGGAAAACAAGCTGGTGTAGCCACTCTGGAAAACAGTATGGAGATTCCTCAAAAAATTAACAATAGAACTACCCTATGACCCAGCAATTGCACTACTATGAATTTATCCAAAAGATACAGGAGTGCTGATTCAAAGGGGCACATGCACCCAATGTTTATAGCACCACTATCAACAATAGCCAAAGTATGGAAGAGTCTATATGTCCATCAACTGATGAATGGATAAAGAAGATGTGGTATATATATATACGATGGAATATTACTCAGTGATCAAAAAAACCCAAAATCGGGGCGCCTGGGTGGCTCAGTCGGTTAAGCGTCCGACTTCGGCTCAGGTCACGATCTCGCAGTCCCGTGAGTTCGAGCCCCGCGTCGGGCTCTGTGCTGACTGCTCAGAGCCTGGAGCCTGTTTCAGATTCTGTGTCTCCCTCTCTCTCTGACCCTCCCCCGTTCATGCTCTGTCTCTCTCTGTCTCAAAAATAAATAAACGTTAAAAAAATTAAAAAAAAAAAACAAAATCTTGCCATTTGCAACAATATGAATGGAACTAGAGTGTATTACGCTAGCCAAAATAAATCAGTGAAAGAAAGAATAATATCATATGACGTCATTCATATGTGGAATTTAAGATACAAAACAGATGAAAATAAGGGAAGGGAAGCAAAAATAATATAAAAACAAAAAGGGAGACAAACCATAAGAGACTCTTAAATACAGAGAACAAACTGAGGGTTGCTGGAAGAGTGTTGGGTAGGCAGATGGGCTAAATAGACAAGGAGCATTAAAGAGGGCACTTGCTGGATGAACACTGGGTGTTATATTAAGTGATGAATCACAAATTCTATTCCTAAAATCATTATTATGCTAAATGTTAACTAAGTTGGATATAAGTTGAAAAAATAATAATAAAGAATAAAGAAAGAATAAGCTAAATGTGGTATATCCATATGATAGAATGTTATTCAACTACAAAGAACAATGAACTATTGACATATGCTACAACATGAATGCACCTTGAAAACATAGTGCTGAGTGAAACCAGACACAAAAGGGTCATATTTATGATCTCATGTATATGAAATGTCCAGAACAGGCAAATCCATAAAGACAGAAAGTAGATTCTTGATTGTCAGGGACGGGGAGAATGAAAGGGACTGCTAACAGGTACAGGGTTTCCTTTAGGAGCGATAAAATATTCTGGAAGTAGACAGTGGTGATGTTTGCAAAACCTTTTGAATATACTAAAAACCAATATGGTGTATATTTCAAATGGTTAATTTTATGCTGTATAAATTATATCTCAAGTTTTAAAAATAAAATTTAGTTGTGGTTATGGTTGTATAACTCTACAAATATACCAAACACCATTGAATTGTATGGTACATGAATTATATCTCTCAACCGATTGAGCCACCCAGGCGCCCCTTATGAATTATATCTCAATAAAGCTACTACAAAAAAAAATGAGTGTTTCTGTAATAAGTTCCCAAGTAAGGGGAAAAAAAAGCCTTGCTTTTAATCTAGTAGAAGAAAAAAATAGAAGCAATATGCATAGATCACTAGCCCTTTTTTTATTTAAAATTTTTTTAAATATTTATTTATTTTTGAAACAGAGAGAGACAGAGCATGAGTGAGGGAGGGGCAGAGAGAGAGGAAGACACAGAATCTGAAGCAGGCTCCAAGCTGTGAGCTGTCAGCACAGAGCCTGACATGGGGCTCAAATTCATTGACTGCAAAATCATTACCTGAGACGAAGTCAGATGCTCAACTGACTGAGCCACCCAGGCCCCCCCAATAGCCCTTTTTTAAGTGTGATGTCTAGGGAAATCCTAGAGCCAGACTGCCTGGGTTCAAACCATGGTTCTGTTATGTATCAGCTGTGTGACATTGGGCAAGTTATTTAACCTCTCTCTGCCTCAGTTTCCGTCTCCAAATAATGTTAAGTACAAATATTAATCCATAGTGTTATTTTGAGGGTTAAATAAAATAATAGATGTAAAGCACTTAGAATAGTGCCTGGGATATACTAAGCACTGTACATATCAGCTTTTATTAAGCTTGGCTTAAGAGGTTGGTTTGTTTCTACACGGATAATTAAAAGTTACTTGAAGGTAGAATAAAAGAAATACATGCATGTGAGATATATAATGGCTTAGCAGTGCCTGGCACATAGTAAGAGAACAAAGAAAGTATTACTATCATTGGCATAGCCACAAGCTCAGCTGGCTGGAAGACAGTGCTAAAAAGCTCTCTGTCTTATGGGTACAGCTGCTGGACTTCAAAGGAGGTCCAGTTGAAAGGAAGCAATAGGTAGGCAACATTATGTCGTCAACCACATAAAAATCACCTTCACAAATGCCAGGATGAGTGTCCAAATTTGTGAAGGTCAGCATATTCTCTGGAAATAACACTATTTATTTTATTTTATTTTTTAAAAATTAATGTTTATTTTTGAGAGAGACAGAGACAGAGAGACAGAGCATGAATAAACCTAACCAAAGACGTAAAGATCTGTATGCTGAAAACTATAGAAAGCTTATGAAGGAAATTGAAGAAGACACAAAGAAATGGAAAAACATCCCATGCTCATGGATTGGAAGAAAAAATATTGTTAAAATGTCAATACTACCCAAAGCAATCTATACATTCAATGCAATCCCAATCAAAATTGCACCAGCATTCTTCTTGAAGCTAGAACAAGCAATCCTAAAATTTGTATGGAACCACAAAAGACCCTGAATAGCCAAAGTAAAATTGAAGAAGAAGACCAAAGCAGGAGGCATCACAATCCCAGACTTTAGCCTCTACTACAAAGCTGTAATCATCAAGACAGCATGGTATTAGCACAAAAACAGACACATAGACCAATGGAACAGAATAGAGACTCCAGAATTGGACCCACAAAAGTATGGCCAACTAATCTTTGACAAAGCAGGAAAGAATATCCAATGGAAAAAAGACAGTCTCTTTAACAAATGGTGCTGGGAGAGCTGGATAGCAACATGCAGAAGAATGAAACTAGACCATTTTCTGACACCATTCACAAAAACAAACTCAAAATGGATAAAGGACATGAATGTGAGGCAGGAAACCATCAAAACCCTAGAGGAGAAAGCAGGAAAAAAACCTCTCTGACCTCAGCCGCAGCAATTTCTTACTTGACACATCCCCAAAGGCAAGCAAATTAAAAGCAAAAATGAACTATTGGGACCTCATGAAGACAAAAAGTTTCTGCACTGCAAAGGAAACAATCAACAAAACTAAAAGGCAACCAACAGAATGGGAAAAGATATTTACAAATGACATATCAGACAAAGGGCTAGTCTCCAAAATCTATAAAGAACTCACCAAACTCCATATCTGAAAAACAAATAATCCAGTGAAGAAATGGGCAAAAGACATGAATAGACACTTCTCTAAAGAAGACATCCAGATGGCCAACAGGCACATGAAAAGATGCTCAACGTCGCTCCTCATCAGGGAAATACAAATCAAAACCACACTCAGATATCCCCTCACGCCGGTCAGAGTGGCTAAAATGAACAAATCAGGAGACTATAGATGCTGGAGAGGATGTGGAGAAACAGGAACCCTCTTGCACTGTTGGTGGGAATGCAAACTGGTGCAGCCACTCGGGAAAACAGTGTGGAAAACAGTTCCTCAAAAAATTAAAAATAGATCTACCCTATGACCCAGCAATAGCACTGCTAGGAATTTACCCAAGGGATACAGGAGTGCTGATGCATAGGGGCATTTGTACCCCAATGTTTACAGCAGCACTTTCAACAATAGCCAAATTATGGAAAGAGCCTAAATGTCTATCAACTGATGAATGGATAAAGAAATTGTGGTTTATATACACAATGGAATACTACATGGCAATGAGAAAGAATGAAATCTTGCCTTTTGTAGCAACATGGATGGAATTGGAGAGTGTTATGCTAAGTGAAATAAGTCATACAGAGAAAGACAGATACCATATGTTTTCACTCTTATGTGGATCCTGAGAAACTTTCAGAAGACCATGGGGGAGGGGAAGGAAAAATAAAAGTTAGAGAGGGAGGGACCCAAACCATAAGAGACTCTTAAAAACTGAGAATAAACTAAGAGTTGATGGGGGGTGGGAGGGAGAGGAAAGTGGGTGATGGGCATTGAGGAGGGCACCTGTTGGGATGAGCACTGGGTGTTGTATGGAAACCAATTTGACAATAAATTTCATATTAAAAAAATTAATGTTTATTTTTGAGAGAGACAGAGACAGAGAGACAGAGTGCAAATGGGGGAGGAGCAGAGAGAGAGGGAAACAGAATCTGAAGCAGGCTCCAGGCTCTGAACTGTCAGCACAGAACCTGACATGGGGCTCAAACCCATAAACTGTGAGATCATGACCCGAGCCAAAGTTGGGTGTTTAACCAACTGAGCCACCCAGGTACCCAAACACTATTTTTTAAAAATGTTTATTTATTTATTTTGAGAGAGAGAGCAAGAGAGAGTGAGCGAGAGAATACCAGACAGGCTCCATGCTGTCAGCTCAGAGCTTGACATGGGGCTCAATCCTGTGACTATGAGATCATGACCCGAGCCAAAAATCAAGACTCCAATGTCCAACTGAGCCACCCAGGTGCCCCTGGACGTAACACTATTAAAATGACAATGACATAATGCATCTATCTCCAACACACACCTACAATCCTTCCCTCCACAACTCCCTCTAATGTACTCAATTATTTCATTGGAAAGAATGTGACGAAAATGCCAGGGAATCATTAAATTGTGAGTCATATAATCTCTAAAGGTAGAGATGAACTCATCCAACCCCACTTGTTGAGTGAAGGTGAGGATGAGGAAAATGACTGCTGGGTCGTATTGTAAAAAGAAGAGTTGCCCCAGGTCCCACAGCCAGCCAGTGGCAGAGCCAGATTAGATGCAGACTTCCTGATTCTAACTCCTCCCTGTGCTACATTGCCTCCTATTCCATTCTCTTCACCACTCAACTCAGAATCTTAAACCCTATAGCACAACCAGTGTCTCTGTGCATCTCTGGAACATACTCCTTCTCCAAGATGCCACACCCTATGGACTTTTAAATCCTTGTTGGCTGCTGCCACCTAGGGAATTAAAGTGAGTTATTTTCCCTGGGCTGTTGCCTTGGGACAGTGGCCATACACATGAATTCTGTTCAGTGTCTATCTCCTTAATGATCATCTTTAATGCTCAGCTCATCAATTAGAAGAATTATTCATATCCAAGATATTCAGATAATACCCATCTGATCCTTGTTGATGAACATCCTTTTGTTTGTTCTTTGGAATATTGTTATTCCAAACTCTGGGGTTTAAGAATATTACTCTGGGGTTTAAGAATATTACTCCAGGAGTGTTGATTGGTAGCTGAGATCCAGTTTGATGTCTGATCTTTTTCAAGGTGCTGGTAAGAAGGGACTGATCTACTTCATCCCCAACATTGTAGATAGGAGCGTATCACACCAAGTGACTCAGATTCAGTGTGTTAAGACCAATTAACTCAAGTTCAGTTTTAACCATACTTCCACATTCCCTCGATCACTCCTCACATCACAGTTTTATACCCAGAGGCTAGTAGTTGACAACAAAATAGCCATTCACTCCCTCAATCTCGGTAACTTGAAAGCATTCACTGAACCAGAAACACCCACAAACTACTAGATCCTGAGGGATGAGCCCCTCGACTTGTTACAGAAATGATGAAAGGGACATCTGACAAACAATCACAGTCCAGGTTGGCTTCCTATGCAATTAAAACCAGACTCCAGAAATTTCCAATTCAGGAAGAGGACAAATGAAAATAAGCATAGTCAATTATTTTTCTAAGCAGGGAAAGTTAGAAACCTTCCTGTTTTAGCATGTAAGCTTTTTTGCCAGCTGCATCATTATACAGTGCCACACAGAGATATCATCGTTCCCCCTTTTGCTATTGTTTTAGATTTTTAAGAGATCTTCTAAATAATCTTATAGGCCTGAGATTTTCTCCATAGACTTAATGCTCTCATGATGCAAAGGATAACACAGTGGTTTAAATACCTGGACCTATAGACAGTTACACTTCAGTTCAAATCCCCACTTGACCACTTGCAAGCTGTATGGCCTTGTGTAAGTTTCCTAACATTCCTAAGAGTCAGGTGCCTCATCTCTGAAATGGTGATAAGAATACCAATGTCGGTGACAGCTGCTGTGAAGGTTGAGGGTAAGGAAGGCTTGGCCCTCAGCACATTGCTTGCTTGGTCTGCAAGTAAGTGATCAGTAAAAGTCAGCTGTCATCATCATTTGCATAGTCATTGCCAATATAAAGATCCTGCATTACACGGAGAAGCTAGAGAATAGGGAGGAAGATTTCAGGTAGTTCTGGAAAAGTAGACGAAAGCATTGAAGCCAGGACTGGAAAATATGCTCGTTTTTAACTCAGAATGTCAAAGTTCAAATGCCAGATCTGGATGACCATGAGAAAGGTACTTAGCTTCTCTGGTCTTTGGTTTCCTGCCGTGTCAAACGAAAATAGTACTAGAAAGCCTGCAAATTGGAGCAAAGATTAAGTGACATAACGACACTAAGAGGGTTCAGCCCAATACCTGGCCCACAGGGAGCAAGCTTCCCCTCCTTCCTCCTACAACTCTCAGGGTCCTTGCCAGTTGCCCTACCCCTGCGGAGAAGGTGGGTGGGGCTAGCCCTCACGGAGAATGCTCTGGGGAAACCTGGCTTCATGCTTTCAATCTTTTTATCCCATAATCCCAAATATAAAGAAGGCCCTCAGAGGTTCTCTCTTAAGCATCTGAGGGAAGAAAGCAGGTTACAGTGTCTGGAAGACTTGAGACAGGCAGGCCCAAGAACGTGAGGAGCACGAGCAAATTCTGGTGCTGGCCATGAGCCACAAATTTGTGTATGGGGCCAGGAACAGATAGGGGACGGCTGTGGAAGTAGGACCTGGGGTTACCTCTGACCAGTGTCCCTGGCTTGGTGGCTCCCTCTCCCCCTGGGTCTTGGCAGCCTGAGCTGATATACCACTGTTTACTGAGATATAAAAGCTCTCTGAAATATAGGCAGTATTTTCACTCCAGGTGTATTTTTAAAAGATGGCTCGATTTGGATGCAACATTTTTTCCAAACTGAAGCAATATTTAGACAGTGTGTTAATGTATTTAAGTCAGTAAGCATGTCCATTAGTGAGCGTGTGCGTGTGCGCATGCACACATGCACCTAGGTGCAAAATGTTCTCCTGCACAATGCACAGCATGCTCACACAAGTAAGTTAGTTGTCTTAAAGTGAACAGTTACATGTTTGGGACATCACATCCCAGAACTCTCCAAGGACTAGGATGTAGGGACTGCTAGGTTTATAAAGGTCAAGGCCAGGTCAACACACACTCTATCATTCCTTAAGTAACTAGGTCTTTGACCTCCCTCCCCAAAAAGCACAACAGCTTCTAACCCCCACTCTCAATACCACACTGAATGCTCCACCCTAAAGTCATATCCCCAGCGATGCGGGTCCTTCCATCACTCTTCTGAGGTGAGCGATGCCGAGCGCGCCCCCTAGTGGCCTAAGCGTGGTAATTGCACAACCAGGCCTTTTGTTCTTTGTTGATTGACGGTTTTACCAGCCAGGCTGTGGTCAACCTCAAGTGTCAAATTCAAGGATATTTTTGGGTTGCAGTGCGGACATTTAGTCATATCTAGTGAAGAGTGTAAAAGCCTTTGGGTCTGTGTAGCGCACATTTTTCTGTTTGGTGTATCTTCTTTAGAGTTTCCTTTTTCCACAAACCTTGTTATGTGAAAAGGGCTGGTGGCCTCCTCTTCTCGTGCCAGCCTGCACCCCAGATTTTCCCACTCGAAAAGTCTGTCCCTTCTACCAGGGTGCCTCTCCACGCTAACTTGTAGCTACAATCAAGGGAATGGTGCAGTGCACATGAGAGAATTTGGCCTAGACGGCCAAAACCTCAGGACTCCAGGAAAAGCCTGTGTTTAAGTTTTGGTTCTGCCTAAATTCATTCCCGTCTCTTAATTCAGACTTCCCAGAAACTGATCTAATCGACACTTTTATGAGCCTTCATGTACAACTTCACCACAGCAAGCAAATAGCTCTATCACCACTTACCAGAATATTTGTGGAATTTTCTTGCTCAAGATATCATTCCCGTAATAAAGGCCACACAGGAATTACCATGTAATGTAGACATCTGTTTTCAGGGGCCCCACAGTTAGTTGTACCTCCCATGACTCTAATGGCTATGGAGTCAGTCCCTAGAGTAGGAGCTCCTTCGCCCAGAGATTTATGTCTTCATAAATCACGATTCTCAGCACCTAGCACAGGGCCCAATACATGCTACAGACTGAATTGTGCCCCATCACCAAGTCCGTATGCTGAAACCCTAACCCCCAGTATGACTATATTTGAGATAGAGCCTTTAGGCAGATGATTAAGATCAAATGAGGCCATGGGGATGGGACTCTAACCCAATAGGACTAGTGTCCTTATAAGAGAGATAACAGAGATCTTTCTCTCTCTTCGTGAACATAGAGGAAGGGCCATGTGAGGACACAGGGTGAAGGTAGTCTTCCACAAGCCAGGCAGAGAGACCTCATTAGGAAACAACTTACTGGCACCTTGACCTTGGACTTCTAGCCTCCAGAACTATGAGAAAATAGATTTCTGTTGTTTAAGCTGCCCAGTCTGTGGTATTTTGTTATGGCAGCGTGTGCAGTCTAATACAGAAAGGAAAGCTCTTTAACAAAACTCCTACAACCAGACCACAGTACAGTTCTAATTTCCAAAGAAGGAGAAGGATGGAAACTAATACGTATTGAGAACTGATGTAAGGGGCGGCTCTGTACCAGCTGCTTCTCAGAGACATTCACCCATTGTTTTCCTATCAACTAAGCCCTCCAGGGAAACTTGTGTACATCCATCAGACACCCATGGGTGAAGCATTTCCCCTGCGCTGTTTTCCCCCCAACTAGAACTTTCCCAGATGTTGACTGTCAGTGATTTCATGGGTATGTGAGCTTGAAATCAACTTTTCACTAGGTGAGATGAAAATTAGGCAGCACGAAGCTCTCCCCTGCTCCCCTCCAACCCGTGTTGCTCCTTGACATTCTCATGAATGTCTGCGAGCTCCCAGGAGGGAATGCTGCGTTTCTCACACTGCGTTGGATTTTATGCCCTTTGTTCCATTTTGATCAACAAAATTTAGTGAGAAAACCAAGCTTCCTGTGAGGAATGAGCCAAAACCAGTGTCAGGTTCTCACCATGAACCTTATCTTTCCCTTTAATAACAGACACCAGGCCACCTGCAAAAACATATCCACAGTTACTGATGACTTTTTAGAAAATAAATATTCACTACAGTTTTGTGAGGGAGCAAAGGCTGTTGCCTCTGAACTTCAAGTGGCCATCTTTGATCATGGAAGCCGTATACGTGGGTAAGAGCAGAGAGCTGTGCAGGCTTACATCCCATGCAGGGCTCCCTTGGAGATGCTGGCCTTGAATCCTGAGTGCCATTCACCAGATGCTAGATGTGACGCCTTGAGCACGTTACCTCACCTCTTCGTGTCTTAGTTTCTGATCTCAAAACTGGTGATGATAATACCATGGTGAGGATTAAATGAGCTAGGGCATACAAAACACTCTCGAGAGTGCCTAGCAAAGAGTAAGTGTTCAATAAGTTTTCAGTAGTAGCTGTCCTTCCATCAGGAAGAGAATAAAAGGGAAAGTGATTGTTAAAAAAGTGTAATCTTCTCGGGTGGGGGGGGGGGGGCCTGGGTGGCTCAGTTGGTTAAGTGTCCAGTAAGTGATCATTAAGCATCCAACTCTTGATTTTGGCTCAGGGTATGGTTTCATGGTTCATGAGTTTGATCCCCGCATCGGGCTCTGTGCTGACAGCCCAGAGCCTTCTTGGGATTCTCTCCCTCTTTCTCAGCCTCTCCCCTGCTTGTGCTCTCTCTGTCTCAAAATAAATAGATACACTTAAAAAAAATGTAACCTTCTCTATAAAATAATTCTTGCAAGATTTTTCCTGCAGCTTATTTTGTTGGCTTATTGTAAACATACACACACACACACACACAGATATATATAGTACATGTAATGGATAGTATTTTAAGATGTTAACATCTTTTCCCTGTGTTTTCTTAGGAAAGCCTCTCCCTCCCCCATTCAGTTGGAGGTTTTTACCAAGCCAGGTAAGGGTAAAACCAGAGAAAAGGACAAGGTATGCCCTTGGTGACTAAAGTCAGAGTTTGATTTGTAAATCCTAGACCAGGACAAGAAGCCCGTGAATAAACAATAGATTTGGCACACAGCAGGTGATGCAGGAGGTAGTTTGCCTGCTTCAGGGAGCAACACATTCTCTGGGTAGAAACACAAAAGATCGCACTGAGAAGAGACTCCGTGCTGTGCCCACGCCTGCCCCAGCCCCCAGCCAGTCTCGGCGGGGGGGGGGGGGGGGGGGCGGCAAAAACCCACAGGAGGGCTCAGGATATCCCAGTGAAGCTGAGGAGGGCAACAAGCGTTTTGCAGCAACCCCAAATGCAACATGGGGCATGGCTACAGGAGTACCCAGGCAGCGGGGGCTGAGATTTTAGCAAGGACAATGTTAGTGATGAATTGCGAGACTTCGCGCCTTCCTCGCCTCCCTCCTAATCCAGCCTCACCACAAAACTTTCTGGAATTTGCCTAAAATATTGGATAAGGAATTAGGGTCCTCAATTAGCTGAGCCCAGGACCATCATACATAGGAATGCAGGCTGTTCCTTGCATCGAGATCCCCAGTCCAGGCAGCAGGAAGAGGCCAAAATCTGGTTGGCACTTGGCCATCACACGTTGCTGGTTATGGGGCTGCGTTGGCCTGAAGGGGCACCTGTTCCGATTTGCACAGTGATGCTATAGGCTAGTGGTGGCTGGGCTGAGCGAAGCTGGACTGAAACAGAGATCCTTCTGGATTGACTGAAAAGTTTTCATCACAAGCAGATTGGGGCTCACAGTAGAAATTAATTTGTACTATATAAAAATAAAGTCACATCTTTTGCACATCTGAACCCATGGCCTGAGGTTTGTTACCTTTATATAGAGAAAAGTATAAAGAAACCCACTCCTCCCTCCCCACACACAAACCCACCTCTAATTGCATCACAGTTAATTTGGGGGTAGATTTTTTTCCAGCCTTTTCTTGCTGTATTTTTCTCTAATTAATATCACACAGAATATGCTCTTTTGTATCACGCATTTTCTGCCTACAGTTCCATCATGAGGGAAATCACGTACACAGTGGACCTCGACCTTGTGTGCATTTTTGAAACATTGGGGTGCTTACATAAGTGTCAGTCCCCAAGGCCAACTCCCAGGCCGATGGAATGAGAAACGCCCATGTCACCAGGTGCCAGATCACTAATTCAAGGTGCACAAATATTTAGAGTAGAGAAGGTGTCTGAAGATTGACTCTTTGAGAGCTCCTTACTTGGATCAGTGCTTTTCGAAAGTTAATGTGGTGTGACCCACCTGGAGGCGTTGTTAAATGCAGACTCTGACTCAGCAGGGCAGGGGTGGGGTTTGAGATTCTGTCTTTGTCACAGATGAGTCCACTGGTCAGTGACCCACATTCCAAGTACCACAGGCTTAGAGGTTGGGAAGATGAAGAAGAACCAGAAAAATCATTTCTTTTTAAATTTTTATTTGAGAGAGAGAGAAGGCGTGCACGCAAGCAGGGGAGGGGCAGAAAGAGAGGGAGAGAGAGAGAATCCCAAGCAGGCTCCACACTGTCAGCACAGAGCCCCGTGCAGGGCTCAGTCTCACAATCTTAGGATCATGACCTGAGCTGAAATCAAGAGTTGGATGCTTAACTGACTGAGCCACCCAGGTGCCCTGAGAAGTCATTTATATTTGAAGCACTTTCTAAATTTACTAAACACTGCTTCTTAATATTTATGTATTTCATACAGTGAATAAGCCATATTTTTTCTTTTAAAAAAATTTTTTTTAATGTTTATTTATTTTTGAGACAGAGAGAGACAGAGCATAAATGGGGGAGTGTCAGAGAAAAGGAGACACAGAATCCAAAGCAGGCTCCCAGGCTCTGAGCTGTCAGCACAGAGACGGACGTGGGGCTCGAACTCACAGACTGTGAGATCATGACCTGAGCCAAAGTCGGATGCTTAATCCACTGAGCCACCCAGGCGCCCCCATATTTTTTCTTAACCATTCCCCTATTGTTTGTCATTTAAATTGTTTTCAACTTTGTTATTATAGCAGATGCAGCAAAAAAACTCCTTTGTGTGTACTTCTTTGTCAACAATTTTTTTTAATGTTTATTTATTTAAAAAAAATTTTTTTAACGTTTATTTATTTTTTGAGACAGAGAGAGACAGAGCATGAATGGGGAAGGGTCAGAGAGAGAGGGAGACACAGAATCTGAAACACACTCCAGGCTCTGAGCTGTCAGCACAGAGACCAATGCGGGGCTTGAACTCACAGACTGCGAGATCATGACCTGAACCGAAGTTGGACGCTTAACCGACTGAGCCACCCAGGCGCCCCATAATGTTTACTTATTTTGGGGAGAGAGAGAGACAGAGACAGAGCATGAGTGGGGAGGGGCAGAGAGAGAAGGAGACACAGAATCTGAAACAGGTTCCAGTCTCTGAGCTGTCAGCACAGAGCCGGATGTGGGGCTCGAACTCAGGAACAGTGCGGTAGGACTTGAGCCAAAGTCGGGCACTTAACCAACTGAGCCACCCAGGCACCTCATTCTTTGTCACCAGCTTTTATTTTTTTTTTATTTTTTATTTTTTTTAATTTTTTTTTTTCAACGTTTTTTTATTTATTTTTGGGACAGAGAGAGACAGAGCATGAACGGGGGAGGGGCAGAGAGAGAGGGAGACACAGAATCGGAAACAGGCTCCAGGCTCCGAGCCATCAGCCCAGAGCCTGACGCGGGGCTCGAACCCACGGACCGCGAGATCGCGACCTGGCTGAAGTCGGACGCCCAACCGACTGCGCCACCCAGGCGCCCCTGTCACCAGCTTTTAAATGAGCAACTAATTGAGGAAGTGATGGAGGTGGTGAAGCAGGCCCAGAGGAGCACAACCATTCAAGGCACATGTGCCCTTCCAGCATGGCCAGCATCACTGTGTCCTCGGGGAAGTTGAACCATGTTTCCTTGCCTCAGTTTTCTCTGCTGTACAATGGGCTCTTTCATTTCTCATATCTTAGATGAAAGGAATGAATAAGTGATCTCTAAGTCAGTACTTCCTTCTGCAGAGCCACAGTGTTATGAAATATTTACCACAGCTCAGGAACGGTGGCCGAATATGCCCACTGCAATCCCTGACATCGCCTGGCCCCACAGCCTACCAGATGCAGGATCATGGGTGCCACAGTAGTGAATAAACATGGGGATTTGGCCCACCCTTGGCCGTTTGGATTTCAGGGGTAGGAGGTCCGAAAGACATGGAAAAAAAAAAAAAAACAGCTGAATTCCAAGGCACTCCTTCAGATAAAATTTCCTTTAAAACATTTGTACCATTCTTCATCAATATTTATAAAGTGATCACTCGATGCGGCTACATTCCTCTCAGGCTATGTGTACGACACACCCATAATACCTGATCAAAATACAGTTGTTGTTTCCTGGGAGAGAGGGGCACTTTTATAGGCAAAGTCCTGTGAAGATAAAGAACCAAGTCAGCCCCACACAGCAAAAAATTAAAAACAAAATCAGGTACATGAGCACAAAAAGATGAATGCAATTTTTCAAGGTTAGAAAAATCATGGGACTCAGGGTCCTGGGTTTGATTCTTGATTGGCCTCTTGTTGCAGAGATTAACAAGCAAGGTAATTTGCCACTTGGAGCCCCAGTTCCTTCCTCATGGGGTACTACGGAAGTTCTCATGAGTGCAGAGAACAGTACAACTTTTCTAGAAGGAGTTAGTTGATCTCTCTGGCCCTTTAAGCAAACAGAATGTTAGTAACATGTTGAAGATTGAGGCCTCTTAGGATTTCATCCCATATTCTCAGTCTAATCTTTGAGACACAGCAGGAAAGGGATCTAGCTTCCAAGTAAGCCCATCAGGAGATGTCATGTGGTGCCCGCAATTTCCAAACCACTCATCTCTGGGGTTGTTATTCTCATCCCTCGCTTCTATCAGAATTGCCTGAGAAGAATTTTTTAAATGCCACTGTGCAGGCCCCACTCTCAACCAACGATGGCCATGCTCAAGGTATTGCTGAGAGTTCCCAAATGATGCTGACGTACAGACTGAGCCCAGAACCACTGACTTATATACAGTCTTAAGACACCTATTAAAAATCCAGGGCAGGTTGGGGCGCCTGGGTGGCTCAGTTGGTTAAGCATCTGACTTCGGCTCAGGTCATGATCTCACAGTCCGTGAGTTCGAGCCCCGCGTAGGGCTCTGTGCTGACAGCTCAGAGCGTGGGGCCTGCTTCCGATTCTGAGTCTCCCTCTCTCTCTCTGACCCTCCCCCGTTCATGCTCTGTCTCTCTCTGTCTCAAAAATAAATAAACATTAAAAAAATTTAAAAAAAAAATCGAGGGCAGGTAAAACTGTAAGTCATTTTCCTTCCAACGACCCCAGTTTCAAGAAACTTATCACATTAGCTTGTCACTCCCTTGCAGTGCACTGTAAGAAGGGACAGAAGCAGATGATTCTGAACATCCCAATGAGGCACAATAGAAAGAAGTCTAGAGCACCATGGAAGCATTGCACCTCTATGAAGATTCAGAGAGAAGAGGGAAGAGGGAAGAGGCAATGAGATAATAAACCTGTCCATCCTCAACTACCATTTATTGAATCATTACCAGGTACCAAGCTCTGTACATGAAGCATTTCATGTTTTGTTCTTCTTTTTTTTTTTTAATTTTTTTAATGTTTGTTTTTGAGAGATAGAGAGAGAGACAGAGCATGAACAGGGGAGCTGCAGAGAGAGAGGGAGACACGGAATCCAAAGCAGGCTCCAGGCTCCTAGCTGTCAGCACAGAGCCCAGCACAGGGCCTGCACCCCTGAACCGTGAGATCGTGACCTGAGCTGAAGTTGGACCCTTAACCGCTGAGCCACCCAGGTGCTCCTCACATTTTGTCCTTACAGTATTCACATGGAGGCTGGAGACAGGGGCAGACAGAGATAGTGGTTATGGAGTAATAAAATAGTGCAGGTTTTCTGGAAACCAATTGGACAATATGTGTCAAGAGCTCTCAAAACGGTCGCATTCTTTGGCCAAAGAATTTCATGTCAAGGTGACAATCCCACGAAAAGGGTCCCAAATGCTGATGGTCCTTTTGTTCGCAAACATATTCATTGCAGCATGGTTTATATTAATTAGAAATTGGGAATAACCTAACTACCCAATGAAATGGATGGTGATTACATAGATGTTGCCACATCACACACTGGAGTTTAATGCAACCATTAAAGACGTTTTCCTCCATGAACAAGTTTTATGACACCGTAATTTTATATTATAAAATATGAAGTAAAACAGAGTAAGAGAGCAAATGGTCACGTGATTCAAAATTCCAAATATGGAAAATGACTGTAAAATGTGTGATATTTCAAAGCTGGTTGCCATTGGCAGAACTCCATTTGCACCCATGTCTCCTTCAGAGAGCAAAACTCCCAAAGGTTGCGAGTATATTGCCGAAACGAAAATCTTTTAAGAGTAAACACTGGAACTGAGCGCGCTGTGGTGCCCTGTTTGGGTTGATGCGCTAAAGGCTGGAGCGTGCGTTTCCCCCTACAAACAAACCCAGGCAGGGAGGCAGATGTAAACAGGGAGAGGAAATGGAAAACAAATGACAACTGATTTGTCATAGGACCAAAATATTTGTTTCCCAAGTTTCCCTCACTCCTGGAATCAGGTTCTCTGTGGGTGTGAAAAGAAGAGCTGCTGAGAAAGAAGGGCAGATTTGCAGAGGAGAAGACAAAAGGACGCGGAGAAGGTGGGGGGTGGGAAGCAAACAGAATCCTGCTGCGTGCTTGTGTGGGCATCCTGGACTGTCGACCCAGGCTATTTTTATGACAGATAGACAGATGATACATAATAATGATGTGCATGGCAGTTATACGATGAAGAATATAATTGTGACATACCAGAAAATAGGATACTTCTCTCAGTTCTTCAATCTGGAAAGTAGGATTTAATTCAACGCAGCAAAAGTGAAAATATGGGAAGCTGAACCTCAAAAAGAAAATACAAGACTCTGATAGTGTGTCAGGTTGCTGTGTACTTGAATATAAAATCGCTCTCCCGAGTATTTCAGAGCCAGGCGGATGATTTTTAGTCTAAAAACTAAGTGGTTAAATTAAACTGGGCTCTGGGGTCCGTCGAGAATATCAGTGTTTTTTAAAGATTTCTTGTATTCCAGATGTTTAATTTCTTGTCCAAATCTCTTTGATCAGGGCGAATCCACCTGGAAACATATCAAAATGCAGCTTTCCTATGAGGTTTTCTCTTTCCTTATCACATCTGGGCTCCTATTAAGTCAGAGCCCTCCCAGTGACTTGTCCTTCAGCATAATGGCCCCTTGTTGCAAGGCAGATTGTATGTACATTTAAATCAGTTATAAAAGGGGGTGCCTGGGTGGCTCAGTCGGTTAAGCGTCTGACTCTTGATCTCAGCTCAGGTCACGATCTCACAGTTCATGAGTTCAAGCCCCGCATCGGGCATGGAGCCTGCTTGGGATTCTGTCTCTCCTTCTCTCTCTGCCCCTCCCCTGCTTGTGTGCACACGGTGTGCATGCACTCTCTCTCTCTCTCTTTCTCCCTCTCTTTCAAAATAAATAAATAAACTAAAAAAAATTAAAGAAAAATAAATTAGTTATAAAAGTTTGTAAAAATTGCTTAAAGTATCTACTCCTCTTTTCCACCGTTAACAGGAATCACTATCCCCCAACCTTTGCGATCATCTTTGCTTTGCTTTTTTTTTTTTGTTTATTTATTTTTGAGACAGAGAGAGAGAGAGAGAGAGAGAGATGGAGTGTAAGCAGGGGAGGTGCAGAGAGAGGGGGAGACAGAATCTGAAGCAGGCTCCAGGCTCTCAGCTGTCAGCACAGAGCCCGATATGGGGCTCGAACCCACAAACTGTGAGATCATGACCTGAGCCGAAGTCGGATGCTCAACCAACTGAGCCACCCAGGCACCCCTCATGTTTGCTTTTAATTGCCAAACCAAATAACTGTAACTTCAAGAAATCTAGTACGGGGCACCTGGGTGGCTCAGTCGGTTAAGGGTCCGACTTCGGCTCAGGTCATCATCTCACGGTTCTTGAGTTCGAGCTGTGCAGACAGCTCAGAGCCTGGAGCCTGCTTTGGATTCTGTGTGTGTGTCTCTCTCTGCCCCTTCCCAGCTCTCTCTCTCTCAAAACTAAATAAATGTTAAAAAAGAAAAAAAGAATCCAGCACCTTCCACAAGTTTTTCTGGGAGCACTTACATTATCCTGGTATTCCCCTGTCACCTGTCATGCCAAACCTCTCCTGGTCTCGTTTCCATCCCCTCTGCTTTCCTCATCACTGCTCTTACCAGCTGTGTCCTTTCCATGACCACTTTGTGCCCAGTGTGGACACACTACCCTTTTCCTCATTCTCCAAGTCAGTGCCGTTTCCTATAACAGACCTGTACTGGATGTTTGGAGGTAAGAGAGAAGAATCCTAGCACAGATTAAGGAAAAATTCAAACTGAGATATGCAACATCAGTGTTCTTGAATTTCGCTGGGCATGCTTTCCCAGCTTGCTTTCTTGCCATGTGTTAGAATGAGAACTAGAGGATGGGATGTGGGGGAGGTAGAAGAGAGCCATCATCACTACTGCAAGACCAAGTCTGGGTCGCAGATCAATTCCAGGACCCACATGGCCCAGACTCACACTGTATTATATTCAAAGAAACGGTTCAGGAGCAAAAAGACGTTTCGATCTATAATTGCATCTGCTGAAGGATTTGAAAGGCATTTGGCCCATTGCCCTCGGAACCCTCCTCCCCTCTGCCGCTCCTACTGTAACCTCCTATGGGTATTCTGGAGCCTCCCACTCTAAAACTCCTTGCTCTCAGTTCTCCTCCATGACTCTTCCCAATGCCCAGCCAAAGTGGATTCTTTTTTTTTTTTTTTTTTTTAAGTTTATTTTGAGAGAGAGAGAGAGAGCAGGCAGAAGAGGAGCAAAGGGAGAGGGAGAGAGAGAGAGAGAGAGAGAGAGAGAAGCCCAAGCACACTCCATGTTGTCAGGGCAGAGCCCAATGCAGGGTTCAAACTCGTGAGCTGCGAGATCGTGACCTGAGCTGAAATCAAGAGTCAGACGCCCAACTGACTGAACCACCCAGCCAGCCCCCTACGTGGATTGTCTCCTTTTCTATCAGACTCTCCTGTTTCCATCAGTTCAGCCTCTCGGGCCTCTTTTAGTCTTGGTTTTGTCTAGTTCCAGGATTCAGCATGATAGAAAAGAACGCAGGAGTTGATCATCAAGCAAGAATTGTCACCTACTGAGAAGCTGGGAAGGGGAAGAGGAGCTGGGGGCGGAATCTGAACGCATCTACATTGATCATCCCTGTCCCTGTGCATTCATATTTTTCTCTGCTGTAGTGTAGCAGCCGAACCCACCTTGGGAGGTTAGGAACATAATAAGGGCCTGTTAGGAAGGCCGCATCAGGACCATCCTAGTAGTGGGGAGTCAATAGAACAATGGTTCTCCGAGTGTGGTCCCTGGACCAGCAGCCTCAGCACTGCCTGGGAACTTGTTAGAAATGTAGTCCTCCAGACCCCACTGCAAACCTACTGAGTCAGACACCCCGGAGTGGAGCCCACCACCGTTTCAACAAGACTTCCACGCCATTCTGAGGCAGCTAAAGTTTTGGAAGTAAATTTGTTTTCCTAGCCTGGAATTCTCCAGACCAAGGAACCCATTGGACCTGATTCCTGTTCCGTCTCCGCCTCTTTCTAGTTCCACGACCTCCAAGCTTATTCTTGGCCAATTGTGGGGTCAAATTTGCTTCCCCAATGCCCACATGCTCTATGAAAATCAGCACCCTTGAAATAGGGTAAAGCTCTCTGATGAGACGCAGAAGTTCCATTAGGCAAGTGGCTCACTTATAGCCAGTACAGGACCCCAGCAAGGGGTTAAAACAAAAAGTTGAAACAATGTTTCAATTTTAAATACCTCTCTCTCTCTCTCTCTCTCTCTCCTCATCACTTCCTAACCTCTCCTTCTCTCCAGCAAGCTCCTAATTATTATGGGTTAGAGTCCTCAGTAGCAATTTTTTTCATTTTAAGTCATTTAAAACTTGCCCTAGAATCTCTGTCCCTGGGGAGTGCAGCCTTAACCCATTGCCCCTTAGTGCCTGAGCAGAAGGCTTTTGGCCAACTGGAGGACTGCTTCTGCCTGGCTTCTGATTCTCTGGGCTCTGGGCTTTTCTGGAGAAAGTAGCAAATAACCCTGGTTGACGTTGGGCACATCCTCATATGCAGCATAAGCCAGAAGCCATAAAGGGGGAATGAAAGTGTGGTTCCAGAGAGCCAAGAGATACACCTGGAACGGACTTGCACACATGCTGGAAAGAAGGAAGGCAGGAAATAGAAAGCCATCTCCACACCCTGGAAATGCACTCACGCTCTCCCAAAGAAATTTTCTGCTACCTAAACAAAAGCTTCCCAAATATGAATGTGCATATGAATCACCTGAGGATCTTATTAAAATGCGCATTTTGATTAAGTCGGTCCGGGTGGGCCTGAGATTCTGAGATTTCTAACTGGCTCCCTGGAGATTCTGAGTCTACTGGTGCAAAGACCACATTTTGAGAAGCAAGAACCTAACTCCTCCATTTCTGAGGTCCTTCACTAAGGGAAGGAACTGTAAAAACCCAAGAGATTCATTAGCTGGGAATAATACCAAGCATTTCTGCTGAGTGTTATAATCAGCAGAGTATAAATTAAAATATTATTTTGCTTGGATTCTGTTTCCACCTTTTTCAGAAAACAAGTATTTTGAGTAGTATGAGTGTGCTGTTGCTGCATGTGCGTCTATGGGTATTATAGTTCCATTGTTTTAGCTGAGTTTCTGCTTAAATATAAAACTAATTCTAAGGAGCATGATAGAGGGGTATAAGTGTTACTCCTAGCGGTTCAGTAGGTAGATCACGGGGTTCAGAACCAGGTAACTGAGGTTCCCAGCATCGGGCCGGCTATTTTCTGGAATGCCACTTAGGTCAGTGCTTCTCATAATAACACTACCTCACAGAAAGAGACCTTTGAATCCTTTAGTTGGAACCAAAGACACGCTGAAGATCTTTGCTTCCGGTGCTTCTGCAGTGACCTAATAAAGCACACCAGGACTTCTGTTGCTACTGGCTATCATTTATTTAGCACCTACCATGTACCAGATACTATGCTGAGGGCTTTGCAAATATCTCAGTGAACTTGACAACTTGCTAGGTATTTTATTACCTCTATGTTAGAGATGAGGGAAATAAAAATGCCTCCCTGCTAGAGTTTGCTCCTCATTCATCTTTCTTTTCGTCTTTTTTTTCTTTTTTTTTATGTTTTATTTTATTTTTGAGACAGAGAGAGACAGAGCATGAGCGGGGGAGGGTTAGAGAGAGAGGGAAACACAGAATCCAAAGCAGGCTCCAGGCTCTGAGCTGTCAGCCCAGAGCCTGACGCGGGGCTCGAACTCACAGACGGTGAGATCGTGACCTGAGCCAAAGTCGGAAGCTCAACCGACTGAGCCACCCAGGCGCCCCTCGTCTTTTTTTTCTTAATGTGTATATATTTTGAGAGAGAGAGAGAAAGAACGAGTGGGGGTCGAGGGGAGAGAGAGAGAGAGAGAGAGAGAGGGAGACACAGAATTGGAAGCAGGCTCCAGGCTCTGAGCTGTCAGCACAGAGCCCGACGGAGCCCAGTGCAGGGCTTTGAACTCATGAACTGTGAGATCATGACCTCAGCCGAGGTCAGATGCTTAACGACTAAGCCACCCAAGCACCTCAACTCCTCATTCATCTTTCAATGGGCTACTTACCAGCCCATGATACCAGCTCCTTCTCCCTTGCTAGAAATTTGCGTTCTTCACCACTAAAGTAACTTGTGGCTTTTGGCGAAGCAAGTCTCCATGGCAGCATTAACCCTTTGTGAGTCAAAATGCCTTCGACCATCCATTGGAGAACATGGGCCCTCTTACCAGAAAAATTCATACGAGCAAATACACCAGGTTGCATTCAACTTCAGGGTGCCAAGCAAAGAACTTCTATCCTGCAGAGTTGAGGAAGACAAAGAGAGCTTTTACAGGCTTCGAACTGAACACGACCTGCTATTCCAAGCACTGGTCTGAAATGTTTTCCTTAGCCATTTTCCTGATCATTTTAGTTTTCAAATATTTATATTGATAAAAGATTAAACAAGCCCTAAATGTCAAAAATGTTTCTTGGCACCAGGGTGCCTATAGAGTTTCCAAATTTTTTTTAGGCACCAGTCATCAAAGAGACTGTCTTTTATAAGTAGGCAATATCAGTTGAGAGTAGCGAATGTCCTGAGAATGCTTGCTTCTCTTTCTCTTGGTATTTAAACGAAACAAGATACTTAAAGCATAACAACATTATTGCTCCCTCCTGGTTTTTTGACATAAGAAGAGACTTGAGCTGTTGACAAAAAATACAGAGATGGGAAACACAGAGTTTGGTGGTTTCTATAACCCCCAAATATGAAAAAACTGAAGCAGGAGTGGGGAGAGAGGGGGAAAGGGAGGGAAAAAAGACAGAGAAGAGATCAGATATTTATACTCAGAGTAATTTGAAATTAACCTTTGTTGTGCATCTTGCACAGCCATCGTTCTCCAAGGGTGCCCTCTGGACCAACAGCATCAACATCACCAGGAACTTGTTAAAAATGCAAATTCTCAGCCCTCACCTCAGGCCTGCTGAGTCGGAAACTTTAGAATGACACCCAGCAGTCTGCTTTGAACAAGCCGTCACGGTGGTTCTGACTCATACTAAAATCTGAGAACCACTGGGGTGGACAGACCTTCTGTCCACAGACAGAAGTGACAGAGGGACAGAAGTGACCCTCCCTGCTGGTCCTAAATCAAACCACTGACTCTGTAATGAACAGGGAGCATGAAGAGCATAATGGTGAGACTAGTGTTCACTGAGTAACAACTATAAATCGGGCATTGTGTGCTCATGGTCTCACTTCACCTCTTCCATAAGCCCTAAGAGGTGTGATCTCCATTTTAAAGATTCTTTTTAAAAGAGAAGGATTCCAAGAGATAATATAACTCCTCTAGCTGACAGACCTACTAAGTAGTGGGCTCATGTTAGTATAAGAAGTTATAAAGAAGAGTGTAGGAATACCCACAATGCCCCTCAAAACAAACACTACTAATATTCAAGGTACCTCCACATAGTATTTTTCCCCGATGTAAGACTCCTCTGGATTTAAAAGCTACTTTGTGATCTCTAACAGAGTTCAGGCTCCAGAGAAGGTTCCTTTCTCTGAGATCTGAAGACCAAGGAACCAAAGCCTTAGCTCCCAATTTTGTCCTCTTCCCCCACTAAAAGCTGATGTCCGGATCCTTTAGTTCTCCGGCCATCCCTATGTTTGATAATACACAGAAATAAGAGCTTAGTGAATTAAACAAGTGAGTTACAGTAAATGCTGAAAGCTGACCTAAAATGAAGTGGGAGCTGAGACCCACCTCTAAAGATTGAGCAGAAATGGACTTTAAGCCAGATATAAAACAAGCCATTTATGCGCAGTTCCCTACAAAAAAGATGGAGGTTTTTTCTACGATGTGTGCATCTTGTGGCAGGGTTGGGGGGTGGGTGCTAGAGAGAACTGCTGTTTCTGGCACCCGCTGCAAATATCTGTCCAGGGCAGGACATCACGGTCTCTGCACCACGAGCCAGGCATTGTGCACCAGAGTCAGGGAATGGAAGTCATCAAAATTCTGGACGGCACTTTGTGATGTTTGGATGGTTCTCTGTTTAACCCCCTATGGAGGCTGGTGTATGTCTGTTTCATGCCAGACTCAGAGAAAATAGTAAAGATGAAAGACAGGAGGCTTAGGCTTATAGATGTTGTTTTCATAAAGTGTTTGTTTTCCTTGCTGTTAAGACCACTTGTCCAAGTGAATCATTTTGAGTTGTGTTTGATTAAAGTACCTCAAAAAAAAAGCCAAATGTTTTTAGAATATATAGCTGTGGGAGCCCAACCATAATGAGCTTCCTCTTTTGGGAAAGGAAAGGAAAGGAAAGGAAAGGAAAGGAAAGGAAAGGAAAGGAAAGGAAAGGAAAGGAAAGGAAAAAGGAGGGAAGGAAGAAAGAAAGAAAGAAAGAAAGAAAGAAAGAAAGAAAGAAAGAAAGAAAGGAAGGAAGAAAGAAAGAAAGAAAGAAAGAAAGAAAGAAAGAAAGAAAGAAAGAAAATCTTAGTTTTTTCCTCTGCTACTGAGTCTATGAAATCTGGAAATAATTGCTGTCCCCTGAACCCACAAGCCCTTAGTTTTTTCCTAATATAAAATGAAAACGAAGATAACCTGCAAAGATTTTACATGACAGCAATTTGCCATATTTAGTCTGTGGATAATTGAAATTTACAATCAATTTTGTCAGAAGAATGCCCCCTATGTAAGTCTTGAGGGATCTTTATTATATATGCTAAGAGGGCAGGTTAGGATAAGGGCAGGAAGTGGTTCTAAAAAGAAAGCCACCACTATGCAAGTTAAGGAATAACACAAGAAATTCACTATGAGAGAAAAGTTCTCACATATTTTGCTTTACTACTTTTGGATAGGCGCTGCATTCATATGGTACAAAATTCAAACAGTGCAAAAGGATTGAGAGTGAAAAAAAGATCTTAACACATTCCTGTTCTCCACTCTCCAGTTTTCCTATCTAGAGCTTCATTAGAGCCACCGGACAGTCTTTTGTGTTCTGTCAGAGGTATACTACACATAAACAAGCAACACATATAATTCTTAGACTCCATATTCTTCTTTTTTTAATATGAAATTTATTGTCAAATTGGTTTCCATACAACACTCAGTGCTCATCCCAACAGGTGCCCTCCTCAATGCCCATCACCCACCCTCCCCTCCCTCCCACCCCCCATCAACCCCCAGATTGTTCTCAGTTTTTAAGATTAGACTCCATATTCTAATGCAACAGGAACACACTGTTTGATACACACTGATCCACGCCTTGTTTTTACACTGAACAATGTCTCTTGAATATGTTTTCATTTCAATATCTAAAGGACTATTCCATATGTGATCCCAACCTTAAAATCACACCCCATACTGGAGGATCCGTCTGTTTATGCCTGTTTTGTCCCTTATTTTATGATTTTTCTGTGCTTTTTTGTTCTAAGCCTTCTTTCTGTTCTTACATTTCATCTGGCTTAAAGGACGATCAGGTCTTTGTGCTGCAGTGACCCTATGCTTCTAAGAACTCTGGTGATGGTACCTCTGAAGAACATTCCTGAGGTTGGAACTTGAACATTTCTGTAGGCAGATAAGTGACAGGATAAGGAACAAGTAGGGACAGGAGAAATGGAACCAAGATTAAAGACAAAGGTAATGTGAGAGGACTAACATTTGGGGTACATATATCCTTAATATAGTCATTGTTGATCATGATTTGGATGACTGGACCAATGAAAGCTATTCTTCTATGAGACGAGTCAGGTAATATGCAGAGGGGCTAATATGCTAAATAGTATGAGAGGGATTATGCTTGATAGACAGATGGAAGTGTGCACAGATCCACATCATCTTTACAAATGTGAATCAAAGTTGATACATTTCTATGCCCAATTCGGGGGAAAAAAGCAAAGGGATGAAAAATGCCCATACCCTATGAAATTGTTCAGAAACTCCCATTATTTTAAGAAAAGAAGGGTAAACAAATTTATCCCATTATCTCTTACTTAGAAACCATCTAAATACCAAACACAAGGGATTAATGAGTAAATTATGGTGCATCCGTAAACTGAAATATACCAGCTATGACACATGTTTACAGACATGAGAAAATGTTCTCCATAAATTTCTAAACTTAAAAGAAATTACAACAGCAAAAAGTCTCACTCTCTATGTTTATTTTAATGTAATAATAATGGCAAATGTTCATTGAGACTCACCAGGTGCCAGACATTTGAAATATGCTAACTCATTTAAACCTTACAACAACCCCATAAATTAGGAGTTAAGAGTTTTTCCAATTTACCCGTGAGAAAATTGAGATATAGAGCGATTAAGCAACTTGGTTTAGATCACACAGTTGGCAGGTGGAAGGCTGGGACTAGGACCCAGGTATTCTGTCCTATACCCACACATTTGACCACAGGGACAGTGCCTACCTATGTATCAAGAAATCTGGGAGATAAAACAGAATTAGGCTTGTTTTTCCCCCTATGGCAACCGTAGGGGGGAAATGCATCTCTGCATGGAAAGAAGTCATCCTTTGAAAGCAACTCAGAGGGATGCTGAGGGAGGTGGGTCCAAGGTCAGTCTGCCTGTGTAGCAAAGGTTCAGTTCTGATAAGGCTGCATGGGAAACTGAAATCAAGGATAAACAAATAACTTTAAAGAGAACTGCAAGGGACCAAAATGAATCAACTCAGTATTTTAAGGATAATTTAATCACAAAATATACCATGAAAATGTCTGGATTAAAAAGGAAAAACAACATTCAAGTACTTATATATTGAAACTTGCAAAAGTGATCAACTACTTATTTATTCACATAACAGTTTATTTCATCTGTGATGATTGCTTTAGGAAGTGAGTTCTCATCATGCACTCAAAATCAAACTAAATTAAAATATGCAAAATAAAAGAGTAAAATAAGGTTCTTTGATGTAAGATGAAATCAAATCCAAAAAGTCTCAATATTCACCTTATATATTTAATAATCGTTTAGGCAGACATTGATCATAGTTTGTAACTTTTCCTTGGAAATGCTTTCAAGCCACTTTTATCACTAATTTATTATTCTACATTGTTTTCAACAACAACAACAAAAACCATTTCACTGATATCAGTTACCATATTTGTCACCAAATGACTATGGTTCTAAAAGTTCAAACCCACTGACAAATAATGATGACTTCGCTACTGCAGAGGCTATTTTAAAAATAGACTGAAGCTTTTCGAGACTCAAAGAGCTATTCTCCTAACGTATCTAGTAATGTCAACATTGTTAGAATACCTATATCTTCCTAAGATGGCTCCTGAGAAGTTCTGACATTTTGTTTGTGAACAAAATTACTCACGTTACTTTTTTTTCACATATGTAACTTCAAGTTTAAAAAATCTATTGTGTACATTGAGTTATATTCCTATACACATAGGTAGAACTTATTTCAAGGCGCGTGGGCACAGGACTCCTTAAGATACACCACACTATTTTCTTCTTCATTGCATAGTGGCCTGGGGCCTTGAACAAACTAAAATAAACTACACTCATTTTTCAGTTGTATGTTAAAGCCTTAAATCTGCCACATAAATATTCCAAAACCAACTCAGAGCAGTAAGCTGATGGCTGGATTGAAAGCACAATCAGAGGGATTATTCCAAGGCTTTGAGGGAGCAGGGGAAAAGCCTTCCTTGACCTTCTGTACTGGAAGGCTCCGTTTCATCTGGTTTCAATTCTCTTGTTTGTGCACCTTGCCATATTTATTATTGAATTCCTGATTTCTTCTTCTTGTTTCATGTTCCATGTTCCAATGATTTATGAGAAATTGCTGATCTAGATGTTATCTTTGGCATCCCGCGAATGCACAGAGTCCCTTCAGAATGCTGACAGAATAAACGTGTTTTGAGCTGTACCAATGCCCAAGCTGAACAGATGTCCATCAATTCATGAAAAATGCCAGGTGAAGATGCTTTAGTAAGAAACATTTTCTCCTTAAACACAGCAGTAGCAAGGATCACAGATATGTTTGCCCTCTTTGGTGGATGATCGTTATTAGAAATGATGATTTTGTCCTAAAATAGTGATCTAAGGAGAAATCTAGCCAAAGAGAGATTTTTTTTAGTTCAGCTCAAGATGAAGTAGTGTGTTTTCTATATCAGGGATCTGTCCTGTTTGATTTGACTAAGAATTAAAATATGCTAATGACATTTCAGTTAATTTCTAAATATCCCCGTAAAGGTGATTTAGTTTATAAGTGTGTGGGCAATGAGAGGGTGTTTTTACATGGTGACTAGCTGTCTCTTGCTTAACTAAGTGAAGACTAATTAGCAAGTCTAATGTGCTCAGAGAAAATCATCTAATTAGATAAATTTTTGCAAGCTTATCAAAATATTTGGAGAATTTTCTCTACACTTCTTCTCTCCACTAGAGGGGGTTAAATACATCCCCAGGAAACACTGAACTTTATCTTTGTAGGCAAGTCCTCCTGTATTAGCAAACACCCTAACGTAGACATGTATACAGATTTCGTAGCAGGCTTAGTGTTTTTGACCATGCCTGTATAATTTTTAAATGTTTAAATTACCACACGGTGAGATGGGTAGTAATAATCATTAGGATACCAAGTCCTCATTATTCAAGGGCCACCTGGGTGGCTCAGTCGGTTAAGTGTCCAACTCTTGATTTTGGCTCAGGTCATGATCTCATGGTTGTGAGATCAAGCCATATTACAAATTACAAATGCAGTTATATTTGAATTTTATGACAGCACAAAGTACACACATGCCAGATAGATTAAAGAAGCTAGAGCTGGTTGTCATAGGCTACCTATGTCACCTAAAACCTGTTATGAGGCCAAATGGAAATAATTTGAAAGGAAAATGAATCCATTTTATTTTATTTTTTTTAAGTTTTAATGTTTATTTTTTGAGACAGAGAGAGACAGAGCATGAGTCAGGGAGGGGCAGAGAGAGAAGGAGACACAGACTCCAAAGCAGGCTCCAGGCTCTGAGCTGTCAGCACAGAGCATGATGCAGGGCTCGAACCCACCAACCATGAGATCATGACCTGAGCCAACTGGGTGCTCAACCAACTGAGTCACCTAGGTGCACCCCCCAAAAAAATCCATTTTAAAAGTTTATTTCAGAAATCTATAATTAAAAAATTATGTCTTAGAAGAAATTAAGAACTTATGTACTGTGAACAAGAAATCCAACTGAGCTCCCAAAAAATGTAGGTAAGAAAGAAGTCACTATTTCCTCTTTTTTTTTTACTTTTTGATTTAACTTTCTTTTTTATTTTTTAAAATTTACATACAAATTAGTTAGCATATAGTGAAACAATGATTTCAGGAGTAGATCCCTTAGTGCCCTTATCCATTTAGCTCACCCCCCCTCCCTCAACCCCTCCAGTAATCCTTAGTTTGTTCTCCATATTTATGAGTCTCCTGTTTTGTCCCCCTCCCTGTTTTTGTACTATTTTTGTTTCCCTTCCCTTATATTCACCCGTTTTGTCTCCTAAAGTCCTCATATGAGTGAAGTCGTATGATTTTTGTCTTTCTCTGACTGACTAATTTCACTTCGCATAATACCCTCCAGTTCCACCCATGTAGTTGCAAATGGCAAGATTTCGTTCTTTTTGATTGCCGAGTCATACTCCATTGCATATATACCCTACATCTTCTTCATCCATTCATCCATCGATGGACATTTGGGCTCTCTCCATACTTTGGCTATTGTTGATAGTGCTGCTATAAACATGGGGGTGCATGTGTCTCTTCGAAACAGCACACCTGTATCCCTTGGATAAATGCCTAGTAGTGCAACTGCTGGGTCGTAAGGTAGTTCTATTTTTAGTTTATTGAGGAACCTCCATACTGTTTTCCAGAGTGGCTGCACCAGCTTGCATTCCCACCAACAATGCAAAAGAGATCCTCTTTCTCCACATCCTCGCCAACATCTGTTGTTACCTGAGTTATTAATGTTAGCCATTCTGACAGGTGTGAGGTGGTATCTCATTGTGGTTTTGATTTGTAATTCCCTGATGATGAGTGATGTTGAGCATTTTTTCATGTGTCGGTTGGCCATCTGGATGTCTTCTTTGGAGAAGTGTCTATTCATGTCTTTTGCCCGTATCTTCACTGGATTATTTGTTTTTTGGGTGTTGAGTTTGATAAGTTCTTTGTAGATTTTGGATACTAACCCTTTATCTGATATGTCATTTGCAAATATCTTCTCCATTCTGTTGGTTGCCTTTTAGTTTTGCTGATTGTTTCCTTCGCTGTGCAGAAGCTTTTTTATTTTGATGAGGTCCCAGTAGTTCATTTTTGCTTTTGTTTCCCTTGCCTCCAGAAACGTATTGAGTAAGAAATTGCTGTGGGCAAGATCAAAGAGGTTTTTGCCGGCTTTCTCCTCGAGGATTTTGATGGCTTCCTGTCTTACATCGAGGTCTTTCATCCACTTTGAGTTTATTTTTGTGTATGGTGTAAAAAAGTGGTCCAGGTACATTCTTCTGCATGTCGCTGTCCAGTTTTCCCAGCACCACTTGCTGAACACACTGTCTTTATTCCATTGGATATTGTTTCCTGTTTTGTCAAAGATGAGTTGGCCATACGTTTGTGGGTCCATTTCTGGATTCTCTATTCTGTTGCACTGATCTGAGTGTTTGTTCTTGTGCCAGTACCACACTGTCTTGATGATTACAGCTTTGTAGTATAGCTTGAAGTCTGGGATTGTGATGCCTCCTGCTTTGGCTTTTTCAAGATTGCTTTGGATATTTGAGGTCTTTTCTGGTTCCATACAAATTTTAGGATTATTTCTTCTAGCTCTGTGAAGAATGCTGGTGTTATTTTGATAGGGATTGCATTGAATATGCAGATTGCTTTGGGTAGTATTGACATTTTAACAATATTTGTTCTTTCTATCCAGGAGCATGGAATCTTTTTCCATTTTTTGGTGTCTTCTTCAATTTCTTTCATAAGCTTTCTACAGTTTTCAGTGTATAGATTTTTCACCTCTTTGGTTAGATTTATTCCTAGGTATTCTTAATGAAAATTTTTAATAAAATTCTTAGAAAGGACATTTAGCTACCTACCCTAGATAGATACATGGTTATGTTTATGGCTATGTTTCTGAATCCCTAAACGTAGAGTAGGTAAGTAGCCATGTTTATGAAAACCTATCTCAATAAAACTTATTTCTTCATCATTGTGCCATGCACTTATGATTTGCACTTTGTGTGTGTGTTTGGCAACTCAGGATTTATTTTCAATATCCTTTTCCCAATGACAAAAGGAATAAGCACTCTAAAAACAATACAAAATTTTCTACTAAAGAAAAAAAATAAAAATCATACTTAATTCCACCACCCAGAAATAAAGATTTTGTCGCCTACAATGTTTACCTTTGAATTTTGGAAATTACGTTAATGAGCTCTGTAAAGAATAACTCTGGAAATCACAGATTTGACCTTAGCCAAGACCGAAATATACGTCCTTTAAAAATTCTTGAAATTCATAGGAGGAATCTTCAGTTTTTTTTAATTGCTCCTTAAATATCCTAGGATTTAAGTATTTGGAAATGAACATTTGATTCATTAAAATTATCTTCAACCAATTACTTTTTTGCTTAATTTGTTTATCAACTAGAAATGTATTAATTGCTCGAGGTGTTCTAGAATATCTGATACACATGTGTGAAGGAACAACAGGAAAAGCATTCATTCTCTCCCTTATTATCTTGAAAAAAGGGGATTTCTTTTCTCCTTTGATGATTATACACCTTATATTGCAAGTGCACCATATATTATCTTGTCTTAACCTCTTTACATGTTGTCTTTTTTTCCTGTGCTACTATTCTGATTTTACTCTAAGAAATAATATGGAAATAAATGAAGAATGTAATTTTATTTTTTTAAGTTTATTTATTTTGAGAGAGAGAGAGAGAGAGAAAGAGAGAGAGAGCCAGCAGGGGAGGGACAGAAAGAGAGGGAGAGAGAGAATCTCAAGCAGGTTCCACATTGCCAGCACAGAGCTGGCATCAGGGCAGGCTCAAACTCACAAACCATGAGATCATGACCTGAGCTGAAATAAAGAGTTGGATATTCAACCCACTGAACCACCCAGGTGCCCCTGAAGAAAGTAATTTTAAATAATTAGGATTTCTTTCTTTCTTTCTTTCTTTCTTTCTTTCTTTCTTTCGAGAGCATGAGCAAATAGGGGAGGTGCAGAGGGGGAGAAAAAGAGAGAATCTCAAACAGGCTCCACACTCAGAGCACAGCCGGGTGCTTTCTCACACTAAAACCCTGACACAAGTCTGTGCATTGACGTTTAGGAACCTTGAGATTAGATGATCTCTAAAATATCTTCTGTCTCTCAAGTTCTTTTTTAATGTTTATTTATTTTGAGAGAGAGAGATAGAGAGTGAGTGGGGCAGGGGCAGAGAGAGAGGGAGACACAGAATCCGAAGTAGGCTCCAGGCTCTGAGCTGTCAGCACAGAGCCTGACACGGGGCTCAAAATCATAAACCGCAAGATCATGACCTGAGCCAAAGTCGGACACAACCAATTGAGCCTCCCAGGCATTCCTGTCTCTGAAGTTCTTAAGGGAGTCATTTCAGAAACATGCCTATAAGTAATATCATATTTCTTTCCTGTTCCTCATCTCTCTACTTTGAAATCCAGAGACAAATGAATTAAGAGGAAATAGTTCTTACACCATACACAAAAATAAACTCAAAGTGGATGAAAGACCTCGATGTAAGACAGGAAGCCATCAAAATCCTCGAGGAGAAAGCCGGCAAAAACCTCTTTGATCTTGCCCACAGCAATTTCTTACTCAATACGTTTCTGGAGGCAAGGGAAACAAAAGCAAAAATGAACTACTGGGACCTCATCAAAATAAAAAAGCTTCTGCACAGCGAAGGAAACAATCAGCAAAACTAAAAGGCAACCAACAGAATGGAGAAGATATTTGCAAATGACATATCAGATAAAGGGTTAGTATCCAAAATCTACAAAGAACTTACCAAACTCAACACCCAAAAAACAAATAATCCAGTGAAGATACGGGCAAAAGACATGAATAGACACTTCTCCAAAGAAGACATCCAGATGGCCAACCGACACATGAAAAAATGCTCAACATCACTCATCATCAGAGAATTACAAATCAAAACCACAATGAGATACCACCTCACACCTGTCAGAATGGCTAACATTAATAACTCAGGTAACAACAGATGTTGGCGAGGATGTGGAGAAAGAGGATCTCTTTTGCATTGTTGGTGGGAATGCAAGCTGGTGCAGCCACTCTGGAAAACAGTATGGAGGTTCCTCAATAAACTAAAAATAGAACTACCTTACGACCCAGCAGTTGCACTACTAGGCATTTATCCAAGGGATACAGGTGTGCTGTTTCGAAGAGACACATGCACCCCCATGTTTATAGCAGCACTATCAACAATAGCCAAAGTATGGAGAGAGCCCAAATGTCCATCGATGGATGAATGGATGAAGAAGATGTAGGGTATATATGCAATGGAGTATGACTCGGCAATCAAAAAGAACGAAATCTTGCCATTTGCAACTACATGGGTGGAACTGGAGGGTATTATGCGAAGTGAAATTAGTCAGTCAGAGAAAGACAAAAATCATACGACTTCACTCATATGAGGACTTTAGGAGACAAAACGGGTGAATATAAGGGAAGGGAAACAAAAATAGTACAAAAACAGGGAGGGGGACAAAACAGAAGAGACTCATAAATATGGAGAACAAACTAAGGATTACTGGAGGGGTTGAGGGAGGGGGGGTATGCTAAATGGATAAGGGGCACTAAGGGATCTACTCCTGAAATCATTGTTTCACTATATGCTAACTAATTTGGATGTAAATTTAAAAAAAAAAGAAAGTTAAAAAAAATTTTATTAAGAAGAACCAATCATACCCTAAGAAATGATTAGTGATGAACTTAGTTAACATTTAAATAAAGGCCAAAACAAAAATAATATTCTATAACTAGTATACAAATACAACTGTAGTATCCCCAAACTGTTCTCAATACAGAAGAAACTGTGAATCAGAAGTGATTAGGTACATTACTAGGGAAGCTTGGCCCCATCTCGGTTCTTGTATTCTCATAGCCCATATCATCCACTGCTACCTCTCTGTGCCCCTCACGGAACCAGATCACATGCTAGGCTGAGTCCTCCCTCAAACATTTCATTTCATTATGTTATGTGTGAATTCATAGTCTTTCTGTGTCCAATTGTTCAAGTCTCAGACTTTAAGAAACAATGTCTTCTTTAATTATACTGCTAATCGCCAGCTATTCCATCTCTAATTGCTGTAGCACAGACCTTTGCGGATACAACTCTGTTCAAATGTCATAAATGTCCACTCTTGTTCCCTATTACAAAACACCTTCTTCTCTCTCAGACAGCGGGTGCAGAGAGGCTTTTAGACCCCTGGGCCTGCCAGGCAGTGCACCGTTTTTCTTTATAATGAATATATAGGCTGTCACTCATCCTTACAGGCTGACTCTGTCTTCTCCAAATACCAGTGAGGACTCAGGCCCCTGCCCCTGTTTTACACAAGAAACACAGTCATTCTCAGCATTTTGAGGTTAAAAAATATATAGATAGATTACTACAGATCTCACAGGGGAAACAGAAAAAAGGTCCTACATGACACATTCTCAGCAAACTGCTGCAAGCATTCAAATCCAAGCTGACTCTCCCCAGCCCCTCTAGTATTGCTGCCGTCTGGGGTTTTCCTCATCGCTCTCATCCCCCAAAAAGCACCTAGCCCCGCTGGCTGCCTTTCCTTCCTCCAGTCTCTCACCTGCAAACTGCATACTTGTATACCTGTCATCAGCAAATTAGAAGCCCTCTTTATAACGTGAAGGGGAATTATGAATAACAATTCTGTCTTCTGTCACATTCACAATAAGCTGTCACAAGAAGCCCTCCGAATGGATTTCCTTGCCCTCAGTTTACACTGAGGGAGCTCCTGGAGACAAACTCAGGTTCTCTCCAGAGCTTCATTCTAAACTACTATACAATGTCTATTTCCTTGCACAATGAAATGATGTCTGTATCATCCTCGCATAAACGAAAATCCAGACAAAATACCCAAATCAAAATCCAGGCAGCTACAGATACAGGGATGGCTTTTATAATGCAAGACAGGAAAAAAAAAAATCACCACAGAATTTTGTTTTTGTTTGTCTCTTTAATAATGGAGGAAAACATCTCAAGTTCAAATCCAACTTCCAAGTTTTCTCCCTTAAAAAAAAGTCACAACAGCTTATTCTCCCTACTTGAGTCACATAAGGAGAAAATATCATTTTTAGGCATCAAGCATTTATGCAGAGTAACAATAAACCACACATTTGTAACTTCAGCATTTATAAAGTTGCATGCAGTATATCCATATATACCAAACAAAAAAGGAACTCTAAGTAACTTGCTGAGAAAAACTCATTTTCAAAGTTGGTAGAAGAAATTGATGTGGTAAAAAAGACCTATCAGGGAAAGACCTAGTGGACACATCATAAACACCAACACTGGTCTGGAGCATAATTCTTGGATGTGTGTGTGTGTGTGTGTGTGTGTGTGTGTGTGTGTGTTTGTAATCTTGTATATATATATGTACAAGATTAAGGGTAATTTTTTAGTAATAATGATAAAGTTTGGTAAATGGTTACAATGGAAGAATTTTGAAGGGAACTGAGATGATTTATAATCTCATATTATTTATTATTTATAATCTAATATTATTTATTTTTCAATTATCAGAGTATTTATTTATTTTAAAAAAATTTAATGTCTATTTATTTTTGAGAGAGAGAGAGAGAGAGGCAGAGTGCAAGCAGGGGAGGTGCAGAGAGAGAGGGAGACACAGAATCCGAAGCAGGCTCCAGGCTCTGAGCTGTCAGCACAGAGCCTGATGTGGGGGTCGAACTCATGGACCATGAGATCACGACCTGAGCTGAGGTCAGATACTTAACCGACTGAGCCACGCAGGCGCCCCTATTATCAGAGTATTTATAATCTCATATTTATTTATAGGCTGAAAATAGAAATCTGAGAAGAAAATCAATAGGTATTCAATAAGGTAAAGGTGTATTTGTGAAAATGTTGATGAGCAGTTCTCTCAATTGTCATTCACATTAACTCTATTAAATGTCTACTGAATGCAAACAAGTTTAAGACAAATGAGAGCACATTTCCTAAGTAGCGAAATAACAGCATTCTGGAATATAATGCCAAGGAAGTTAGGCAGTCTCCTCCATAGGGTCTGTTTTGTTTGAAGGAAAGGAAAGAGGGTCATCTCTCTTTCAGAGACTAAGTTGATTTTTCTGTCTGAAAAGGACCAAATGATTTCTCTACCACTTCTGCAGTTTGAATTGTAGCGGCACCTTCCTTTGCATTATTTTTCTGCTTTTTGAAGACAGCATAAAACTGAGACACACTTTTCAAAAGGAAATTAGAAGGTTTATTTCTAGTCATATTACCCACAATGAACTGATGATGGATTTTCAAAATTTCTAATAGTGCCTTCAGAAGTAACCTTTGGCATAACTATTTTTCTTATTTACTAAAAATAATTTATTACAGATTCATAATCTCTTTTCTAAAAGCCTTGGAGGAGTGCCTCAGTGGTTCAGTCGGCTGAGCATCTGACTCTTGATTTCGGTTCATTTCATGATCCCAGGGTTGTGAGACGGAGCCCCACATCAGGCTCTGTGTTGAGTGTGGAACCTGCTTAAGATTCTCTCTCTTTCCCCCTCTGCCCCACTAGCATACGCTTGCTCTCTTTCTAAAAAATAAAATTAGATAGATGGATAGATAGACAGACAGATAGATAAAAGCCTTGGAGGCAACTGTATTTTTGAATGAAGTACTTTTTTTTTTTTTAAATGTTTATTTTTGAGAGAGAGAGAGACAGAATATGAGGGGGAGGGAGCAGAGAGAGAGGTAAACACAGAATCCAAAGCAGGCTCCAGGTACTGAGCGGTCAGCACAGAGCCTGACACCGGGGCTCAAACTCACAAACTGCGAGATCATGACCCGAGTCGAAGTCAGACGCCTAACAGACTGAGCCACTCGGGTCCCCCTTGAATGCAGTACTTTTCTAATTTTGAAAAGATAGTATGGCACAAATACCTTATATTATGTAATACCTCCAGTAAAGTCAGGGTGGTATCTATCATCAAATGTGTTAATATTTCTGCAGAATTCATACAAATATTCACACCAAGTGGGGAAAAGACTATAAATAGCATCACATCAGTATAAGTTACACTTTCCAATCAAATAAGTTACAAAATCTTTGCTTTGCAAAATGGGTTCCATGATAAAATACAGAATGTCCAATTAAATTTGAATTTCAGGTAAACAACAACTAATTTTTTTGTGTATGTCCTAAATATTGCACTGAACATACTTACACTAGAAATGCTATTCAGGGTTTATCTAGAATTCAAATTTAACTAAATTTTTTGGTTTTATTATTTGCAAAACCTGGTTTTTAGATTTCAGAATCACAAACAAGTGATTGTGGACCTGTATCTTTTTTTTTTATTTTTTTTTTTTATTTTTTTTTATTTTTTAATATATGAAATTTACTGTCAAATTGGTTTCCATATGTGGACCTGTATCTTGAAATACCCTAACTGAAATACTATTAACAGCTATCCTTCTAGGAGAAAAGTTTGGCTTGGGTCTTTTTGAAGGGGGTCACAAAAAAGCATAGTTTTATTAAATATGTTTCATATCAATAGCATGCCAAAAATATAAGATCTGTGCAAATGCACCCGTATTAACAACTCAAGATATTTTAAAAGTTAGGAATAACATGACTGCTCCAAAAACAATTTTAATATGCAGTTCTTTTCTATTTCACCTTAAAATTCATCATCTCTGAAACATTCCTTTTAGAAAATTCATAAAATTCTCCAGTAACAAAGATATAGCTCCATCTAGTGGAAATAATATCCAATTACAGCCCTTCATGAAGCTAGAAATATTTCCACGAGGGTTAGTAAACTATAAAATGTATATACACTACACACACACACACACACACACACACACACACACACACACACACAGTGGATGCTTTTCTGTGCCTTTCCTTTTTCTTTTCTTTTCTTTTTGAAGCCAGATAGGACCCAAAGGTAGCATAGTCATAGTTTTTGCAAGATCTGCTCTTGCCTTAGATTTGGGTTATGAAATATAAATGTATTTTTATATTTCATATTCTATTTTGTTATATAATGTATATAGAAAGTATATATATATATACAGAATGTCCAAGTAAATTTCAATTTCAGATAAACAACAAATAATTATGTATATTATATATCTAATTATATATATATGTGTGTGTATATATATATATATATATATATATATATATATGTTTATAATATATATGTAGTTTCTTGTGTAGGCCTTCTAGGCCAAGGGCCGGAAAGGGCTTATAAAACATACGGATTTGAAGGGGTGATAACGTGCCACCCCAAAACATGCTTCTTTGGCATATTATATTATGATTTTTTTGAATTAAAATTACTTGGGAACAGCCAAGGCAAGAAGGACAATCAGAATCTCCTCTGTCTCCTGAAAGCAGGAAATACATTCCCCATATGTAAGTCACTTTTGTTGTACCAGGAGGGTAGAAGGGATCCTTATCCCCAGAGACAGAGTTTAGGGCTGAGAAGGCTGCATAAACAAAACTGGTTACTTAACTAATTTAGTACCAGAGGCCCAAACCCCTTTGGCTTGCCAATTCTTCATAAATTCATCGTTTCCTTGTCTAAAAGGCATAAAAGCTTCCTGCCTTGGTCACTTCTTTGAGTTTCATATTTTCATGGGGCTCCTGTCCATGCAAAATTAAATTTGTTTTTTCTCTTGTTAACCTGTCCTATGTCAATTTAAGTATTAGACTAGCCAAAGAACCTAGAAGGGAAGAAAGAACTTTTCCTCCCCTAAAATTGTATGCAAAATATTGTGTTACTTGCGCGTGTGCATTTTATCTGGAGAGAGCTTTAGATCCTTACTAAAGAAGCCACTAAAGGTTACAAAGTTTCCCCTGAACAGCCACTTACTTCTCTCCAAGGACTAGTCACCTTTGCTCCACTGTTTTTCCCAGATGACCACAAACTAACCCCACACCAGAAGTTCCTTCTCAGCTGCTGGCTCTGCTCAGCACTTAAATACTGAGCCTGAACCAAACACAGGCTTCACTGTCAATAAGAAAAAGTCTGCCACATAAAGTTTATATGGATTTTTATTTTATTTTTTTTAAGATTTTT
Source organism: Panthera pardus (assembly GCF_024362965.1). Classification (NCBI taxonomy): domain Eukaryota; kingdom Metazoa; phylum Chordata; class Mammalia; order Carnivora; family Felidae; genus Panthera; species Panthera pardus. The sequence goes on along the minus strand of NW_026526721.1, from coordinate 94,360,809 downwards.
TTTTTTAAGTAATCTCCACACCCAATGTGGGGCTTGAACTCATATACATTTTTAAAACAAACAACAGCAAGATCTAGCAGAGGAGGAACCAGGGACTAAAAATAGAGTCAGAGAGAAATGGCATCCAAGTAAAAAAGCCAGTCTTTCAAAAGTTTCAGTTTACCTCATTAGCTTTCTTGTTAAATAAGGATAATTCCGTTTTCTTTCTGATTTTATTTTTCTGAAATTTATATTTATTTATCGCACCATTTAGAAGGGAAAACAGTTTATTCTGGAAGTACTTCAGTTGACATTTCTCAGTATTAATTTTATATGTAAATAAACCACATCTTCCTTGTTTAAGGTATACGAATAAGAACTGTTACAATCAAAGGTGAGTTTGTTTGGGAAATATCTCCCTCTTGAGGGCATTATTATGTATGCAACAGTATATCGTGAACTTGAGCACTCTATTATATACTGGTGGGGGAAACCGAGGTTAATTAGTGCAAACATCTTGGAGAACAATTTGGCCAGATCTATTAACATTTCAAAACCCATAAATATTAAGACCTGAGGGTAAGGACAGTCATGCGAGCACTATGTAGAGTCACAAAAACTGTAAGCCACCTAATAAGGTCCAGTACTAGTGACTTCTCAAATTAAATATGATAATGCTTACAGTAAAATAACATAGAACTATTAAAAGTTAGAAAATCTATGTATACTGACATGGATTTATCTCCAAGCCATGCTTGCACATATATTTATACGTGTATAAAATTAGCTCCAGGTAAATACTGATAATAGTTATTGCATCTGAGAGAAGAAACCCGGTTGGGAGGGGTCAGGGAGAAGATATACTTTTCACTGTATATCCTTTTAAGTAAGAACCGAATTTTTAACCATCTGTTTGTATTACTTGTAAATTAAAAAATACAACAAATTAAATGTTTTGTAATATTTTTGAAGTAGAACTTATACACAAAAAGTACACAAATCATATGTGTAAAGGACAAGAAATGTTTACAAAGTTAACATATCCATGTAACAAAAACTCATACTGAGGAAAAAAGCACTACCAGTATATATTTAAAAGAAAATCCTAGAAGTTTTATCATTTTACCTGTAAATTTTTCAGTATGTTTCCTGAAAGAATTGCAATCTAAAATAGAACCAGAGGAAATGAAATGGAGAATCTCAGGCAGACACCCTCAGGAAAAGAAAACTTAAGAACTGAGAGATTGATTTCCTGTAAATGCCTGATTTACAGAAAACTGAAACTTATCTCCTGACCAATGAACATCCACCAAGAAACCCTGCCCCTTCTCAAGCCAATGAGCTTACTGCATGAACTCTGGCTAGACTCCACCCTCTTTGCACTCCCTGCTCATAAATACAGTCCACCCCAAACAGACTCAGCTGTAGTTTCTACAACATACATTTTCCAAATTCCAGTTCCTCTGCTATGCCTGAATAAACTCTGTTACTAGTAATTTAAGCTTGTCTCAGTTTACCTTTTTATTTGGGCTGACACTGTTAGCAGATAAAAACATAACCATAATACCATTTTCAAACCCAATGAAATTAACAATGATCAAAATTTTAAGTAGTTAATGCTTCATTTTTTTTTTTTAATTTTTTTCAACGTTTTTTATTTATTTTTGGGACAGAGAGAGACAGAGCATGAACAGGGGAGGGGCAGAGAGAGAGGGAGACAGAATCGGAAACAGGCTCCAGGCTCCGAGCCATCAGGCCAGAGCCTGACGCGGGGCTCGAACTCACGGACCGCGAGATCGTGACCTGGCTGAAGTCGGACGCTTAACCGACTGCGCCACCCAGGCGCCCCAATGCTTACATTTTTAATACCCAGCTCATGTTCAATTTTCTTTGCTTTCTCAAAAATGTCCATTTACATTTTATTTGTTTGAATCACAATCCAAAAAGGTCTACACATTATATTTGATTGATTTTTCTCTTAAGTCTTTTTATTCCCTCAACAGTCCTATCCCCTTTGGTTAATGCTACTTCTTTATTGTTGAAGAAACTGGTAGCTTATCTTGTAGAATTTCTCACATTCTGGATATGGCTAATTGATTAAATCCTCCTGGTATGATTTAACATGTTCTTTATCCACTGCATTCTTTGGAAGCCAGTAAATAGAACTAAAGACTCAATATGCTTTCTTGAGTTGGTAAGTAAAAATGTTCTATCATGCAGTATGTTTAGGAAATGCTGTACATTTTTGTAAACCAATGAATGAAAGTTCAAATAAAGACCCGAAAAGTCCCCACGTGAGGTAATGTTTAATTGTGTTTAACTGAGCATTTCCCCATGTGTTTTGTCGATGTTGTACTACACATTACACTCACATGGAACTAGAGTTCTGTTTCTCACAGTCTGATAAACTCTGGAATAGAAGATCTGAATGATCTTTTCAGAATTCTGTAATGTTGTATGGTGCTCACGAGTGTTTGTTGGTAGATTAATCCAACAGACATTTACTGTGCGTTTTCTATTTACAGAACTATACTTGAAAACACTATTTCTGTTCTCAAGAAAGAAGACTGAATGGATGAATTAGCTTGTGTTCAGAAAGTAAATGCACATATACTTACACATGTATAAAATTAGCTCCAGGGGCGCCTGGGTGGCTCAGTCGGTTGAGCGTCCGGCTTTGGCTCAGGTCATGATCTCGCAGTCTGTGAGTTCAAGCTCAGGTTATGATCTCGCAGTCTGTGAGTTCAAGCCCCGCGTCAGGCTCTGTGCTGATAGCTCAGAGCCTGGAGCCTGCTTCAGATTCTGTGTCCCCCTCTCTCTCTGCCCCTCCCCCACTCATGCTCTGTCTCTCTCTCTCTCTCTCTCTCTCAGAAATAAACATTAAAAATAAAATAAAATAAAATAAAATAAAATAAAATAAAATAAAATAAAATAAGCTCCAGATAAATACTGGTAATAGTTATTGCATCTGAGAGAAGAAACTGGTTGGGAGAGGTCAGGGAGAAGATATACTTTTCACTGTACACGATTTTCAGTAAGAACTTATTTTATTTTATTTATTTTTTATTTTTAAACATTTATTTATTTTGAGAGACGGCGTGTGAGTGTGAGAGGGGCAGGGAGAGAGGGAGACACAGAACGTGGGGCAGGCTCCAACCATTAGCACAGAGCCTGACGCGGGGCTAGAACCCATGAACTGTGAGATCACGACCTGAGCCGAAGTCAGTTGCTTAACTGACTGAGCCACTCCGGCTCCCCTACACATGCTCCTTTAAAGCATAAGCCAGTAAAAAAAAAAAAAAAGTCAGTGGTGCATATTGTAGAATTATGGAGTGAAGTGGCTTTGTGGGGTTTATTGGGTAAGCTCCAATGGCAAGATCAGCTTTGCAGTTTAGGGACAAGAATTGGAAGCAGATTCAAGCCAAAAAAGACCCCAGAAATCATCTGGTCTAGTCTTGTCATTACATGAAACCAGGAATAGCAAAGGACTCTCATGGCTGATGAGGGATACAGTTTAAGATTATTCCTGCTGCTAAACTTACTGAAACCCTGGGTAGGTCCCATTCAAGTTAATTTCTTTGTAGGTGAACTGTTCTGCTTTGTTTTCCCTCTGGAAGCTTTTAGGATTTTCTCTATATCCTTTAGAGTTCTGAAATTTCTTCAGGATGTGTCTAAGTATGAGCTTTTCCACATGAGCATCCTGCCTGGCTTACAGTTGACCCTTTCAGTGTGGGGATTCAAGTTTCCTTAGGCGGAGGAAAACTTTTTTGTGTTCCTTGTATTTCCATTTCTGGGTCAGTTGTTTCTAAGTACTCATCCCATCTGGTTTTCTGTGATGTTATTTGTTTTATTCATTTGGGGTGATACTTGGTTGATCCTTCCACATTCATGAATAAGAAGTCATGTTAATTAATTGGCTTGGGATTCTTTTGCTATTAGATGAGTTCACCCAGAAATGCACACAGAGATCAATTTGATCTCTTCCTCACAGTCTAGTGAGGAAGGAAAAAAGTAACCCGAAAATTCTGTCAAAGTGTCAGGATGCCTGTGTTGCTTCTTGAGCAAAGAGAAAAGGTTGTGGGATGAGTTTGCGTGCCAGGGGGCTCCAAGTGTGCCCCTCCCCCAACTTTAGTAGCTGCCTCTGGCTCCTCCAGGGTTGTCCTGAAAATGCAGGGGGGCTGCAGAAAAAAGGAAGGAGCAGAGAAGTTCCGACTTAAGAGCTATGGTTTGGTGGTGTGGCTATCTGGACAAGAAGAAAGTTTAAGCCTTTTTCTTTCTCTTGAAGGATACACTTCTGAATTTCTCAAAGATTTATCAGTGAGAATCTTTAGTTGCAACAGTTGTGACCTGCACAATGCGTTTTCCTAGACTTTGCACTTACTACCTGCAGCCCCTGAGTATTTGGCGGCCCATTCTACACAGATTCTTTTCCTTTGAGGTCCCATCTCTTTTCCAAGTAGTTCTCTAAGGTGGAAAAAAACTTGGGCCAGGCCGGGTCTTTCCCCACGGACCGTATCTGTCCAGGGGAAATGCTTGCTTATATAACCCCGCATTTGTGAAAACACACCTCTCATCACTCTGCTGTTGGAGGTAAGCGGCTCCGGCCATTGCTTTAGGCCTTCATTTCTCAAGGATGAGTCAAGCATCCTGGAGTCTTCAGCTTCTCATGTCCTGCAGTCAGATAGTGAACTAAGGCTTACACAACTGGAACCAGGGCATCTCTTTTGTAAGCTCTGAGGAGACTGTAAACACCTCGCTTTGGAAAATGGGCATATTTTTAGTTTTGTTCTCAGTTTTGGGGACCACAGCTGGAAGGGGAGAGAAAAGGGAGAGAAGTCCCATTGTAAAAGTTTGTTTCATGCCTGCATGAAAAGAATAAGGGTGATGAAATAAGGAATCTTCCAATACCGTGCCTTCCAAGCAGTGGGCCCGCTCCCATGATTGATTTTATTGCAACAAAGGTGTGTGCCAGACAACCTCTCTATCAGGCCAATTGGTGGGTCTCAGGCAGGAAAAAAAAAAATGCTTGATTCTCCCAAGAAGCTGAATGGAGCCAGTCAAATGTGCATCACTCTGAGAAAGGATTGCCTGGCCGAGAGAAGTTTAGAAACCTTTTGACGCTGAGCCATTTACAGAGCATGAGCATTGAAATCAAATGGGCCTGGGTTTAAGTTCCAGTTTGGAACTTATTAGCTGTGTGACCGTAGGTAGTCTGTTTAGCACTCTCAGTCCTTGGTTTTCTGATTTGTGAAAGGGAAATAATAGCAATTTGCAGGATAGCTATAGAGATTAAATGAGATATAGTGTGTAAAGATTGTAAAAGAGAAGTCCACTGGTGCCTAGAATCCCTTTCTCCTTCTTTGTCCCATTAACTTCCATCGTTCCCTAAAGACAGCTCAAGGTCAGCGGCCTCCTCCAGAAGGCGTTTCTGGATTACCTTTCCCACTCTGCAGGGTATAGGTGCTTCCAAAGCACCTTGTTATGTCTCTATCATGGCACTGACCACACTTACCTAAATTGTTTGTTCCTATGTTTGCTGCCCCCCTTAAAACTGAGCCTCTTTGGGTACAGAAAGCACATCTAAGTCACCCATAAACTATCAGGACAGAGCCTGGCAAAATAGCAATCAATGACCAGACATTTGTGACATGCCTAGGATCTGTGGAATTCACCATTCTGCCTCCGGGAGAAGAGGGAAAGAGCATTTGCATGTTAATGGATCCCTCCCTTGGGGGAAAAACATATCCAATCAATCATAATTGAGATAGTAGATCCTGATTCCCAGGTCTGTTTTTTTTGAATCACAAAAATCTAGGACAGGGAAAAACTTTAGAGAGTACCACATCTTAGGGGGAGGGGACATATGCTACTTTCAAGAAGCATGCATGTCTTAAAAACCTTATTTAATATTGTAAGTTTATATTTAGGAAATTTAAAGAACCTTACTTTGTTGTGTTTTGGAATAGACACACCAAAAAACTGGGGCGCCTCGGTGGCTCAGCGGGTTGAGTAACCAACTCTTGATATCCGTCCATAGTCCCAGGGTCGTGGGAACAAGCCCGGTGTTGGTCTCCACACACAGGCTGAGTGTGGAGCCTGCTTAAGATTCATTCTTTCTCTCTCTCTCTCTCTCTCTCTCTCTCTCTCTCTCTCTCTCTCTCCCTCTGCCCCTCCCTCCTCTGCTTGCGTGTACACACACGCACCCACTCGCTCTTTCTCTCTCTCAAAATAAATAAATAAACTTAAAAAAAATACCAAAAAACCTTGGTTGGTGTGGATATTTAGGCATCAGCCATATGATGGGGAGGGCAGTCAGACCTGAGCAAGGCAACACGACGGGTCTGTGTTCCTCAAAAGGAGGCGGGGTTACTAAACTGAGAAATGCCGGCCTATTTACAACCACTTCTTTACACACAGATGCGGAGACTCAGGTGGCAACGAGGGGTTGTCTGAGGTTGCATAGCCAGTAGCCAGCAAGGCAGAGCTCTCAACCCCCAGATCAGTGCTCCTCCACCGCCCCATGCCTGACCATGGCCTTGTGCAGGGAGGAAGTGGCCCCGCCCCAGGGCAGGGGAAGCACTGAGTCAGGACTGAGAGGTGGATGGCACAGCGTGATCCTGGGCCTGCCAGTTCATCCGAGACTCAGTTTCCTCATATGCAAAATGGGGAAGATAATATTCTGCCACACAGGGCTGGTGATGGATCAAAAAAGAGGAAGAGAAAGCCCTTTACAAATGGCACCACTGTATTTAAAAGTGGCCCTTCTGGCATTTATATCATCCACGCACACTAAGGCTGTAAATGTAGACAGTTGCAACCACCTCAGCAGCACCACGGAAGGGATTTCCAGACAAGTAGGAAAATCAATGCTAATCCAGACTTCCTGAGTACTTTGTAATCAGGGGTAACCGTGTAAGTGGGTAGCCACATGGGAAAAAGAAAGGTTACATTGGATTTACTTTTCAAATTGTAAACCAGGATAAATTCAAAATAGAACATAGACTTAAAGTTTAAAAATGAAACCATACCAGCATTAGAAGAAAACATGAATTCTTCTGCAACTTAAAAATGGGAAAACTTTTCCAACCATGGCTCAAAATCCTGAAGTAATAATCAGTAAAAGATTAATAGATTTAATTACATAAAAATAAAAATAATGCTTCTAAAGCAACAAGACAAAAGCAAACACCATAAGTATGGGGAAAAAACAAATGACAAACTGAAAAGAAACTGTGCAACATACATCACAGACAAGAGTTTAATAGCCTTAATATACAGGGAGTGCCTAAAAATAAAAAATAAAAAGACCAAGAATCCTATGTATGCCCTAGAGATAACAAACAGGTGTCCCACAGAAAAAGAAATGCAAATGGTCCTTTATTAACTTATTAAGTGGCATTTATCCTCACTCATAAGATAAATGAAAATTTAAACTATCCTGAAAACAATGTCTCACTTATCAGATAGACCAAAAAAACCAAAATGGACAACATAATCTGTTGCTAAGTCCATGGGAAAATGGGCATTTTCATACACTGCTGGTAGAGAGGATAGTGTGTGTGAGCAGGGGGTATAAAATGGTACAAACCGCATGGGGGGAAATTTGGCAATATATATTGAAATTACACATTCATTTATCTTTTGACCTAAGAGTGTCACTTCTTGGGATCCACTCCAAAGATTTAATGGCAAAGATAAGAGGCTTTTCACTGCAGCACTAATTATAGTAGCAAAAGTTTGGAAACAATTCAAATGTCTATCAGTAAACAACTGGTTGAATAAACTATATATATATAACTATATATATGTATATATATATAGTTATATATATATATAGTTATATATATAGTTTTATATATAGTTTTATATATATATATATATATATATATATATATATATATATATATATATATTATTTTGAGAGAGAGTATGTGAGCAGAGGAGGGGCACAGAGGGGGGCAGGGGGAGAGGATCCCAAGCAGGCTCTGCATGGTCAGCACAGAGCCCAATACAGGGCTTGAACTCAACAACCATGAGATCATGACCTGAGCCAAAATCAAGAGTTCTACACTGAGCCAACCGGGCGCCCCTAGTCTTCTTTAAATATACTTTGTTTGGGACTTTGGAACCTTGTAAACATTTTACACAATTATAAAATAGAAAAAGATTTTAAGTGAACTTTTTAAAATCAAAAGTAAAATGAAACAAATGAACCTGTATGTCGAGTTTGTGCCCAAACCACAGAGAGATGAATCATTTCTAGTGACTTTAAAACACAGGACTTTTTTCATTCCTAGTGGAATATACAATAAGGACAAGAAGAACTGCAAAACAATCTTAAATTGCAAAGTATATTAAGGGTAGTAATATTCGTTTTGCTTTTGGTGACTATTACATGTGTATTGTGAGGTAAAGCAAATAAATACTTGTGTTGGTGTCGCTGAATTTTTCAGCATAGAGAAAGGAAATAGGACTATACAATAGATGACGTAAAAACTGTCATGGTAAATTTGAATTGGATGTATCAATATAAATTTTATTATTTTGAAAACCAAGTTTTTTGAGAGCCAGCTGCATATTGCAGTATCAGAAAGAGAAACACTTGTCTTTGGGAAGCTTATACACCAGTGGAGGAAGACAGAGAGTAAAGTAAAATGCCTATGGTACATGGTAAATAGTAGGAGAAAAATAAGGGAGATAGGGAATTATGGGAGTAAATAGGGTCAGGAAAGGCTTTACTGAGAAGAGCTCAGAGTAAAGACCAACTAGACATCTAGGGGAGAAGCATCCAGGCAGGCACAGGGGCGAGCAGAGTAAGCCCTGAGGCAGGGGTGCCTCTGGTATATTCAGGAATAAGGAAGTCTCTGTGACCTGAGCTGAATGTGTGGTGGAGAGAATGAGGTGACGCCTCTGAAAACCACTCACCACAACACAAATATCTTTTTCAAAATGTGGATCGCATTGTATCACATTAGTTTATTTAAAATTCAGTAGCTTCCCATTGCTCTCAGGGTAAAAGAAAACATGGATTTCTGCCCTGCATGGGGCTGGTTTCCACCTACCTTTCCAAATTCTTCTCATAATCACGACTCTATTCCAGGTAGACTCTATACTAACCAGATTGTCAATGTCCTGAGAATTTTACCTATGTTGTTCTGCCTGAAACACCCATTTTCCTTTACCCAACTAATACCATGTCTGTTCTAGGTTAGCTCAAATACTTCCTGTTACCTTCTTTGACTAGATCAAATCCCTCTTATTAACGCCTCTCCTTTGTTGTACTCAAGTTTCTATGGGATTATCTAGTCAGTTTCCCTCACCATACTAGAGTAGGCTGTTTTTACTCCCTTGTATCCACAATGCTCAACAAAGGAAGCACAGTAGGATCTTGGTAACTATTGGCAGAAAACATGAACAATTCAAACAAGGCAGTTAAGAGGTTATTACTATTGTCAGGAAAAGAACAAAGGAGTTGTTGTACTAGGGTAGTAGGTTAATAATATTAGGGACCACTTCAAGTTTTTAATAATCAAGAGAATTAACATTTAAAAATATTTTCGGCTTATTTTGAGAGAGCAAGAGCAGGGGAGGGGCTGAGAGAGACGGGGACGGCATCCAAAGCAGGCTCTAGGCTGACAGCAGCAAGCTTGATATAGAACGGTGAGATCTCACCAGGTACAGTGAGATCATGACCTAAGCCCAAGTCAGATGCTCAATTGACTGAGCCACCCAGTAGCCCTTTTTTAAATGTCTGAGAGAACAGTGGAGGGGCAGAGAGAAAGAGGGGGACAGAGGATCCCAAGCAGGCCCCATGCTGACAGCAGAGAGCCCGATATGGGGCTTGAACTCATGAACCATAAAATCATGACCTGAGCCAAAGTTGGACACTTGACTGAGCCACCCAGGCGCCCCAAAAGAATTAACATTAATTATTCCAAACATTCCCAAACCAATTAAGTAAATGTGTACATCAGGTTGTTATAGTCAAGACGCTATTTTTGCAACATGATTCTACTGGTATCAGGGCCTGTGTTCCAAGTACCTGAGTTACCACCTTCAGGTTAGAAAAGGAAAAAGACGCATTACTTAGGACCACTGGAAAACAAGAAAATTGGTACGGCTCTAGTACCCCCATCCCAGTATTCTTTTCTCCTGCAATCTCAATTTTACCAAACCATTCTGCTTTGCTCAAAGACTTCTTTATTCGGGGGAAAGGGTCCATCCACTGAGAACTAATCAATAGACAACCACTTTTGGAATTACCAGTAAGGAGGTGTCAAAGAGGGGACAAGATTCTAACTGGCTAAGTAAATTATTCAGACAAGGAACACAAAAGCAGATTTAGTGGGTAAGAGATCAATGGTTCTGACTTGGAAGGTTTTGAGATTCTAGTGCTTACAAGGCATCTGGTTTGAGATGTCAAACAGGCAATTAAACATTGGTTTAGAGCCGTGCCCTGCTCACGCATAGTTTTTGTGTGAATTAGGAGTCCGCATCCTCTGAAGCAGAGGGCACAAGTGCTTCAGTTGTGAGCACTTACGTGCAAGAACTATTCTAGGCACTCAGAATTGCCATTTTCAAAATGTACAAAAATGTTTAAGACTGTCAAGACAATTTAAAATATTTCACTATATAATCATACACAATACTGCCCTTCATTATTTCCTATGCATCACTACATACTTTGAGGACACCCATAAAAGGAGTAAAACTTCAGAAATCCTGAAAAACAAAAAAAAATTCTACCAGCTATACACAATTTAAATACTGCTCAGGAGCACCAGGGGTGCTCAGCTGATTAGGAGATTGAGCCCTTCATTGGGCTCTGTGCTGAGGGAGAGGGATTCTGTCCCTGCGTGGGATTCTGTCTCCTCTCTGCCCCTCACCCCATCCACACTCTCTCAAAATAAGTAATCTTTAAATACTGCTTACAACAACTATCAAAGGAAAGGCCAGAATCATGTAAACAACATACACTTAAAACAGAAAAGGCAGAAGCTTAACACACAGGGTACAGTGTTTTTTATTCACCAATAAACTAAAAGTCCATTTCTAGAGGTTTCTTTCCTTTGCATGCTTCATTTGTTTTATTAGCGAGCAAAACCCTGTAAGAGGCTGCCGTATCTAGTCTTCAGATTCAGATCCATCTTCATCTTGACTAATCTGGAAGTAACGAAGTTCGTAAGTCTCCTTGTCAGATGCAACCACACGAAGCCAATCACGAAGATTGTTCTTCTTAAGGTATTTCTTGGTAAGATATTTCAAATACCTGTAAGATAAAAACGAATTTCATTAAGAAACATAATTATCTACCATGCACAGGATTATCATATAAGACATGCAGTTGTATTCATCTTTAATGTTCCCTCCAAAATATTTCATTTGTATCAAACATTGTGGAAGGTTGCTGGGGACAGAATAATTAGGCAGCTTCTCAACCCCAATTAGAATCAGTTCATGTCCTACAAACCCTATTCCCCCACCTCCCTAAAATAAACGTCCTTTATGTTGAAGCTAAAGAGAGAGCCACAGTAGCTTGCTCTTCAGTTTTACTGCCATAACAAGATTACGTTTTAATTAAATACATAATCTCATTAGGGTGCCTGGGTGGTTCAGTCAGGTAAACAACTGACTTGATTTCGCTCCAGTCATGACCTCAGGGTTCTGGAATCGAGCCTGGTGGAGGCTGCTTGGGATTCTCTCTCCTCTCTCAAAATAGATGAACCTAAAAGATCAGCACACCTGCAACTAGCATATGGCTCAGTTCTTACAAAGAACTTTCAGCATGGTCTCATTTCATCACTCCAGCCACTCTCTTCCATTTATGCTTTACGGTAATTCTGAACTACCAAGCATTCCTCAAGCTTCTGTTTTTCTTTAATGCCGGTCCCTCTCGCAGGAATTACATCATTCGACTGGCAACACTGCTGATCTCAGGTTCTCTGCAAATTCTTAGCCCGATCTCTACCTTCAACACAGCTATTATAGCACTGCATTTTACAATTATGTGCCTATTATAAGATCCCTGAGAATATTACATTTTCACCCCTGAATCCCTAGTGATTAACCAAACAGCTAACAAGCGTCACTACTTTAGTCCAAGCCACTACCATCTCCTCTATTCTCCCATTAAGTTTGTTGTCTTCAGCTTCACTTCTCAACTACTTAATACTGCACTTCACTGTCTCCACTAGAATTTAAGCTCCTTTGGTGGTACGTACTTGGCTTCTTGGCCCACTGCTGGGCTATCCAATCCTACAACAGTGCTACCATATAAATTTGTTGAGTAAATTAAATGAACCTCTGACTACCTGCCTATGCTAAACCAACCACCAAAACCTTTAATTTATATATATATATATGAAAACATTTACATTAGGCAAATTGAGACGTTACTTCCAAGTTACACATTAGACACGTTTCTTGCAACATATTCTAATATTAAATCATCTAACATCATTAAAGTTTATATATAATTTGGATTTCAGGGACTATAATGTACTGGACAGGAGCCTATATTCCAGCAAAAATTTATGCTTACTGACAACCAGCCTAAGTAATTGGCCCAGTTACTGAATATATTTTCCATTCACACAGGCTATTAGGAAGTTCAAAACACTTTTCATGTGCATCTCTGAACGTATCAACACATCTATCCCTGCATATGAAGAGAAAATATTAGGATTACGTATTCTGTAATATTCACAATTACCATCATTTCACTAAAATATTATGGGAAACAAATACTAACCTTTTAGAGAACTGTTTCTCAGAAACAACTGTGATTTTATTCTTGATGCGTTCAATGTGAACAACATTCCCCAGATTTCCAGTTTTTCCATTGACTTTAACCTTCTCCCGTAGAAACTGTTCCTATTTTAAAACAGAAAAAATGCAAAACTAGGGAAGAAAACCCTAGATTTTCACTAGGGAAGGTACCCTAGGAATAGAGCTTAGGTTAAAATCAAGAATTATATACTTAAATCATCAAGCACTCTAATACAATGATAAAAACAAGCCAAGGAGAGTGATACTTACAAAATTTCCAGAATCAAAAATTCCATCTTCTACTGGATGAGTAAGGTCCAAATTAAATTTCCAGGTTGACTTCTTAGGCTTCTTGTCTTTCTGCTACAGATAGTTAACATAATTAGGACTAGTCCATTCACTCATTTTTATATTGCAAAACTTTCTGTTATCAGCCCAAAGATGCACAGTGTACTGTGATGTCATATTATGAAATGGTGCAAAACTGTAAAAAGTCGCTTAATTTATCTATTGGGTATACCCCTTTTTCTTAGTCTGTCAGAAAAGGGGTACACTCCTTAACTTGTTTAAACCGGGTTTTTGTGAAATCCAATGGTAATTCTCCCTGTTCACCATGCAAGTGTCTCAAAAGTGCAAAACTCAAGAAAGCAAGAAGCGTATGGGTAGCCACTATTAGTTCTCTGAATGAGAAAATTCCAGAGAATCCTATATTTACAACTGGAAGAGATTAATAAGAGAATCAATTTACTTTCTACTGTAAATTAAAATTAAACCACGACCTGGGGTTGGTTTAAACCTCTAATCAAGTCCATTCTGTTCCAATTATCAAGAGAAGTTTTATGGGCTTTTAGTATTTTCCAGGTCACTGATGTTCAATTTTAAATTATCAGGTACTATTTACTATAGGCCAGGCCCTATGGGAAACAGGTAGTATACACCACTTTGCCCAAGCTCTATACACCAGAACAGGATACTCTATCCACTCAAGCCTAGAGAATTAAATCATTATTGTGTTATAAGAGAGAAAAAGGAGATATTTAATCCAAGTATGTAATTTAAAAAACATATGTAACTTTAGTTTGCCATACCCCAAACTCAGAATTATCACATAATCAGGCTGTACAAGTAAAACGTTGCTCTGGCTACTATCAGTATACATTCAATGTCCTAAAAACAGACAAATCAGTATTCATCAGAGGATGCATCTTCAAATTAGATCCACCCAAACGGATAGCAAGTACTAATGCCAGTTTGCTTTTAGGTAGACGAGTAATTTGCACCAAAAAAAAAAAAAAAAAAAAAAATCGCCTCCAAAACTTAGAACTGGTAAGTCGCCGACGTATACCTACCTTTTCAAATGCTCTTTAGACTGGTTTTGATATCTGATTCCCTTATTAACAACGTAAATAAGATCTTTTCACGCTTTTTTATCTGCCTAAAGTCGTGACTTTCACCTTTAAAAAAAATTCCTTCATGAAGTAACAATGACAATTCTTCCTTTAGTCCTAAAGTTCTCTGAAACTGTCGTAGCCTCGGAGCTCCCTCCGCGCTGGCGAGGCTATCAGACCGGCCCGATTACCCACATTTCTTTCCTGGTGCAAACGAATAGGACAGCATCGGCATTTCCAGAAGCGAGACTGAAAAGAAAAAGGCCCCAGTGCTGTCCTACTATCCTTGTTCATCGTCGTGCCTCCTCCTTCCTTGCGCTGCCACAGCCACCCATCCCAAGCCAGTTCCGGACGGAGCTCGAACTCTACTAGACCGCATGGCAGTCTCCAGAAGTCTCGAAAATAACAACTTGTAATTTTAACAACGTGCTTGTGCTCCTAACCTAGTCTCCATTTCAACTCTTCCTTTATCTCGAATGAGAGGTCCCCAACTCGCAAAATTTTTGTAGATGTAAAAATCATCTACACCGGAGTAACACGCTCCCACCCAAAGAACGCTCACTCACCGGCGCCATCTTGAAGGCCAACCGTGGGATCAGAGAGAAAGCTACAGGCGCTCTTCACGTATTTATAGCAAAACGTGCTGCGTCACGCGCTGAGAACGTACGCTCGCTGCCTCCCGGAAGAGAACGTGTGGAGGCCGGTAACCCAGGAAACTGGGGCGTGGCCAGGGTGGATAGGTTTCCTACGCAGTCAGGTTTCCCGGGAGCGCCGGCTAGTGGCCATTGTAAAGTAATTCACGAGTTTCCGCTAAAGACATCACTAATCCACGGACCTCAGAGGTCTCTGCAGTTCCTGGGAGGTCGCTCTCAGATAAATACAACCGAGGGATGCAGGAATCATCTTTCATTGATCACCTAGATCTTCTTTCCAATCAGGGCAAGACAATGTCTCAGGGTGCTTTGGGATCTTCTGTCTTATATTGTAATTACAATTATGCAGAGAAAAAGTTACGTCTGTATTCATGTTTCGTCTATGAGTCTTGTTTTCTAAATGACTGTTGAGGGAAGTGTTTCAGGGAGCCAAAATAAATTGGGTTCTTGAGGAAAAAAAGCTTCCAAGAAAAAAAAAAAAGGATTGCTCTCACTTGTTCACTTGTAGAGTGTGATTTAATTTTATCATGGGTTTTAGTTAGCCCTGTGTAGAAATTAAGATGGAGTCACTCTTATGAGGCAGAATTTAGGTCAAGCAGTGATGTAAGCGGCCAAGGGCAGTGTAGGTAAGACCAGGTACCTTCCAAGCCAGTACGACTGACCACACCAAAACTGATAACCAGCAAAACCAGAGGAGGTCTGGTTGAATCCCTTTAAAAAGGAAGGATTTTTGCAGCAGACTGTCAAGACTTTCCAGATGCTGACCCTTTCGCCTCTGACCACACCAAAAAGGTGACTACCCCAAAGGTTCTGCCAAATGGTCTCTGGGCAGAACAGAGATCCTTCATTGCTTGAACATAATAAGCAGCAAGTGCTGAGAGCTGGCCTAGACCCAAGGGAGGCCTTATCATAACTCCACACTCAGAAAATGATTGCAAGTTTAGTTCATTAATTTCCTACCTCTTGTTTTATCTTGTTGTGTGCTTGCCTTGTGCTTTAATTTGTGTGATGGGTAAGAAACCAAGTTAAACGTGAAATGTCATTGAGTTTGGAATCCTGAACCTGATTTACAATTTAACTTTGCTTTATGATTGAATAAAGCTGATACTATGGAAAGACACAACTCATGTGTGCACCTTCATAGCATGCCCATGATACCCTAGGGCTCCTGACTTCCATCCAAAATACGTCCCAATTAAAGTTCAACAAATATTTGATGAGACCTAACTACTAAAATGCATAAAGCACATGAGGGTGAATGTGGGGTGGGGACAGTTTTGATGACAAAAGGAAAAAATAGCCTTTGAACTTTGAAGAATTGTAAGTTGGCAACAGATCAGAAAAATGATATCCTTCTCAATATTTTGCAATTTGTTTTACAGAGGTGAAACTATCATACTGGGAGCGAGAGGTATGGATGGGGGGGACTTTTGTTGTTAATATTCAGAAAATTTCCTAGAAAGTAACAACTGCATATATTTTTTAAAAATTTGTTTAATATTTATTTATTTTTGAGAGAGAGACAGAACATGAGCAGGGGAGGGGCAAAAAGAGAGGGAGACATAGAATCCGAAGCAGGATCCAGGTTCTGAGCTGTGAGCACAGAGACTGATGTGGGGCTTGAACCCATAAACCCTGAGATCATGACCTAAGGTCAGATGCTCAACCGATTGAGTCACCCAGGTGCCCCTATTTTTTATGACAGTGGTTAGTCATGGTGGAAATTATGCTTTAATGAAGCATACAATGTGTAGGATCTGAATATAACTATTGAATTCCTCGGAGAAATCCATTTCAAGATTTTTTTTTTTGGTCGTTTGCCTCAAGAACCAGAATTTCTTTCTCAAAGATTAAGGGAAAAACAAAAAAAGGAAATTAGCATTTTCTCCTCAAAGGCTGCTCAGGCTGTAGAGCAGAAATTATCCCTGCAGTATTGGGTATTTTGAAAATAAACTGTTAATTGATACACTATTTTATTTCTGTTGTTTTTGGCAGACTTCCATGTTATGACTGAAAAACGAAACAAAGAAATAAACAACAACAAAAAAAACCCTTTAGGAACTATTAAGTCATTTGTACACAGGAGATATTAAAATGTGCTTCAAACTAGCTAGTAATCTCAAAATAACTAAATTGAAACCATAGTGGAAAAAAAAGACTTCTCTATTTTTTTAATGCTGAAAAGACTATTAACTAGAAATGTGCAGATGGTAAGATTAAATATTGTAAATAACATAGTATTTCCCAAATTTTACACATGAACTATAAATACTCAATGCCTGTCAACACCCCCTCCTAGACAGTTCTTACTTTGAAATGGATTCTAAAACATATGAATTAAATGTCTGAAAAGAGTCAAGAAAATTTAGAATAAGGAAAAGTTACCTTTCCAGTCATTCAACTATAAGATACTATAATATATGATAGATATAGTTCTAATATAAACTTCAATCATTTGATCTACATGATTCTGGAGCCTGAATAGATCAATAAAATAAAATATAGAAGGACAATACAACAGATTGGATGGAGAAATCCCTCCATACGTAGCCACCCTAAAAAAAACAAACAAACTGGATAAAACACAGTGTTATACATAATTTCTAATGTATGATCAAGTTGGTTGAAAGTAAAAATTTTTTGGAGGCAGAGATGACAAGGCATGCTCATGTAACTTTGGGACTAGGATCAGCTCTGCTCAAATAGCATGAGAAAACTTCAACCTAAAAATATTGTTTAAAGAGTGCTTGGACTGATAGTGCTACGCAAAAGTAAATGTAGATCCTATCTGTATAGATGTACTTTAGATTCAGGCACAAAGGATTCCCTGAGATAAACTTACAGAAATATGAGTTGACAAATTTTTTTTTTTAAATCACTAAATACAAAAGAAAACAAGCAACTATGAATGAAAATCAAACTCCTCCAAAAAAACTATAAAATCAGACCAATATATATTGGAATTATATAGAATATAAAATAAGTGTCTTGAATATATTTAGAAGTTAATGGTATTTCAAATATGGTGAGGGAAACAGGAACAATCAAATTGGCTAGTACTAAAAGAAAATAAGTTCTAGAAATTAAAAATAGAAAACTTCAGTTAGCAAGAGTGGAAGAGTTAAACAGGAGAGTAGCCACAGCCGCAGAGAAAATTAGTGAATGGGAAATTACTTAGAGTGCAACATAGACAAACACTACGCATCTCCAGAAAAATATACTCAAATGACATTGTAGCACAAACAGTCCTATGGAAGCAAACTGCGCAGCTTTTTTTTTTTTTTTTTTTTAAATGCCTTTTATTTATTTTGAGACAGAGAGAGACAGAGCATGAGCAGGGGAGAGGCAGAGAGAGGGAGACACAGAATCCAAAGCAGGCTCCAGGCTCCAAGCTGTCAGCACAAAGCCTGATGCGGGGCTCAAACCCACAGACTATGAGATCACAACCTGAGCTGAAGTCAGCCGCTTAACCGACTGAGCCACCCAGGCATCCCTGCACAGCTTTAACAAAGGATGTGCTGCAGCCCTTCTATGCAAACTGTGAGGCACTGAGAGAAACTTACTACCACCTAAGAATATTGCTTTTGATCCTCCGACCTTGAATGTTCTTTGTTAAATATTTATAAATGAAAGTTAAGGGCGCCAGGCAGGGGAAATAAATCTGACGTCACTCCTGCTTGTCTTTCCTTTACTAATTTGATTAGAAAGCATTAAACATTAAAACATTAAAAACTGAGATGAAAAAGTTTATGCTTGCTTCAATGCATCTTTTCTCTCTGTGTATATTTAGGAAAACCTTAAATGGTTATTTACTTTTATTATTTCTAACAACTCTAATTTCAGAAGTAAGATTTTCTTGTTAGTGCCGTAGGAATTCTGAATAATTGATCAAATTTTAAAAAGAGAGTATCTTTTTTCATTGATTATTTTCTGTAATTTTTGTCTTGTTATTTTTAGCTTGGTCATTCAAATTATTGCCCATTTAAGTTTATTTCCACCTTTTCACCATTATAAGCAATGCTTTAAGGATCTTTTTAAATTAAAAAAATTATTATCTTAAGTCAAAAGAAATTCTCATGAAAAGAAATACAGAGAAACAAAAAAGAGAATGCATAAAAATATCTAAAATCCTACTTGCTTAGAAATAGCTTTTTAATGCATTGAGGGCATGCATGTTTGTGAATATGTATGACTAAATATAAATAATTTAGATTACGCAAGTAATTGCATTCATGTATAAAAATTGGATGGTACTATACATGCTTTTTGAATTAAAAAACTTCTTTTAGAAAAAATTACTGTACCTAAAATTGTAAAAGTTACAAAAATAGTTCAAAGAAAGCACACACACATACACACATATAAATATAAATGCATAAAAATCTGGACAAAGTCTATATAAATACATATATGTGTCTATATATCCTTTATGCGGATTTTTACTTATTATTGACATTTTGCTCCATTTATCATTTGTTTGTCCTCTTTCTCTCCATCTATATCTACATCTATAAGTCTTTGTCGGGGGGGGGGGGGGGGCACCTGGGTGGCTCAGTTGGTTGAGTGTCCGACCTCGGCTCAGGTCATGATCTCACAGTTTGTGAGTTTGAGGCCTGTATCAGGCTCTGTGCTGACATCTCAGAGGCTGGAGCCTGCTTCAGATTCTTTGTCTCCGTGTCTCTGTACCTTCCCCACTCCCACTGTGTCTCTCAAAAATAAATAAACATTGAAAAAAATGTAAATCTTTGTGGGATGTTTTCTTGATAATTTTCTCATTTATTAAATTTGTTCTGTTTAGGCTCTCTATTTCTACTGAAGCTGATTCTAATAACCATAATTTCCTAAGAAATTATATCATTTAAGTTTTCAAATTTATTTGCATAGAATTTCTTGTTTTACTTTTCTTTCCATTATTAGTCATTCCTATTATTTCTCACTTTCTATACTTGTGTTTTCTTCCTTTACCTTAAATAAATTGGCCAATGGTTTGTTGTTATGTTAATTTTTTGAAGAACCCCAATTTTATTTATTTTTTAATTTTTAAAAAATATTTATTTTTGAGAGAGAGATGGAATGTGAGTGGGAAAGGGGCCGAGAGAGAGGGAGACACAGAATCTGAAGCAGGCTCCAGGCCCTGAGCTGTCAGCACAGAGCCCAATGTGGGGCTGGAACTCACGAACTGCAAGACCATGACCTGAGCCAAAGTCGGATGCTTAACCGACGAAGCCACCCAGGCGCCCCAAGAATAGTTTTCTTTTTAATGTTTATTTATTTTTTAAGAGAGAGAGAAACAGAGTGCAAGCAGGGGAGGGGCAGGGAGAGGAGACACAGAATCCGAAGCAGGCTTCAGGCTCTGAGCTGTCAGCACAGAGCCCGACACGGGGCTCAAACTCAGAAGCCAGGCCATGAAATCATGACCTGAGCTGAAGTCAGATGCCTAACCGACTGAGCCACCCAGGCACCCCCAGAATTTTATTTTTTAATGTGTTATTTTTCTATTCACCTAATTTTTGCTTTTATCTTGATCATTTCTTCCCATGTGCTTTTAGTTTCTTTTTCTGTTATTTTTCTAGTTTGATTTAGGACTTTAATTTCACTTATGTTCATGCTTTCATTTTTATTGATATAGATGTTAAGGCTACAATTTGTTTTCTACAGCTTTACATACATTTTCTTCATCATCTTTCGGGAATTGCTTCTGTTGTAGTTCCCTTTCAACATAGTATTATGTAACAGGTTTTTAAATTTGCAGGTAGAAAGGTTTTCTTAAATTTCAATTTTAATTTCACTTGGGATTGGTATCAGAATGCTATTTTATTTATTTATTTTTTATTTATTTATTCTTAAATTTTTTTTTAACATTTATTTATTTTTGAGACAGAGAGAGAGAGAGAGACAGAGAGAGAGCATGAACAGGGGTGGGTCAGAGAAAGAGGGAGACACAGAATCTGAAACAGGCTCCAGGCTCTGAGCTGTCAGCACAGAGCCCCACGCGGGGCCTGAACCCACGGACCACGAGATCATGACCTGAGCTGAAGTCGGCCACTTAACCGACTGAGCCACCCAGGCGCCCCTCAGAATGCTATTTTAAGTATTTCTACCTTAAAGAAACTGCCGTTTTCTTTGTGCCCTAAATATTCTTTTTTTCCCCAAAAGTTCCATTTGCCTTTGGAAGAAAGGTATATTCTCTAATATCAGAGTGTTAGTGATATGTACATAAAATCCCCAAAAGATTTACCTTATTGATTGCACAGCAATTAAAAGGAACTAGAGTGACAGCAATTTTAAGTGAAATTCACACACATAATCGTGAACAAAAAAGGGCAGACAGGCTATCAGTGTTGGGTAGGTGAGCCTCTGTTCTCCCAATTAGAATCTGGTTAGGGATCTGATGGCAACCAAGGTTGCCAAGCTTTTCTGGCCCTTCCTAACACTGGGGCACAAGTCATTGTGATGCTGGGATGTGCCCATGGTGTGGCCAAAAATTATTTTACTGGATCCAGAAATAACTCTCAAATTGGACAACAGATTGATATAACCTTGTAGGTGAGTCCTTTTCCGCCAGTATACACCCAGTGGTTGTAACTGATCCTGCTGAATGTATCATGGGAACATAAACACACCTCATCTTGTGCTTAGCTTTATTGCACTTCACAGATACCGCATTTTTTGCTTTTTAACAAATTGAAGGTTATGGCAACCCTGAGTCCAGCAAGCCTGTCGGCACCATTTTTTTTTTCCAAAACCATTTCCTTACTTCATATCTCTGTGTCCTTTAGTAATTCTCACGATACTTCACACTTCTTCATTATTATTATATTTGGATTACTGAAATTTCACAAAACTTTAATGGATCAGAGGTTGCTTCTCATGGATGAGCAAGGAAAGTGGGTTTCCTGAGATGGAATCTACTGTTTGTGAAGATGCTGTGAAAAATCGCTGAAATGACAGCAAAGGATTTAGAATAGAATATAGTCAATACAGCAACAGCGAGGTTCGAGGTTTGAGAGGATTGACTTCCATTTTGAAAGTTCTATTGTGGGTAAAATATTATCAAGCAGCATCACATGCTACAGGGAAATAGCTTATGAAAGGAATAAGTAAGTGATGCAGCAAATTTCATTGTTGCCTTATTTTAAGAAATTGCCACAGCCTCCGAACCTCCAGGAACCACCACCCTGACCAGTCAGTAGTCATCAACATCAAGAGAAAACCATCTACCAACAAAAAGATTGACTTGCTGAAAATTCAGATGAGGGTTAGCATTTTTTTGCAGTATTTTTTTAATGTTTATTTATTTTTGAGAGACAGAGAGCATGAGCAGTGAGGGGCAGAGAGAGAGGGAGACACAGAATCTGAAGCAGGCTCCAGGCTTTGAGTTGTCAGCACAGAGCCCGACACAGGGCTCGAACTCATGGACCAGGAGATCATGACCTGACTGGAAGTCGGAAGCCGGACGCTTAACTGAGTCACCCACATAGCCCATTTTGCAATATTTTTTAATTCATGTGTGTACATTATCTTTTTAGACATATGTGACTGCACATTTAATAGACTACAGTATATAGCGTAAATGTAACTTTTCTATGCACTAGGAAACAAAAAAATTCACCTGACCCACTTTGTTTCAATATTCACTTTCTTGCAGTGGTCTGGAACCAAACCTGCAATCTGAGGTATGCCTGTAGATGTTATTTTTGTTTATTTTTAATGTTTATTTCTTTTGGGAGAGAGAAAGAGTGTGAACGGGGAAGGAGCAGAGAGAGTATCCCAAGCAGGCTCCACACTGTCAGTGCAGAGCCTGACATGGGGTTTGAGGCTGGATCTCATGAACCGTGAGATCATGACCTGAGCCTAAACCAAAAATCGTATGCTTAACTGATTGAGCCACCCAGGCTCCCCTGCCTGTAGATGTTTTAAATTCCCAGTGGAACACATACTTTAGATAGGCAGTCTGAGTTCTAAATGTGGCAATTCCACAGGACACCTCCTATTTGGATAGAATGTTTAATTAAAAGGTTGGGGATGGAGGAGGGATTAAGATAGGCTGACACATAACAAATTAGTCTTTTCATGCTTTTTCCCCCCTCCCATGCCTCCCTCTGGGAGCCTAGGCTACTGGTATTTGCAAATGGCAATAAAAGAGTGGGGCTGAGAGCTGGAAGACTCTAAACTGGTGCCTCTCTTACTGCACAATTATCTTGCTGATTTTGGAAGGTTATGGTATCAGTAATACTAGTTATGGATACGAGGTCACAACTGCCATGGTAGTCCTGGCATGGCTCAAATGTCAGGGAGTGAGAGGTGTTCTAGAATGGTACAGTGTGTAAAAGGAAAAAAGGGTTGAGCCACCTAGGGATGAAAATGTCCACATGGTGTTGATTACACACAGAATTGGAAAAAGGATGAAGGGTTTGTTTCAGGGACTCATCACACCATTCACATCACTGGGGAAAGAGAACAGCAATGCTGGTACGGAAGGAACACCTCAGACACTGGGAAGGTCAGGGGTAGGGGAGGAACCATTAATTGCCCTTGCATTAAAGATGTCTGGAAGAATGCAAGGAAAAGGATGAAGATGGAAAGATGTTTTTACTCTTGTAATTACAGAATTTTGAATCATGGGGCTTTTTTACATATTTTAAAACTATTAAAAATTTTAAAATGAAAACAAAACTATACCTAAATCTGGAACTAAAATGTAAAAATTACCATTCCCAGCCATAAAGCTAGGGTACTGTCTAGTAAGGATCCAGAATATAAAAACACAGTAAAAATAAGTTAGATTTTCTTTTAACAGTGATCAACTCATAAATACATACTATTTTCTTTTATTTTCTAAAATTTTTTTTGAATGTTTATTTATTTTTGAGAGAGAAAGAGACAGAGCACAAGCAGGGGAGGGGCAGAGAGAGGGAGACACAGAATCCGGAGCAGGCTCCAGGCTCCGAGCTCTGGGCACAGAGCCTGACGCGGGGCTTGAACCCACGAATCATAAGATCATGACCTGAGCCAAAGTCAGAAGCTTAACCGACTGAGCCACCCTGAGCCACCCAGGCATCCCCATACTATTTTCTAGCATAAAAATGGTTTTAGGAATGTATATGTACAAGAATAGGGCAGGCTGTTAAGTTAACTTTATGTTTATTTAATATAGCTGATGAAGTTACCAGACAAATATATTTTAATGTAACAAAAAGTTATAATTGATGTATATCATCTACAATGTAAAGGATTTTAATAATTTAGTATACCCAAAGACATTTGAATTTTACCCATTTTTGAGATGTAAAATACACAATTATAATACTCATACTACATATCTTATAATTTTAAAGTTTTAGCTAAAACATGAGTCTCTGTAGATAAAAGCAAGAATTCTCCTGTACCTAAGACAAATAAAAATGTATTACTAATAAAGTGCCACTGGATTAGACAATGCCATTTCAACTATTTCCTTTTTGGAGAGGAGAACACAAGTACATAATAATATGGAACTAGCCATTTTCATTATACTAGCAGAGAACTAGTAATGTGCATTGTATTTTGTAACAAGCACAAGAGTGCTCATTTATAGTAGGTATTAACCATAATAAAGAATTCCTTTCAAGAAAGATCACAATTATGACTTATGACAAGCTGTACAGTCATCACTGAATATAGTTTGGTGTCCAGAGTTTTTAAAAAATACAATCATGAACTAAGATGAACCCAAGTCTACCAATACCAAGAAATAGTTTTAGGGACTTCATATAAATAAAATAACCTCTCTCTCAATTGTAAAATAGGTTTCATCCAATTCTAAGGCGAGAGGAATAGTAGTGGTTGATAAAGTTTGGCAACAAGTATGTTTCTAGCAGGTGAAAGAAAGCTCGATATGCATTGCTATAAGATGCCTCTTTCACACAAGGAAAACATGCTAATTAGATGTAGATAGCACTTTTCAGGCACTTGACCTCACTTGGTAGTTAAGTTGATGTTCAGATGTATACTTAACGGAGAAACATTAAATTATATAGTGACTTCAAGTCATGTTCTCACAGAACATCTGTGTTCCATAAGCTAAATCCAAATGTTCCCGCTAAAATCAAATAATGATGCCATATATCCAGTTCAGAGAAAAAAAATTTAATAGATTAAAGTTAATAGATTGAATTTTCTCAATTTTAAGATTTTCCACAATAAATTTTTCATAAGCCTTTGTTGTCTATTACTTGTCTGAATGCTAGGAGAAAAAAAGGCTTAAAAACTATAAAATATTATGCCTAAGTAAAGTTAGAAAATTTTCAACTGTTGATCAGTTCAATATAACATACGGTTTATGGAAATATGCTCAGAGTTTGCTCTTATACTGCTTAAGAGCCATGTTTTCTCATAGTAAATTTGTTTGTGGTTCATATTATAGAATTCAGTATGTAAACATTTTCATGTACCCAAAGAGCATTACGAATTTTTGATCTGTTGTCCCTAGATATGTTTGAGAACCACTACCTATTTGTCTGGCTCTAAAAACTATCTTTGGGGTCCATGCCAAAGAAATGCTTTCAGATAGATCATTAAGGTTTGGGTTCTAAGATAAGACTACCAAAGTCTATTCTACAATGAAAACTATATGGCAAGATTTCAGTATAGATGTTATCAATGTTCCCATTTTGTTTTAATACTTAGGTTAAGTATTTTGATGTTAAGGATTTTTATTTGCATGTTATCATTGTATTACAATTTGGGAAAATTTGGCAATATACTTTCAGGCAGCTTTAAAATAATGCAACTTCAGCTCTTAGCACAAACAGCCCTGAGAACAATGCATTCAAATTACAGCTCAACTAGAAATAATCTAATTGAGAAACTTTAAAGTTACAAAAACAAATTCTGGAAAAGTTGTAAATTAAAAAAAAAAAAAGTCACAACATTTGAGGCACTACCAGACTACAGTACTTTTAAGAATTGAAAGGACTTTGTAAAAAGAACAAACATACAAAGCTGGGTGTGCATATGCACATACTCCACATTGTGCTATAATGAAAAATTGTGTCCCCAAATTTTATAGCCTAAACATTTTATTATAGCATCTCCTATTAAAGATATCATGCTCCGGCTGCAGGAGAGTTTTGGTAATTGTTATAAAGCATTGGTACAGAATTTTGTACCATAAATGGTAACGGATTCAAGAGCTTGGTTAGCAACAATTTCAAGTGACAGACAGCCCTTGGAGGGGAGAATGAAATATCATAATTATGTCTATGAGGCAAATGCTAAGTCAAAGTAGCAATGATTTGATCTATTTCAGAGGGTATTCAACTTTGTAGTAGCAAATAAGGTATAACAAAGTCTTCACAGTAGAAATAAAATATGTTGCTCTAGAAAGAAACAAATATTCCACTTGTTAATATTGTATATAAATTGGTGAAATGCCTGCCGACAAAAATGGTGTATCATCGTATAATCTATCAACATGACAGTCTACACTCTATACATGGTAACCTGTGATATTTAACATTTGCTACAAAAAAGTACAACAAATACTAGGAATCAACTTTTAGTATTTCTGATGTCAAAAAGAATGAAGTTACTGCTGTTCTATGTTAAAAAATACGTTTACCTGCTTCCTTTTAATACAATTTATAAAGCTTTACTAAATGAAATATTTTGTTCTAGAGAAACATGTACTGACTTATGTGAAAATAAACAGTCCCATATCTTTAAAATCTATACTTATATATCAGAAGAGTATTTACATTTCATTATGGTACTTAAAATATTTATGCATAAATAGCTTTTGCCATTCAAGGTATGAAGATAGAGATGCATTATAATTCACATATGCTTACCTCACAATTGAAATGTATTTATGTGAAGTTTGACAAGTTAGGAACAACAAGGGCATGCTAATCCAGAATTAACAGTAAACCAGAACACTAGTATGGTTAACTGGGGCCATGTGAGTGACCAGCAAGCAGCACAGATTGAGAACTTCCTGGAATTCCTGTGGATAACAATGCCAACCAGTAACAAGTAAAACGCACAGAACAGACTACTAAAACACTAGAGCAGTATGAAGTAGATACTTAGATGGAATACTGGAAAGAATTTAGCCTAATTCCTAATTGTGCTTCAGATGGGCAAAAGCTAAGATGTTATGCTAAAATGGTTAACTATAACCTCTATATTTCTTGTGCTTTAGAATTCCCCTTGCATTTCTCTTAAGTATCCCGTTTTCTTCTCCAAATGGGTTTGCTGAGGCCTATACAAGATTTAAAAATGTGCACAAATTAAGTAACTAAACCTATGGGATCTTCTGTTCCTAATACTATTTTCAGTATTGCTTCTCGGCCTTTTGGCTAAGATCAAGTGCCTAATACTATTTTTAGCTACTGATTAGATCGGTTACAGCATCATATATGTTTTCCTCCAGATGATAGGAACAAAGGTCTTTCAGAGGTCAAGGCATGATGAGAAAGGTCTCATAATCAGTCTTAGAGAATGATTACTGAAGTAGTGATTTTGTTCTAAGTTTAATTTCAATATAATGATTGTTTTTAAGTCAAAGGTCCTTGCAAACCCTGTGACAGTGTCTAGAATCCTGGAAATAAGATATACGAAGAGAAATGTAGCTGAGTCACCTAAAGCACTTTTTTAAATTATTCAGTTTTTAGAATTCTTTCCTAGTTATGTTTCACACTGGTAACCGAATTAAGTACATAACAATCAGAAAAAAATATATGTACTTCTCAAAGTAAGAAAAATAATCATCACAGAAAGTAACTCTTGCTCCATGATGCACTTTCAATTCACTTTAGGAAAAGTGTACATAAATTTAACAAATATTCCAAATCAATTTAAAGAATATCCAGTTTTGCTGGACAACTAAATATTTTAATGCCAAAAAATGTACTTAAAAATGGTTGGAAAGGAGGGACTACTATAAATACCAACAATTTATTCAACATATTGATAAAAAGCACTGCATAGCATCCTATAAAGCAGGTCACTCCTTTAAATACAGAGAGAGAACAAAAAGCAAAAACATAACTAGAAAGAAACTTTCTATTTTTATGCCAGTTACACAGGCCTCAAGTAAAAACCTATAGCTCTAACCAATCCCCTTTGCCACTGTCCCCTGTAGACTCCTCCTTTGTAATCTGACTTGCTAATAACAGTCAACCTACAGTTCAATGTCTGTCAACTATGAGCAGGTAGCAAAATCACTACATATAAGGTTACGTTTAGTCTTGCAACAATTTGGCAAAGGAAAGTATGACTGAGGTAATACAGGTGGCTGCACATGCCTACTAAGAAAACTGACACTTTTTGATAACATGATTTTTGGTTAAGGATTTGTGCTTGCCACACACAGGCTGAAACTGTGACAATTCCAATCCACAATCAACTCATTCTATATTAGGTCTGAAATTAATGCAGAACAATTCAACTTAAATGTGGTACTTTGATACCACTAGATGCTACATTGTCTGATTTTAAGCCCTGGTTTATCTATCAACTAAAATTCAGGAATGATTTGCTCAGACAAATCATATCTGCTGAAGCCATCTTATCTATTTCTTGTACTCACTGAAAACCACAGGAAAGTTATAGGAAAGACACCTACAAAATTAAAAAAAAAAAAAAAAAAGAATTACAAACTTGATGATTTTAAATTACCAATTGCCTACAAAACTAACTGAGTACAATTTCAAAACAATTTAAAAAAATGAGGTGGCTTATGAAGGCCATAGCTTTGGTGACAACTTAGACCCAAACTTTAGATCTGTGGTTGATCCAGACCTAACATTTTGCTCATGCCTGATGTTCCCATTTATTTGCAGGGCTTTATGGCTACAGCATATTCTTCACTCATTGCACACATAACAGACACCTAGAAGGGAAAAATGCAGGCAAAAAGTTATTCAGAAGGCAATACATATATAAGATATGTTATTATATACTGGATATTTGTGGATATTTTATACATGCTGACTTTGGAAAGAGGTATTCCAAGACCAGATAACCTACTTTCTTTATAGTTTTCCAAAGTAAAATTTCTCAAACTGTGGTTTTTAAGGTGACTTCCAGGAAACGGGAAGAATAAGAGCTATGAATGTCTCAATACTTATCAGATGTCATACTTCTGAGAGTCATAGCAAAGACAAAGAGTAAATCACCTTCACGCTTTAGTATTCCCATGCCATCTTTTCTTATCTTTCATAGCTCAGGTGCTGGTCTTCAAAACAAATTTGGGGTTGGCAGTGTCTGCTTAGCAAAAAGTGAACTTTGATACTTTCTTTGGTAATGGACCTCTCGGGGTATCATGGGAAAACCATCTCATAGAGCAGTATTTAAAAACTACATTTCATATTTGCCATTTTTGCTAACTAGTTTATGCCACAGTTCTTATAAAAAGCAATCTCCCCTTAGGTCTTTACCTGTACATCTTCACCTGCATTGTATTTTCCTTCTATTTCTTTACCTAGTTCACCTTCTGGCAGCTTAAGATCCTCACGAACTTCACCGGTTTCTGTCAGCAGGGATAAGTAACCATCCTGAATACATATCAGCTATTAAAAGAAATTATATCATTTGCAGTGATTAGATTATATCACTTTGTAATATTTACATAGTTAAGTTGCAATCCACATTAATTTGTACAAGTACACAGTAATACGTTAATATATTCTGAGCTTAAATAATGCTAAACATACAAAACCATAAAAGATGTATAGATTAAAAGTATAAGTTCACTCCTTCCTGCACACCACGTTCCCCCAACTCTCTCTCTCTCTCTCTCTCTCTCTAATATGCCCTGAAGCATTTATGTGTATGTGCACAATACAAATATAGTTGCTTTAGAAAAAATAAATGAGAATCCAAGGTGATTCCGTCTACATGGGGTCTGCTCATGTCCCTCTTCAGGAAATTAGTAACTTGGAAAAAAATCTGACATGTCTTAGGTTGTTGGAAGGAAGGGGATGTTTGTTTCCTTTGCCTTCCTTTGGCTGCCTACATGTATACTTCAACCCTTTCTGGATAGGTTGCGTCTTCTTAAGCCCTTGACCTAGACCAGAGGCATTGATACGCATCAGGTTTCTTTAGTCATCAACTATGACCTTCCCACCAACAGGGGAAACTATCCAGAGTTGGTCCTGGTGGACGATTTGGCCATAAGGGTGTGGCCCTTAACATGGTGACAGAAGAAGACAGGAGGACTCTTTGAGATATCGAGACCTTCCACAAATCCTCAATTGAGGAGATGCTCGTCAATGTTGCTGACCTCATCTGAAGGGCTGTCCTGTTACCTAGCCCTATCCAGGATTCAGGCCCTGGGAGCTGAAGAGGAGCAGGAGTGGGGAGGGAAGGGAGCCATGGGATAGACATCTTGTCAGGTTTTTTTCTTTTCTTTGAATCAATGTCACTTTTTGTGTCAAAAAAACATAAATGGGATATTACAGGTATTTTTCAGCAAGTTGTTTTCACTTAACAGTATGTCTTAGAAATCTTTCCAAATTGGAAACTATAGGCCTACCTCAGTCTCTTTAACTACTTCACAGCTGCATAAATAGATTGTAACTGATTTAACTGTTTTCCTATTAATGGGCATAAAGTTAATTTTAGTTTTCCATGATTACAATGTGTTTTATAATTTGATTATGAACAAAATTCTGTAGAAAACTTTTGGTGTCCAGTTTACTATTAACATTAGATTTTTTTTAAAGACAAACATTTGCTTGTTGATGACGTTAATGAAACAAACACAATCTAACCTACAAAGAGACACAGTTTTGATATTGCTGATTTTTTTTTATTACAGGAATGATGAAATAGCCAGGCTGTACTTATTTATTCTAGAAGCATATACAGTATGTCTAGATTTCTTTAAGTTTATTTAAATTTTAGTTAATGTATAGTGTAGTACTGGTTTCAGTAGAATTCAGTGATTTATCACTTAAATACAACACACAGTGCTCATCACAAGTGCCCTCCTTGATGCCCTTCACCCCTCCAGCCCATCTCCCACCCCCTTCCATCAGTCCTCAGTCTCTTCTCTCCCCCCCACTGCCTTCCCATATCTGTTTTGTTTCTGAAATTCCACATATAAGTGACTACTGGGGGGAATGCAAACCGGTACAGCCACTTCCACTCTGGAGAACAGTATGGAGGCTCCTCAAAAAAACAAAAATAGAACTATCCTACCATCCAGCAACAGGTGCCTAGACTTCTAACAGATTTTATAAAAGGCAATTGTTCAGAATACCAGATGCTAACATTGACAAACACAAAAGGAGTTGAAGATTTGGTCCTTACTCCCTTTACTGCTTTGTGTTACTGTTTGTAACACAAACCTACCATAGAGGTAGATTTCAAATCTCCTCTCTATGGCACTACCAAGTCTGGCTATGGCTTCCCACAGATATCTCATCAGATTTCAGCTTTTGCACACGTCTAAAACCTCAAAAACAAAAAGCATCCTCAAAGCAACTACAAATCCTTTTAATTCATCTTTACATCACTCAAACATTTGTGAGGTAGTTGGGAGAGGAGTGGGAAACAAGGAGGTTGAGGCAGAAGTGTAGTTTTTTTTATTGTACCAATCTTTGTATACACTACAAAGTGATCACCAAAATAATTCGTTACCATCCATCACCATACAATTGACCTCTTTTACCCATTTCACTCATTCTCCAATCCCCTTCATCTCTAAAACCAACCACCAATCTGCTCTATACGTTTTGTTTTCTTTTTGTTCATTTGTTTTTTACATTCCACATAGACGTGAAATCATACAGTATTTCTTTTTCTCTCTCTGACTTATTTCTCTTAGCATAATATCTTCAAGTTCCATCCAGGTTGTTGCAAATGTCAACATTTCCTTTTTTTCATGACAAGGTAGTAATCAGTTGTATATGTATACCACATCTTCTTTATTCATTTACCCATTAATGGACATTTAGGCAGTTTCCATATCTTGGCTACTGTAAACAATGCTGCAATGAACATCTGGGTACATATAGCTTTTGAAATTAGTGTTTTCATACCCGAAAGTGGTATAGCTGGATTATTATGATAGTTCTACTTTTATTTTTTGAGGAACCTCCATACTGTTTTATATAGTGACTATACCAATTTAAATTCCCAACAACAGTCCAAGAAGTTCCTTTTTCTCCAGATCTTTTCCAATAATTGTCACTTTTTGTCTTTTTGATAACAACCATTCTAACATGTATGAAATGATATCTCATTGTGGTTTTGATTTGAATTTCCCTGTTAATTAGTGATGTTGAATATCTTCTCAGGTATCTGTTGGCCATCTGTGTACCTTCTTTGGAAAAGTTTGTTTTGATCCTCTGCCCATTTTTTAATCAAATTGCTTGGGGTTTATTTTTTACTATTGAGTTCTTTATATATTTTGGACATTAACCCCTTATCAGATATATGATTTGCAAATATTTTCTCCCATTCAGTAGGCTGCCTTTTCATCTTGTTGGTGGTTTCCTTTGCTGTACAGAAACACTTTAGTTTGATGTAGTCCCACTCATTTATTTTTGCTTTTGCCACCTTTGCTTTCGGTGTCAGAACCAAAAGTGTAATGCCAAGACCAATGTCAAGAAGCTTACCACAAATGTTTTCTTCTAGTTTTGTGGTTTCAGGAATTATATTCGAGTCTTTAACCAATTTTGAGTTAATTTTTGTATATGGTGTAAGATAATCTAGTTTCATTCTTTTGCATGTGGCTGTCCAGTTTTTCCAACATCATTTATTATATAATTCTAAATAGCCACAGGCTTACAAGGCAGATCTTTTTGATTTTGGCTCTTTTAGCAATTCCCTGAAGTAGAACTTGTCTATTTCGAGAATTAAACGTTCCCACTGCCATTAGTGACTGAAACATAAAAGTCAAATAATACTACTGATACTTTGATATTTATTTATATAATGGTGGTATTTTATTTTTAAAGAGTTAAGAATTCATCAGTTAAACTGTGGGATGAAATATAAAGCATTTCAAATAAAATACGTATAGACATTATAAAATATCTAGTAAAACAACATTTTAAAAAATTAAACATCTTATTAAAATAAATTGCTATATGAAATAAAATTAAAATTTTCAAAAATAAAACTGTAGAAAAATAAAATTAAATAATGAAAATTATTTGATCTTCTTACACAAATTATTTTTAAAATTTCAGATATATGTAAAGTTACAAAAATAATACATCAAAATCCCATATTTTTCCCCTTGATTCACCCATTAACATTTAACCACATGTGCATTTATGTATATATGAATACATAAAATACATAGAATATACATTCTTGTTCTTTTCTTCTTTTTACTAAACCATTTGAGTATGTTTCAAAAATCATGATTCTTTAGCAAGAAAGACAAATTTTTTTTTCTTTCCCAAAAAAGACAAATTCTTATATAACCAACTTATTTTTTTTAATTAGGAAATGTAATATTGCTAAAATATTATTTAATATATAGTCCATATTCAAATTTATCAATTGTTCCAATATTGTCTTTGATAGAAACTATTTCCTCCCAACTCCAGGTTCATACCTTGTACATATTTGGCATGGATACGTGCATGAAGACCACCCCAGCACAATAAATATAACTGAAAAGGCCCACAGAGCTAAATTTTTTAAATGAACAGAAATAAGTATTATATGGTGACTTGATAACAAAGGGGTATGATCACTGAGTACTTACGATGCAAGGCACTGTTCTAAGTATTAACTAACTAAACCTCCCATGAGGTTTACCATTCTTATCTTCACTTTATAAATAATGAAAAAAAGGCAAGAAGTTCAATAACTTGCCAACCAAGGTCACGTAATTAGTAAGTGTTAAAGTAAGGATTCGGACCCAGCCTATCTGGCATGAGTCATTCTCTTATCCATGATCCAGTACAGACTACATACCAAAGGCTGACACTAGGATGAGGAAAGTGAAGCACTTGTTCTGAGTGCAAAATTTAAGGTGGCACCAAAAAAACTCATCAGTGATCACATATTTTAAAACTAAAATTAATACAAAAATTCCATGATGAACAAAGTATCAAAATTTTAAATAAAGACAAAATTTGAATTACTGATTTTTCCTTTTAGGTGGCTTAGTTGGTTAAATGTCCCACTTCTGATTTCAGCTCAGGTCATGATCTCACTGTTCATGGGATGAAACCCTGAGTCAGGCTCTGTGCTGACATCACAGAACCTGCTTGGGATTCTCTCTCTCTCTTTCTCAAAATAAATAAACTTAAAAAAAAAAAAATTTGTGCTCTAGGCAAGGGCATCACTTACCTCATTCCCCTTACCCTGGTCTGGGTCCTGTTGTGTCCCCAAATAAAACCCAAACTAAATTTTCCTTTATGTTAAATCTGGAGCTCCAATCAATGATTGACTAATTTTTTTTAATATTTATTTATTTTTGAGAGAGAGGGGGAGAGAGATAGAGACGGAGAGATCGTGTGTGCATGGGGGAGCGGCAGAGAGAGAGAGGGAGAGAATCTGAAGCAGGCTCCCAGCTATTAGCACAGAGCCCTGACGGTGAGGTCACGACCTGAGCCGAAATCAAGAGTCAGATGCTTAACCGACTGAAAAGACTTAAAGGAAAAATTTGGTTTGGGTTTTATTTGGGGATACAGCATGGCCTAGACTAAGGTAAAGGGAACGAGGTAAGTCAGCCTTTGCCTAGAGCACAATATTTTTTACAATTAGTCAATCACCCAGGTGCCCCAATGATTGACTAATTTGATCATGGTAGTAATTATATGAATTACTGATACTATCTTTCTGAAACACTCAAAGTCAAAAGCATTCTATGTTGAATGCGTATTAATGTATATAATGAATATTGAATATTCAAAGCATTCACATGTTAAGGATAAAAAAACAGAAATCCATTTTTGGCAAAAGAAAAGTCTATGCTTAGCCTTAGCTGCACTATCCTTACTTCAATGAATAATCACATATGCATTTAACAAATGTTTATTGAGCACCCACTATAAGCCATGTCTAAATTAGGTGCTCCAAGCATAATGGAATGATTAAATGGAATTTTTATACAGGAAAAGGGGGAGCAGAAAAGGACTACTTTTTGGTACATATCTACTTATGAGGTAATTACGGTATACATTTTCTCATTTAATCCTCACATTATCCTTCCTTTGTAGATGGGAAGACTGAGTCTCAGAGAGATTGTATAATTTGTCCAAGGTTGTCCAACTAGAAAGTGGCAGAACTAGATCCAAACCCAAATTTGCCTGATTAAAAAAAAAAAAAGCCCATACGCTATTATAATAAGACAATTCAAATGTCTACAAAGACTCCAAAGAAACCTAGAAAATATTTATAAATGGGAAAATGAAAATATAAAACTTACTAGATTAAAACTATGTAAAAATATGTTTACATTATGTGTGAATAAAGAGTAAAAGGAAGTCATATGGGACTTGCAGCTGAAGGTAACATGCTCTAAAAATTACATAATACAATAAAAGATATAGCAAGAAGTCAGTTTAAAATGAATTTAAAAAATCTAGGTATCACACTTGTATTTTTCACTGTGTAAAATATAACAGAAAAGAGTTCTGTATATGGTATGCTTGTCACTGAGATTGAAGACTTACAAGAGAGACTTTAGTTATGATTAATCTGAGCTCCCACATCCTATGAGGTCAATGGTTTGGTTACCATCAATTCTCCCAAACCAACAAAATGTTATCATTACACATGACCTATCCAAATATATAATTGGAACTAAAACTTGGAAGTTTATACCTATA
Source organism: Panthera pardus (assembly GCF_024362965.1). Classification (NCBI taxonomy): domain Eukaryota; kingdom Metazoa; phylum Chordata; class Mammalia; order Carnivora; family Felidae; genus Panthera; species Panthera pardus. Next base: position 94,325,235 of record NW_026526721.1, on the reverse strand, counting down.
ATTTAACAAAAGGTCACAGCATGGTCACTGAATGTAAATAAAACAATTACATAGTTTTGTATTTTCTTTACTATATGCAGTGGCCAGGTACTTCATCTTTTATACTAATGGCTTTCGGCTGACTTCCCTATTTAAGAATACCAAATTCTAACTCACATTCATTAATACACAAACTTGGTTGGTGGAACATGAATCCCAAAGACTTTATAAAGTCTTAGGTTTGAGAAGTGAAAAGAAATAAAATACCAGGGAGGGAGTTACCTACATTTGAAATAGTTTACAACAAAGAGCAGTTTTACCAAACATTGGACTTATTCAGTCACAAAATGCAGTCACTTGATCTGAGAAACAATAAGACATGTTCAACTTTTTAAAAATTCAAAATGTTAAAAAAATAGCAAATTAGCAATAATTATAGGTAAGGTACAAGTGTTAAATATCACTATTTTTCCAATTTTTAGGATAAGTGGTGCCTAATATTTGGTTAGAAAAACCTACAAAACTACTCCCAGGTTTTGTTAAATTACAGTTAACAGTAGAATGTATTTGCAACTTTAAGAAACAACCAGCATTTTACAGGAAATTGGTACTCACTTGATAATCATTTCTCTTAATATTTGGAACATCCATGTTGTGAGTAGAGGGACAAATATCTTCATATTTTTTGCCCGTGAAAATATCAATTCCAACAAGGTGAACCTAGCAGAAAAGGGAGAACAGGAAACCTGTTTAATCTTTGCCAAGTATATCACTCATTACATACACAAGAGCACAATACCAAAGCTGATTATGACAGATTCTTTCTCCTTCCAAGGTCATCTAATTTTATTTTCTTAAAAAAAAAAAAGTAGTGGTCATTGACTTGAGAAGCAGTGAACCAAACTAAACAGTTTCATGACATATCCAGACCCAATATCATATATAGTCCAGTAATTCAATTATAAGATGCATAAGAAAAATGAAGTTATGTTAGAACACATTTTCTCATCTGAATAGATTATTCTAAGTCACTAGGATTTCAGGAAAGTTTCATTTCCCAGTTAAATGAAACATTATAAGGGCCCCAAAAGGAAAAGCTATATTTCAGTATGCAAAGCAATAGCTGGTCACCCGGTAACTGTGGGAAGAAAAAATTGTGATTATTACAAAGTTATAAATATGGAAATCTCATGTTCCGCACTGTAATACAAATGATTAAAACCCCAACGCAAAGAGAGACCTGGAAGGGCACTTACCTTGGCATGACCGTGCTTTCCAGTTTTGGAAGTTGACATCTCCACTATTTTGCATGGTCGTCCTTTGAGAACCACGAAGCCGTTTTTGCGCAGGGCCGAGCACTGCATTGGGTAAGTGCTGGAAGCCCCAGCATCTCCAGTAGTGAAATCAATTTCATCCGCCATGGTGGGCTGGGGAGATGCTAGCTTTTCCCAGGGAACTATACAAAAAGTTTGTGTTTGCTTTTTAACAACGGGAACGCAGGCAGGGAAACATCACATTTCGGACAGGTTACGTACCAAACATCATGGATCTATTATTTTTTCATTTATAGAACACCCACAAAAGAATAGGGGGCACTTCTAACTCCGGCCTCTACAAACTTTTCCATCCATTGGTGGGGAGGTAGGGAGGGAGGTCGCAGATGAGCTCCTAGCGGGTGGGGGATACCCGCCCTGGGCACTCACCGGCGCGGGGAGCAGCAAATCTCGGCCCCCGTCGTCCCACCGCAGGAGAAACCGGCGACCTTCCCGCACAGCGCCGCGCCGCGCCACCCGGCCCTCCGCCGCCGCCCTTATCCTCACTGCGGGGGACCCAGCCCAGGCCGCACATCCCCGAGAAGGATGGGGATAACAGGACCTGGTCAACAGCACCTGGCCCCCAGGCAGCAGGCGTGCACCCCGCCCTCCAGCCTTTGGCGCCGTCGCCCCGGCCTCTCAGGCGCCCCCTTGTCCTGCCGGCATCCTTGGCCCGGCCCGGCCCGGCCCCGCAAGGGCCTGAGCCCTGGCGGGTCCCGCGCTCTCCTCCGTTCCCCCATCCATCCTTCCTCCTTCCCTAGTTTTGGACTCGGCTCCGGTCGCCTTCTCCGGCCCTGCCTCGCTCCGGTCCCGGCCCTACCAGCTTTTCCCCATGTCTTCACCTTTCAGCAGGGAAAGAGCTCCTTTTGCCTGCGCACCGGCGCCGGTCCCCTACAGCTGCGGCGGCGGCAGCGGTGGCGGCCCCGGCAGTTCCAAGAGACGGGGCGGGGCCGCCACACTTTCCACACCCCGGCCTCCCCGCCCTTTCCCGCCCCCACCACAGCCCCACTTCCGGGATAGGTCCCGGCGCGTCACAGGCACCGCCCTCTCGGGCTACCATTGGCTACAATGTTCACGAGGTCCCGCCCAGTCACGTGAAGAGCGCCCTGGCAACCCCACGTGCTGCGGATTAGTGCACTTCCGGCGTGAGGAGCACTTTTTGGAGTCCGTTTGCTGAGGGTGAACTTAAAGGCAAGGAAACTTGCTACCTCAAACTTTTATGTTGGTTGCACTCGGGTCCAAGTTGAAGTTAACAGGAGCCAAACCACACGTTCTGTGGCCCCTGCCATCGGGTGCGTGGCGGTTGTCACGTGACAGTTGTCAGGCCCTGTGAGGGACACGGATTCAACGGGTGCCCTGCGTGGTTGTGGGAGGAGATTTGGGGTCGAACTTCTGGCTCAGGTTGATGGTTGAAACCACACTTGGCTCCTCAAGGAAGAGCCCAAGTGCAGTATTTTATTACCGGCTCTAACCTGTCGGCTCACAGGGGACCCCGGCCATCCGTGATGAGGTTCTGGCAGTGACTACCACTGGGTGCCTGGGCAGGGTCAGCAGTGCCTTCTGGGGTGGGAACTCCTGAGACATCTGCGACCCAGATAACAGCAGTGAAATGACCCAGCTCATTCTTCACACTAGGCTGTCACGGAGTTGTGAAGGTGAATGGTGAATGCCTACCTCCTTCCTTCGTCACGGTCCTGTCCAGAAACTCAGACCAGTCCAGTTCTGAGAAACTCGGCTCTTCTTTCCTCTTGGCATTGGTATTTGAGTTTGAGGTATGTTCAAACCTCAGTAGAGCTGTTGGGTTGTCTTCAAAATAGACCAGGAGCCAATAGAGACTTGACTAGGATTAAGGACCAAGGTTCTTAAAAGAGATGCGCCCCCTTGTGTTCCATTTCACAACGCACTGCATTCTACCTTGGGGAGGTGACCTATACTCCCCAGTATGTGGTCTTGTAATTTTGTATCGCTGTCTTTTGAGTACCAGTCACGTTCTCACATTACTATGTGGCCCTATGGTTTGCACAGGTATTTGACACATGTTGAATTCAACCTTTATTATAAAAAAATGAACTCCCATAAACGGAATTCAGCCTCTAGCTAATATATGAAAAAGTCGAATTAGAACCCTGGTTCATGAGTCCACTCTGCTTTTCCTTACACAGTCTAACCTTTCCCTGTCTAATGTTATTAGAATGATTGCTAATATGTAAAGAGTATCTATGCAAGTAGGTAAGCATAAAATGTCTTATGTGCATTATTCCTTTAATCTTAACTATTACCCGTTTTTTAACCTCAAATTTATTTTTTTTTAATTTTTTTCATCTTTATTTATTTTTGAGAGAGAGACAGAGAGCATGAGCAGGGGAGAAACAGAGAGACAGAGGGAGTCACAGAATCTGAAGCAGGCGCCAGGCTCCAGGCTCTGAGCTGTCAGCACAGAACCCAATGCAGGGCTAGAACCCAGGAACCTGAGCTCATGACTTGAGCTGAAGTTGGACGTTTAACTGACTGAGCCACTCAGGTGGCCCTTAACGTTAAGTTTACTACGTTATAATTTCTACAAATTAAAACTTACCCTTTTCAGTTTTGTGACTTTTGAAAAACATAAGTAGTTCTAGAACTATGACTTCAATCAAAATAAAGAATATTTCCCTGATTCCAAAAGTTCCCTCCTTTTTGTGGTTAGTCCCCTCCCCCTACACCCAGCCCCTGGAAACCATTAGCAACTACTGTTTTATCTACATTTTTAATTGTGAGAAAAAAGCAGAGAAAAGTATTTTGGCCAAACTCACACAGCTAGGAAATCAGAGAGCCAAGATTGAACTCTAGGCAGCTTGGCTCCATAATCACTACTTTAACTACTGCTGCATTTGCATAAGATTTGGATTTGGAATCAAATGATCCAGCTTCATTCATTCAACAAATACAGTCAATTCTAGTGAAGTTGCTGGAACACGGAGTCAGCAAATACTGAACCATTGTTCCTAGGGGAAGTGCAGAGTTAGGTTCCTGTGAGTCTCTGGTCACAACATTTTTGTGAACTGACCAATATATAATCTTGTTTTATGTGTGTTTCAGTTTCACCTTACTTAATACGTATTGATTCATTAACATTTAACTCACAGCCAACAGCACTATAATTATTATACCTGAGTGGAGCTTATCTAACACATGTATTTTCTCCATAAGGTACATCACAGCCTTCTTGTGCTTAGAAGCACTAGACGGCGTTTCAAGCACTATGCTTCAGAGCCATCGTAAACAGCCAAGTCACCAACAAAAGTCACAAAAATGTGAAAAGTGGTGCTAATAGACTGAAAAGAAACACTTGTTGAATTTGACAGCTGTAGCAAGAAGGCAGAGCCTCACCTTGTTTGACCTCAGCTAGGAAAATATGCATTGGATGACTTCTATCTTTTGCTGTTCTGTGCTTGTCCATAACTGACTGAAAGCACTGCTAGTCCTGATTGTAAGTAAATTGAATCCATAGGCAGAGTCACAAATATGGAATCCATGAATAATGGGGATTACTGTTTTTATTTTAATACCTTTAGCACTGGAATTACCATGTTTACCAAGACAGCCCCCTGTTCGTTAGGTGCTTGCAGTCTACTATATGATGCAATTTAGCAATTTTAACAGATAAAATAAATACAAATAAATAACTACAGGGTTCTGAAAAAAAAGATCTCTTCCTCATCTAGTCTAGGTGTAATCCAATAGAAATATGATGTAAGCCACATATAATTTTGAGTTTTGTTGCAACCATATTTAAAAAGTTAAAGGGGATAAAATTAATTTCAATAATATATTTTATTTAACCCAATACATCCAAAAGATTTCATAGGTAACCAATATAAAAATTATTATTAAGATAATTTTATAGTTTTTTTAAACTGATCCTTCAGTCTCTGGTGTAGGGTACATCTCAATTCAGACTACCCAGACTACCCATATTTTAAGTGTTCAATAGGTATGATGGTGTCTATGATATTGGACACATCACAGGTCTAGAAGATTTCAAGACTGCTTCTCTAGCAGTGAATATATTAATCTGACATGAAAAAAAATTAGTAGAAGTTAGCAATGAGGAGAGTTTTGGAAAAGGTATTTTAGGCAAAGGGATAAGGGATACAAAGACTTGTAGATGAGAGAATTATAGCATCATCCTGGACTGTAAATGTTTCAGTGTGTCTGGTGCATACTGTAAAAAGAGATAAGTGAACTTGAATTTTCTCCCAAGTAAACCAGAAAGATATTGAAATAGTACATATAAGAAAATAACAAGAATGTAGCTTTCATTTAGAAAGACACTTCTGGTTATGGTATGGAGGATTTGGAGGGAGGAGAAAATATTGGAAATAGGAAACTGATTAGGAAGAAATATGTTGGTGAACAAAGGTGGTGACTATGAGAACATAGAGAGGACATATTCAAGAGAATTACGTGAAAAATGGAAATAGTGTTATAATTAATTAAATGTTAGGGGTCAAAATGGAAAGAGAGATGTAGGGTATGAGGAAGAGGATACAGTAAAAAACTGGGAGAATGATGCTACCATTCATTGAGATAGAAAATATAACAGAAAGAGCAAATTACCAGGGAAAGTTGAGTTTACTTTTGGGCAGATTGAATTTCAGCTTCCTATGGGAGATATATGTATATATCTTAAATAGAAATGGACATTTGTGAATCATTAGTATATAGATGATTATTAAAGCTAAAGCAGGAGACTTACTTCAGCCTTAAGGGCACAGACTGAAAGTAAAGGGATGCAAAAAGATAATCCATGCAAATAGAAACCAGAAGAAAGATGAGATAGTTATTCTTCTATATCAGACAAAATAGACCTTAAGACAGACTGTAATAAGAGACAAAGTCATATAATGATATGGGGGTGAATTCAGAAAGAGGATATAACATTTGTAGATAATTATGCACCCAACATAGAAACACCTAGATCCATAAAGGAACTATTAACAGACCTAAAAGTAGAAGTGGACAGCAATACAATAATAGTAGGGGACTTCAATACCCCACTTTCAACAATGTATAGATCATCCAGATAGAAAATCAATAAGGAAGCAATGGACTTATACTACACATTAGACCAGATGGGCTTAACAGACATTTGCAAAATATTTAATTAACAGTAGCAGAAAACACATTTCTTCTCAAGTGCACATGGAACATTCTCCAGGATAGGTTATATATATGTTAGGCCACAAAACAAATCAATACATTTAAGAAGATTATGAGCATATCAAATGTTTTCTGACCACAAAGGTATGAAACTAGAAATAATTACAAGAAAAAAAAACCGGAAAAGTCACAAATATGTGGAGATTAAACAACATGCTACTGAACAACCAATAGATCAAGGAGAAATAAAATATCTTGAGACAAATGAAAATGAAGACACAAATTACCAAAGCAAAATGGAATACTGCAAAAAAAATTGGAAAAATATTAGTAAAATTAAAAGCTATTAAAAAAATAAACAAAACAGATAAAAACATTTACCTAGACTTACCAAGAAAAAAGAACAGTTATAAATGAAAAAAAGTTATAAATGAAAAAAAGTTATAAATGAAAGAGGAGGCATTACAGCTGATACCAGAGAAATAAGAGACGACCATGAACAATTATACTTCAAACAGTTGGACGACCTAGAAAAAATAGATAAATCCTAAAAACATACAACCTACAATTACTGAATCACACAGAATAGAAAATCTGAAAAGATCAATTACTAGTAAGGTGACTGAATCAGTAATCAGAACCTCCCAACCAAAAAAAGTCCAGGACCAGATGGCTTCACTGATGAATTCTGCCAAATATTTAAAGAAGAATTAATATAAACTTTTCTTAAGCTTTTTCCAAAAAATTGAAGAGGGGGGTTACTTTTAAATTCACTTTATAAGACCATATAATACCCCAAACAGACAAGCACACTACAAGAAAAAATTATAGGTCAATATCCCTGATGAGCATAGATGCAAAAATCCTTAACAAAATATTAACAAAGTAAATTCAATAGTACATTAAAAAGATTGTACACCATGATCAAGTGAGGTTTATTCCAGGGATGCAAGGATGGTTCATCATCTGCAAATCAATCAATATGATATACCACATTAACAAAATGAAGGATAAAAATTATACAGTCATCTCAATAGTTGCAGAAAAAGCATTTGACAAAATTCAACATGCATTCATAATAAAAACTCTCAACAAACTGTGTATAGAGTGATTGTACCTCAATATAATAAAGGTTATATATGACAAACCCACAGTTAATAATGAATTAAGACAAGGATACCCACTCTCACCACCTTTATTCCACTTGTTGTTAGGAAGTCCTAACCAGAATATTTAGGTAAGAAAAAATAATAAAAGCCATCCGTATTGGAAAATAAGTAAAATGATCTCTGTTTGCAATGACATTATATTGTATATAGGAAACCCTAAAGTTTCTACCAAAAAAACTGTTAGAATAAATGAATTCAGTAAAGTTGCAAGACACAAAATTAATATGGAAAGATAGTTGTGTTTCTATACACTAGTAATGAACTATCAAAGAAATTAAGAAAACAATCCATTTATAATTGCATCAAAAAGAATAAAATTCTTAGGAATAAATTTAACCAAAGTGGTGAAAGACCTATACACAGAAAACAGTGTTGATGAAACAAATTGAAGACACAAATAAATGGGAATATTTTCTGTGCCCATGGATTGTAAGAATTAATATTATGAAAATGTGCATACTACCCCTAAGCAATCTACAGATTCAGTGCAATTCGTCTCAAAATTCAAATGGCATTTTTCACCTTAGGAGAAACTCCTTAAATTTGCATGGAACCACAGAAGCCCCAAAGTAGACAAACTAATCTTGAGAAAGAAGAACAAAACTAGAGGCACCACACTTTTGGATTTCACGCTGTATTACAAAGCCAAAGTAATCAAAACTCTATGGTACTGGCATAAAAACAGATACATAGAACAATTGACTAGAAGAGGATCCTGGCATAAACCAATGTCTATATGGCCAATTAATTTACAACAAAGGAGGCATAAATATACAATGAATACAATGGAGTATACAGTTATATACAATATAATCTTTCAATAACTGGTGTTGAAAAAACTGGATAATCACATGCAAGAGAATGAAACTGGACCCTTGTCTTACACTGTATACAAACATAATTCAAATGGTTTAAAAACTTGAACAACAGACTCAAAACTGTTAAACTTCTAGAAGAAAACAGAGGGGGTAAGCTCTTGACGTTGATCTTGGCAATGATATTTTGGATTTTTCACTGAAAGCAAAGAAAACAAAAGCAAAAATAAGCAAGTGGGACTATATCACAGTAAGAAGCTTCTACAGCAAAGGAAACCATCAACAAAAAGAAAAGGCAATCTATGTAATCAGAGAAAATATTTGTAAGTCATGATAAGGGGTTAATATCCAAAATATATAAAACTCATACAATTCAATAGCATAAAAACAGTCTAAATGTAAAAAATGGGCAAAGGAACAGAATAGATATTTCTCAAAGTAGATATACAAATGGCCAACAGGTACATGAAAAGGGGCTCTGCATCACTAATCATCAGGGAAATGTAAATCTAAAATCATAATGAGATATTACCTCCCACTTGTTAGAATGGTTATCCTCAAAAATGTATTTGATAACAAGTGTTGGTAAGGATGTGGAAAAAAGGGAACCCTTGTGTACTGTTGGGAATGTAAAGTGGTGCAGCAGCTATGGAAAACAGCATGGAGGTTGTTAAAAAAAAATAAAAATAGAACTATTATATGATCCAGAAATCCCACTTTTGGGTATATATCCAAAGGAAATGAAGACAGGACATCAAAGAGATATGTGGACTCTCATGTTCATTGCTATTCACACAGTCAAGTTATGCAAATAATTTAAGTGTCCATTGATGGGTGAATGGATAAAAAAGATGGGAGACACACACACATATGGCTGAATTATAATTCAAATATAGAATTCAGCCATGAGAATGAAGGAAATCCTGCCATTTGTAACACACAGATGGATCTTGAGGGCATTATTCTAAGTGAAGTAAGCCAAATGGAGAAAGACAAATACTGCATTTAGATTGTTATGTGTGGAAACAAAACAAAACAAAACCAAAAACAAAAGTCGAATGCATAGAAGCAGAGAATAGAATATTGTTGCCAGGCAATAGGAGACAGGGAAATAGAGACAAGTTGGTAAAAGGGTATAAATTTTTACTTATAAAATGCATAAGGTCTAAGGATCTAATATATAACATGGTGACTATAGTTGATAACATTTTATTGTATGAGAGTAGAACTTAAATGTACTCACCAAACAACAACAACAGTAACAAAAAATAACCCCCAAACATAAGTATATGAAATGATGGATGTGTTAATTAACTAAATGGGAAGAATCATTTCACAATGTGTATGTATATCATATCATCATGATGTACACTTAAATTTTCTTACAAATATATTTGTCAATTATACCTCAGTAAGTTCAAAAAAGAAGATAAATTATCTAATAATGTCCTATATTGATCACATGTTGAAATTATATTTTGGATATGTTACATTAAATATATGTCATCAATCTCAAAAGAATCAGATGGGGCAAATAGGAACAAATAACAAAGAGACCCAATCCCAATTAACCAGATCAATAATTACATTAAATATAAATGGGTTAAACATTCCAATTAAAAGGTAGTGATTGTCAGACTAGAGAATCTCAGTCTCATAATACCCAACTATATGCCATCTACCAGTTACACTTTTACAAATTTTTTTTAATTAAAAAACATTGAATTTTATTTAAATCCAAGTTAGTTAACATATAGTGTTACCAGATACACTTTAAAAGTGAAGACACATATTGGTTGAAAATAAAGGGATTAAAAAAATGATACCAATCAAACAGTAAGCATTAAAATGTTGGAGTGGCTTTATTGATATCACATAATGTAGACCTCAAGACAAAGAGCTATTACCAATGGAAAAGAGACATTGCATGATAAAGGATCAAATCATTAGGAAAACATAATTTAAGTGTGTACATGACTAATAGAGCTTAAAAATACATGAAGCAAAAACTGACAGAACTAAATACATAGCCTAGTCTACAATTGTAGGTATTTTTCAATACCTTTCTCAGCAGTATATGAAACAATAGACATAGCATCATTAAGAATGTAGTATGGTTTAAAATCACAATCCATCTTGATCTAATGGACATTTTTAGAGTGCTGTACCTAAAATCTGTAAAATACACATTGAATTCAAGTATACATTGATCATCATCCAAAATATGCTTGATCAATTTTCAGAAATCTTTGGCTGACCTCAATAGAATTAAATAAAAAAACAGTAAGACTTATTTAAAAACTGAAAATATTTAGAGATTAGGACATCTGTAATTAACCTGTAGGTCAAAGTAGAAAAGGCAAGGAAAGTGAGAAGAATATATTAAATTGAATAACAAAAATACAATATATTAAAATTTGTAGGCTATAGTTAAAACAGCTGTAGAGAAAAAAGTGATAGCTTTAAATGTTTATTTTAGGAAAGGAGAAAGGTTTAAATCAATGGCATAGATTTCTACCTTATGCTAGTGAAAGAAAGGCAAAGAAATTTTTTTCAAATGTTAAATGAGTTTCTCATTTCTCAAAATGTTAAACACAGAGTAAGCATCTGACTGAGCAATTCCACATCTAGTCATATAATATTCCATTATATTCTATGCAATGAAAAATATTTCACAATAAAAAGAAAGAAGTACTTATGAATAGTACAACGTGGATGAGCCTTGAAATATAATGCTACTTGAAAAAAGGCTGCATATTGAGTGATTCCATCTATATGAAGGATCTAGAATAAGCAAATTCATAGAAACACATAGTAGATTAGTGGTTACCAGGACCTGGATGGAGGGGAGAATAAGTTACTGCCAATGGGTACAGGGTTTCTTTTGGTGTGATGAAAACATAAAATGAAACTAGTGTGATGGTTGCATAACTCTGAATATACTTAAAAAAAGTCACTGAATTGTACACTTTACTAGGGAAGTTTTATGGTATGTGAATTATACCTCAATAAAGCTGTTATTTAAAAAAGATAAAAAGTAAGCATTGATGCATAAATAATTTTGCATACCATAGTGAAGGTTCTTTCATAAACCTTTTCCTTTATATGCTTATATGAAAAGTTCCATTTGTTATGACTTTCCTAAATATTAATTAAAAAGATAGAAGAAAAATTCAATATAATTCACCACATTGACAGAAAAGTGTTGAAAAGCCATATGATCATCTCAATAGATGCAGAAAAAGCATCTGATAAACTTTATATACATTCCTGAGAAAAACTCAGCAAACTAGGAATATAAAGGAACTTCTTTAACATAGTAACATATAAAGAGGACATCTATGAAAAAACCCAACAATGAACAAACTCAGCAGTGAAATACTGAATATGTTCCTTTTATATTTCTTTTCTATTGTGGCCATAACAAAATTGTCACAAATTAGGTGCCCTAAAATAACTCTCACTTAAAAATCATTCAGTTCTGTACATCAGCAGTCCATGCACAGTGTGGCTCAGTTCATTTTCTGCCCTGCATTTTAGCAGGCCAAATTGAAGGTGTCAGCAGGGCTGTGTTTTTTGTATTGTATTGTTTTGTTTTTCTGGAGGCTCTAAGAATGAATCCACCTCTAAGACCATTCAAGTTGTTGGAAGAATTCAGTTCCACACAATTGTAGTACTGGGGTCCCTGTTTCCTTGCTGTCACTTGGAGATTGTTCCCAGCTTGTAGTACTGGGGTCCCTGTTTCCTTGCTGTCACTTGGAGATTGTTCCCAGCTTGTAGATTGTTCCCAGTTGTGTTCCTTGGCTCATGCCTGCCTTCTTGCATTCTCAAAATCAGCAATGGCAAGTCAAATTCTTCTTATGCTTTGTTTCTCTAACCTCCCTTTTTTCATCATCTTTCCTTTGCTAACTTCCTCTTCTTCAGCATCTCTCTGACTGACTTTTCTGCCTTTTTCTTCTACTTTTAAGTGCTCATGTAATTACATTGGGCTTAATAGGATAATCTTCCTAATTTAAGGTTAGCTGATTAGTAACCTTAATTCCATCTTCAGAGTCACTACACAGCAGTACCTAGATTAGTATTTGATTGTATAATCACAGAATGAGAATTTGGGGGGATATTTTTAGAATTCTTCCCACTATGTCCTCTAAGAACAAAGACAAGACAAGGATGTTCATTGTAACCACTTTTATTCAATATTGTATTGGAAATCCTACCCAGTGCACCAAGATATGAAAAAGAAATAAAAAGTATACAGATCAGAAATTACTTTATTCATGATGTCATGATCATCTCGGTTGAAAATCCAAGACATCTATTAAAAGCAGACTAGAATTAATAAGTGTGTTTATGAGAATTAATATAAGCTCAGTAGGAAAATCAATTGTATTTCCATGTTAGCAACAAACAATTGAAAATTAAATATTTTAAAAGAGGGACCCATTTATAATAGTATTAAAAATTAAATACTTAAAAATAAAATGTGTATAAGACCTATATATTGAGAACTACAAAATATTCAAAATATTCTGGAGATAAGCTAAAGACAAACTAAATAATTGGAGAAATATACTATGTTCATGGATCGATATGCGTAATGTCACTATGATGTCATTGCTTCCTAAATGGATCAATATATTGAATGCTATCCTAATCAAAATCCCAGTAGGTTTTTGTATAGAAAGTGACGAGATTATTCTAAAATTTACTTGGAAATTCTAAGGACCTATATCAACAAAATTAATTTATAAAAATAAGAAAAGTTTGAAGAAATGCAAGGCTTATTATTAAGCTATAATAATAAAGAATAAAACTTGTAATCAAAAGACAGCCATTTTTCAAAATGGGCAAGAGACTTGAATAGACATTTCTTTAAGGAAAATATAGAAATGTCCAAAATGCACATAACAAGATGGTCAAAATCATTAATAGGGAAATGAAAATCAAAACCACAATGAAATACTACTTCACACCCACTAGAATGGCTATAATTTAAAAAATGAAACAAATATTGGTTGAGAAATTGGGGAAATTGGAACATTGTACATCCTTGTGGGAATGTAAAATGGTACAGCCACTGTGCAAAGTAGTTTGGTGGTTTCTCAAAAAATTCAATTCATAATTTTTATATAAACTGGCAATTCCACTCCTAGGCATATACTCCAGAGAACTGAAAGCAGATACTCAAGCAAATACTTGTACACAAGTTTCAGAGCAGCAGTATTCAGAATAGGGAAAACATGGAAACAACCCAAAAGTCTTATTAACAGACGAATGGATGAATAAATGTGGTATTACTCAACCATGAAAAAGAATAAAGTACTGCTACATGCTACAATGTGGGTGAATCTCAAAAATATTATGCTATAGAAAAGAAACCAGACACAAAAGTTCACATATTCTGTAACAACATTTATATGTATCCAGATTAAGTAATACCACAGAGATAGAAAGCAGAATAATGTTTGCCAGGGCTGGAAAAAAGGATGGAATGGAGAAGAACTGCTTAATAGGCATAAGGTTGTCTTTTGGGGTGATGAAAATGTTATTTATTAATAATTGCTTCTATTGAGGCAATTGTTGCATACATTGTGAAATGTACTAAATACCACAGATTTGTACACTCTAAAATGATAGATTTAGAGGCCGCCTGGGTGGCTCAGTCAGTTAAGCGTCCAGCTCTTGGTTTTGGCTCAAGTCATGATCTTGCGGTTTTGTGAGTTCAGGTCCTGCATCAGGCTCTGTGCTGGCAACATGAACCCTGCTTGGGATTCTCTCTCTCCCTCTGTCTCTCTGCTCCTTCCCCACTCACGCTGTATCTTTATCTCTCAAAATGAATAAACTTAAAAGTAATTTTAAATGATAGTTTTTCTTATATGAATTTTACATCAGTAAAAAAATGAACTACAATCCCTACTTCATATGCTACATAAAAATTAATTGAAAATAGATTGTGGACATAAACATAAAATAAAATTTATGGAAGAAAATATAGGAAAATATGTATATACCCTTGTGAATAGGCAAATAATTTTTAGAAGACATGGAAAGCAATAGCCATAAAAGAGAAAATTATATGTTAAACTTCATCAAATGTAAAATTTCTTACCAAAATAAATAGGCAGGTTATAGACTGGAAGAAAATAATACTTATTTATTTATTTATTTTTTTAATTTTTATTTTTTTTTAATATATGAAATTTATTGTCAAATTGGTTTCCATACAACACCCAGTGCTCATCCCAAAAGGTGCCCTCCTCAATATCCATTACCCACCCTACCCTCCCTCCCACCCCCCATCAACCCTCAGTTTGTTCTCAGTTTTTAACAGTCTCTTATGCTTTGGCTCTCTCCCACTCTAACCTCTTTTTTTTTTTTTTTTTCCTTCCCCTCCCCCATGGGTTTCTGTTACGTTTCTCAGGATCCACATAAGAGTGAAACCATATGGTATCTGTCTTTCTCTGTATGGCTTATTTCACTTAGCATCACACTCTCCAGTTCCATCCACGTTGCTACAAAAGGCCATATTTCATTTTTTCTCATTGCCACGTAGTATTCCATTGTGTATATAAACCACAATTTCCTTATCCATTCATCAGTTGATGGACATTTAGGCTCTTTCCATAATTTGGCTATTGTTGAGAGTGCTGCTATAAACATTGGGGTACAAGTGCCCCTATGCATCAGTACTCCTGTATCCCTTGGGTAAATTCCTAGCAGTGCTATTGCTGGGTCATAGGGTAGGTCTATTTTTAATTTTCTGAGGAACCTCCACACTGCTTTCCAGAGCGGCTGCACCAATTTGCATTCCCACCAACAGTGCAAGAGGGTTCCCGTTTCTCCACATCCTCTCCAGCATCTAGAGTCTCCTGATTTCTTCATTTTGGCCACTCTGACTGGCGTGAGGTGATATCTGAGTGTGGTTTTGATTTGTATTTCCCTGATAAGGAGCGACGTTGAACATCTTTTCATGTGCCTGTTGGCCATCCGGATGTCTTCTTTAGAGAAGTGTCTATTCATGTTTTCTGCCCATTTCTTCACTGGGTTATTTGTTTTTCGGGTGTGGAGTTTGGTGAGCTCTTTATAGATTTTGGATACTAGCCCTTTGTCCGATATGTCATTTGCAAATATCTTTTCCCATTCCGTTGGTTGCCTTTTAGTTTTGTTGGTTGTTTCCTTTGCTGTGCAGAAGCTTTTTATCTTCATAAGGTCCCAGTAATTCACTTTTGCTTTTAACTCCCTTGCCTTTGGGGATGTGTCGAGTAAGAGATTGCTACGGCTGAGGTCAGAGAGGTCTTTTCCTGCTTTCTCCTCTAAGGTTTTGATGGTTTCCTGTCTCACATTCAGGTCCTTTATCCATTTTGAGTTTACTTTTGTGAATGGTGTGAGAAAGTGGTCTAGTTTCAACCTTCTGCATGTTGCTGTCCAGTTCTCCCAGCACCATTTGTTAAAGAGACTGTCTTTTTTCCATTGGATGTTCTTTCCTGCTTTGTCAAAGATGAGTTGGCCATACGTTTGTGGGTCTAGTTCTGGGGTTTCTATTCTATTCCATTGGTCTATGTGTCTGTTTTTGTGCCAATACCATGCTGTCTTGATGATGACAGCTTTGTAGTACAGGCTAAAGTCTGGGATTGTGATGCCTCCTGCTTTGGTCTTCTTCTTCAAAATTACTTTGGCTATTCGGGGCCTTTTGTGGTTCCATATGAATTTTAGGATTGCTTGTTCTAGTTTCGAGAAGAATGCTGTGCAATTTTGATTGGGATTGCATTGAATGTGTAGATAGCTTTGGGTAGTATTGACATTTTGACAATATTTATTCTTCCAATCCATGCGCAGGGAATGTCTTTCCATTTCTTTAAATCTTCTTCAATTACCTTCATAAGATTTCTATAGTTTTCAGCATACAAATCTTTTACATCTTTGGTTAGATCTATTCCTAGGTATTTTATGCTTCTTGGTGCAGTTGTGAATGGGATCAGTTTCTTTATTTGTCTTTCTGTTGCTTCATTGTTAGTGTATAAGAATGCAACTGATTTCTGTACATTGATTTTGTATCCTGCAACTTTGCTGATTTCATGTATCAGTTCTAGCAGACTTTTGGTGGAGTCTATCGGATTTTCCATGTATAATATCATGTCATCTGCAAAAAGAGAAAGCTTGACTTCATCTTTGCCAATTTTGATGCCTTTGATTTCCTTTGGTTGTCTGATTGCTGAAGCTAGAACTTCCAGCACTATGTTAAACAACAGCGGTGAGAGTGGGCATCCCTGTCGTGTTCCTGATCTCAGGGAAAAAGCTCTCAGTTTTTCCCCGTTGAGGATGATGTTAGCTGTGGGCTTTTCATACATGGCTTTTATGATCTTTAAGTATGTTCCTTCTATCCCGACTTTCTCAAGGGTTTTTATTAAGAAAGGGTGCTGGATTTTGTCAAAGGCCTTTTCTGCATCGATTGACAGGATCATATGGTTCTTCTCTTTTTTTTTTGTTAATGTGATGTATCACGTTGATTGATTTGCGAATGTTGAACCAGCCCTGCATCCCAGGAATGAATCCCACTTGATCATGGTGAATAATTCTTTTTATATGCTGTTGAATTCGATTTGCTAGTATCTTATTGAGGATTTTTGCATCCATATTCATCAGGGATATTGGCCTGTAGTTCTCTTTTTTTACTGGGTCTCTGTCTGGTTTGGGAATCAAAGTAATACTGGCTTCATAGAATGAGTCTGGAAGTTTTCCTTCCCTTTCTATTTCTTGGAATAGCTTGAGAAGGATAGGTATTATCTCTGCTTTAAACGTCTGGTAGAACTCCCCTGGGAAGCCATCTGGTCCTGGACTCTTATTTGTTGGGAGATTTTTGATAACCGATTCAATTTCTTCGCTGGTTATGGGTCTGTTCAAGCTTTCTATTTCCTCCTGATTGAGTTTTGGAAGAGTGTGGGTGTTTAGGAATTTGTCCATTTCTTCCAGGTTGTCCAATTTGTTGGCATATAATTTTTCATAGTATTCCCTGATAATTGTTTGTATCTCTGAGGGATTGGTTGTAATAATTCCATTTTCGTTCATGATTTTATCTATTTGGGTCATCTCCCTTTTCTTTTTGAGAAGCCTGGCCAGAGGTTTGTCAATTTTGTTTCTTTTTTCAAAGAACCAACTCTTGGTTTTGTTGATCTGCTCTACCGTTTTTTTAGATTCTATATTGTTTATTTCTGCTCTGATCTTTATTATTTCTCTTCTTCTGCTGGGTTTAGGCTGCCTTTGCTGTTCTGCTTCTATTTCCTTTAGGTGTGCTGTTAGATTTTGTATTTGGGATTTTTCTTGTTTCTTGAGATAGGCCTGGATTGCAATGTATTTTCCTCTCAGGACTGCCTTCGCTGCGTCCCAACGCGTTTGGATTGTTGTATTTTCATTTTCGTTTGTTTCCATATATTTTTTAATTTCTTCTCTAATTGCCTGGTTGACCCACTCATTCGTTAGTAGGGTGTTCTTTAACCTCCATGCTTTTGGAGGTTTTCCAGACTTTTTCCTGTGGTTGATTTCAAGCTTCATAGCATTGTGGTCTGAAAGTATGCATGGTATAATTTCAATTCTTGTAAACTTATGAAGGGCTGTTTTGTGACCCAGTATATGATCTATCTTGGAGAATGTTCCATGTGCACTCGAGAAGAAAGTATATTCTGTTGCTTTGGGATGCAGAGTTCTAAATATATCTGTCGAGTCCATCTGATCCAATGTATCATTCAGGGCCCTTGTTTCTTTACTGACTGTGTGTCTAGATGATCTATCCATTTCTGTAAGTGGGGTGTTAAAGTCCCCTGCAATTACCACATTCTTATCAATAAGGTTGCTTATGTTTATGAGTAATTGTTTTATATATTTGGGGGCTCCGGTATTCGGCGCATAGACATTTATAATTGTTAGCTCTTCCTGATGGATAGACCCTGTAATTATTATATAATGCCCTTCTTCATCTCATGTTACAGCCTTTAATTTAAAGTCTAGGTTGTCTGATATAAGTATGGCTACTCCAGCTTTCTTTTGGCTTCCAGTAGCATGATAAATAGTTATCCATCCCCTCACTCTCAATCTAAAGGTGTCCTCAGATCTAAAATGAGTCTCTTGTAGACAGCAAATAGATGGGTCTTGTTTTTTTATCCATTCTGATACCCTATGTCTTTTGGTTGGCGCATTTAATCCATTTACATTCAGTGTTATTATAGAAAGATACGGGTTTAGAGTCATTGTGATGTCTGTATGTTTTATGCTTGTAGCGATGTCTCTGGTACTTTGTCTCACAGGATCCCCCTTAGGATCTCTTGTACGGCTGGTTTAGTGGTGACAAATTCCTTCAGTTTTTGTTTGTTTGGGAAGACCTTTATCTCTCCTTCTATTCTAAATGACAGACCTGCTGGATAAAGGATTCTCGGCTGCATATTTTTCCTGTTTAGCACACTGAAGATATCGTGCCAATCCTTTCTTGCCTGCCAAGTTTCAAAAGAGAGATCAGTCACAAGTCTTATAGGTCTCCCTTTATATGTGAGGGCATGTTTATCCCTTGCTGCTTTCAGAATTTTCTCTTTATCCTTGTATTTTGCCAGTTTCACTATGATATGTCGTGCAGAAGATCGATTCAAGTTACGTCTGAAGGGAGTTCTCTGTGCCTCTTGGATTTCAATGCCTTTTTCCGTCCCCAGGTCAGGGAAGTTCTCAGCTATAATTTCTTCAAGTACCCCTTCAGCACCTTTCCTTCTCTCTTCCTCCTCTGGAATATCAATTATGCGTAGATTATTTCTCTTTCGTGCATCACTTAGTTCTCTAATTTTCCCCTCATACTCCTGGATTTTTTAATCTCTCTTTCTCTCAGCTTCCTCTTTTTCCATAACTTTATCTTCTAATTCACCTATTCTCTCCTCTGCCTCTTCAATCCGAGCCGTCGTCGTTTCCATTTTGTTTTGCATTTCGTTTAAAGCGCTTTTCAGCTCCTCGTGACTGTTCCTTAGTCCCTTGATCTCTGTGGCAAGAGATTCTCTGCTGTCCTCCATACTGTTTTCAAGCCCAGCGATTAATTTTATGACTATTATTCTAAATTCACTTTCTGTTATATTATTTAAATCCTTTTTGATCAGTTCATTAGCTGTTGTTATTTCCTGGAGATTCTTCTGAGGGGAATTCTTCCGTTTGGTCATTTTGGATAGTCCCTGGAGTGGTGGGGACCTGCAGGGCACTTCCCCTGTGCTGTGGTGTATAACTGGAGTTGGTGGGCGGGGCCGCAGTCAGACCTGATGTCTGCCCCCAGCCCACCGCTGGGGCCGCAGTCAGACTGGTGTGTGCCTTCTCTTCCCCTCTCCTAGGGGCGGGATTCACTGTGGGGTGGCGTGGCCCATCTGGGCTACTTGCACACTGCCAGGCTTGTGGTGCTGGGGATCTGGCGTATTAGCTGGGGTGGGTAGGCAAGGTGCACGGGGGCAGGAGGGGCAGGCTTAGCTCGCTTCTTCTTAGGTGATCCATTTCAGGAGGGGCCCTGTGGCAGCGAGGGAGTCAGATCCACTGCCGGAGGTTTGGCTCCGTAGGAGCACAGAGTTGGATGTTTGCGTGGAGCGAGCAAGTTCCCTGGCAGGAACTGGTTCCCTTTGGGATTTTGGCTGGGGGATGGGCGGGGGAGATGGCGCTGGCGAGCGCCTTTGTTCCCCACCAAACTGAGCTCTGTCGTCCGGGGGCTCAGCAGCTCTCCCTCCCTTTGTCCTCCAGCCTTCCTGCTTTCTGAGCAGAGCTGTTAACTTATGACCTCCCAGAAGCTAAGTCGCGCTTGCTGTCGGAACACAGTCCGTCAGGCCCCTCCGCTTTTGCCTGCCAGACTCGGGGACTCTGCTTGGCCGGCGAGCTGCCCCTCCGCCCCGGCTCCCTCCTGCCAGTCCGTGGAGCGCGCACCGCCTCGCCACCCTTCCTACCCTCTTCCGTGGGCCTCTCGTCTGCGCTTGGCTCCGGAGACTCCTTTCTGCTAATCCTCTGGCGGTTTTCTGGGTTATTTAGGCTGGTGTAGGTGGAATCTAAGTGATCAGCAGGACGCGCGGTGAGCCCAGCGTCCTCCTACGCCACCATCTTTCCAGAAAATAATAATTTTTTAAAAAGGTAGCCAAGATACCTTTCAACAGGTGAATGGATAAGCCAACTGTGGTATTTTCACACAATGGAATATCTCTCAATGACAAAAATAAGTAAACTACCAACCATTTAAAAGACATGGATAAGCCTTAGATGCATGTTGCTAGGTGAAATAATCCAGTCTGAAAATGATTCCCATTACATGACCTTTTGGAATAGGCAAAACTACACAACCAGCAAAAGATCAGTTGTTGCCAGGGATTTGGGGGAGGAGGGAGAGTTCAATAGTTCAAGGCAAGCAATATATTTAGGGCTGTGAAACTATTCTGTATGATACTATAATGGTGAATACATGAAATTATACATTTACTAAAACCCATACAGCTTCACAGCACTGAGTGAAACAATGTATGCAATTAAAAGACATCATTTAGGAGGTTGGGGGATTCAGGAAGGAATGCAGATGAGACAAGAGACTCTAACTGTATTACAATGTATAAAACCACTTCCTTGCTCTGTTAGCAAGGAAATAAATATCACAAGTGTATAGGAATATAAGTAAATGATTGAATAGGGAAATGAAGGAAGGAAAAGAGACAAATATCCCTTACAGAAGAATTCTAATTTATTTACGTAGATGATCTGCCATGAAGGAGCATAACTTCCCACTGTGCATTAAGTGATTATCTTCCAAAGAGTACAGTATGGAAGGGGAGAGGGGAGAGTAACTTTATAGAGGAGAAATCTGACAATACTATCTCAGCCATATGAGCAAGGTCAATATCAACAGTGATAAACCATATTCATAATATGTACCTTTGATATGATGTGAAGAAAATAGCAATTTACCTCTGGGGTCTTCATCTCCAAACCCATATCCCCAGTCTAATCATGAGGAAAAAATTAGACAGATTCCATTAGAGGGATATCCTGCAAATGCTTGACCAGTACTCTTCAAAACTGTAAAATTCATCAAAATAAAGGAAGTCTAAGATTCACAGCCAAGAGGAGCCCAAGGAGACATGACAAGTAAATGCAATGTAGTATCCTGGGTAGGATTCTTGAACAGCAATATACATTAAGTAAAAAAACAAAAACAAAAACAAAAACAAAAAACTAAGGAAATCTGAGTCTTCTATTGACTTTAGTTAACTGTAATATAAAAATACTGGTCCATTAAATTGTAACAAATATGCAATACCAATATAAGATGTTAATAATAGGGGAAACTGGGTGAAGGAGTATATGGAAACTCTCTGTACCATATTCTCAATTTTCTGTAAATCAAAACTTATGTAAAAAAGAAAGTGTATTAAAAGTATATGGCAGGGGCGTCTGGGTAATTCAGTGGGTTAAGCAGCCGACTCAGCTCAGGTCATGATCTCATGGTTCTTGAGTTGGAGTCCGCATGGGTCTCTGCTGTCAGCACAGAGCCCACTTCAGATCCTCTGTCTCCCTCTCTTTCTGCCCCTTCCCTGATCTCACTGTCCTCTCAAAAATAAATTTTAAAAATCTTAAAAACTGGTTGATCTTTTCAAAGAACTAAATTAAAAAAAAAAAGGTATATGGCAGACATATTCCTATTAATGAAAGGAATCCTACTTAATGATAAATAATACTTAATGATAAATAAAAACAATAAAAAAGCAAAGACTTGAATAGATACTTCACAAAGGAAAATATATGAATGCCCAGTAAGTGCATGAGTAGTTAATATCACTAGTCATTAGGGAAATGCAAAAGTAAAACTACAATGAAAAGCCACTATTGACCCACTAGATTAACTAAAATTTAAAACACTGAAAAGACCAAATGTTGGTCAGGATGTGTGACTCCCATCCATTGTTGGTGGTATTATAAAATGGCACAACCACTTTGGGAAATATTTGACAATTTCTCATTAAATAGAGCAATTCCAAGTTTAGATATTTATCCCTCAAAATAAAATCTCATGTCTACAAAAAGGGCTTGTACATGAAAATAAATGTATAGCACCTTCACTCATAACAGCTAAAAACTGGAAATAATCCGTATGTCCATCATTGTTTATTAGATAAATAAACTGTGTTGTATTCATAAAACACTACTAGGTAATAAAATGGAACAAACTATTGATAACCACAGTGGTATGGATGACTGAAAGAAGCCAGGACATGATGCTAAATGGAAAAAGCCAGATACAAAATAATTCGTACTGTAATGTACTTTATATGATGTTCCAGAATAGGCAAAAACAATCTATGGTAGAAAAAAATCAGAAAAATTATTTACTCTTGGAGAGGGGTGGTATATAGCCTGGGAAGGGACATGTGAGCACTTATCTGGGTGATGCAAAGGTTCTATATGTGGGCAATTGTGGATTACCTGCATACATGCATTTATCAAAAGTCATCATGTTATAAAGTGAAGATATGTGTATTTCAATATGTAAATTTACTGAAATAAAAAACTCTGAAGGGGAAAAAAACTCTTAAGAAATAACTGGATTTTGAACTGGTAATTTTAATAAATTGAATAATTATTTTTAAAACTCTTGAATAATTTTTGTGATTAAAAAACTATCAACAAAGACATTATAAAAAATTCAAGATTAGATAATTTTGGCAAGAGATTTTGCCAAGAAAGGGAGGACAGAAATATAATGTTAGAGTCAGATGTGGAATCCAGGCAAAGTTTTTTATTTTACCTATTTATATTAAACTTTTTATTTTGAGTGAATTTTTAAATGTATAGAAATCG
The DNA here is from genome assembly GCF_024362965.1 of Panthera pardus. NCBI lineage: Eukaryota > Metazoa > Chordata > Mammalia > Carnivora > Felidae > Panthera > Panthera pardus. The sequence goes on along the minus strand of NW_026526721.1, from coordinate 94,301,976 downwards.
TGATGATAGAAATGTTTCCATATACCCTTAACCTAATGTTATATATCATAGAATCACTGTACATTTATATAAACTAACAAATTTATGTTAGTACAATATTATTACTAAAGTAGAAATTTTCTTTGACTTTTCCAATTGATTTTCTTTTTTTGTTCCAAGATCCGATTTTGGGCACTACACCATTCTATTTTATTCGTCTCCTCCAATATGTGACAGTTTCTCAGTGTTTTCTTGTTTTTCATGACTTTGATAGTTTTGAAGAACACTGCTCAAGGTATTTTGTAGAATGTTCTTCAATATGAGTTTATGTGGCGTTTTTTGTTCTGCATTTTCTTAGATCCTGTATTCATAGTTTTGGCATCCATTGATCATAGGGCCAAACTAACAGCCAGAGTTCTTTGCATCTCCTTTGTGATCCAGCATTCACAGGTACATGAAAATCATATTACAAACCCTCACCAGTTCTGGTCCATACTCTCGATAACCTCCTTTATCTAACTATCACATACCAAGCCAATATTTCCCCTGCTTTAAATCACCCAGGGCCAGGAACCAGACCACACCCGTAGCTGAGAGCCAGTTGATATTATTTGAAGTAGTCATTCCTAAGCGGTTTCTCCTGTCCTGTCTTGCCTGTTCCATTGAAAATACAATAAAGTTTTAGGCCATATGTTGCCCTTGCTCCTACTTCTGTCTCTTGATCAAAACTGGTGCTTTCCCATGTAGTCCTGTATGGCATGGCATAGCCCCTTCTCTTGGGAATTATAAGTAATAAATTCTTTCAGTCACATTAGCCTCTCCATGTCATCACTCAGTTACCTCCATAAATTTAAATCCCACATGTACATTTTAATACATTTTCTCATTATTAGACCAGGGCTATGAATTAGGGGAAAAATACTGTAGAAGTAAAATGCTCTTATCATATCATTTTAGGGGCACATGATACCAACATTACTTATTATTGGTTATATTAACCTTGACTCCTTGGTTAAGGTAATGCCTGTCAGGTTTGTCTGCTGTAAAGTTAATGTCTTTCCCCTTCTATATTCTTTTTTTAAAATTTTTAAAAAATGTTTATTTATTTTTGAGAGACACAGAGAGAGAGAGACCATGAGTGAGGGAGGGGTAGGGAGAGAGGAGACAGAGTCTGAAGCAGGCTTCAGGCTTCGTGCTATTAGCACAGAGCTAGACACGGGGCTCCAACCCACAAACCGTGAGATCATGACCTGAGCCGAGTTCAGATGCTCAACCGACTGAGCCACCCAGGTGCCCCAATACTTTCTCTATTCTGTTCAATAGAAGCAAATCACTAAATCTAGCACACAAGAAGTGGAATTACGTTCCACCTTTTGGTGGGAGAAATATCAAAGATTTTTTGGACGTATGTTAAAAGCACCACAATTATTAATAAACATGTTGGGGTAGATATTTCAAGGCTATGCACATACCCTATTTCTCCTTAAAGTTTTGCCCCCAAATTATAGTGCTTATTTTTATTGTGGTATTCTAATGGTGAATTTCTATTTCCCTTATCTTTCTGCATTTATTACTTGAAATTCTTTTCTAAAGATTTGTCCCTTCTCTCTTTCTCTTCCTCTTTCTCTCTGTTTTCCTTATTTATTTGCATGAATATGAATTCATGGATAATTTATTTTACTCACAGATGTATAATCAACACTATTATTATTTTGTTGTTTAAATTGTTCCAGCATTGGCCCTTGGGAGCCTGTGTCCTTTTGACATGCCCCCATCTCCCCATCCTCATCTTTTTTTATTTTATTTTTTTTTAATTTTAATTTTTTTTAATTAAAAAACATTTAATGTTTATTTGTGAGAGGGAGAGAGAGACAGAGTGTGAGCAGGGGAGGGGCAGAGAGAAGGAGACACAGAATCCAAAGCAGGTTCCAGGCTCTAAGCTGTCAGCACAGAGCCCGATGTGGGGCTCAAACTCACAAATCATGAGATCATGACCTAAGCTAAAGTCGGATGTTTAACCAATTGAGCCACCCAGGTGCATTGCTATTAGGCACACTTGCTGCTTTTCAGCTCTCTGTAGACAAAACTAGAACATAAATGTATGTATACTAACCCATGCATACACATTGCATTGGTGGTCCTCATGACCACTTTCAGGTTCAGTGTTTTGCTAGAAGGACTCACAGGCCTCTGAAATCATTATATTCATGGTTTATTACATAAAAAAAGATACAAATAAAAATTATCAAAGGGAAAAAGCACATTGGATGAAGTCTGGAGGAATTCAAATGCTCATTTCCAAGAGACTTCTCCCAATGGAATTTTACAGGATGCACTTGATTCCTCCAGCATTTAATTGTAACTACATGTTCAAACTGTTGTCTACTAGGGAAGATTGCTTAAGCCTGGGAATCCAGAGTTTCTATTGGGAATTAGTCACATAAACACACAGTGAATGCAGTTTCTGAAGTTCCCTATGCCCAGAAGGAAAGAAAATATTCACTATAAGTCATACTGTTTGCACAAATTATCTAAACAAATTGGTATAGGGGTTCAGGGCTTCTTTCACTTAGAAATGTAGCTGCATGAATCAGTACTTCGTTCCTTTTTATTGCTGAGTGGAACTTCATTTTCAGGATATACCATAGTTTGTTTATCACCTTTTGAAGGATGTCATCTAGGTTTTGTTGATTAATATAAAACTGCTATGCACATTTGTGTACAAGAACATAAGTTTTCAATTCTCTTGGGTAAGTATCTAGGAATGGGATTGTGGGGGGTCATTTGTTTGAAAAGAAACGCCAAAATGTTTTACAAAGTGGCTGTACAATTTTGTATGTACACCAGCAGTGAATGAGACTTCCAGTTCCATTCTCAACAGCATTTAGAATTGTAAGATATTTTGATGTTAGCCATTCTATTATGTGTTTAGTAGTAGTTCATTGTAAATTTAGTTTGTGTTTCCCTAATAATCAATGATGTTAAGTGCCTTTTCATATACTATTTGCATGTGAAGTGTCTGCTCAGAGCTATTGCCTACATTTTTATTCAGTTTTTTGTTTTCTTATTGTTGTATTTTAAGAACTCTATATAGAATTCTGGGAAGTTGGAAGGGTAGAAAGCACCAGGAATCTCTTTCTCTACCTAGACCACAATTGCTTTGGAGGAATCTGTCTGATGTAACTATTTTAGATCGCTGGAGTCTATTGAAGGATTGCAACTTCTGAAGAAAGGCTCAGACAGTAAATTTCATTTAATTTATGTCAATTTCAGCTTAGCACAGTAGTAGCTACCCATCCACCCATCCCCAGATCCATGGCAGGCAGCTGTGCACATGTTCCAGGAGCAGCTTGCATGCAGTTTGTGGAAGCCACGGTGGACAAAAAAGACCCTGTCACCTCCAGCATTACAGATCTATCCTCTGATACAGGTTGGAGCTTCTGATCTCAGAGGTGGGGGCAAAGAGTTGGGTGGCCTTTGTTATTTTACCTCCTTTATAGTTGCAAACCCTTCCTTCTCCAGTCAAAGTGACTTCCACAGGATTTAAAGGCCTCCTCTCTTCATTTTTCTCTTATTCCTCTTTTGGGAACCAAACATTAGAAATGAATATTCAAAAGCAATTGCATAAAAGGGGGAGATTAGAAAGTCACCATGCATGCCCATGGATAGGCTTAAACTCAGATAAAATCTGTGATCTTTAGCACAGACTTTGCCTACAATAAAAAAAAAAAAAAAAAAAAAAACCAGCAAATTATAGGGGTAGGGAGAGAATCTAACTTCTAGACTTATCACAGTTTTGGATTCAAGTTCGCAGCTGTCAACAGCAACAACAACAAAATCACAAGGCATATAAAGAAACAGGAAAATATGGTTCCTTCAAAGGAAAATAAAGCATCAGAAACTGTCCCAGATGGCAGATCTGTTAGACAAAAACTTTAAAGCAACTGTTTTAAAGATCCTTAAAGAATGAAAGGAATATGTGGAGACAGTCAAGAAAATGATGTATGAAAATAAAATATCAATAAAGAGATAAAAAATCTAAAAAGAAACCAAAAAGAAGATTTCGAGCTGAAAAGTACAATACTGAAATGAAAAATTTGCAAGAGAGAATGAGGGTCGTATTTGAGTAGGCAGAAGAAACAATCAGTGAGCTTGAAGATAGAATGATGGAAATTATCAAGTGTGAGGAACAGAAAGAAAAAAATTTTGAAAAGTGAATAGACCCTAAAGGACTTGTGAGCACCATCAAGTGGACTAACATCCATGTTCTGGGAGTTCCAGGAAGAAAAGAGAAAGAAAGGAACAGAGAGATTCTTTGAAGAAATGATGGCTGAAAACTTCGCAAATTTGATGAAAGATGTGAATATAAACATCTAAGAAGCTCAGCTAACTCCAAGTAAGTTGAACTCGAAGAGATCCACAGTGAGATACATTATAACCAAACTTTCAAAAGACAAAGACAGAGAATCTTTAAAGTAGCCAGAGAGAAATGTTGAAAGCAGTCAAAGAGATGTCAGATCCAAGAGCTCCTCATTGAAATTATCAGTAGATTTATCATCAGATACTTTGGAGGCCATGCCAGAAGGCATGATATATTCAACGTGCTAAAAGAAAACAAAAAACCCTATCAATTATGAATTTATATCTGCAAAACTGTCCTTCAAAAGTGAGGAGAAATTAAGACATAACCAGGCAAACAAAAACTGAGGGAATTTGCTACCATTAGGCCTGCCTTGTAATAAATGCTAAAGGGAATCCTGCAAGTTGAAATGAAAGGGCACTAGATAGTAACTTGAAGCCATATGAAGAAATAGAGATCTCACTAAAGATAAACAATCACCTGGGAAATTATAAAAGCTAGTATTATTGTAACAATGGTTTGTAACACTTTGTTTTCTATGATTGAAGAGACTAATACATTTTAAAAATAGCAGTTTAAAAGCTAGTATTATTACAACTTTAGTTTGTAACTCCATATGTTTTTCTATGTAATTTAAGAGATTAATGCATTTATTTATTTATTTATTTATTTATTTATTTTTGAGATTAATGCATTTAAAGAATTAGTAGATTATGGTCGGGGGCATACAGTGTATAAAGATATTTTTTTGTGACATCAACCACTGAAAAAGTTGTGGATGGAGTTGTAAAAGAGCAGAGTTTTTGTATGTTATTGAATTTAAAACTGAAAAATTTTCCTCTTAGATTAGGAATAAGGCAAAGATGTCCACTTTAACCACTTCTATTCAAGTACTAGGGGTCTAGCCAGAGCAATTAGATAAGAAAAATAAGTAAAAGACATCCCTGTTGGACAGGAAGAAGTAAAATTATTTATCTTTACAGATGATAGGATCCCATGTGTAGAAACTCCTGAATGGTCCACAAAAGTGTTAGAACTAACAATGCTGGGAAAACTGTATATCCACATGCAAAAGAATGAACTGGACCCTTACCTAACACCATATACAAAAATTAACTCAAAATGGATCAAGAAAACAAATGTGAGAAATAAAACTACAAAACTTTTAGAAGAAAACAGAACAAAAATCATGACATTGGATCTGGCAATGATTTTTTTAGATATGACACCAAGAAAAAATAGGCAATTTAGACTATATGAAAGTTTAAAATTTTTATTAAAAAAGTCAATACACAGCTTGTATAGTTAGTACCTTTTATATGAAGAGGTCAGTGTTAATACTATGTAGACTGAGAAAAGTTAAGGATAGATGTTGAAATCTCTATAGTGACCATTAAAAAATTAACAGAAAGCTGTATAACTAAAAGGCAACAGATAAATTAAAATGAAAATTTTAAAGTAGAAGTAGTTCATTCAAAAACAGGCAAAAGGAGGAACAGAGGAACTAAAAACAGAGAGCACAGGCAGAAAGCAAAATAATGGAGTGGAATGCTTAAACCATATCAATAATAACATTTAATAATTATAATAAGGCACCTAGAAATACTCTGACTAAATGTAGAGATTTTCAAAATGGATAAAAAAGGAGGACCTGACTATATGTTATTTCCAAGAGAGGACATAAATAACATGTTGCATGTCATATATATTTATAAATGAATATCATACACACACACATGCACACACACAGTGTTTTTGAAAGTAAAAATAGAAAAAGACACATGATGCAATAGGTGAACAAAAAACTGGAGTTCTATATTAGTATTGATAAAGTAAACTCAAGGAAAAGTATTACTCTGAGATAGTACTGCAATAAAAAAAGATATGTTATAAAAGAAGTAATTCATCAGGAAACATAATAATCACAATTGTGTATGTGTGTAACAACAGAACTTCAAATCATGAAATAACAATTGATGGAATTAAATGGAAAAATAGACAACTCCTTAATTATAGTTGGAGATTTTAACACATTTCTGTCAGTAATTGATAGAATTTTTTAAATCAGGAAAGACATAGAAGATCTGAATAACTCTATTAACCACATTTACCTAACTGACATTAAGTGGAACAATACACAACAACTGGAGAATACACATCCTTTTCCAGTGGACATTGCTAAGTTTACCAGGATAGAATGTATGCTGGTCCATAAAACAAGTCAATAAGTCTCCAAGCATTGAAATTTCACAGAATATACTTTCTGATGAGAAAGCAAGTATATTTAAGACCACTAACAAGATATACAGAGTAATCCAATTACTTTGAAATTAAATAACACATTTTGAAATAAGCTGTGGGTCAAGGAAAAAATTTCAAGGGAAATTAGAAAACATTTCAAAGTAAATGTTAGTGAAGACAAAAAATATCAAAAATTGTGGGATGCAGATAAAGGTACTTAGAGGGAAATTTGCAGTCTTAAAGGCTTATTTTAGAAAACAAGAAAGGTCTAAAAAAATAAATAAACAAAGGTCTAAAATCAGTAACCTAAGGTTCTGTCTTAAGAAGCCAGAGACAGAAGAGCAAAGTAAAACCAAACTAAGTAGAAGAAAAGAAGAACTAAAGACTGAAGTAGAAATCAATGAAATAGAAAACATAAAGACAATATAGAAATTTCATAAAGCCTCAGTTTGTTCTTAGAAAAGATCAACAAAGTTGATAGACTCCTATCTAGACAGATTAAAAAAAAAAAGAGACCAAAATCACCAATAGGAGTAATCACTACAGACTCTAAAGAAATTAAAAGGCTAATTAGAGAATTAAAAAAAAATTTTTTTTAAGTTTGGTTATTTATTTATTTATTTATTTATTTATTTATTGAGAGGAAATGAGCATGAGCAGGGGGTGGACAGAAAGAGAGGGAGACAGAGGATCCTAAACAGGCTTTTAGCTATCAGCGCAGAGGTAAACAAGGGGCTTGATCTCATGAATGGTAAAATCATGACCTGAGCCAAAATCAAGAGGCAGACGTTTAACCGACTGAGTCACCCAGACACCCCAGAGAAAGTTTTAAACAACTTTAAAGCAATGCATTTGACAGCTTGGAGAAAACAGACTAATTCTTTGAAAGATAAAACTTACACAAATTGACACATGATTAAATCTATTAAAGAAATAGAATTATTAAAAACCTTCCCACAATAAAAAGTGAAAGCCCAGATGGTTTTATTATTTAATTTTCTCAAGCATTTAAGAAAAGATATAAAACTAATCCTAACAAACAAACTCCTTCAAAAATAATGGAGTGACTACTTTCCAATTTATTTTATGAGGCCAGCACAACCTAATACAATACCTAACAAAGACCTTACAAAAAAAGAAAATTACAGCTCTATATCCCCAATAATCATAGCAAAAATATCCATAATAAACAATTAGTGAGTCAAATCCAACAATACATAAAAAAGATAATACATTGTGACAAGTTAGTTTTATTCTAGGAATAAAAGGTTGGTTTATATTTGAAAATCAATGAAAGAAAGCATATTAACAGAAAAATGGGAAAACTATATTATTATTTCAATAGATACAGCAAAAACATTTGGTAAACTTCATTCATTACTAGTAAACACTCTCAGAAACTAGAAATAGAAGGGAACTTGCTCACTCTGATAAATGGAATATATGAAAATGGCATATATGAAAAAATAACAGTACTGCTTAATGGTGAAATATTGAATGCTTTCCCAAAAATTAAGAACTAGGCAAGAATACTCATTCTCATTACTTTATATTCACTCTCTCTAAGGTCGTAGCCATTTCAGTAGGGCAATAAAAAGCAGTAAAAAGCATAAAGATCAGAAGAGAAAACCTGTTATTTTGTTGTTGTTGTTGTTGTTTTGGGCAGATGACATGATTGTTTATATAGAAAATCTCAAGGAATTTATAAGATAACTATTAGCAAAATTTCAGGATACAAAGTTAATATACAAAAATCAATTGTATTTTTGTATGTTATCTTAAACTACTGGAAAATAAAATAAAAAGTTAATTTCACTCACAATAGGATAAAAAAGTTAAAATACTTAGTAATAAATTTAATAAAAGACATGCAAGTTATTTTCATTGAAAACTATGAAACATTGCTGAGAAAAAAGGATGACATTATATGAAAATATATACCATGTTCATGGATTAGAAGACTCAATATTGTTAAAATGTCAATTCTTCCCAAACTGATTATAGATTCAACACAATCCTAGTAACAGTTCCACTATGCTTTTGGTAGAAATTGACAAACTTTTTCTAAAATTCACTTGGAAATGAAAAGGATCTAGAATATCCAAAGCATCTCAAAAAAAGAACAAAGTTAAAAGACCTAACTACTTAAGTTCAATACTACTATGAAGCTATGGTAATCCAACTGTATGGTATTGGCATAAGAATTGACATGTAAATCAGAGGACAGAATAGAGAATTAGGCTCACACTTATAAGCTATTTGATCTTCGACAAAGATGCCAAAGTCATCTGATAGGTAAAGGAAAACATTTTAACAAATAATTTTGGGAAGATGGTGGCGTAGGAGGACGCTGGGCTCACTGAGCATCCTGCTGATCACTTAGATTCCACCTACACCTGCCTAAATAACCCAGAAAACCGCCAGAGGATTAGCAGAAAGGAGTCTCCGGAGCCAAGCGCAGACGAGAGGCCCACGGAAGAGGGTAGGAAGGGTGGCGAGGCGGTGCGCGCTCCACGGACTGGCGGGAGGGAGCCGGGGCGGAGGGGCTGCTCGCCAGCCAAGCAGAGTCCCCGAGTCTGGCAGGCAAAAGCGGAGGGGCCTGACGGACTGTGTTCCGACAGCAAGCGCGACTTAGCATCTGGGAGGTCATAAGTTAACAGCTGTGCTCAGAAAACAGGAAGGCTGGAGGACAAAGGGAGGGAGAGCTGCTGAGCCCCCAGATGGCAGAGCTCAGTTTGGTGGAAAACAAAGGCGCTCGCCAGCGCCATCTCCCCCGCCCATCCCCCAGCCAAAATCCCAAAGAGAACCAGTTCCTGCCAGGGAACTTGCTCGCTCCGCGCAAACACCCAACTCTGCTTCTGTGGAGCCAAACCTCCGGCAGTGGATCTGACTCCCTCCCGCTGCCACAGGGCCCCTCCTGAAGTGGGTCACCTATAAGCCTGCCCCTCCTGCCCCCGTGCACCCTGCCTACCCACCCCAGCTAATACGCCAGATCCCCAGCACCACAAGCCTGGCAGTATGCAAGTAGCCCAGACAGGCCACGCCACCCCACAGTGAATCCCGCCCCTAGGAGAGGGGAAGAGAAGGCACACACCAGTCTGACTGCGGCCCCAGCGGTGGGCTGGGGGCAGACATCAGGTCTGACTGCGGCCCCGCCCACCAACTCCAGTTATACACCACAGCACAGGGGAAGTGCCCTGCAGGTCCCCACCACTCCAGGGACTATCCAAAATGACCAAACGGAAGAATTCCCCTCAGAAGAATCTCCAGGAAATAACAACAGCTAATGAACTGATCAAAAAGGATTTAAATAATATAACAGAAAGTGAATTTAGAATAATAGTCATAAAATTAATCGCTGGGCTTGAAAACAGTATGGAGGACAGCAGAGAATCTCTTGCCACAGAGATCAAGGGACTAAGGAACAGTCACGAGGAGCTGAAAAGCGCTTTAAACGAAATGCAAAACAAAATGGAAACGACGACGGCTCGGATTGAAGAGGCAGAGGAGAGAATAGGTGAATTAGAAGATAAAGTTATGGAAAAAGAGGAAGCTGAGAGAAAGAGAGATTAAAAAATCCAGGAGTATGAGGGGAAAATTAGAGAACTAAGTGATGCACGAAAGAGAAATAATCTACGCATAATTGATATTCCAGAGGAGGAAGAGAGAAGGAAAGGTGCTGAAGGGGTACTTGAAGAAATTATAGCTGAGAACTTCCCTGACCTGGGGACGGAAAAAGGCATTGAAATCCAAGAGGCACAGAGAACTCCCTTCAGACGTAACTTGAATCGATCTTCTGCACGACATATCATAGTGAAACTGGCAAAATACAAGGATAAAGAGAAAATTCTGAAAGCAGCAAGGGATAAACATGCCCTCACATATAAAGGGAGACCTATAAGACTTGTGACTGATCTCTCTTTTGAAACTTGGCAGGCAAGAAAGGATTGGCACGATATCTTCAGTGTGCTAAACAGGAAAAATATGCAGCCGAGAATCCTTTATCCAGCAGGTCTGTCATTTAGAATAGAAGGAGAGATAAAGGTCTTCCCAAACAAACAAAAACTGAAGGAATTTGTCACCACTAAACCAGCCGTACAAGAGATCCTAAGGGGGATCCTGTGAGACAAAGTACCAGAGACATCGCTACAAGCATAAAACATACAGACATCACAATGACTCTAAACCCGTATCTTTCTATAATAACACTGAATGTAAATGGATTAAATGCGCCAACCAAAAGACATAGGGTATCAGAATGGATAAAAAAACAAGACCCATCTATTTGCTGTCTACAAGAGACTCATTTTAGATCTGAGGACACCTTTAGATTGAGAGTGAGGGGATGGATAACTATTTATCATGCTACTGGAAGCCAAAAGAAAGCTGGAGTAGCCATACTTATATCAGACAACCTAGACTTTAAATTAAAGGCTGTAACATGAGATGAAGAAGGGCATTATATAATAATTACAGGGTCTATCCATCAGGAAGAGCTAACAATTATAAATGTCTATGCGCCGAATACCGGAGCCCCCAAATATATAAAACAATTACTCATAAACATAAGCAACCTTATTGATAAGAATGTGGTAATTGCAGGGGACTTTAACACCCCACTTACAGAAATGGATAGATCATCTAGACACACAGTCAGTAAAGAAACAAGGGCCCTGAATGATACATTGGATCAGATGGACTCGACAGATATATTTAGAACTCTGCATCCCAAAGCAACAGAATATACTTTCTTCTCGAGTGCACATGGAACATTCTCCAAGATAGATCATATACTGGGTCACAAAACAGCCCTTCATAAGTTTACAAGAATTGAAATTATACCATGCATACTTTCAGACCACAATGCTATGAAGCTTGAAATCAACCACAGGAAAAAGTCTGGAAAACCTCCAAAAGCATGGAGGTTAAAGAACACCCTACTAACGAATGAGTGGGTCAACCAGGCAATTAGAGAAGAAATTAAAAAATATATGGAAACAAACGAAAATGAAAATACAACAATCCAAACGCGTTGGGACGCAGCGAAGGCAGTCCTGAGAGGAAAATACATTGCAATCCAGGCCTATCTCAAGAAACAAGAAAAATCCCAAATACAAAATCTAACAGCACACCTAAAGGAAATAGAAGCAGAACAGCAAAGGCAGCCTAAACCCAGCAGAAGAAGAGAAATAATAAAGATCAGAGCAGAAATAAACAATATAGAATCTAAAAAAACGGTAGAGCAGATCAACAAAACCAAGAGTTGGTTCTTTGAAAAAAGAAACAAAATTGACAAACCTCTGGCCAGGCTTCTCAAAAAGAAAAGGGAGATGACCCAAATAGATAAAATCATGAACGAAAATGGAATTATTACAACCAATCCCTCAGAGATACAAACAATTATCAGGGAATACTATGAAAAATTATATGCCAACAAATTGGACAACCTGGAAGAAATGGACAAATTCCTAAACACCCACACTCTTCCAAAACTCAATCAGGAGGAAATAGAAAGCTTGAACAGACCCATAACCAGCGAAGAAATTGAATCGGTTATCAAAAATCTCCCAACAAATAAGAGTCCAGGACCAGATGGCTTCCCAGGGGAGTTCTACCAGACGTTTAAAGCAGAGATAATACCTATCCTTCTCAAGCTATTCCAAGAAATAGAAAGGGAAGGAAAACTTCCAGACTCATTCTATGAAGCCAGTATTACTTTGATTCCCAAACCAGACAGAGACCCAGTAAAAAAAGAGAACTACAGGCCAATATCCCTGATGAATATGGATGCAAAAATCCTCAATAAGATACTAGCAAATCGAATTCAACAGCATATAAAAAGAATTATTCACCATGATCAAGTGGGATTCATTCCTGGGATGCAGGGCTGGTTCAACATTCGCAAATCAATCAACGTGATACATCACATTAACAAAAAAAAAAGAGAAGAACCATATGATCCTGTCAATCGATGCAGAAAAGGCCTTTGACAAAATCCAGCACCCTTTCTTAATAAAAACCCTTGAGAAAGTCGGGATAGAAGGAACATACTTAAAGATCATAAAAGCCATGTATGAAAAGCCCACAGCTAACATCATCCTCAACGGGGAAAAACTGAGAGCTTTTTCCCTGAGATCAGGAACACGACAGGGATGCCCACTCTCACCGCTGTTGTTTAACATAGTGCTGGAAGTTCTAGCTTCAGCAATCAGACAACCAAAGGAAATCAAAGGCATCAAAATTGGCAAAGATGAAGTCAAGCTTTCTCTTTTTGCAGATGACATGATATTATACATGGAAAATCCGATAGACTCCACCAAAAGTCTGCTAGAACTGATACATGAAATCAGCAAAGTTGCAGGATACAAAATCAATGTACAGAAATCAGTTGCATTCTTATACACTAACAATGAAGCAACAGAAAGACAAATAAAGAAACTGATCCCATTCACAACTGCACCAAGAAGCATAAAATACCTAGGAATAGATCTAACCAAAGATGTAAAAGATTTGTATGCTGAAAACTATAGAAATCTTATGAAGGTAATTGAAGAAGATTTAAAGAAATGGAAAGACATTCCCTGCGCATGGATTGGAAGAATAAATATTGTCAAAATGTCAATACTACCCAAAGCTATCTACACATTCAATGCAATCCCAATCAAAATTGCACAGCATTCTTCTCGAAACTAGAACAAGCAATCCTAAAATTCATATGGAACCACAAAAGGCCCCGAATAGCCAAAGTAATTTTGAAGAAGAAGACCAAAGCAGGAGGCATCACAATCCCAGACTTTAGCCTGTACTACAAAGCTGTCATCATCAAGACAGCATGGTATTGGCACAAAAACAGACACATAGACCAATGGAATAGAATAGAAACCCCAGAACTAGACCCACAAACGTATGGCCAACTCATCTTTGACAAAGCAGGAAAGAACATCCAATGGAAAAAAGACAGTCTCTTTAACAAATGGTGCTGGGAGAACTGGACAGCAACATGCAGAAGGTTGAAACTAGACCACTTTCTCACACCATTCACAAAAGTAAACTCAAAATGGATAAAGGACCTGAATGTGAGACAGGAAACCATCAAAACCTTAGAGGAGAAAGCAGGAAAAGACCTCTCTGACCTCAGCCGTAGCAATCTCTTACTCGACACATCCCCAAAGGCAAGGGAGTTAAAAGCAAAAGTGAATTACTGGGACCTTATGAAGATAAAAAGCTTCTGCACAGCAAAGGAAACAACCAACAAAACTAAAAGGCAACCAACGGAATGGGAAAAGATATTTGCAAATGACATATCGGACAAAGGGCTAGTATCCAAAATCTATAAAGAGCTCACCAAACTCCACACCCGAAAAACAAATAACCCAGTGAAGAAATGGGCAGAAAACATGAATAGACACTTCTCTAAAGAAGACATCCGGATGGCCAACAGGCACATGAAAAGATGTTCAACGTCGCTCCTTATCAGGGAAATACAAATCAAAACCACACTCAGATATCACCTCACGCCAGTCAGAGTGGCCAAAATGAAGAAATCAGGAGACTCTAGATGCTGGAGAGGATGTGGAGAAACGGGAACCTTCTTGCACTGTTGGTGGGAATGCAAACTGGTGCAGCCACTTGGAAAAAAACAGTGTGGAAGTTCCTCAGAAAATTAAAAATAGATCTACCCTATGACCCAGCAATAGCACTGCTAGGAATTTACCCAAGGGATACAGGAGTACTGATGCATAGGGGCACTTGTACCCCAATGTTTATAGCAGCATTCTCAACAATAGCCAAATTATGGAAAGAGCCTAAATGTCCATCAACTGATGAATGGATAAAGAAATTGTGGTTTATATACACAATGGAATACTACGTGGCAATGAGAAAGAATGAAATATGGCCTTTTGTAGCAACGTGGATGGAACTGGAGAGTGTGATGCTAAGTGAAATAAGCCATACAGAGAAAGACAGATGCCATATGGTTTCACTCTTATGTGGATCCTGAGAAACGTAACAGAAACCCATGGGGGAGGGGAAGGAAAAAAAAAAAAAAAAGAGGTTAGAGTGGGAGAGAGCCAAAGCATAAGAGACTGTTAAAAACTGAGAACAAACTGAGGGTTGATGGGGGGTGGGAGGGAGGGGAGGGTGGGCGATGGGTATTGAGGAGGGCACCTTTTGGGATGAGCACTGGGTGTTGTATGGAAACCAACTTGACAGTAAATTTCATATATTAAAAATAAATAAATAAATAAATAAATAAATAAATAAATAAATAAACAAACATTAAAAAAACAAATAATTTTGGAATAACTAGATATCCATATAGAAAAATTAACTTTCATGCTTATTTCATATTATAAACAAAAATTTATTTTAGATAGATTGTAGACTTGTGCATAAAAAGTAAAACTATAAAGATTTTTTTTGAAATTCAAATAACTTTTATATAAATTGACAAAAATTCTTCAAACTAAAACTATAAAGATTTTAGAAGAGTATCTGTGATTTGTGCATAGACAAAGGTGTTTTGGGCAGAACACAGAAAAGCGATAACCGTAAGAGAAAAAAAATGTGTAAATTGGACTTCATCATAATTAAAAATTGCTCATCAAAAAAACACTAAGAAAATAAATAATATAGCCATAGAATGAGACAAAATATTCACAAAACAATATATTTGATAATGTACTTGAATCCAGAATACAGAAATAAGTCCTTTCACTACATCATAAAAAAACACAGACAATCCAATGAAAATAGGTAGAAGATTTGAGCAGACATTTCATGAAGGAAGATACGCAAATGTCAGGTAAGCATATGAGAAACCAAAATCTGGGTGCTAGTTCTGTTATTGCTGCTGCAATATCTTTGTTTAAATGATTAGTGGACAGAACTAAGGAGTTATTTCTTTGTTTCTTTTTGTAAGATTTTATTTTATTTAAAAAAATTTTTTTTTTACGTTTATTTATTTTTGAGACAGAGAGAGACAGAGCATGAACAGGGGAGGGTCAGAGAGAGAGGGAGACACAGAATCTGAAACAGGCTCCAGGCTCTGAGCTGTCAGCACAGAACCCGATGCGGGGCTCGAACTCACGGACTGCGAGATCATGACCTGAGCCTAAGTCTAAGTCGGACGCCCAACCTACTGAGCCACCCAGGTGCCCCTGTAAGATTTTATTTTTAAGGGTCTCCTGGGTGGCTAAGTCAGTTAAGCGTCCGACTTCAGCTCAGGTCATGATGTCATGGTTCGTGAGTTTGAGCCCTGCATCCGGTTCTGTGCTGACAGCTCAGAGCCTGGAGCCTGCTTTGAATTCTGTGTATCTCTCTCTCTCTCTCTCTCTGCCCTCCTCCACTTGTGCGCGCGCTCTCTCTCTCTCAAAAATAAATAAACATTAAAAATTTTTTTAAAAAGGTTTTATTTTTAAGTAATCCCTATAGCCAACATGGACCTCGAACTTAACAACCGAGAGATAAAGAGTCACATGCTCCACTAACTGAGCCAGCCACTCACCCCAGAAGTAACTTTTTTTCTCCTCGAACTTAGAACCCTGAGATAAAGAGTTGCATGCTCTACCAACTGAGCCAGCCAGGCACCCAGAAGTAACTTTTTTTTTTCCTTAAAGCATGAATTAATATTGATAATTCTAATTCAAGCGTAACATTATAGTATTTTTCCTTAGCTAGTTATATTTGATTTCTGTATTTCTTTGCTCTTCCGGTGAAATCTTGGTTCCTAATTTTATGAATACATCTGTTCATTTGCTTAATTTTATAATTACATAAAAAGTTTCAGAATTACAATACCATGATTACTAATAATATACAAACTAAGTAAAATTTAAAATTTCTTATTTTTAAACGTTTATTTATTTTTGAGAGAGAGAATGAGAGAGACAGCATGCACACACACTGGGGAGGGGCAGAGAGAGAGGGAGACAGAGGATACTAAGTGGGCTCTGCGCTGATGACAGAGAGCCCATTCGTAGGCTTGAACTCAGGAACCACGAAGTAATGACCTGACCTTGGCTGCTTAACTGACTGAGCTACTCAGGTACCCCAAGTTCGAAATTTCTTTTTCAGTTCTTTTTGTCTTTGAGATATAGCTCACCAAGGGTGTACAGAATACTTGGTGAAAATCTGCTTGCATCAGTTTGCTTTATAGCTGGGTTAATTTATTTGTTTCTCTTTAATAATTAACGTCAAAAGAATGATAGAAATAGAAAATCATTTTGCAATTTCTAGTATAGTTAACTGATTCGAGTAAGGCGTGCCAATGTATGTCAAAACCTTTGTGTAAAAATTTGTTGGAGTGAAGATATTCATTTGGTCTCAAGGTAACTCTCCACTTACGGCATTAATTATGTGGGGTAAAATTTGCAGTCACCACTTTAACCAAGTTGATCAAACTTGGCAACACCAATAGAAGGAGAAGCTGACCAGTAAGTTTTCCTGAAGAGATGCGATAAAAACTACACAAAGTCACCTATGAAGTATTCAAAATGTTTACTATGAACTTAATCATGGGGGTAATGATCAGACAAATCCAGAATGTGGGACGTCGTTCTAGATTAGAAGAGACCTCAGAAACAACAACGAGTTAAAAAGCATAAGTCTTGATTAGATCTTGGATTAAAAACAGAAATGTTTTACGACAATTGGGAAAATTTGAACATACATAGCATATTGTATGATGATGTAAAATTATTATTAACTTTTCAGGTAAGGTGATGATATTACAATCATGTACAGGAAATCCTTTTCTTAGATTCATGCAGGAAATTTTGGAGCTTAAGTGTTTTTGTGTCTACAATTTACTTTCAAACGGTTCAGTTATGAACACATATAGAAACGGATAAAGCCAATGTAGCAAAACACTAACTATTGGTAAACATAGATGATAGTATAGAGGTGTTTACTTTAGTATTCTTTCAAGTTTTATGTATGTGTGAAATTTTTTCAAAAAGCAATTGAAAGTAGAAAAGAAGGAACCAGGACTGTTGGGGAGGGGCAATCTGAGTTATTGTCACCAGGTGGTGCTGGTGCTTTTCAAATAAAAGCTAAATAAAGAGCTGAACAGTCTATGTTGACAATTAATTGGATATTTATTTAGGAAAAAAGTTGGGTGTGTGTGGAGGGGAACTATAAATCCAGTTTTTTAATTTTTCCAGTTTTCACTCTTGCATGATTTTCACTGCTTGCATGATTTTATTCTATGTAACTTGAAGAATTTCTCTATACATTTTCTTTCCTCACAGTCTGCCTCTTTACCTGCCCCTTTCCTTTTTCAGGCCCTTATTTACTTCTTCTACGACTACTACAATACTTCCCTCTACCAGATGCCTCTGTGACCCACATTGCTGACACACTAACCTTCCTTCAGCATATCTCTCCCCTTCATTAGCTCCCCATTTCCCTACAAATAGTTTCTACTTCTCAGCAATGTGTTAAAATTTGATTATCAGTCTGCTTCCCCAGTACATCTCTCATTATTGCCTTGCATTAACTGTACTCATGGGACACCTCAATTGTTGCCGCCCACACCCCCTGCCTTTGTTACGAATGTCACACACTTTCTTGCCCTTGGTCCTTTTGCTTGGTATGTCTCCATACCCAAGATGCCTTTCTGCCCCCTGCCAGTCAAAGTCTGACCTTATCCTCATCAAAGTCCAGATTAAATATAGTTTCCTTTATATAAACCTCCCAAACATCCTATTCAGAAATATTTTTCTTCCCACAGCATTTTGTAACTTTCTTATTGAACTTATCGTATTTTGAATTATATAATAATTATGTGTGAACACTAAATTGTAAATACTTTCAAGGTTGGTGGTTCATCGTTATAGTCTCCACATTGTTTTTAGTACTATGTGGCATTCACTGAACTTCAGTGGAATTGAATTTCAGGATTACTCGAAGTTAGTTTACAGTAGGGGTGACAGTACTGACTAATCACCACCAATTGCCGGCCTTACTCTGGCTTTCATTTCACAGATACTCAATGAGGAGCCACTATAGTGAGAAACCAATCAGGATGAAGAATGTCCATGGCGTGTCAACACCCACTAACCAAAAAATTCATTAATTCAAAGTAAAATTCCCTTCAATTTAACAATATATGTCAAAACTCAAACTTTTGCATGTCATTTGATTCATTTATCCATCTTTTAGGTATGTGATAAGAATGCTCAAAGATTTGCTTTAAGAATATTTGGAAGGGCATGTTTATAAAAGATAAAAATTGGAAGCAGCCTAATTACTCCAACAACACCGTTGGTTAAACAAATTCTAATACGCTTGTACAATGGATTACTATGGACCCATTAAAGATGATGTTAGATAATAATGCTTAGTGACATGGAAAGAGGTTAACAATGTATTAAGTGGGAAAAAATTACAGAATAGTGTTGACATCACAATGCCTTTTAATGGAAGAAAAAATATGCATTGAAAAAAGACAAAATGATGGCAGAGATATTTCTAGGTTTGGAGACTGAATGTTTTCAAATTTCTTTGTTGCTATCTTTTTAAAAGTTTTACCAATTGAGCAGCAGTGTTAAAAAAGCAATAAGGAAAGTTCGTTTTCAAGAATTACAAAACAATTATATACTAAAATTTATTCTATTGTATCCATAAAATTCAGTAATACATGAAGGAATTTCAAGCTCTAACACTATTCCTTGGGCTTCGCATAGAACCAAGGGACACTGAAGGTCAAATGATGACACAAGGGAAGACAATATTAGAAGTTAGAACAGGTAAGAAACCCAGGCAGAAAAAAAGTGAGGGCTAAGGAGTATGATTACCATGCTCTGGAACAGACAGTCAGGAGTGCAAGTAGGAGAACATAGAAATTAAGCAGGTACCAAGATTGTAATGTAGCAGAAAGATAACTGCACTTAGAAATCTGGGTCCGGTATTCAGTATTGTTTAGTGTTATTGTCTACGAGGTAGGTGATTTTGAGTAAAAAATTTATATTTTTAAGGATCATAAAATGCTTTGATGGTATTTTTATTTCCATTTTACAAGTGAGTAAAATGGCCCTCAGAAAATATAATTGAAGTCCCATATACATGTAAGCTGAGGTTTCTCAACATTAGCACTTCTGGCATTTGGGGCCAGATATACTTTTGTTATGGGGAGCTGTCCCGTATGAACAGGTAAGTTAGTAGGGGACAATAAGTGATGATGCCAATTTCAAAAAAAGAAAGAAAATTGCTCAGTGAGAAGGAAAGCAAGCAAGAGTGATTCTGTAGGTCATCAAGAAACTAGAAATAATATGCCATTTTACACAAAAGCTCCCTAAACACTCAGTATGTATCTTGCCAAGGAGTACTCTCCCCTGTGGGTGATTCGAGAGAACTTCAGTGTCTGTAGTTGGCAGGCATATGCCCCAAATCTATTCAAGTCGCCAAACCACCAGCAAACAGAACATGATTGCTGATTTTATGTCCAATCTTCATCAGAAAGGGGCCTCATATCTTTCCTGTCTATACAGAGATGGGTCCCAGGGTGGGTGGACCTGGTTCCCAGCTTATTGTTTATATGACTCCAAGATGTAGAGATATGGAGCTGCTTATCTGCTGACTACCTCATGCTGTCCTTTGGAGTGTCAGACCCACCACTTTCTGTTCCTTCTCCCAGTCTTGGTCATCAAACCTCAACCCTTTCCACAAATAGTTGGAAAAAGGGCCAGTTTTCAATGACTTGCAGGCACACCCTCTTTCAAACATGCTCCCCTCCTTTTAAACAAAACAAAACAAAACAAAAAAAACCCTTCCTAACCATTACTTGTATCAGTTGACAGTTGAAATCTTTTACAAGGGCCAGCAGCCAGCATTGCTCACCACCTTTTTCCTTCTCTCTTACCCTACTCCCCTGTCTCTCTCCACCCTTTCTTTCTTGTTACAGCCAAGGAATAAATTAAGAAGGTGGCGGGCACCTGGGTGGCTCAGTTGGTTAAGCATCTGACTTCGACTCAGGTCATGATTTCATAGTTCCTGGGTTTGAGCCCCATGCCGGGCTCTGTGCTGACAGCTCAGAGCCTGGAGCCTGCTTTGGATTCTGTGTCTCCCTCTCTCTGTGCCCCTTCCCTGCTCACGTTCTGTCTGTTTCTTTCTCAAAAATAAATAAACATTAAAAAAAAAAAGTAGTTGGAATCTTGGCATAACATTTTTCAGAAGTTGCCAAATCTGGTATCATTGGAGGGGATAAATAAGAACTAAGGAACACTTCTAGAAAATATATTTTGCCTGGTTTTTGTTCATATTTTCCCATAAAACATGTAGTTCTAGGCAAAGAACAATCACTGCCTTACACCTGTTTATTTATTTTTTATTTCTACAACTAGCACTCATTTTTCTCTTTAGTGGTACTTGTTATTATGAAGGATTTGTTATTGCTTGCTTGTTTGTTTGTTGGGTTTAAATCACTTCATAGGAGTTAGTATAATTATTACAATGCATGGGGAAAGACAAAACCATGAGGAGATTCACACCAGCACAGTATCCTCTGAATATGTCAAGTTTGGGTAGGAAAAGTCTACTGTGCCTTTGATTCCACTTTGAAAAAATATTTCCCAAGAGCCACCCCTCCCCTTACAACATAATGAATCATACAACCTATGTATGAACATACAACCTATGTATGGTATTTCAATTAAAGTAGTGGGGAAAAGAGATAATTGAGTACATGAGTAGAAGTTGCACCCATTCCTTTCTAACTATTTATACAAGTAATTCATTTGTATTTAGCAAAAAACAAAACAAAAGCCCCAAACCTTTATTTTTCCTCTTTCTAAACGTAATACAAGTTCATTGTGGAAAATTGAGAATATAGAGATCAATGAAATAGGAAAAAAAACTTGACCTGTAAACAATAAAAATTTATCTCTAATTCTGTAACAGAAAAAAAATTATTGCTATTTAATGTTATAACACATCCTTTTAGTGATGTTTATGTATATATGCCATTTAATTTTTTCTTTTTTCTTTTCTCACATGAGCAAAAAGTGGGTTTAGTGGTTAATTTTTTAAAAAGTTGAATGCATCGAGAATGTGTTTCCATGTCATTAACTATTATTTTTCAACATCATTTTTTAAAAAGTTTATTTATTTTGAGATGAAGAGTGAGAACCTGTGGGGAAGAGGCAGAGAGAAAGGGGGACAGAAGATCCAAAGCAGGCTGTGCACTGAAAGCAGAGGGTCCCATGTGGGGCTCAAACTCATGAACCCTGAGATCATGATCTGAGCCGAAGTTGGACTCTTAACTGACCAAACCACCCAGGCATCCCTCAACATCATTTTTAACAAAAGTCCAATATTCTACTGGGTGAACAGATAGTAATTTATTTAACTAATCTCCTATTGTTAAAATAGATGTATATTTAAAAAAAATATATGTATTAGTAAGCAACGTACAATAAGCATAAAGCAATATGGGATATGCTTTTTAAAACACTTCTAGTGTAGGTGTATCTGTTTCCTTTTAGTCTTCATTCTAGAATCTAGTTCTGCAGTAAGACCTGACGAAATTTAAATTGTAAAACAATGGGATGTTGCCATTGATTCATTATATCTTTTACTCACTTATTCAACAAAATACTCATTGACTGCCTACTCTGTGCCAGGAACTGTGCTAGATATTCAAGATATAATGATTAAGAAGGTAGAAATAGTCCTCATTCTGAAGAAGTTTAGTTTGTGTGGGAGAGACACAATAAGTAATTACAATAAAGTAATTGGATAGGTGCCATCACAGAGGAAGTACAAACATCCAAGGGAGCATAATAGAGAGGTACTCTGGGGAAGTGACATATTCTCATGGTTGCAAAAGGCTTCAAATATCATTTAGTTCAAACCTCCTCTGCTACTGGAATTCTCTGTCAAGTGGTGATCTCATAACACAGGACTTTGCAGTATGGTCAGTGGATTTAGATCTGCATGTGTGATTTGGGACACATTGCTTAAAATCCCTATGCCTGCTTCATCTGTAAAATGGGATAATAATAGTACCCACTTAAAGGTGTGGTTGTGATAGAAGATATAATATAGGCAAAGCACTTAAAAGAAGGTCTAGCACATAGTGTACATGCAATTCATGTGTACTCAGTTCGTGCAGTGGTCATGTTGATGGGGAACATTTGAATTGTAAGAAAGTCATTCCTAATGACAGGCTGAAATTGGGCCATTGTAGCTTTAAATTTTTTTTTTTTTAATGTTTGAGAAAGAGAGAGAGAGAGACAGCATGAGTCACGAAAGAAAGCGCAGAGAGAGAGACACACACAGAATCTGAAGCAGGCTCCAGGCTCTGAGCTGTCAGGACACAGCCCAATTTGTGAATCGCAAAATCATGACCTAAAATCGTATGCTTAACCGACTGAGCCACCCAGGCGTCTCGGGCCATTTTATAGCTTTTACCTGGAAGGTGTTCTCACCAGAAAAATGGAAGAAATCTCAGGGAGGTAGATTTTGGTTCAATTTAATGAACTAGTTTTCAACATAGAGCTAAAAGAAATGGACTGCTTCAGGAGGGGTGATTAAAATAACCACACCTCTTTTTGGTTGCAGAAATTTCCTTGGATAAAATTCAAAATAGCAGATATCTGAGCTTATCTGTACTACAAATGGACTCTGAAATGCATTTGGAAAGCACGTGAACACAGACACATTAAACTTTGAATTTGTACTAAGTAACACTGTTATTGGCAAGCTCAACTCTAAATTACAGATTTGCATCAGAACATGAGCGTATTATCTTGCATTTAATTCCACAAATGAATTAATATTCCCACAACATTCAGATTAAATTTGGCTCTGTAACAGAAAATTGGGAGCCACTCTCTTTTGCTGTTTTTGAATCAATCAGTATTTGTGGTGAAATTTAAATTATGGCATTGGCAATCAGAACCAGCCTTCTACCAGAGACCCCTCAAATTATTTTTCCTGCAATAAAGAGACATTAAAAACAAGACAAAAGGAGCCATTTTATATATTTTTTAATAACCTTGTTTCCAAGGTTTAAGTGAAATAAATATGCCTACTGTTGAGAGAAATTCTCACCATGGGTTTCCTAGTATGAAAGTTTTATGACAAATTTTAAACTAATGGAAACAACTACGCTTTGGAACAGAATGTGAGTGGGAATTGATGAGTACTTATCAGTTTTGAACTGATTTACAATTCATGAAGCCTGTAGATGACAGAAAAGAATGACTACTGCCTGAGGCACATTGGTGAAGGTCACAGGAGTAATTCATAGAGGTCAGCGGTGCATGAGGTTTCTGAATGGAGCCTAGCAGGAGCCTGCTGTTACTGCTGCAGTGGCCATTCGATAACAGGGAGGGGCTGATTGTGTGGCCAGTCTCATCTCTTCACATATAGTATTTTCATGTCCTTCAAGATATAATCTGTCTTGTACAACCGAGAAGTTTATTCTTTGAGGATGTTATTTACGTTGGATTATTTCTACCAAAGAACTATGAAGGGATTTACATTTGAAAATTAGAACTGGTGTCATAGAATATATTGTGTTTTTTTCTCCTTTAAAAAACGTGTGGGTCTTCTGCTTTTAGATGAGTTTACCAACTTTGAAGGGGCAATTTTGGGGGGCTCATTTGAATTCAGAACTGACCTCCTTAGTTTCCTCTTGAAATTACTTCCACTTCTCACTTCTCAGTGAAGGTCAGTATTATCTATTCAAGCCAGAGAGGCTCAAATCTGAGTCTCAAAACTGTAGTATCTCTGAGGCACCTAGGTGGCTCAGTCAGTTAAGTGTCTGACTTTGGCTCAGGTCATGATCTCACAGTTTATGGGTTCAAGCTCTACCCACCCTGGTTGGGCTCTGTGTTGACAGCTCAGAGTCTGGAGCCTACTTTGGATTCTGTGTTTCCTTCTCTCTCTGCCCCTCTCCTACTCGTGCTCTGTCTCTCTGTCTCTCAAAGATAAATAAATGTTTAAAAAAATTATGAAAAAAAAAGAAAAAAAAACCTGTAGTATTTCAGAATTGGAAGGGACCTTAAAGAGTCTCTAGTCCAATCACTCATTTAACCATCATCTAATTAGGCTTAACCATTATCTTAAAGGCTTAACCATCATCTAATTTGTGATTCCTCAAGTATTTGAGCATCTATTCAATACTAGTCACAGTATTTATTCTTCTGAATAATAGTTTCTGCCAGATATTGAGCATCTCTGGAAACAAAGATTTAGTCATAACAAGATACAGCCTGCCTTAGAGACAGGAACATTTTAATATGATGTAGCAAGTACTTTGCAGAGGTAATGCAGAGAACTGAGGAAAGAGAAGAAGGGTGCCTAGCCCAGAAGAGGCTCCAAGAAGGGAAGATGTCTGATTTCTGAGAGTAGGGTACACTAGAACTAAGTCTTGAAGGATGAATAGGAATGATCAGGTGACTGACAAATGTGTGTTCCAGGTAAGGAAAATGTGAGGGCAAAATCCTCGAGGGAACAAGTATATCTCTCTAAATCTTGGTTTCCTTTTCAGTAATATTGTTTATAGGAATAAAGTTGTTGTGAAGAATAAATGAGAGAATATTTATCTTTATAAAAGACATAGTAAGTGCTCACCAAGTTATTATTATTATTATTATTATTATTATTATTATTATTACAACTACTATAGTAGATCAGTGCAGACCAGATGACCCTCCAGGCCCATAATTCTTGCCTGATAAATATACAAACATATCTATAGTAGGAATGTTCCAATCTGAAATCATTTCAGAGCCTAATGCTACTAGACACTTAAATCATAACAACTTCCCTCACTTTCTAAGAACCATATTGGTTTAGCTTCCCTTCGTGTTAGGTCAGGTCAACAGGAGTATACATCCAGGTTACCTGACAACTCTGTTTCCTCATGTAAAATAATTTACCACTCTGATATTATGACCAGTGTCTTATTAGTTTGGCAGTAACACTGATTTTAACACTTAGGTCTCATAGTCCTTCCTCAATTGACTAAAGAGAGTGGTGGGTCATCTCTTGCTTTCAAGACATCAAATGCACTGGTCTTTGCTCAGATTTCAGCTGTCCTTCCATTGGATCCAAAGTTTGCCCTAATCTAAACTGGAAGAACCCTCAACTCTGAAAAAAAAAGGTCTCTGAGGCAAACAACAGAACAGCTCTTTAGCCATATTCTGAATGAGGATTTACATTTCTTTGGTTGGAAATGGTTATTCCAGGGGTGCCCGGATGGCATAGTTGATTAGGCATCTGACTTCGGCTCAGGTCATGATCTCACAGTTTATGAGTTCAAGCCCCATGCTGGGCTCTGTGGTGACAGCTCAGCGCCTGGAGCCTGCTTCTGATTTTGTGTCTCCCTCTCTCTCTCTGCCCCTCCCCTGCTCATGCTCTGTCTCATAAATAAATAAACATTAAAAAATTATTTAATAAAAAAGAAATAGTTATTGCATTCCCATGGACAATCTTATGGTTTGAATTTTTCTTTGATGAAAATAGAGGTGGCCAATCATCTACCATTACAGCTTCCCTAAGAGATTTATATACAGAAGCCATCTTTTAGGAGAATACACATTGCTTTTTTAGGAGTTACACATTGCTGTATAACTTTGACCCTGAAAGTCCTGTTGACCCCAAGACATCCTGGTCTTGCTAAACCAGATGAACTGTGAGTGAACCAGGAAGACTCCTTTTGTCTTTCTAGCCTAAGGCCAAATCTGAATAGGCCTTCATTGCCTCTTTCTCAAAGCCCATACCCCATAGTTGACCTTTGAGGTAAAACCTCAAAGGTTTTACCACAATGATGACAAGAAGAAGCAAGAGCAGGTGAATTGCTGAACCCCATAGTAGTATTGGCTTTATCTCCCCACCTCCAGGCCTCTTCAGGAGAGGGGAACCCTCTAAAAGCAGGACTCAGAACTATCCACACCAACATCCTGGAAGAGAATAAAGCTAAGGTAGCTAAGAACTGAGAGAAGGTGGAAAGAAAGCCATAACCCCCATAGAGCCCTTCATGCCAAAGCAAGGTCTTTTACCTTCTGACCCACTGAAAGCAGTATCTCCTAACAACATACCCTTAGAGTGTCCCGTCCAATGCTCCTTGAAGGGAGGATAAAATTGTGTTGAATGGTGGTCGAGATGGGAGAGAGTAGAGGCTGGGATGGTGCTTGAACAACCCCAGAAATTGGCTTGTGCCACAAATAACTTGTAAAGGGCAAATAAAGTCATCTTACCCACTCTTGAAATTCACAGATGAGACAGAGTTCAGCATATCATGGGAGTGAAGAGCAAGGACTTTGGAGTCAAACTACCTCAATTTGAAATCCAAGTGGCCTCATACATTTACTTAGCCTTCCTTTTGCCTTAGTTTCCTTATTTTTAAAATGGTGATTATAATAACAGTAGAGTTTAGAATGGCTAAAAATGTTGGGGGAAGGAGGACATATAGTGGTGGCACAGGTTATACAACTAAGCAAATCCAGTTACAGTTGGAGATTTCAATACTTCTCTCAGTAATCAGAAACAAGTAAAGGAAAAATTATCAGTAAGAAAATAGGAGACCCGAACAACACCTGATTGACATTCATAGAAGACATAGAACACAACTAGACTCCACCAGCTGATCCAATGCCAGTTATTAGAGATTTTCTTTGTGTGTAACTTCTAACTTGATAAAAAATGAAAATGTACATAATTGCAGAACCAGTAGAACAATGATTCTTGCTAGCATATATTATATATATATGAGATGAGATGAGATGAGATATATATATATATATATGAGATGAGTTATATACATATATATGTGTGTGTGTATATATATATGTTATATATATGTTATATATATGTTATATATATGTATATATGTATATATATGTTATATATATGTTATATATATGTATATATGTATATATATGTTATATATATGTATATATATATGTTATATATATATGTGTATATATATATGTATATATATATGTATATGTATATATATATATATATATATATATACACATATATATATATAACTCATCTCATATTTTTTCCCCTTCTGACTGCTCTATCATCTTTACATGATTTTGATACTTTCTGCTTTTGGAATGTATATTGTGAGGGACACCTCATTCATCCCTCTCCTGCCCTGGAATGTTGATGGGCAATGGAGGATGGCAGAGATGGGAAGGAGCATCTGGAGAAGGGCACTGAATTCCCCAAAATATTTCTATGTTATTATTTGACAATAATAATGAGGTAGGAGATGACTATGGGCCTTTGGCCATGTTCTCAGGCTATTATTTGTTGTTATTTTCTTGGCTTTCACTGAACTGCTCTGATTTCATCATCATCTGTTTCTTATTCCAGCAAAGTAGGGTTAGATGATGTAATAGTTGTCTAGGACATCCAAGATTGGTTTCCCTAACTACAAAATAGGCTTTTTAGCACCAATTAAGAATAGTGGGACAAAGCAGATCCTATACACAAGGAAATGAAAGTCAAAAATAAAATAAAATCAAATAAAACAATGTGAGAAGAACATGAGATAGTGCAAGCAAATGAAGAAATCTATACTGCAGTGGATGAATCATTGTCCTGACTTCCCCTGGGTGGTGCTTGCTGAAGCCCTCCTGCTGAGATGTGCTTTTTGCAAGGCAGAATTGGAGATGAGTAAATAAGAAGGTGGTTATTCACTTTTATCACCACAGCAACCCACATGTCAGTTCAAGAAAATGCTCATGAAGAAAATTCTGTGAGGTTTTGGAATCAGAACCCAAATGACTTTCAAAATTAAAAGAATCAGAATAAGGACAGCACAATCACTTATCTGATGAAACAAGAGAAGGTCTGATGGAGATCATCTTGGCGCATTAGGAAAACAACCTCAGGGCTCCTGCTGACCGGACACTTTTCCCGAGTACTATTAATTATAATGCATTATTAGCTAACTGCAGGCAGCGGACACCTTTTGCATGTTAACTAAAGTGCAGCAGCCATTTAGCTAGTGGGGCCTGCTCAGTCTTTAAAATTGTCTTAATCATTAGTGAATTAGTTAAACTATAACGTTAGCAGATAAAAATAATCACCCGTGTCCCTTGGGAACAAGTCTAAACTGGAACTGGTTGTCAGAGGCTCTGAATACAGACGTTCCTGACTGTGCAGATTGATGGATGACAATCAACACAGTTCCAGACAGAGCCAGCTTCACCTTGTCTCCTCAGGGTTATGCAATATCGTGAGATCATCATTATAGGGTTGATTGCTGCTTCAGAGTGTTGTGGGTGTGTGAAAGGGCAGCAGTACCATGGCCTTTATATTCAGTTCTCAATCATTCAGAGATTGATGATGCAGTTAGCAAATTTTTGAAACTCATGTTCCTTTCAGTGCTCTTTTTGGGCCATTTCACTGATTATTAATGGCTCCACCTGGGGAGGTCTGGAAATAATGCTGAAACTCAATCAAGCCTCCTTGGCAGTTCTGGAAAGAGGTTTTGAGTGTAGCTCAGAGACAGTGAAGAGAAGCTAAAATTGTGCTTTAGGATTATCTCTGGATTCTGTTGATTGGCATATTCCTTTTCTGCTACAAATCACCTAGAGTTACCAGAATAAACAAGGCTTACATTGTTTGGTTTGGGTTCATGTTTTGATAATTGACCATAGCCAGAAAACATGAAAAAAAAATCTCTCCTCAAGTAACCTGAGAAGTTCATTGCCTTTTATTTTATGCAAATTTAAAAAAAAACATTAAATTGATGTTTAAAATTTTATATACAATAAAATTCACTCTTTTTGGTATAGTTCTATGCGTTTAGACAAATATATAGTCCAGGAAACCACCACTACAATCAAGATAAAGAACAGTTCTATGACTCCCCCAAGGTCCCTCATGCAGCCCCTTTACAAATTAACCCTGTTCCTTTGCAAATACTATCATAATCTGATTTCTAGCCCTATCCTTTTGTATTCTAGATATTGTGTTCGTGGAATCATAGATTATGTAGCCTTTCGAGTCTTGTTTTGTTTATTTAGCCTATGATATATGAGATTCATCCATGTTGTTGCATGCGTTAAATTAATTAAAGGAGGCCATTAGACTGTAGTGGCTTTAATGCCTTGGCAGCCTATATAAACAGATCAAACAAAACCTAAGCCTGTAAATCCTTCAAGGGTAAGAAATCAAAATCTAAGGATGGTCAGTCACAACCAGCCAACTAGGCTTTCCCAAATAAAGCAACCCTATAGCCAATCCAATAATCTTTTGCTTTGTCTCTGTGTCTTTTCCATGAAAGTCTTGCCCCTAGTTCCTCTTGATGGAACACTCCCAGCCACATCTTTTTGACACTGCACAATTCGAATTGATTTTTGCTTAAATAAACTCTTAAAATTTTTAATATGCCTCAGTTTAACTTTTAACACATTTTACGCTCATTCTTTCTTTTTTATTGCTGAGTCGTATTCTATAGTTTCTCTATCCATTCCTCAGTTAAATGACATTTGAGCATTTCTAGTTTTTGCTGATTATGAAAAAAGCCACTATAAACATTTATGCAGCGTGTGTGTGTGTGTGTGTGTGTGTAAACATAAGTTTTTATTTCTTTTGAATAAATGTCTGAGGGTAAGATTGCTGGTTCTTATGTTAAGTATATATTTAACTCTATAAGAAACTGCCAGACTATTTTCCAAAAGGGCTCTACAATTGTGCATTCCAACCAGGAGTGAACAAGAGTTCCAGTTTTTCTGAATCCCCTCCAGCAGTTGGATTATTAAGTAGTTTTCTTGTTATTGATTTCTAGCTTAATTTTGTAATGTTTATTTTTTATTTTTCAGAGAGACAGAGAGAGAGTGTGAGCAGAGGAGGGGCAGAGAGAGAGGGGGACAGAAGATCTGAAGTGGGCTCTGCACTGACAGCAGAGAGCCCGATGTGGGGCTCAAACTCATGAACCACGAGATAGCGACCTGAGCCGAAGTCAGACACTTAACTGAGCCACCCAGTCACCCCCAGGTAAAAATTTTAAAAACAGTTATTTGTGCTTCAAAAAAATCCTGTAATTTAAACAGAATTCATGCCATCGTCACTTTAATTTTACATAGGAGCAAATGATTGAAACTTTAGAAGATTATGTAACCTACCCAGAATGACTCATCTGATAACTTAATAATCAACGCTGAACATTGGAGTGCAGTTGGTTTACTGGGGTAGTCCAGGTACCAATTATCCCCTGGATTCCTGCTCAGGGTGTGAGCTCACCTAGCACTTTCTCTGCTGAAAAAGGACAGTTCATTTGATACAAGCAATCTCAAGTTTTCTACTCTTTGTCCCCAAATATCTCCATATCTTTATTCATTTTTTATTTTTCTCTCACCTTTCTGTCTCCTCCTTTTTAATATCACTACCTGTGATTTTTGTAACAAACTTTCCCACTCTTTGCTTATCCTCCTCTTCCTCTTCCTAAAAGCCTTTCTCTATTTTTCTTTTTCTTTAGTCTATAAACACATTCACACACTTCCCATTATAATAAAACCTGATTGTTTTTCAAATTGCAGACCCATTTCTATTCTTTTTCTCACCATCTATTTCTAAAAGAAGGTTAACTTCCCCACATTTATTTTTATCCTGTTACAAACATAATATACATGCACAATGAAGATGATTTGGACCACACACACACTGTCTGAAATCCTACCACCCAAGGATAACCACTAACCTCTGTTAACATTGTTCTGTATCCTTCTCTCCCTCTCTCCTTCCTCACCCATCTCTCTCTCTTTCTACCCATTTTTACTTTCTTGATCTCTCTCATTTGTCTAAAACATATTGTGTATATATAATCTCATCTACTTTTGTGCTATATAGCTTTTTGAAGGTCGATTTAATACTTTAAATTAAAATGTTATATAATTTTTATAAAAGAATGCATGTCTATGATTCAAAGGTCAATAATAGTACAAAGTTTATATTAAAAATATTTTAAAAACTACAAAACATAGTTTCTTGCCCCATTCTTCTCCACCCACAAATCTCCTTGTAGATGAACACTTGAAAAGTTTTTAAATATCCCTTAGAGCTTTAATGTTCATGTTCTAATTCATGTGCTATATTGTTCAGGGTCCCAGCAGAAAAAGAGATGATTAAAGAAGTTTAATGAAGAGATGATTTACAAAGGAGGAGGGATGGTAAAGCACCGGGACTTGTATTAGTGGAACTAATAATAGTAGGACGCCATTACCAACTCTAGGATTTAGAGGGGCAATGCCAGAGCAATGATTACCAGACAACAGTAAGAACAGTAGCTGGAGGAGAGGGCCCACCTTGCAGGATCTGTGACCATAGGTGGAGGAATGCAGACACTGCCCAGCCAAGGGTGGGCAGGTGGAAGCTGCAGGAACCAATAGTCTGCTTTCTACTGCTTCTGTCCTCCCATTTCCCCCAGTACGTCCCATTAAGCAAATCCAACTAGAAGCTAAAGATAAGGAACCCAGATGAGCAATGGTGTGAAGAGACCAGTCTCCTGAGGCACAGGTTAGAAAGGGTTACAACAGATCTGCAAGAGCACAGGGAAAATTACCAGCACTTGGCTTATGCTAATATTTTTTTGCTTTATGGATTTATGTGTTGACAACTTACTATGATAATAATTGAGCTTTTTTTCCTCACACTTGCTCACCTTCTCTGTCCATATGCCTTGTGATGTAGTACCTTGTAAATTTAACTTGGAAACAAAAATTGTAACAATATCCAGTTTTACATAATTATGGAAGCAATTATTCACTGCCAAGCCAAATAGTGTACTATGATGTTTCCTTTTTATGCCATTCCCTACCCTACTCTCTTTCCAGGAATTCATAATTGCCCCATATCTTCATTTTTTAGTTTTCTATGTGTTTGTCACTTTTTTCCCTTAGTGTTCCAAATTTTTCTTCATATGGCCAAATGCATCAGAGAATCTTCCGGTTTTATTTTCCCCCAGAATGTTCTTTTCCTTACTTCACTTTGAATGAGTTGCTTTCTTGACCCTGATACTAGCTGTCCACCCATGACTTTTGTCCTGAGATTTATCTTTCTTTCTTCTCTTTTGCTGAATTCCACGTCTTACTCTTTCTCTTGGTTTTCTTCTTTGTTTTGTAGACTACACCATCTATGTGTTTCATGAGAGAAGGTGCAGAAAAAATAATATTTTGAGTCGTGCATTTCTGGAAATATCTTTATTTTACTTTCTCACTCAATGGGTAATATGTCTGGGGATGGAATTCTAGGTTGAAAATCATTGTCCTTCAGAATTTTACAGGCCTTGCTCCACAGCCTTTTAGCTTCCATAGTTGCTGTTCACATATCACATGCTGTTATGACTCTTGTTCCTTTGTGTGTGACCTGTATTTCCCTTCCAGATGCTTTAATATGTACTCAATCTCTGGTGTTTGGAAATTTCATGGTGAAATTTTGGGTTTTGTTCATTGTATTTGACACAAAATGAACAATCTCATCTTGTATTTCAGCTCAGCAAATTTTCAGTATAAGGTATCTTTAATAAGTTTTTTCCTCTATTTTGTTTTTTCCTCTTTTGAACTCCTGTTGTTTGGAGTCTGTATCATCTGATTCCCTAAGTTTTATTCTGCACCCTGCTCCAACCCCAACATTTAGTTCCTGAATAACTTGTAATAATTGTTTTCAAAGTTTCATGTTTTAGCTCTATTATGGGCCAAAATATACACTTTTGTGCCCAATAACGTGCCTACTGTGCATTAAGCCAGTTCTTCTTTTCAAATACCTCTTTCATAATCAACCTTCTCAATAGATCCCAACTCTCACTATGTTGCATTGTCCCAGAGTGTTAAGATTTTAGAGGTGCCAAACAAAAAAATATTTGGGAATAATTTTTAGTTATGAAGCCTACCTTAATTAAGGTGGCATAAGAAATAGTATATTTTGGCCCAAGTTAGAATATTTTGAATTCAGGCTTTGTAGGACAAGATAATGACCACTTTTGTTTAGCAGAACTTACCTAATTATTTTCAAAGTGTATTGCTCCTGAGGGAATGACCCATAAAAGTAAAGAAAGTAAAACATCTGTGAGAAATGCCGGAGACAGACTTAATGGCAAGTATCCATGCTTAATCTCTATTTACCTGTGGAAGTACTGGAATTCAAACATGAGATGGCTGTCACAGGAAAAAGTATGAAAGTACTTATGGGAAGTGAAAAATTAAGTCAAATAGAAAGTAAATCTGATTTGGAAAATTAGTTTGACAATGAAAATTGAAATTTGCCCATTAGGTTATGTTAGATATTTTCTGTGAGTTGAACAAGCTCATAAGCCAAATCCAAGTTCTAATGGTTTGATGTATATAAGGCATGTGACAAAACAGAGAAATTTTGTTATATATGTGAAAATATGTAAAATTAGTATTTCAATTCTCCTAACCCTTTCTCAGTATATCAGATTAAGCAAGTTGCCTTTAAGTGAAAGATTCAATGGTATTAATAGTCTTTTGTTAAAACCTTTTTGGTTTTACTGCCCACAAACTAAATGAGGAATGATTGTAACAACTGGATAACAAATCCTTCCACAATATAATTTGTTTGATTTCAACAAAATTAAAGAATGTTCAACTAAGCTGTTAGCTGGTTATTAAAATTTTTTTGTGATCAATTTTTATGTGCTTTTTGGCTATAATTTGGAAATAGTTTATGGAATAAATGTTCTATTCCTATATTATTATTTATGAAAACAAGATTTTAATATATCAGTAATAACAGAGTAATAACAGTATTTATGCTGATCACTTTAATTTTAGCTGTATGAAATATCCATCCATTAATATTTAACTGATTGAAAAATAACTCCTGCTTTTCACTGAGATGAAATTTAAATTAATGATTTTAAAAATTAGTAATTCTATCAAAATCTGCAACACAGTTTTTTTTTTTTTTTTTCATCATTTGTGTACCACTAACAACAATAAATGTTAGCACAATCCAGAAAAAAATGTTAAACGTTTGGACCTTTATAGACATGGAACATTTTTTTTCTTTTTAAATTTTATTTAAATTCTAGTTAGTTAACTTTCAGTGCAATATTGGTTTGAGTGATTCATCTCTTACATACAACACCTGGTGCTCAGTATAACAAGTGCCCTCCTTAATACCCATAATCCATCTAGCTCACCCCCCATCCACCTGTCTCCATCAACCCTCAGTTTGTTCTCTATCATGAAGAGTCTCTTATGGTTTGTTTTCCCCCTCTCTCTCTTTTTCCCATTCCCATGTGTTCATCTGTTTTGTTTCCTAAATTCCACATATGAGTGAAATAATATGGCATCTGCCTTTCTTTAACTGACTTGTACACTCTAGCTCCATCCATGTCCTTGCAAATGTTAAGATTCCAATTTTTTCATGGCTGAGTAATATTTCATTGTGTGTGTGTGTGTGTGTGTGTGTGTATACATATATATATGTATATATATATATATATGTATATATATGTATACATATATACACCACATATTCTTTATCCATTCATCAGTTGGACACTTGGGCTTTTTCCATAGACATGGGACATTTTTGAACATAAAAATTCAAATTATAGATATTTTTGTTGCAGAAACTCACAATAGAATCATCAGAGTTATTTTAAAGCATACAAATTTATTATTTGGGATGAAATTCTTTGGAGGAAATGAGGAAATATGAGAATAGAGAAGAATGCAGTAAAATTTCCAACTGTTAATATATATGTATATATATGTATGTATGTATGTATGTATATTTTAGAGAGAGAGAGGGTGTGCCTGAATGTGCATGGAGCAGAGCGGCAGAGAGAGAACCTTAAGCAGTTTCCACACTCAGCATGGAGCCCGATGCCAGGCTTGACCCCATGTCCCTGGGATAATGACCTGAGCTGAAATCAAGAGTCAGACACTCCACTGACTGAGCCACCCAGGCACCCCACATGTATGTGTATACATACATTTTAATGGTTGTGGTAACCAATTACTACGGTATTTAAATTCCATTGGATAAATAGAGGAAAGAAATTTTTTAAAAATTGTTTTTAAGTTTCTTTATACTGAGAGAGAGACAGAGAGAGCAAGTGGGGGAGGGGCAGAGAGAGAGGGAGAAAGAGAATCCCAAGCAGGCTTTGCACTGTCAGCCCAGAGCCTGATGCGGGGCTTGAACTGTGAGATCATGACTTGAGCTGAAATCAAGAGTCTGATACTTAGGCAACGGAGACACCCAGGTACCCTAAGCAGAACAATTTTTAAATATCAATATATACTATATTTAAAAAAATTACATCCTTTGCAGCTATTTAAACAAAACTTTTATATGTCAACTTAAAAATGTAGTAACCACTGTAGTTGTTTTCTATTTTCTCCTTTTTACTGTATTTGTTTTCAATTTTTATCCCTTTTATGAGAATGCAAGTAATTGAGGATATGGACCTTTTTTTCCAAGTTTTGTGTCTTACACAAAATTTTAACAAAGTGTCTTATTCATAGTGAGAGCTCAACTAAATATTTACTGAATAAAATTATTTTTATTTTATCAAAGGGAGTTATTTATTTCTCTTCAATTATTTTTACCTAGCCTTCAGGTTAGTTTTTCCTACCACTGATAATAGAAACAACTGCCTGGCGGAAATAAAATTTGGATTTAAAAAGTAACTCACAGGGGTGCCTGGGTGGCTCAGCCGGTTGAGTGGACTCTTGATTTCAGCTTGGGTCAGGGTCCCAGTGTTGTGGGATTGAGCCCTGCATCGGACTCCATGCTGAGTATGGACCTACTTAAGATTCTCTCTCTCTCTCTCTCTCTCTCTCTCTCTCTCTCTGCCTCCACCCCAGCTTGTGTGCTCTCTAAAAAACTAAAATAAAAAAATAAATAAATGAAAAAAAGTAACTCACATATTATCTTTAAAATGAGAATAGGAACAATATTGTGAGAAGGAAACAGGATATACAGAAAAACCAATATTTATTTTCTTAAATGTAGTTATTTTTAATATAAAAGGAAGCAACACTAAGCATTCAGAAATGTATTTATTGACATAAAAGTCTAGTGGATATATACCCCTAACTACAACAAGTCTCTTTTCACTATGATTCTTTCTAATGTGCACCAAATTAGAAAGCAGTAAAAACACCAGCAGATGGCTGGAGTGGTCATGGATAGAATTATAAAGAAAAATATATATTCTTTTATCCTTTACTCAACACCTCTGCTTAGGACACCCATAAACACAAGATATCGCCTAATGTTGCCTTATTTCCTGCATGTGTTTGTTTTAATAAGCTAGCCAGAAGTAGCTTATGCATGCACACAGGTTTACGTGTACATACAACACTTTTGCAATTTTTGAGGTTTACCAAGAAGGTTTGGTCTTGTCCTGTGATTATAATCTTGTTGAATTACATTTAAATAGACAGCATTTTACTGTGTACTTGGTATTATCCAAGACATAATATTACAGTGACCTCTTAAAAAATAACATAACTTAGGCAAAATCAAACTTTAAAAATACAATAAAAACTCATAACCAACTTAGAAATGTTGTTTGGGTTTAGGAATTAGAATAGCCTAATATCTCCCCTAATTTTTACCATTCCCCTGTCATTGTAAGATTGTTGCTTGAAGTAAGAAAATATTATCTTGAATTTATAAAATTTCTTATATTCAAAAGATACATTTGGGGGAAAACTTTAAAAAAAGAAAGGAAAAATTTGGAACTATCTTGTATATGACAAACTTTTATCTTAGCAGTATCTTTATGAATACTAATTCTAGGTAACATTTATTGAGCACCTCCTGTGTAGCAGGAACTCTACTACAATGCTCACAGCTCTCTGAGGTAGGTGATACTGCTGTGCCCATTTTACAAGAGAGGCCTCCACGTCAAGGTTCATGCATGGCAAAAGGCACAGATGGGAATATTCATACCCTGGTCTTCCTGAACTGCTTATTAGACTGTGAGCTCCTGGAGGAGGAGGCGGGCAGTGTCTTAGTGTATCTCAGCCCCATCACAGTGTTGACTGCATAGAGAAGAAAGTTAGAGAAGTCCCTTTCACTGAGGTGATGGCAGTGGGCAATAGCTAGGTGAGTGGCCAGACCAAGAATTGCAATCATGCTTCTAACAGGCTAAGAGAAAAGTCACATTTGTTAGGACGTTAGGGTATGAAAACACTTCCACAAACGTCATAGACTACTATGAAAATTAAATGTTCAAACTCATAGCTAATTCCCTTGGATTCTATCTAATTAATCAGGGCCAATTTTAGTATTTGTTATGAGGTATTCCATTGAAGGAAGACCTAGGAGTTTCTATTATGTGAAGCTAGTTCCTTTGTCCGGCTACAACGCTTTTACTGCTCATTACTTGACATTAAGGTTTCTTTTCAACACACTTGTATCTCTGCAAGGAAAAAAATAAGGAAGGGAAACATTGTAAATTACTTCAGTTTCTCTGAGGCAGAAAACTTCAGGCTCTGAATTTCTGGTGTTTATGTGTCAGTTGAAATAACCAATTAGAAGTTAAAAGTGATCTTTTGGGGGGCGCCTGGGTGGCTCAGTCGGTTAAGCGGCCGACTTCGGCTCAGGTCATGATCTCCCGGTCCGTGAGTTCGAGCCCCGCGTCGGGCTCTGTGTTGACAGCTCAGAGCCTGGAGCCTGTTTCAGATTCTGTGTCTCCCTCTCTCTGACCCTCCCCGTTCATGCTCTGTCTCTCTCTGTCTCAAAAATAAATAAACGTTAAAAAAAAAAAATTAAAAAAAAAAGTGATCTTTTGGGTTCTTCATTTAAACTTAACTTTTCTTAGTAAATGAGATCAGGAATAGCAATTTGATTAAATCACACTCATCACCTAGAAAAATGTTAAATTTCTTTATCAGTGTAACTTTGGGCTTCTCAAAGACCACCAACAAGAGGACAGACAAGAGCCACACAAGAGCCATTCCCCTGATCCTGCCCTGTTCAGAGTCCCGATATTTTTACCTAGATTCACAAGTTAGTACAAAAATCTTCTGAAATATTTAAGCTCTCTTTAACTGTATCCTGAAGTCTGAAGTAAAAATAATTTATTCCAAATTGGTCCAAAGGGAATAAAAAGCAAAGTGAAAAGAAATAATTTTATGTTGTTTGGACTGCCAAATTATGTAAAAAGTAAACAACTTAGGGAAAAAAACCAAAACCAAAAAACTAGTGTTCTGCATTTTTTTTCCCTCCACTCATAAAAAGTACTTTAAAAAAGTGCCTTTCTTTTAAGCACATTAAAGCAAACATTGAAAGGATTGACTCAGTACTCCACTTTGTGGGGAAAACAGCCTGGAGATATTTTAGCTGCCTGCTAAGCCTTTGGTATCCATCAGAACTGTATTTCCATAGTTGTAAAACTGACTGTAAGTGAAAGTCTGTTTAATCATCTGTGTATTTCCAATTTGCCTACATAGGTAAAAGCACTTAGGACAGTGCCTGG
Organism: Panthera pardus; assembly: GCF_024362965.1. NCBI lineage: Eukaryota > Metazoa > Chordata > Mammalia > Carnivora > Felidae > Panthera > Panthera pardus. The sequence goes on along the minus strand of NW_026526721.1, from coordinate 94,262,962 downwards.
CACATAGATAGTACATAGTAAATGTTAGCAATAGTAATAGAATAGCTGAGATAGCATCCATAGATTGCCATGACAAAGAAGAAACATCAAAAGGGATGATCATCTAACCAGAAATGTAAATAGGGACTTCGATGAAGTCTGAAACTGAACATTCAGGAAGTTTCAGAAGCCCCCATTCAGGAATCCTCCAACCTCCTCTTTCACCTTGTCTTGAAACATAATTCAGAAAATCCTTTTTAACAAACAGAGCAAACCTTTATTTCAAATTTCCCTTAGGCTACTGTAACTTACTTAGCATTTGAGGAGATACAAAAATGCCCAACTTAATCACTATTTGGATGTATTTTATAAAAACACAGCTCAGAAAACCAGGCTGTGTTCAATATTAAAAGCAAACCAAAATATAGCTCCAAGGATTGAACCAGCAAAGAATTAACATAGTTTATAATAGTTAGTAATATTAACTGATAACCCAGGCTACATGACCAGTAAACTCTTTTCAAGTGTTTAATCTTACAAAAAATCAAGCCAAGGAACTAATGTTTTTCCCTGAGTTCTGAAAGATTTGGTAAGCCTACCAAAAATAAAAGTTTTTCTTTACGCACATATCTTAATATATTCACAAACCATTCCACATGACAATACAGACAAAATAAAACATTAAACAATATAAATTCAATATGCAAGAAAAAAAGCTGAGTGGGAGAAAAGGAAAAGTTATCAATTTTAACACGGACCTTATTTCCACTAGCCAAATCTTTAGTATGAGGTCCATAGGTAAGAAAATTCCAACATAATCATATGCAAATATGTAACTTAGTTGCATCTTCAGGTTTCTAGCTACACACTTAATGAAGCATTAAAGTGATATATTGAAACAGCTTTCATTTCAGGAGAACCTTGTTATAAAAAATAGAACGGGGGAATACCTGAGTGGCTAAGTCAGTTAAGCATCCAACTCTTGATTTTGGCTCACGTCACAATTTCACAGTTGTGAGATTGAGCCCCACGCTGGGCTCCGTGCTGAGTGCAGAGCCTGCTTAAGATTCTCTTTCTTCCCCTCCCCAGCACCCCCTCTTAAAAAAAAAAAAGAGTAGAGCTAGCAACATTAGAATGTACTTGCCCTTTGGGAGAGCAAAATGAGCTAGACTTTTGGTTTACTTAATTACAGAGTCTTACTATCAAAAATAGATGCTCTAACTTAAAAAAAAATACGTTTTTTGGTAATATTTGATGACATTACTGAGAAGAACCCAGAAACGTTCTCTAAAAAAGAAAACAATCCTTCAAGATGTAGATACAACATTCTCAAAGAACTGTCATTTAAAAACACACAACCTCCTTTCTATTCCTTTTCATGTCCCAAATCAGATAATCTTTACACAGTCTCTGAGGCTCCAAGGAATTCCATTTCCACGGCGGCTTTGGGCGCTTGGGCTGAGCCACTCTTCTTTCGGAATTCTGCCGCGATTTCCTCAAAGGACTTTCCTTTGGTTTCCGGAACTTTGAAAAATGTAAACAGAGTAAAGGCCAGGACCACTCCAGCGAAGAGGAAAAACACATAAGGTCCACAGAACTTCTGCACAGAGAACAAATAGAGTTCCAGTTAGCCGTCGTTCTACTCCACTGTTCAGCAAATCTGCACAATATTAGGCTGCTTACCGCAACGTACTGGAAACACAGAGCTACAATGAAATTGCAGGTCCAGTTGCTGAATGCAGCTATTGCTAAAGCAGCAGGCCGCGGTCCTTGACTAAAGAACTCCGCCACCATGAACCAGGGGATGGGGCCTGGCCCAATTTCAAAGAAACCGACAAAGAGGAAGATGGCTACCATGCTCACGTAACTCATCCAAGCCAACTTATTCTGAGGAATAAACAAAAACAACAAAAAGAGTGGAACTGGGATTATTGGCAGCTTCTTCCTTTAAGTAGGCTCTCATTGAGTTCAGAGGTGACATAGCTCTCTTCTAGATATGTTTATGTGCAAATAACTACAAATTATTCTAGTCTGACACAAGTTTATTCTAGTCTGAGTCGTGCTTAAATCTTTTGAACTCTGTTATAGGAAATCCTCGGGATTAGGACTCTATATGACTCTCAGTCACTCTTTTCCTGTGAAAGAGGCAAGGCAAGAATCTATTGACCTTCTCTCCTATTCATATCAATGTTGCCAGATGGAGTGCATTACCCTCCATGAAGTGGTGGATGAGTGTGCTAGGTTGGAGAGGTCCTGGGACTTGCCCTAGGTCACACAGGTAGCCAAATGGCAGAGCCAGTGTTAGAACCCGATTGGGGTTGACCCCAGAGACTATGCTCTGACCATTTTGCGACACTGCCTCCCTTGGTAACAAGTGCAATAATAAATTGCAAGTAATGTGATGTTGAAGTCTTTAAACCTAAAACACTAGTTCCCTTTTTCTTTACATTCCTCCTTTGCATTATATGCTGTTCCTCTGGCTTTATCTCCTAAGTCAATCTCAAATGTTTTGACATGCAAAACACTTTGACCTGGAGCATAGAAGTGCTATCATATGGTAACCAAAAATCTCAGGACCAAAATCTACACTTACCAGTAGTATAAGTCCCACGGACATGAAGATAGCACAGACAAACATCCCACTCATTCCTATTAGAAACAGAGAGCGTCGCCCTGCCTTCTCCACAAGGAATACCTAGGAAGGTTTCAAAACATACTGAATTAAATGGTTTTTATGGCCAAAGAGGTCGTTTTAATTTATACAGCTGGAAACAGGAAGTTCTGTAATCCCATTTTTACAGATGTGGAACTGAGTGGGGGTAGTGACTCTTGCCTGAGGTGGCAGAACTGGTCTCAGTGAGCAGAAGTAATTAACAGATACCAGCTTCACTCAGTCACATTGCTTTCAACAGGCAATTCTGGAGAAAGAGCCATGGCCTTACCATCACTCTACAATTATCACTTGAGTACAGTATTAAGAGGCTGTACCTCTCGGATCTCTTCCAGTAGATTTCTTATACATTTAAAATGACGCTACATAAAAAATGACATTAACTTATCTTTTGATAATTATCCTGTTACAAGTACAAGGTTTTGTGCACTGCAGACACCTGAAATCATGTAACTGTTGGGTTGCCAACCATTCTTATCCAACTTTCTCACTGCTAATAAAGTCAAATTATGGCCATTCACGTGGCAACTCACAGAATTTGATCACTTTACCAATTAGTCAGATCTGCATTTTTCTGGTGTCCCTAAATGTATTTGGTGCTGGAAGTGAATTATCTATTTGAAAAGATAAGACTTCAAAGCAAAAGCTTTAAGTGCTTTCTTATCCTAATTCAGGAGATGTGTCATTGATACCTTTGGGTCTGTGGACCTTTGCAATTAATGGTTAAGATTTACAATTAGCCAAGACCAATATTTGTTAAATAGACTCTTCTTCTTGGAATACTGCCAAGGTTGGTGAATCACACACAAAAAACTATGCCATAATTTCTCACTTCGATGACTAAATTGGCTCAGCTCATAAATCTATCAGGAAATCTATAGCAATCCAATACCCTTGAGCTCTGGCTCTGAAAATATCTGAGAAACATTTGTTTTCACCTATAGCAAAAACCCCTTTCATTTCAGAGGCATTGCATCTTCAGGTTTCAAATCACCTCAGGGTGATGAGCAAAGAGCCCACGTTTACTGTTGAAAAGGTAATAGGAGAAACAAATCTTTTCCAAGTTCATAACATTTCTCTGTGTAATTTGATTCTGTCAGTATGACTTTCCAAGTTGACTTGATGACACCATGTCAAAGCTATCAAGAAAATAGAAGCATTTCTTCAAGAATGAGGGCTTTTACTATGTTTCTGCTGTTTCTGAACAATTATTACTAATAGGATAATAAATTCTAAAACCACATGCCTTGGAAACTGAGTTGGACTCATTTCTTGAGGCTAGGTGAGCACTTGGGGAGGAGTGTGGCCCAGGGTGAGACTTGGTCAGGGGTTAGAGATGTTTGCCTAACCAGAACCCTTGTCTTTGCCCAAGACAATGTGTGTCACACAGGTTCTGGATGCCTCCTTGGAGTTTAGTAGCCACTGCTTCTCCTCTAGATCCATCTGTCTCCCCATTCCCTCCCCAATTCTTCCTGTTTTGTTTTCTCTCAACATTATAGGCCCTCTTCTCCCGGCCCATTAGTGTGGAAGAAAATATGGAATGTGGAAGCATAATTCAGCATGGGGTTAGGAAAATCTTTCTTTTCCCAAATACTCATTCAAGAGAAAAAAATTGTTTGATTATGTCCCTTCCAAGTCAATGAAACATTAATATCCTATCAGTGCATATTCCTACGTGCATATCTGTATTTGAAAGGATACACATTGGTTAATTTGGGGGAGAGGATTTGGGTGACTTAGGGACTATCCTTTTTGTACTTTTTCTGCCTTAAAACAACTTTCCAAAAATACATGTAATTAAAAAATTTAGCCCTGGAGGGTTAATTAGGTAGCTGATTAGAGCTTATTTTTAAAATTATGTCACTAATCTGTTCAAAATCTTTCACAGAATAAAAGGATAAACTCTCAGAGGGTATATTCAGAATAGTCAGGACACTTTTCAAGGCAACAAGCAACTCCTCCTATTCCAACTGGATTGGTGGGGAGGGGGGACAAAAATGAAATTCTGCAGCAGTTTCCTTTTTAGGCATTTAGACTTTTGGTTACTCAATTTTGACAACCTGATGCTTTACATAGCAAATCCTGTTACATATAAAATGTTTTAAGCATAATCTCTATATTAAAAAAAAATATTTTGAAGTGGGGCTTGTAACAAACATAGCTCAGGAGACAGAAGATTGTGAGTAGTCTCTTGGATCACATCCCAGTAGGAGACCTTCATCGATTTCAAGTGGCCTTTTGGCTTGAACAGGCATTATCATGAAAGGCATGTCTACAGAACTGCTGGTATTCCCTTGTTATCTGTTCTCTTTCCTCTTTCCAAGGTCCAGCACTGTTTAATGTAGTCTGGACAAATCTGTTTTTTGATCTAGGTAACCGGGCTGTAATTTATTGACCATTCTAAGGTAATAGTTAAAAGTCCATGAGCAGAGAAAGAAAAACAACTGACTAAAGTATATTGAGTACAGACAGCATTGTGACCAACATTGAAAAGCATGAACTTTTTGAATATCCTGCATTTGAAGATAAAAATAAGCCCAATTGTCCTCATCTTAGAATGAATTACATGAGTTGGGAAGTTTGGGGAGTTTTTTGTTGTTTGTTTACATTAATTCTTCAATTGTTTATGTTAAATATCATTGTCAAGATACTGAATCAGTCCTTATATAATGTACTTGGTCTTAAGTGGACTATATCACTTTTTCCCCTTGTCAGAAAAAAATAATAATAACATTTCAAAAATAGTGACATTTCAAGTTATACCACTTCTACTTTGTCTCTCATAATATCACAGACTTTTATGCATCACCTCATCACCGGAAGTTATGGCCTTGTGAGCTCTCTGGAAACTCTGCCCAATAGCCAAATATCGTAGGAATTTGCTGAGGCTGTTTAATTCTGTTACAGACAGATATATCTATTGCAGAAGACCTTTTTTTTTTTTTTTTTTTTTTTTTTTTAAGTATTTTCCCCAGGGCATCAGGATAAAAGAAAGAATTTCAACCACGGAAAGAGAAGAGCCCAGGTAAAAGACCCGATATTGATAGAAATGACAGACTGTCACCAATCCCGATAGATTTAAGTACAGAGCAAAGGAGGACTCCAGGTGTTTTTACAAGGAGGAAGTCCTCTGTCCCCCAAGTGAGTTATTAATTCACAAATGAGTGACTAACTGGCATCCCTACTCTGGGGATAACCAGTGATCCACGTGCTCGGTTATACTTGGTGGGTCATTATTTGCAGAAAGGACTCTTCTTGTGACTCACTTGGTTCTCTACATCTATAGAACAATAAGTGATTGGTCACTTTTGGATTACAAGGTTCTCCCCTCTCCCATTTCTGAACTGAGAAACAAGCAGCATACTTATCTAGGGTATGAACTCACAGAGAGAGCAGTGAAAACCATGTTGACGGCACCAACTCCAATGGTTGCATAAACAGGTTGGCTGATTCCAGCAGTCTGAAAAATGCTGGTTGAGTAGTAAAAGATCTGTAAAGTAATAACAGTTTAGCCTTAATCAAGAATCCTGGCACTAATGGCTTGAAAGCAAGAAATATTTTAAGTTGTTTAGTTTTAGTTGTTTCTATGGAACCATGGTCCCTACAATGCCCTAAAGATTTTGTCTGTCCTCTCCTTCTGGGCGATGAGAAGCCACTATCAATCTTTAGTATTTAAAACTCCTGATTGCGATGAGAAGCCACTATCAATCTTTAGTATTTAAAACTCCTGATTGCTTAAAGTTCTCTTTAAATTTAGCTGAAAACTCTGAATCTGCATTTTCTTTTTATATGTACTTAAAATTTTAAACTTTTTGTTAAGGTATAAAATACATACAAAAAATGTACACATAGCATAAGTATACAGATCAATTAATTTTCACAAACTGAACACACCTGTGTAAGCAGCACACAGATAAAGATATAAATCATGTCTAGTCCTCCAGAAGCTCCCAGAATGTCCCCCTATTCTCCCAAGGAAATGCTTCAACTTCTAACATCATGATAAATTTCACCTAGTCTTGTACTTGCCATAACTGGAATCACACTGTGTGAATTATTTGTTATCTGGCTTCAACATTACCTTTGTGAGGATCATCCATATGGTTATGTGTGCTTGTACAGTGTTGATTATCATTGCTTGCTATTTTGTTGTATTAATATACCACTATTTATTACCCAGTCTACTACTGATGGGTATTTAGGTAGTTGTCATTGGCGATTACGAAGGGTGCTGTTGTGAACGTTCTAGTATAATCCTTTTGGTGAAAGACGTACATATTTATGCCTGGGGATAGAATTGCTGGACCATAGTGTATGCATGTGCTCACCTTTACAGATACTGGCAAACAATTTTCCAACTGACACTCTCACCCATGTGTGTAAGAATTCTGGTTGCTACCACGTTTAATCCAACATTTTTCACTAATCCTCAGTGGACATGGAGAAATCTTCACAATCTCTCTAATAGCCTTTCTTATTATGTTTTTATGTTTATAGTGGTCTTGTTTAGGCCATTCTGTCATTCTGTCATCTTCTTTCACTGCTTCCCTGGTTAACCTGTCCTGCTGGCTGGCACCTCTTCTGCAGGTGGGGCTGATAGAGGAGAACTGTACCCACTGTGTTCAGTGAGGAGCAGCTTACAGCACACTAGACACTATCCCACATTTGTAGGCTGCCCAACAGCTTCGGCTCACATTTCCTGGATGCCTCTAAGTCAGGCATGGGGATAGTAACTAAAGCAGGAAGGTTTGGAGAGATTAAGTATTGCGCCTCTGGATATATACAGGCAGAACTGAGAGAAAGCCTACAAAATTGGTCTCCAAACCCCAAAGGTTTATGGAGTATTAGATTAAAATGAACATCACTGACCCCTTAAAGGAGAACAGAGATGACAGAAGAGCAGTATTCAGCTTGTTGAGTGAGGTTCAGGCCTCCTTTTCTTCAACTGATGAGAATTACTATCTTTCCTTCTTCCAAGGATCTGCCCATCCATCGGTCACCCTCAAAGTGTCCCCTGTGGATCTGTGATTGGCTCATTAAAAAGGAAACCCAAACAGCATTTTTAAAAGCAATAAAAGGGGTAAGTGATTTTCTGTATCTCGTTTTTTTAACAAATGCTTAATTATTTTCTTCTAGTAGTTAATTGCCAGTAGAATAATTTTAGTTTGCATAATGCAATGATTTTAGTTCAAAACCTAAAAGCTAGCTAGTTTAATATTCAGTATGTTTTTCAATCATGTCTTATCTACTACCCTCACTCACCCATATCATATCAGTTCACTCTATTGTTTATTTTGTATGCTGTCTCGATAAATAGAGTGAAAGTTTCTTGGATGGCAGGAAATTTCTTTGCACCTGGCTACCTGGTATACTTCATTTAAATAGATAAAGGGAACCACGGACTCCTTTTTCCTAAGCCATCAGAAATCCTAAATTTGGTTCTCAAGTCTAGAAGCCCCTTGTAATTCAGGTGGTTTTTTTTTTTTTTTCCTCACAATTATTCTCCTTTTCCCTCTTTTGTATTAATTGTGAATTTTGCCTTTAACCTTCCATCTTAGTTGACACACAGAACCAGTGATTGTCGTTGACCTTTAAAAAAATTCTATGTCAATTTTAGAAAGCAGATGAAGCGAAACAAAGAAAATTAATGCTCACTCAGTATATGTTTATTGTAGTGAAACATGTGATGTCAACATTTTAAAATGTCTTTTAGCTATTTAAATTTACATCCTTTTCTTTCCCTATTTCATTCAATTTGCTCTTAGAATTAGGGGGTATTCTAAAACTTACCGCATTGATTCCAGAAAATTGCTGGGCCATGTGCAGCATCAGTGCCACTATAATAGACTGTCGGTAGCTGGAATTGGTGAAGAGCTGAATTATGGAGACTTTTTGTTCACTTGATGCTTCTTCCTTTTCTTTTCTCATCTCAGTGATGTCTTTGGTGACATCATCACTTCCTCTGAGTCTTTTCAAGCCTGTCCCCCCAAATGATCAGGTTGACACAACTCAGGTCAAAACAAAAGTAAATTTACTTTTTTTTTTTTTAATTTTTTTTTCAACGTTTTTTATTTATTTTTGGGACAGAGAGAGACAGAGCATGAACGGGGGAGGGGCAGAGAGAGAGGGAGACACAGAATCGGAAACAGGCTCCAGGCTCCGAGCCATCAGCCCAGAGCCTGACGCGGGGCTCGAACTCACGGACCGCGAGATCGTGACCTGGCTGAAGTCGGACGCTTAACCGACTGCGCCACCCAGGCGCCCCAGTAAATTTACTTTTATTATATTTTTGAAAGAGTTACAGATCTGCATAGCTCTTTCTATTGCTTTACAGCATGGGTGTTGGAAAGTCTTTTTGTTAAATTAAATCCTGTTTTAAAATTTTTAAAAGCACATTTGGTTTTATCTAATGACAAAGAAAACTATGATCTTTATTATCATAGCAGCGTAATGCAAGTAAAGGTCTTTTAGAAACCTCTGGTTGAGTCCAATACCCTGCATGTGGGTTTCCCATTTGGGCTCGAGTGTTTATGGGTTTGAAATGGCATGCGTGAGTCATATTGAGGTGATCTTTCACATTGTTTTTATATGTAATCACTGACTTCATTTGGAAAGCTCTGGTACCAATTTGATCTGTAAACATTCATGCTCACTGCTTTTCATTATCTGCTAGTTCCAAAACAATAGGAAGGGAAAAAAAAAAAAAACCCACCCACAGACTTACTTTTCTTTGCTTTGACTTCCTCATCCAACTTGATGTAAAGGTATCTGGGGCTTTCAGGACAGAAGAGGAGCAGCAGAGACTGGAGGATGGCTGGCAGAGCAGACAAACCAAGCAGGATATGCCACTGCTCATGACTGCCCAAGATGAAGTTGAGGCCGACAATCTGAAGAGGCAGGAGGAAACATAGCAGGTGCACAACATGTTGGGTCTGCTTTCTGCAACTATTTGTTGAAAAAGCACATTGACTGTTTAATAGTATTCCCTGGTGGGGAACCTGGGTGGCTCAGTTCGTGAAGCGTCTGACTTGGGCTCAGGTCACGATCTCAAGGTTTGTGAGTTCGAACCCTGCATTGGGCTCTGTGCTGACAGCTCAGAGCCTGGAGCCTGCTTCAGATTCTGTGTCTCCCTCTCTCTCTGCCCCTTCGCCACTTGTGCTCGCTCTCTATCTGTCTCTAAAACAGATAAATAAACTTAAAAAAATAGTATTCCCTGACAACTTGGATTCAAGTATGCTCAAACAGAAACTATTAGTATTGTGTCCTACCTTAACTGAATTAGAGACTATTTGTTTTACAAAGAGTTCACTTAGGTTTGTTTTCATTAACTCATATGGGCCATTTAGGATGGGAAACAACCAAACTTTTAAGAACACATTTGACATCTAAAGCAACACCAAAAATCATGTGTAAACTTTGGACATTAAAAAATTTCTTCTTAGATTACCCAGAACTTAAATAAAATGGTATTCCATAGATAGAACAATTATTATAATGGGAACCTGTTTTGTCATTCTTATTGCAGTGGTTTACCCCCTGGATAGTCGTAGGCTAGGGGCTCTGAAGACTCTGAGTCCATGGGATAGAAGGGAAGTATAGAGCTGGCTGAACGAAAAACTGCTATGATAATCATACACATATTAATTTTCCAGGTAAAATGCTCAAAACAAAGGAAACCCAAGCAGTAAAAAAATGTGAAGTTTCCTATTCTTTGAAATCTAAACAGAATAATTTAATTCTAGAATAGCTCCAGAAGTTCAAGATCTGGCATGCTGGGTCATCTCTAGTGCCAATCCTACCAGAGATCCAAGGGGAGAATTGAGGAGTGGTGTCCTAATCATTTAGCTTTGACATAAAAAGCTTAAGTCTCTACACCATCTCTACTCCCGCTGGTGGAACTGGTTTTTTCCTTTGTGTTGGTCTACAGTGAGAGTGGACTGTCAGGGAGGGAGAAGTTGGATAGAGGATGGGTGAAGTAGGGGATCGAGTTTTTACCTGACTAATGAGAATGCCTGTGACAATGGCCAGCTGGTGAAGTGTGCCAAGGGCGCCCCTGAGTGTGGTCGGAGCAATTTCACCAATGTACATTGGAACCAAGCCTGAAATTAGCCCTGCATAAAACATGAACATAAATGTGAATGCAAGTGCAGCTGGGACTATCTCAATAACAGTAATTTGGTTTAAGTATGGTCAGTATCCTGACTAAAAGTCCCTTTCAGAGTCTGTTGGAAGGAAGAGCCCTTGTCCCCAGTCTTAGACACAGTTAATGCAAAAAATATTTGTTGAGAAGACTCCAGATGAAGTTGTAGTTGAATATAGGAATGGAAAGAACTGATGAGTCGTGGATTTGGCAATCACTCATAGCACTGCCTTATTTAGTTAAAACCATGTTAAAATGGACTGTACATCATAAGGCCTTAAGTTGTCTTCAGAAAAGAGATGAAAAAATGCTTTAATAATATTCTTAATCCAAACTCCTGGTATGAAAGGAAATGAGCACATATGTAGGCCAACCTTTTCACTTCAAAGAGAGTTTACCTGGGATCACAGTGCAACAGAGCATTATCATGAGAACTACAAGCCCTGAGTGTCCACAACGTGCAAGTGCCTCAAGATCACTGTTAAAGTGATGAGCAGGGGTGTGGAGAGGTGGGAGAGGTTAAGGGGTTCAGGGGCTCTTCCTCCATTTTTCCAACCAGAGCAACCCATCTTCTTTATTCTCTCCCAAAACGGGCTTCAGAAAAGATTTTGGTGCTTAAAGGAATACAAAAAATTTGAAAAGCACTAGGCAATTCTGGCTTCTATAGCTTTCTTAAGTGCAGATGTCATCGGTCATGTTGGAGTAGCTGCCAGAGTATCCAGCCATTTGCTGAGTGCACAGGAAGGTCAGACACTATCAATAAGCAAGGCTGAATGAGATGTTTGGCATTTTCTTAAGAATTTAAAAATAATATTTGTTAGAGTCTTCCTCTTAGAGAGATTGTCTATAAAATGGAAATGTATGGCTTTTTTGTAAAAGATGCATTTGGAAACTTTTGATATTTCTTTTAGTGCTTTAAATCGTTCTAAGGTCTCACATGAACAGTTGCATGATTGAAATGGCATCTAAATTTTGGTTGACATTTACATGTGACTCTATTGTGTGGTCTGTTGATCTTAAATAAGAAGAAACCCCCTCCCCCTTTTTTTTGGCTCTATTCCAGGCTGTACTCTCTGTGTAATACTTACCTTTATATCTCAAGAACATAATAATGTAGATAAGCTCACAGGTCTGAAGTGACACAAATTTAAAGTCCAAATGTATTTCCTATTATTTTCAGCAATTTTAATGCTCAGAACAGGACCAGGAATAATTTTAAAAGCTAGTTGGGGAGTACAAGTTACTTGGCTGTGCTAGTGTCCACAATGTTGACAGCATTTCTTTTCAATTTTGCCAAAATATTTGTGATTTTTTTCCTACTGTATGTTAAAAATTAGAGAGAGAAGAAAGAAGAATCATGATTTGGGCCTCCTCAATAGTGTTATTATTTGCATTTTACAGAAGGTTCAGTTAATATATCTAAGGCCAGGCCGAGACAGTGCCAGAATTGATACATGCTGAATGTAAATCTTGCCACATGTGGGTTGACTCTTCACCTTGATAAAGCTATCCTAACTTTTAGCTATTTATATTAACATTGAAAATAGCAAAAAAAAATACTTTTAATTAAGTTATTAACTTATGGATATTTTAGACTTTTGTTTTACCTGATCATTGAAGACACATGAAACTATATAGTCTTTTCTCTTTGGAAGTAAATGTAAACATTTTATACATCATTTTGTGCTCTTGCACGTCCCCTCCTCCCGCGCCCCCAGCCCCAGTGAATATTAGTGCTCTGAAAGGCAGCTATTATTTGGGACAATGTAAAACCTTGGCTCCAAACCACCAGAATCAGGGCTTCACTTGCACTGAGAAGCTAAAGATTTGGCTATTGTAGAGATTAAGTGATCCTCCCTTTGTTCACACCCCTGCTGGTTAAATTTGCTTCTGAAAGTTTGAAACCTCTAAAAGTTTGAAAAGCTGTTCCCAGAACTAGTCATTCCAGATATTCAGATGTGAGGCTCACAGGGGGAGCATCCTTCATCCATTGTGAACTCTTCAATCATCTGCTGCTGCGTGACTCCCTCTCCTTATGGTCACCGTCACTGTAATGCTTCACCCAACCATGTCTGGAATCCAATGGCTAGGGAATGTGGTCTGAGAGATGGGCCCGAGTGTCAAGGTCTTTCCAGAAAGGAGAGACAGAGACATAAGTGGCCAAATAGGCCCAAAGAGCTGAGTTGGGGGTTGCGGGTATAGAAGCATGCTACTGTCTCCCGCACAACAGAAGCGATAACGACAGCTAGCTTTTCTTGGCAGCTTGCTGTAGTCAGATCCTATGCTGAACATTTACATGTATTCTCACAAGTGCCTTACATGGTAGATATTATCTCTTTCGTTTAACAGATAATGAAACTAAGAGTTAAATAATTTATCTGAGATGATACCACTAGAAACTGCCATGAGCAAGAAGATAGCTTCACAACTCCCACTTACTGGTCCCAAACCTGCTTGACTCTGGACTTCAATTTCATGCTATTGCCTTTCCCTTTTGTGACACCACCTTAGGCTCAAAAACTTCCCTGCATGTTACCACATCTGCCGTTAGAATTTTTCAGACAGGTGTGTGTGTGTATGTGTGTGTGTGTGTGTGTGCGAGCACATGCACATGTTATGACTTACCACAATAGAGTCCTGATATACTTCTTCCTGAAATTATAAGAATGTGAGATGGTCCCAGTTTGGAAAACCCCATCAAGAGAGCTCCAGCTAATGAGAGAACATTTGCTACCAACATTGCTTTGATTCTGAAATTTTAAAAAGCAAGGATTATAAGTTCAGCATCAAAACTTGATAAAATTATTTGCCCTAAGAGTATGCTAAGGTATTTACCTAAGAGCAATTATTTTAATTTTGCTGAAACAGCTAGTTGGGGATCTTAAACCATGACTGCTAGTTTGATTTATCTGTTGTCTAAAGCATTAACGATTAATGTTTATAATGAGAAAATCTGAGTTTCATGCACATGATCTCCACATTTTAATAGAGATGATTCAATTGTGGTGATGACTGGTTTGCTTTAAGATAATACTTCTGAAACTTTTTCTTTTTTCTTTTTTTTTTTTTTCTTCTGAAACTTTTTCAAACAATTAACTAGTTAAGTTTTCTTCAAGAGGGCACCTGGCTGGCTCAGTTGATAGAACATGTGACTCTTGATCTCAGGGTGTGGAGTTCAAGTCCTACATTGGGGGTGGAGCTTACTTTAAAAAAAAAAGAGTACAGATACCATTAAAAATAAAAATAAATAATTAAGTTTTCTTCAAGTTGATTGCTATAAGGCATAATTGCCTGTTGATAGCTATATTCAACACTGTAGTTGTAACTTATGACTTTCTTTCTTTCTTTCTTTCTTTCTTTCTTTCTTTCTTTCTCTTTCTTTCTTTCTTTCTTTCTTTCTTTCTTTCTTTTCTCTCTCTCCCTTCCTTCCTTCCTTCCTTCCTTCCTTCCTTCCTTCCTTTCTTAATGGTGCACATTTTTAGTTGATGTAGGTCATGTAAGGAACTTTCAAAGTTAAATTTCCTTTAACATGAATTACTTGGAAATAAATTAAAATATACTTTGACTTTAAGCCTTATCAAAGAGAATTATAATTATTCTTATTTTGACATCGTATGTTATATTTCCAGAATCAATGAATTAGTGTCAACCAATGTAAAACATGTAATCAAGTTGACAATAGTAACAAAAATATCATTTTCAAAATTAATCATATGAAAATTAACATTTGCAGACATCTGATACTTTTACTCCCATTAAATGGAAAATTGGGGCACAAAAACCTCCTTTAAAGTTCAGTAGATGATGATAAGGACAATAAAAGAATCTAAATGGGTAGGTGTGGAAATATTTGTGCCACAAACAAATGTCAGCACCTTGTTATATTCTATGTCAATGTTTCAAACTTGAACAGGTGAGCTTTTTCTAAACAAGTATCTTTAACGCCACGGAGATTTTTTTTTTTTTTCTGGAGAGTAAAACTATGTAGTCTTATTCTTCAGTGATTGCCCACAACTATAGGCTTAATAATATCCTCCAAGAGTCCACATCCTGATCTTCAGAACCTGGCAATACGTTACCTTATATAATAAAAGGGATTTTGCAGGCATGATTAAATCGAGGACACTGAGATAAAGAGATTACCTTGGATTATTCTGGTGGACCCAGTGATGGAATCACTAGTATTCTTATAAGAGGACAGCAGAGGAGAAGATAATGTGATGAAAGAAGTAAGATTGGAGTAATGTGCTTTGAAGATTGAGTGAGGGGCCACAAGCCAAGCAATATAGGTGACCACTGGAAGCTGGAAAAGGGCACGGAAATGAGTTTTTCCCTCAGAACATCTAGAAGGAACCAGCCCTAAAGGCATCAAAATTGGCAAAGATGAAGTCAAGCTTTCACTTTTTGCAGATGACATGATATTATACATGGAAAATCCGATAGACTCCACCAAAAGTCTGCTAGAACTGATACATGAATTCAGCAAAGTTGCAGGATACAAAATCAATGTGCAGAAATCAGTTGCATTCTTATACACTAACAATGAAGCAACAGAAAGACAAATGAAGAAACTGATCCCATTCACAATTGCACCAAGAAGCATAAAATACCTAGGAATAAATCTAACCAAAGATGTAAAAGATATGTATGCTGAAAACTATAGAAAGCTTATGAAGGTAATTGAAGAAGATATAAAGAAATGGAAAAACATTCCATGCTCATGGATTGGAAGAATAAATATTGTCAAAATGTCAATACTACCCAAAGCTGTCTACACATTCAATGCAATCCCAATCAAAATTGCACCAGCATTCTTCTTGAAGCTAGAACAAGCAATCCTAAAATTTGTATGTAAACACAAAAGGCCCCAAATAGCCAAAGTAATTTTGAAGAAGAAGACCAAAGCAGGAGGCATCACAATCCCAGACTTTAGCCTCTACTACAAAGCTGTCATCATCAAGACAGCATGGTATTGGCATAAAAACAGACACATAGACCAATGGAATAGAATAGAAACCCCCGAACTAGACCCACACATGTATGGCCAACTAATCTTTGACAAAGCAGGAAAGAGTATCCAATGGAAAAAAAGACAGTCTCTTTAGCAAATGGTGCTGGGAGAACTGGACAACAACATGCAGAAGAATGAAACTAGACCACTTTCTCACACCATTCACAAAAATAAACTCAAAATGGATAAAGGACCTGAATGTGAGACAGGAAACCATCAAAACACTAGAGGAGAAACCAGGAAAAGACCTCTCTGACCTCAGCCGCAGCAATTTCTTACTTGACACATCCCCAAAGGCAAGCAAATTAAAAGCAAAAATGAACTATTGGGACCTCATCAAGATAAAAAGCTTCTGCACAGCAAAGGAAACAATCAACAAAACTAAAAGGCAACCGATGGAATGGGAAAAGATATTTGCAAATGACATATCGGACAAAGGGCTAGTATCCAAAATCTATAAAGAGCTCACCAAACTCCACACCCGAAAAACAAATAACCCAGTGAAGAAATGGGCAGAAAACATGAATAGACACTTCTCTAAAGAAGACATCCGGATGGCCAACAGGCACAAGAAAAGATGCTCAACATTGCTCCTCATCAGGGAAATACAAATCAAAACCACACTGAGATATCATCTCATGCCAGTCAGAGTGGCCAAAATGAACAGATCAGGAGACTATATATGCTGGAGAGGATGTGGAGAAACGGGAACCCTCTTACACTGTTGGTGGGAGTGCAAACTGGTGCAGCCACTCTGGAAAACAGTGTGGAGGTTCCTCAAAAAATTAAAAATAGATCTACCCTATGACCCAGCAGTAGCACTGCTAGGAATTTACCCAAAGGATACAGGAGTACTGATGCATAGGGGCACTTGTACCCCAATGTTTATAGCAGCACTCTCAACAATAGCCAAATTGTGGAAATTGTAGTTTAATACTGGGGCGCCTGGGTGGCTCAGTCGGTTAAGCGTCTGACTTCAGCTCAGGTCACGATCTCGCGGTCCGTGAGTTTGAACCCCGTGTCGGGCTTTGGGCTGATGGCTCGGAGCCTGGAGCCTGCAGCCTGCTTCCGATTCTGTGTCTCCCTCTCTCTCTGCCCCTCCCCCATTCATGCTCTGTCTCTCTCTGTCTCAAAAATAAATAAACGTTAAAAAAAATAAAAAAAAAATAAAAAGAAATTGTGGTTTATATACACAATGGAGTACTACGTGGCAATGAGAAAGAATGAAATATGGCCTTTGTAGCAACGTGGATGGAACTGGAGAGTGTTATGCTAAGTGAAATAAGCCATACAGAGAAAGACAGATACCATATGTTTTCACTCTTATGTGGATCCTGAGAAACTTAACAGAAACCTATGGGGGAGGGGAAGGAGAAAAAAAAAAAAGAGGTTAGAGTGGGAGAGAGCCAAAGCATAAGAGACTCTTAAAAACAGAACAAACTGAGGGTAGATGGGGGGTGGGAGGGAGGGGAGGGTGGGTGATGGGCATTGAAGACGGCACCTTTTGGGATGAGCACTGTGTGTTGTATGGAAACTAATTTGACAATAAATTTCATATATTAAAAAAAAAACTTAATAAAAAAATAAAAAGTAAATTGAAAAAAAAAATAGAAGGAACCAGCCCTGCTGACACCTCGGCTTCAGCCAAATGAAACTGAATTTGGGCTTCTAACCTCCAAAACTGTAAGAAAATTAATTTGTGTTGTTTTCAGCCACTGCTTAGGGTAACTCATTAGAGCAGTAATAGAAAAACAATATATGTGAATTGTCAACTACTCAAAGGGAAGGAAAACAGTGATTTAGAGCTGACCAACTTCAGAGCTGCAGAGCAGAACAAGACAGGGATATTTCTCTGTGAAGTGCCTTTTCTTTACACAAGGACAGAAGACAAACGAATTCAATAATTGACCTTAAGAAAATTGTTATTAGCTGGCTAGTCGTATATTCTATTAGGGAGAATATTCTATTAGGCAGAAAAACTCTTAAAAGAGATAGCCTGAAAGTACTTTTGGTGCCAGATTTCTCTTAAGTCCCTCTTCCTTAACCACCAAGGGATGCTAGAGCACTTTGTACAACTTAGAGGATTTTAACTTCTGCTCAGATGGGAGAAATGGCCAAGAATGAATAATCTAAAAATACATGACATTGTTGAATCAGGGAGAAAGAATATATTTCTAAGTATATGTCTTTAAATTTTGCTCTAAATATTCCTGTTAGCGTAGGCATTATCACTGTCATCCTGTCATCATCATTGTCTTCATCATCATCATCATCATCATCACCATCAGCATCACAGTAAGGCTACATTCAGGGCTTGCTTACTATGTGTTGGGCATTGTGATAAACCTCTGTGTATGTTCTCATGTAATCCTTGTAATGATGCTACGAGTTAGGTATTATTTTTTTCTTACATTGTAGATGGAGGGGGAAACATCTTAGAGGACCTAAGTAACTCGTTCATTTTCACACAACTATTAAGTGACAGAGCTGGGAGTTGATCTGTGTGAAATGAGAGGTTAATGTTTGGTTTTAGTGAGTTCCATTGTTTATATAAAAGAAAGAGTGTATTCAAATACAAGGTATGTACACCTTATGTACAACTTATGGTAGCATGGATTGATTGCACAGATCATGGTCTCCTCCACCATATCCTTGTAATTAAATTTTCAGAACACAGCCTCTGGAAAAATTGACCCTGAGAAGCCAAATCTATAAAACAGTGGCCACAGACATTTATTACCTATTTCACAATTACAAGGAAAGAGTTTTTAAAGCAGTAATAGAAATATACATTTTTCTTTATTTATTTTTAACTGATGGAGCAACGACCTGGTCAATAAGGAAAATCATGGCATTTATCAGTGACTCTTCCTAGAAAAATAGTTTTATAGGAGAGACTAAACCCTTTTGTCTTAATTTTGATGTTAAAATTATTAATTTGTGGCTCTTTTCATGGAGAATCATTTTTCTACTGAGAGCTGGAAGAAGCATCACTTTTAGTTTACCATAAGTCATTTGATAAATAATCATTTGACATGGTTTTGGGGTATGATCATTGTTGATGCTAAATTCTAAGACTTGAGAGGGCATGCATCTGTTTCCTTCAGTAGGACCTGAAATAAATGTTTTAGAGTATGTCACTGGACCTGCCAGAATCTCATCTCTAAATGAGATGACAATAAGGACTTAAGTTTTCTTTCTTTCTTTCTATCTTTCTTTCTTTCTCTTTCTTTCTCTTTCTTCTTTATTTCTCTCTCTCTCTCTCTCTTTTTCTTTCTTTCTTTCTTTCTTTCTTTCTTTCTTTCTGTAAGCTTCATGCCCAACTTTGGGCTTGAACTCATGACCCTAAGATCAAGAGTCACAGGCTCCACCAACTGAGCCAGCCAAGTGCCCCTTAAATTTTTTCTTTAAGAATGGGAAGAGGTAGAAAATATCAGTAGCTGGTGAAAGAATTGGTTGGTTCATGTTATAAAATTTAACTTTGGTTACTTTTATTTATTTTAGAAATAATCTAAAAAATTTTCCAATTACTGCTTAAATCAATTTGGTTCAAATTAAAATGATTTAATTTTTTTAAACAATTTAAGTCAGTTTATGAACCTTGTAACTTATGGATTCTAAGTTCAGCTAAACACGTGTAAATTGAGAAAAATGTGAGAAACTGACTCTTTTATGGTAGAGGAATGTCCTTTCAAATAAGAACAAGAATAAAACTTAGGTTATTAGGTTATTCAGTATTTAAGAAAACTTCTTACAGTCTTGTTATATAAAATCTCCAGTGCAAGAGGAAGAAATTTTCAGTACTTTAATAACCAGAGAGATAAAATTATAATTTAAAGTAGGAATTTAAAAAACTAAATTAATTTTAATCCAGAATTACTAAAATAGATGCCTATATCATTTACATCTTTAAATATTTTTGCATTTTCTAAATTGTCCATATTTGCATATTTATTTTTATCATTAGAAAAAATATAATTAATAAACAAAAGGTGGCATCAAAAAGTAGAAAATAAATCTAAAAAAACCCAACCATTTGATTTTTCTGATTTTTCTGATTTTATTTCCTCTCTCTGGTGGTGGGGGCAGAATCCCAACTTAGTATGTCACATGACTAAATGAAAGAAATTTGAGTCTGAAGGAGTTCCAGTGATGTTTTAAATCCAAAACACCTGGTAAAAACTAGAGTAAAGAAATGGAGACACTATTTGTTTCATCTCTGGTTCGGGCTTTGACATAGCAGTAGCAGCAGCTAGAAACCCAGGCCAACTGTATTGGGCAACTGAGAGTTAGGGATATTGGTTTGACCTTAGGACTTGACTGATCCAAATGCCAAATTCTAATTTGAAAATGAAAAACTGGGGGTCTGAGAAATGGAGTGATTTGGGGAAGCAAACAATGGATTCCCTGGTTAAAAATTTCACTCTTGGCTTTTCTATAGTTCTTGAGTTAACCATTTGTGTAGTGGTTTCTTAACATATTTTTAAAACTAATGAATTTAGAGAATCAAAGCATTTCTGTGGAAATACACACCAAATTCAGTTTTGCTATGAATGCTCCCACAATTAAGCAGACTAGGGCAAGAGCTTTCTCCATTATTCAGTCTAAAACCAAACTAACTGATAGGGTCATGAATTGAAAAACAAACAAACAAACAAACAAGCAAACAAAAAACAACTTCAAAACTATTCCACAAAAGGAAAGATGATTTCTTCCTAAACAAAGTCTTAACAAACCCCAAGTACTAGTTTCCATGTTTATGCTTATTTATGAAACTTGCCTACCTTCCAAGCTGGTCTCCAAGCCACCCACCAAAGAAGGATGCAATCATTCCACCAACTGCAAAGCTAGACACAGACAAGGACCAGAGCATGGTAATGAGGCTAGTAGATGTTGTAGTCTCTTCCTCCTCCAAAGAGGTTGGTGTTGAATCCCTTAGGTATGGGATTGTGGGCAGGTCATTTGTACTGTTGATAGTATAGTTGTTGATAGCTTTTCGGTCTTCCAGTGGAATACCCAAAACATATTCATAATGGGATATTATTACCTGGGGAAATAAAATAAAGAAAAATAGCTCCAACATCTCATATACTCTATACATTTTTTCTTTGTTTTTCCTTTAGAATGTTTGTTAGGTGTTTAAAAGTGTCATCCCAATTATGTGTGTTATATACATGCAGTCACAGATAGATTTATTTACAGTTGACCATATCCTGTAAAACAGAGGTCGCAAATTCCAGTGCCTACAGGAACTAGGCAGCAACAAATAAGTGAAGGAGAACCTTGATAGCTAGGAGAACTGAAATACAGTCTCTACTATTGAGACTATAATAGTAAGTGGGCAAGGTTATAGCACTGGAGAGCATTTGCCTCACCTAAAGGAGGAAGCTGCAAATGTGAGACTAGTGTTTCATGACCTTTAATTTTTAAAAAGAAGCCAGAAATCTTGGGGTGCCTGGGTGGCTCAGTCAGTTAATCATCCAATTCGTGGTTTCGGCTCAGGTCATGAACTCTTGGTTTGTGAGTTCAAGCTCTGAATCGGGCTCTGCACTGGCAGTGTGGGATTCTCTCTGCTTGGGATTCTCTCTCTCTGCCCCTCCCCTGCTTTCTCTCTTTCTTTCTCTCTCAAAATAAATAAATAAATAAATAAATGGAAAGAAACCAGAAATCTGTATTTTTATATAAAATTCTTTAAGTTTTAAATGCAAGCAGCTATTCAAATGGAAAATATTCTGCAGGCTAAAAAGACTAGGTGCTGTATCCTTGCTAGAAGTATGCTATAAATTTAGCAATAAACTTCCTGGCAGCCAGCTCAAAGAGAAGAAAACAGTCCTGTATCCTGATGAATTTCAAAGATAAAAACAACTCAGTGGCCCCTCAGAAGGTGTTGGGACCTGAAGGAATTTTTTTCTTCTGGATCCCCACAGAGTTCGGTGTGTAATATAATGAACAATTCTCAGAACTAAATTTCACAGCACCATTATTTTATCATGTGTTTCTGAAGAGGCAAAGATCCTACCAAAATATAATTTAGTAAAGGCACAGCCTTCAGGCTTCCTTCTTTGTCCTTCCTCTCAGTGATGGTTTGGTCACTATTGAGTGGTCTGGGAGGACCTCTGACAAGGACCTGGAATACAACTGACTAGGTTGCCAGTCATAGGGTAAAGCCCAATGTGGTAAAGTCAACTGAGTGAGGGAGGGAAGTGACGTCCTCTTATGATAAAAGAAGTCTGACCATGACATTACCTCATTAGCAGACCACTCTATAGGGATAATATACATAGAAAAAAGGCTAGAAGGAAACATCCAAAATGTTCTCAGCTGTTTGCTCTATGTGGTAGAATAATTATAGATGATTATTTCTAACACTTTCTGTAACAGGTATGTGTAGCTTTTTGTTTTTCTTTTTTAATTTCTTTTGAGAGAGAGAAAAGGAGAGTGTGTGCATGTGCACGTGTGGGCAAGTGGGGGGAGAGGCAGAGAAAGAGGAGAGAGAATCCCAAGCAGGCTCTGTGCTGTCAGTGCAGAGCCCTACTCAAGTATCGATCTCATGAACCATGAGATCATGACCTGGGTTGAAATCAAGTCAAACGCTTAACCAACTGAGCTACCCAAGTGCCCCTGTATAATTTTTTATAATCATAAAAAAGTGTGACTTTAAAATACCCTAAAATAATGCCAAATGTCATCCCACTAACAAAAACAAATGAAGCTGAATGATTATTATTCTATAATGGTGTTTAAGTGCCTTGTTAAACACAGAAAAGAAGGGCTCTAGATAAGGCACTAAGCCGGATGCCAGTCGGGGATCCTGTTTTCAAGTCTGGCTCTAGGACTTGGATTGAAGGAGGGGAAACCTTAGACTAATTTCCCCTCTCCTTCCCTGGAGAGGATGGTTTAAATAGAATGTGAAAAGATCTTTCACAAAAAAGAGGCTTGCTGATTCTGAATTATGGTGATGTTGAACCAAATTTCAAGAAGCCCACTCAGAAAAAAAGCCATGACCCCCAGCATTATCATCTAAATCTCTCACCCTCGGCAAGACAGTCACACCCATGAGAATATTATGTGGCACCTGACCAAAGCACATCTTCTGGTCCAAGGAGCAGCCCTTCCAGGGTTGTATATTCTATACATACGATCACAGGTAGATTTATTTATTGTTGACCATATCTGTGGCCAGCACACATTTTCCATGGAGCCCAACATTGTAAGAGAAGCAGATGAAATATGATTTATTCATAGAAGGCACCCAACAAATGCTTGCACTTTCACCTTCTGCCACTCCTTTCCCCCCACCTTCTCTCCTCTCTTTCTTTACTCATGGAACACTTTATTGAACCCCATTATGCCAATGACAGGAAGAGGAATGAGACATCAATCCTGACCTAAATGACCCGACAGCCTTCATTAGAGCAAGGGGGGTGAATTCCTGGTTTCCCCACTTACAAGCCATGGGAGCTGAGAAAAATGACAGCCCTCTCCTATTTATTCATTGGATACCAGAGTAGGGATGCACAAAATAAATGAGAAAAGTTATAGAAATTATTCAATATTAAAAAAAATACCCATCCAAATAGTTATTATGGAGAAAATCCAAATTTTTATTGGACTTCTTGACTATTATTAAATAGTTTCATATTATTTTTCTTTGAATTAGCTATGGGAGACAGAAGTAGGAGGAAGGACTAGGACGTTTTTAGTGTTAAGTTTCCTAAAGGTTTTCAACTGACCTAGAATTGGGTATAATAAGGTTTTTAGAGGTCCAACTAGGGAGAACATATGTTAAAGTGCCCGATGCACAGTGAGTTGGTGCTCAGTAAAAGTTAGTGCACTAAAATCCTTCTATTGCTTCCTCTTATTCCCTGGCATTTTTCATTCATTTTTCCACTCACGTATGGTGGGGGGCTCTGAATCAAGGCTGCAATAAGCTCTTCAGTTTTTAAAAACAACATCAATAGGCATGTGGTATTCTGGCTAGAGTTTTCTGTGAGCTCAGCAAACAGCAGAGTCAGAGATCAGGAGTTGTTTATTGCCCTTTCTTTCTTTGTGAGGGTGATAGAGGAGTCAAGGCCAAGTTATCAGCTCTGAAACCACGCACATGGTGCCTGACAGAATGCTGGGATTACCCTGTGTTCTCCACGTGGGCACACTTTATCTCTGTGTATGAGGAACGCAGATCTTTCAGTCACTGACAGAAATCACCACAAAGAGAATTGAATTGTACATGTTTCACTTGCCTCTTGAGGTGCGTTGATCACGCCAATATCATATCCAAACTGGAAGGAACCTAGTGCAGCTGTGACGACAGCGAAAACCAAAGTCCCGGTGACCTGTGGGGAATGAAACACAGGGCTAGGAAACACTAAGCAATTTCAGTTACCTGCCATCCTGTCGGTCTGCAGCTTGGATTTCTGACAGGCTCCACAGGCTGGTTCTTGATCCTTGATACTCATTCACAGTATGCCTTATGTTCCCAGCAGGCGTCATTCATACAGGAATGTAAAAGCCATTCATCATGTCCTCTACACTGCTAAAGCTGAGAGAAGTTTGGGACAATTTCTTCCAAGAGAGGAACGAAACATCCTTTTACATACACACACACACACACACACACACACACACACACACACACAAATATATATATATGTATATATTTAAGATTCAAAATCAGGACTGAGGACTAGAATTGCTACTGACTGAAGGCAACTGCCATGACAGAAACAGTCAGTTTATATCATTGGGAGAAGTCAAATAAGACACCTGTAACAAAGAGACAGGGGGCGCTCCTGGGCATTGCTGTTGTACAAAACCACCTCAAAACTCATATAAGAGGCATAGGCCAGGCTTTATCACAACCACATCACCTTCCATGTAAGGATAATTTTCAAGATTTGCAACTAGTTGAACCTAGAGCTATGGATTAAAGCATGTTCTTTTCTTCCCAACTCCATGTAGCTACAAAAAACAGTGTAGAAAGGAACATTTATTCCCTTCAACTCAAAATTACACGTCTGACCATCTTAGAGAAATCATATCATACATATGGAATCACGTTTCAGGATATTTGATGAAGCTGTGTGTGTGTGTGTGTGTGTGTGTGTGTGTGTGATAGAAAAAATTGTAGAAAGAACCTAAATGTCATTCAGTGGAAAATGGCCAGATAGACTCAAATACATCATAAGACCTATAACTCGCTATGCTGCAGTTAAAAGGAATAATGTGACTGTTATGTACTGACTTATTGTTACGTGACAAATGAAGCTGTGTAATCTCATTAATATTTTTTTAAAAAGGCTTAAACCTGAGTATTCTTTGATTTGTGCATGTTGTATGTAAGTCATAGAATATTTTCTTGAAGAAAAAATAACAAAAGGATGATCGTTGAGGAGGAATATGAGACTAGAGAAGAGGGTAGTTTTTCTTTTATTTATACTATGAGTCATTTTATGAGGAAATAATTTCATATATAATTACATAATTTAAATGTTTAAATAAATAACATGGACTATTGTAAAAATTCCATTGAACAAATGAATGAGTCATATCAACATGGATTCCAGTTCCCACTCTGATATTTAGGGAGTATGTGACCCAAGCCACTTCTCCTATAGGATCCTCAGTTTTTCTCTAAATGGGGGGATCATTGTAAACCCCTACTCCAGCATGAAAAATAGCTTATTAGTCAGGTCCCCTCATTCCCTAATAAAGCTAGATATCAGAAATTTCAGTGTCCTCATCCACAAAGTATAATCACAGAACCAGCCCGAGAGCCCTTGAGGTTAGAGTCTAGTGGTCTTATAACCAGACCCGAGTTAGAGAGCTTGTTACAGGTGTAGCTTCCTGGAGTTCATCCCAGACCTATTACTGGGTTGGACTCTCTGGGGAGAGAATTGGGAATCTGTAGGTTTGTCCTCTTTCCACTAATTCAGAATCAAGTTCAGGTGGCACCTCTGTAGACTTTTCTTCCCAGCAACCTCCTTCCCTGAAAGGACTTAAAAACTTTCCCCAAAGATATGATAATATTATATATGTATATCTTAAAAGAAGCATATATATCTCATATAATATGCATTATATATTGAGATATAAACCATATGTATATTTATACATATACATAATAAAATAATTGTAAATAAATTCAAAGTAAAATGTACATGTGTGTATACATACACACAATATGCTACATGGTGTATGGGATTACCAGAGATTTTGAATTATCCTTTAACATGTAACTAGATCTCTAATACCTAGTGCCTCAGGCAGCCAAAGCTAAAATGGGTTCCATTTACTTGGTTGGTGGTTTTTCCTCAAATCCTTTTTCCCCTTCAGCTGTTTCCAAGGACAGGGAATTTCATCCTTTCATTTTATTTATAGGGAGTAACCAGCAGCAGCAGTGAGGGGCCCAGTGGGCACCTCGAGAAGGCTTCAACTCACTTCCCTGATAGTGTCTATCACTACAATCTAGACAATCTGATATTAGGTGCAATGCAAACACAGCTTCAAGGCCTGATACTGAATATTTATGCCTAGTGCATGCCTATTCATTGCTCTATGTGTATCATCTCTTTTAACTGCTCTCAGTTTTCTCTTATTTGTCTAATAAGTGAAACTAGTTTATTATCTTAAAGTTCTTGTAGGTCAAGAGTCTGGTATGAGTCTCACCAGACTAAAATTAAGATGTTGGCAGGTTGTGTTCCTCTCTGGAGGCTGTGGAGGAAAATTCGGGTTGATGGTAGAATTCTGTTCCCCATGGTTGTAGAATCTGTGTTTTTGTGCTGGCTGCAAAGTGAGGGCCATTCCGAGCTCTAGAGGCCACCACATTCCTTGGCTAGTGGTGCCCTTCCCCTGTCTTTGTGGCCAGAAATGGGTCAGTCAGGTCCTCACGCTAATCCTGACCACTGCAGAAAAGTTCTTCCCTTTGAAGAATTTGTGGGGTTAGATTTGGCCTAGCTGGATAATCCAGGGAAATCTCTGTATCTTAATGACATTTGTAAAGTCCTTTTTGCCATTTAAGGTAGCATATTTACATATTCTGGAGATAAGGTAATGGCCATCTTTGGAGAGCCATTTTTCTACCAACCACACTTCTCATGACAGCACCATCAGCATCCCTATTTTATAGGTAACTAGACTAGATTAAGGTCTCAGAGGCAGTAACTTGTACAATAATGACATGGGTCCAGACCTTATGCTTTTAACTAATGGGTTATTTTGCATTTTTCATCAGTCAGAAATAGGCATTCAAAATTCAAGACATTCAAAATTTCATCTAGTTGGTCAGATAAGGAACAAACATCTAAAAATCTAGGATCATTATCTTTCTCAATAAAAAAAAATATATATCTGGGTTGCCTGGGTGGCTCAGTCAGTTAATCGTCCGACTTCAGTTCAGGTCATGATCTCACAGTTTGTGGGTTCAAGCCCTACATCAAGCTCTGTGCTGAAAGCTCAGAGCCTGGATCCTGCTTTGGATTCTGTGTCTCCCTCTCGCTTGGTCCCTCCCCCACTCACACTCTGTCTCTCTCAAAAATAAATAAACATTTAAAAAATATATTAAGAGTGCACATATTTATAGAATTTGCAAGTGTGACGCTGAAACCAAATCACCAATAGTGCCCAGTTTCAAGTTCACTTTCCCACTACCCACCACACAAATCCCCTCCTTCCTCATCTACCCACAGAAAACTTGTGAAGTTTCTGTACAAAAATACAAAAGGGCCAAAGTTACTCAACTGCTCATCTACAACTCAGTTGAAGAACCTCATGGCCTTCCCACCACCAAATCCAGGGCCATGATATACTCACCCAATTTCTTCCCTTCATCTCCTTTTCTTCCTGTGGCAGAATGTCCAAGTACTTGGTGTCTTAGTGACTGCCCTTCCCACTCCATCCCTGGGCTTCTGCTCTCTGCTGGCTCTCTCCTCCTGCCCCCACCAGACAATCATATAGTTCCTCTCTTCTTATTTTAACAATCCAACTAGTCACCATGCCAATGGTGAGCAGGGGTGCTATGGAAATGGAAGTTGGTGGTGAAGGTGGTGGCAGTAGCAGATTTGGTCCCCCATAATCTCCATCGGCCCGCCCCTGCCACTCCAAACAGTGTTAGCTGCTCCTACATTACTTTGATAAAAACGAAATTTAATTTTCAGAGATCGAAGTTCTCTGGAGCTCCGGTCCCATTACTTTCTAATCACATTGTTCTAAGTCATTACTGTAGCAATTCTGGGGCTGCCCCTAAAACCAATTTCTCATTTTATAGGAATAACAACAACAAAAACAACAAAAAGGAACTGTGAAGGAAATAGTTTTTAAACATTTAGAAATCTTAGAGTGTTCTTAAAGTCCTTGTCCTCTGGTCTTCCTGGCTTCTTTTTTAGAGTTGGCTCTGGTCTTGTCATGCCAAGGGAAGCTGCAGTCTCCCCACTTTAGCTTCCTAAGATGGAAATTTCATCTAGTTGGTCAGATAAGGAATAATGTTATCCATTTGAAGCAGGTCACTTGAATTCCCAACTGAAGCGATAGTTCTAAATATAGAAGTCTCTGGAGCTGTTTGATTTCCTTCCTTCCTTCCTTCCTTCCTTCCTTCCTGCCTTCCTTCCTTCCTTCCTTCCTTCCTCTTTTTTTTTTCTCTTTCTCCCTTTCTCCCTTCCTCCTTTCCTTCCTTACATTCTTTCCTTCTCTTTCTTTGTTTTTCTCTTATTTCAGGTTTAATTACCCTCTCTGAACTTCACTTTAAACCGGTTCTTTGCTTCCCATCTTTTCTTTTTCAGTTGTGAAATGAAGACAGATAACATTTATAGTCAATCTTCTGTGTGGTTTGGCACTAAGCTTGGTCAAAGAAAGTTTCATTTATGAGAGGGAATACGTCTGAAGACTGCTACCTTTGAATTAGCTTGTTAACCCCGTCCATTAAATCTGATGTCCAAGAAACTGACTCAAGGTTAGGTACATAGGAGCTAATGAAAACAGTGAGAACTTAGGATCTTACTCTGTACAGGTTCTAAATGGTCGCCTGTTCTTTCAACAGCCTTGTAAGTAGTAATTATTATTATCCTGTCACATATGGAAAAACCAATACACAAAGGGTAAGGAATTTGTCTGAAGGCTAAATACCTACAAAATGGCTGAAGATCTTCAAGACTTTTCTCTTGGCTTCTTCATGGGCTACAAGATATCTTAGAATGACTACCTTCACTTAGAGCTTAACACTTTTAAGTTAGAGAAACTAGATTCCACATCCAATTAAAAATCTGCTGCTGGATAAATGTGGAAGTATGTAGACTAGGCAAGTGGCTGAATTCTAACATAAAACAAAATGTAATGTTTAATTTGTGGCTTAGAAATCAAAAAGGTTTGTTAAAAAACAGATAGACTTAGAATTCAGGAAACCTCAAAGAGTCCCAGCTAGGCCTTTAATAACCCTGAGCCTGTTTCTTTGCCAAAAAAGTGGGTATAATAATAGTTAATGCATAAGATTATCATAAAGATTAAACAAGATACATAATATGGTCTTTCTATAAACAATAAAAGGGCTATAAAACAACTGCATCTTTAATCACATTAGGATCTCATTTATCTCTCTTGTCAACCAACCACCTTTCAACTTTTCATACATCGCCAATAATCTTCACAGCAATACTACAAAGTGCAGGAAGTTATCTTCATTTTGCAGGTGAGGAAATCAGAGCTCACAGAAGATTAAGCAATATTCCAACTACAATACAGCTAGTAACAGATATTCTAGTGTTGGAACCCAGAGCTGGTGTTTGTAAGCTCTTACTGATAAACACAAAAGCAGATTTTCAGCAGCTACTGATTGACTAGGTCAGGAGGAAAAGCTGATGTCTTCCCTCTAAACTGCATGACTCCAAATGCAAACCTAAAGGTGATCTTGCATCCAACTTTAGAAAACCCCACGGGCCTCTCAAGCCATAGGATTTTCAAGCTGAAAGGGACCTTAGAGAACAGAGGATTCTAGTCTAATTTCTTCATTTTTTACTTGAAGAAAATGAGTTCAAGTCTCTTGTCTGAGTTATATAGTGCATTATTGGGCATATCCAATGTGAGAACTCAGGTCTCCTGACCCTCAGTTCCATGTTTATCCCACTTCTTTTAAAGTCTGGGCAGATTTACAAAGCTGCAACATTGTGCTTTCCAACAGTTTGCATTATTTCTGGGTTCCATTATTAGGCAATTCCTTAGTTCTCAAGAAAAGCCCTATGACAGTTTCTCAAGCTCCCAAAGGGAATTTAATCATAGTTCAAAATGAAGCTTGAGCACTTACTACGTGCCAGACACTGTGGTAAGCACATTATCTTCCCTTTTGCAGTATCTTCCAAACTCTAGTTATTTGAATACTACCTTTATTATTTTGCCAAATCTACATACCATCTGTATAGGTATTAATGTAATATTTGTCTTCATATCATCTTGAAAGTGTTAACTGCTTTAGCTTTATCCTGGGCTGTGATAGGAAATCAGGGTGTCCTAGGTATTTTTAAAATATGCATCACGTAAATACATAACTATTAGCATTAACAGTCATCTGAACTCTGTAATATTATCTCATTTAAATACCCCCAGACCATAAAAAACTATTGTTATCCCTGCATATCCTATATCATACCCTTCTATTGTATCCCAATATGTTCGCATTTTGTCACAATATAGAAAACCCAAGCTTGCTTAAATAACTCTGGTCTCACGGCAAGTAAGTAGCATCACCATACTCTAAATCCAAGCCTGGCTAACTGCAAAGTCTTTGCTCCCAGCCTCGTCACTTACTGACATGAAGAAGTGCTTACAGAAAGTTACATCAGGTCAGAACTTTAGGGGTCCTACTCTTCCAGGGCCACAGATTTACCCACATGTATGATTATGTGCAGGGGTGGGTGAGTTTGGTTGGGGAAAACTTATAAGGGAACAACAGCACTATGACCTTTTTCTCTTTAAGTTTTTATTTTGGAAAATATCTACAGAGAAGCTGAAAGAGTAGTGCAATGACCACTCCATAACCTGTGTTCAAGGATGGTTCACATTTACACTTGTTAAACTTGCACTGTGTGTGTGCGCACACGTGCATGCACACGTATGTATGTATATCTGTTGTTTTGTTGGAATCATTTGAAAAGAATTTGCACATACTAGTGCCATTTCATTCCTAAATACTTTAGCATGTACTCGTTTAGAACAAAGACATTCTCCTGCATAATTATAATACCATATCACACCCAAGAATGTAATAGATATACTAGTATTATCTAATAAGCAGCCCATTTTCAAAATTTCCCAACTATCCCCATATTGTCCCTTACAGCTCTTTTCTTCTTTCCAGGATCTAAGATCACCTGTCCCATTTGGTTGTCAGTTCTTAGTCTCCTTTTATCTAGAACAGTCCTTCTACCTCTTGTTTTTCGTTCATTGTCATTTTTTTTTTAATTTCAGACCAATTTTCACGATTAGTTAGATTCAGGTTAACCTGCCCCTTTTTTTGCACATTCCTTCAGTAATATGGTTATGCAAAATCACTTGAGAAAAAGTTACACAGATTGGTCAGAAAACAGAGTAAATATCCTTAAAATCCTGAATAGATACATGATATAAAATCCTGAATAAAATATATATTTTAGCAGCCAGATGAACTATCAGTTGGCCAAGAGAAGTAGCTTTGATCTGTGGTAGCAACACCCAACATTCCCCAAATCCTCCATATGGTCACCAACTTGAACGAATCCCCCTATTCATTTCCTCAAGCCCATTTAAAATAAACATAATGCTGTTTTACCTTATCTTTTGTCATTTTACCAGTTGGAGTCCTCCTCTGAATTACAAGTCCTGTAGTGAGTGTGGCACACGCAGCTGGCCAGCCCCTGCCTTTCTCCAGCTTTCTACTAGTTATACATTAGAGGAGGAGGAGCAAGGCAAGGAAGCTGTGTGGCCATGTAAAAGTCCAAATCTAATCTTGGCAGAGGCTGATATTGATGAGAATGTAATCAATAAATGCTTTGTCTTAGTGACTTGTGGCTTCAATGCCTGTGCACCAGCAAAAGAAAATTGGAGTAGGTCCCTTAGGCATGAGTTACAAAGCAGAGATGGTCTCACTTTAAGACACGTTAAGTATGCCAGTAATCAGAGATAGGTGAAAAAAGAAATCGTTGGGGTCCTTTGTAGAAGGTAAGATGTGCTGGGCCAACATACCATGCTGTGGGGATGACAAAGACAGGGAGAAGGGAGGACACTCCACTCTGCCCCATAGAGAACCAGAACAGTGATGTTTGTGCTTTCCAGCTGGGTTTGTGTAGCCAGAGGCCATTGCAGTCTTGAGTGGTTCACCTGAATGAGCTTTGGAGAGCTGTGAACTTGGGTTTGAATCTCAGCATTTACTGGTGGTGTTATTAAGCGGCTGGCTCACAGTGACTTTTCTGTGCCTTAGTTTTTTTCACCTAATAAAATGAAAATAAGAGAACACACGTTGTTTTGTCGCGTGGATTAAATGTCATAGGAAACTGCTTAGCATAATGCATAAGTGCTCAGCAGTGTTGGCTATTATTATTATTGTTTTGGTGTATGTCAAGAGACACTCGTTGGAGTGGGGTTCTTAAATAAATCTGCCCATATGGCTTGAGTTTGTGCCCTTCTGTGTCTCCTGTATGATATTCAGTCCCTATGGGAGCCCAGGTGGCATCAAAATTGGTTGAACTTGAACTGTGTTTGGCGACGATTGTCACTGGCTCCACTGAGGCTCAGCTGGAACCAGGTCCTAGGGAGGAAATATAACAGAGAGTCCCCCAAGCCAGGGATGTTACAAAGAAACAGACAGTGATAAAGTGAAGAGGTAAAGGAGACTCTGATTTCATGTGTCTTGTATTTTGCTGTCATCCTTTTATTTCTATTACCACTCTCTGCAGGGTAACACAACTGAGTAAATAATTCAACTCAAACCACATACTTTTATTGAGCCCGGTACAGTCTCAGGCTCTGAAATACATGAGATAAATAAAACACGTGGAGCTCGTAAGGTATAAGGACAGATGAATGGAATCACAGACACGCAACACAGTTTTTTTTTTCTTTAGTAGAAAGGCATGAAGGAATATTATTAGCAATGATAGTTAATCTTTATTGAGTTCTTGCTTGTTGCCAGGTGCTGCTCTCAGCATTTTACATAGATTAACTCGTTCATCGTAACATAAGGCACTCTCCGTTGTTGAGCTAAGCTTTGGGGGAGCAAAGTTAGCCCAGGTAGCCACCTGCCACCAATGACGTTAGTGCGTTGCCAGAGTCTACTTTCTGCGCCAGTTTCAGCGGCTGATGCGAACGCTTTCCCGTCAGAGCCTCTACAATCAGGGGAGAATTTCTTAGCAATCATCTTCCAGTGACATGACACCGCAATAAAGAGTCTTTGGGCGGCTGTGGAAACTGGGTTACCTTCCAGATTTTTGCCATCCTCTGTTTTTTGAATCTTCCTTTTTAAGAGGCAGCATTGGCCTTGAATGCTGCGTGGGATCAGGCGAGCCTTTAACTTCGGGTGCCGGTCGGAACAGCCCGGGCCTTGGGAACAGCGCGCGCAGGGCGCTGTCCTCCTCGCCGTTGGGAGCGCACCCTGGCTAACCGGGACGCGGGAACTTGAGCCACCCAGACCAGCTTCCTCTGGTTTAGCGAGGACCTCTCTTGTTCTGCTCTTGCTCCGAAATGAGTCATCTCCGCACCATTTAGGGAAGGGCTGAAACTATCTCCGGGGTGGGGGTGGAGGGTGGCAGTCACGGTGATTGCCTTGGTGGATTTAGCCCTCGGAGGACTGATACTCCATTTCGGCCTCTGGGGAGAGTTTGCTGGGGCGCCCACTGGAGGAGCTGCGGGTCCGATCGATCGATCGCACGGAGGCGTCCTCGTGTTTCCCCGGCTGTAGGATAAAGTCAGGCTTTTTGTGCTTTGCTGTCGGGTTGGGGGCCTCTCAGAGAGGTGCTTCGGTGCCCAGAATCACCCAGAGATCCCTGCCAGATGGGGTGAAACCAGTTCTGTGTGGTTGTTCTTTAGGCTTCACACTTTAAACCCGTGGGGTCAGATTCTGATTACTTCTTGCTTAATTTAACCTTCCTAGTAGATAACCAGTATCTCTAGGTGGTGAGAGTTTCCAAGTATAGAGAAGAGCCGCTCTTTATTATTATTATTATTATTATTATTATTATTATTATTATTTATTATCCTTCCATTCAGCAACACGAGTGTTTAGTTTATTTCTATAAATGGGAAGAAAGAAAACCAGCTATCCCAGCATGCTGCATTCCTCTCTCACTGGGGCAAGTGCGGGTAATGCAAAGGCATCTCTGGGGAACCAAATCAAGTTAAGTTCAAACTGGGCCAAGCCAGGAGCGCAAGGGAGTGTGGGAAACTCCTGTTCCCTGAGGAAGTCTGGTGTATTTTAAGATTTCCGAGTCAGATTTGCCCTCATCGTAGCCTGCCTCTTCTCGCCCTCTCCAGATACCTCTCTGGTCCAAGCTACCAGCGTCTCTTCTGACTGTGACTATCTGGCCTCCCTGTCTCCATTCTTACCCTATAGTCCCTTTTGACAGAGCAGCCAGCAGTGATTTAAAAATTAAACCAGACCATAATACCCCTTGCTTAAACGTCTCCAGAGGTGTCCCAGTCACCTTTAGAAGGAAACCCACATTCTTTACCATGGCTGACTTGGTGTAGCATTCCTTGACACTGAGATTTGCTCCCCTACTACTCTCCTCCTCTCCTGCTTAGCCACACTGGCCTCAGACTTGTTTAATGTGTTCCAGGCTCAGCACCTTTGTACTCCATGGGTTGCTGTCTAGAGTGCTCTGCCCCAGATTTGTCTGTGGCCAGCACCTCTACATTCAGATGACAGTTCAGACTCTCCAGCCAGTCTTTTTTTTCTTTCTTCCTTCCTTCCTACCTTCCTTCCTTCCTTCCTTCCTTTCTTTCTTTAAAAATTTTTAAAGTTTGTTTATTTATTTTGAGAGAGAGAGAGAGGCAGCATGCACGGGAGGGGCAGAGAGAGAAGGAGAGACAGAATCCCAAGCAGGCTCCACACCAATAGGGCAGAGCCTGATGTGGGGCTCAAACTCATGCAAGATGATCCTGAGCCCAGACCAAGAGTTCGATGCTTACCTGACTGTGCCACCCAAGTGTCCCTCTCCAGCCAGTCGTCTTCTTTTTTTTTTTTTAACGCTTATTTTTGAGAGACAGAGAGAGACAGAGCATGAGCAGGGGAGGGGTAGAGAGAGAGGGAGACAGAATCCTAAGCAGGCTCCAGGCTCCAAGCTGTCAGCACAGAGCCCGATGCAGGGCTCGAACTCATGAGTTGTGAGACCATGACCTGAGTCAAAGTTGGACACTTAACCAACTGAGCCACCCACGCACCCCTCTCCATGCATCCTGTCTTCTTAAGGTGAACACCACCTACCCCTTCCAACTCATTCTCGGTCCTGTTACTCTATTTTCTTCCTAGCACTTATGCTTGAAATTTTATTTACTATTATTTTATAATCAAAATATTAAACATTAAATATTTATATGTAAATTAATAAGTAATAATTATAGCACTATAAGTGTAATATGATTGTTATATATAATATAAATTAATAATTACATATTTAATTGTTTAAATATTAAAATTATTTTAATTAAAATTTATTATTTTATTATTTATTTGTGTATTACTTATCGTGTTCCCCTTTCTCCACCATATATGTGTAGACCTTGCCCATCTTGTTATTTCTAGTGCCTGTGAGAGTGCCTGGAGTAGAGTACTACTTCATAGTAGGCACTCAGTAAATATTTGTTTAATAAATGGAGGAAGTTCAAGAAGAGTTGCCCCATACTTTCTTGCAATGGGGGAGAAGGCGTCTGAGGCTGGCATTGGACACTGATTGATTTAAGTGTCAATAAATTCACTATTTACACTGCATTTTGCTAGGCACCTGTTACAACAGTGAATGGAACAGACAGGTTTCTACTCTCATGGGGTTACATTCTATGAAATAAATTAAATAGTACTGACGAAGAGAACAACAGGAGATGCCCACTTTAGAAAAAGTGCTCAGAAAAATGTTTTTTGAAGAGGTGTCTTTTTAGCTGATACCTGAAGAATGGGCAGGTGGTGTGGAGGGGGCAAGTATATGCAGCAAAGCCTGAGAGAGGAAAGATCTTAGGTGGAAGAATAAGAGAAGTGTAGTTAAAGCCAGAGAGCCAGAGGAACTGGAAAGAGATGTTATTGGGGAAATAGCAGCTATACTCATGCAGGGCCTTGAAGGCCATGAGAATGAGCTTGGATTCATGCCAAGGACAATGGGAACTCACTGGAGGGGATTAAGCATGGAAATGATATGATCCAATATATGTTTTAAGATCACTCATGCTGTTGAGTGGGGGGCGCATTAGATGGGGCGTCCGAGAAAGAGAAGAGACATGATTGTAGGGCTCTTATAACAGTTCATCCTTGCTGTTAACCACTAGAAATAATGGTGGTAGCAGGGAAAGAGAAGTAACAAATTCAAGATGTATTTTGGTAGTTTAGCTAGACTTTTCCCTAACTGCTTGAGAGAGGAGTGAGGGGCAGAACTGAGGGTGATAGATAGGTTTCTGGCTTGTTAAATTGGGATGACTGTGATGCTATTTAAGGCTATAGGTGCTGGATTGTTTATTCATCTGAGTGATAATCCAAGTTCATCTCCCAGACCTCAAGGAGGGTCCCAATAAAATAACCAAAACGGACATATTTTGTTTTACTTTTTAAAAGTTAAACTTTTTTTCAAATAATTGTAGATTCAAATGCAGTTGTGAGAAATAATACAGAGTTCCCATATACCTTTTACCCAGTTTTCCCCAATGTGACATCTTGTAAAATACAGTGTAATGCTATTGACATCAGTAGTCAAGATATTGACATCAGTAGTCAAGATACAGAACATTCCCATCGCCACAACGATCCCTCATGTTGCCCTTTTATAGCCACACCTACTTCCCTCTTACCCCTACTGATTCCTAAACTATGGCAACCACTAATCTTTTCTCCATTTTTATAATTTTGTCATTTAAACTGTGTTATATATAAATGGAATTAGCTAGTATATGTATTAGTGTTCTCTATAGAGACATAGAACCAATAGGACGTGTGTATATATATGAGAATAGGAGAGAAAGAGATTTATTTTAAGGAATTACCTCACATGATTGTGGATTTGGTGAGTCCAAATTCTGTAAGGCGAGGCTGGCAGGCTGGGGACTCAGGAAGGAGTTGCAGTTCAAGTCCAAAGGCAGTCTGCTAGAGAATTCCCTCTTGCTCAGGGGAGGTCAGGCTTTTGTTCTATGAGACCATCCACTGATGAGACCCATCCACATGCTGAAAGACAATCTACTTTACTCAAAGTCCACCAACTTAAATATAAATCTCATTCAAAACATTCTCCTGGAAACATCCAGAATAGTGCTTGAGCAAATATGTGGGTACAGTGGTCCTGCCAATTTGACACATCAAACTAATCATTACAGCATGTAACCTTTGAGATTGGCTTTTTTTGCTCAGTATAATTTCTCGAGATGCATCCAAATTGTTGCATGTATCAGTAGTTTGTTGGGTTTTATTGCTGAGTAGTAAGTGTTCCGTGGTGTGGATGTGCCACAGTGTATTTAACCACTTACCTTTGAGAACATCTGGGTTGTTTACAGTTTTGGACTATTCCAAATAAAACTTAAGACATTTATGTAAACAAAAAACAAAAACAAAACTTTTGTGTGTGTGAACATAAGTCTTTTCTCTGGAATAAATGTCCATGAGTACATTTGCTAGTCCATAAACTTGTTGCCTGTTTAGTTTTTAAGAAACTTCCATTTTTACTTTCCTACCGGCAATATATGGGTGATCGTTTTCCTGCAAGCTTATCATCTGATATTGGCATTATTTTTTAACTGAGACATTCTAAAGGGTGTGTAGTAATATCTCATGATGGTTTTATTTTGCATTTCTTTATTTTTTAATTAAATTAATCACTTTATTCAAAAGAACAACATATCTAGATTTCATTTCATTTCATGAGACAGCTACTTTTTTTTTTTTTTTAGTATAATTGACCCAAAATGTTACATTAGTCTCTGGTGTGCAAGTTAGTGATTTGACAAGTTTATATATTATGCTGTGTTCATCACAAGTGTGGCTATCATCTGTCCTGTTACATCATTATTACAATATCATTTACTGTATTCCTTATGCTCCTACTTTTTACTACTGTAACTTACTCATCTCATAAGTGGAGGCCTGTATCTCCCTCCTCTTGATCCATTTTGCCCAACCATGCATCCCCCTCCCTTCTGGTAACCATCAGTTTGTTCTCTGTATCTATAGTTCTGACTCTGTTTTTTGTGTGTTTATTTAAAAAAAAATTTTTTTAATGTATATTTATTTTTGACAGAGATAGAGAGAGAGACAGAGCATGAGCGGGGGAGGGGCAGAGAGCGAGGGAGACACAGAATCTGAAGCAGGCTCCAGACTCTGAGCTATGGGCACAGAGCCCTAGTCGGGGTTCAAACTCACAGACCGTGAGATCATGACCTGAGCCGAAGCCGGATGCTCAACCGACTGAGCCACCCAGGTCCCCCTGTTTGTTCATTTTTTTTAGAAGATTCCATTTATGAGTAGAATGGTATAGTAGTTACCTTTCTTAGTCTGACTTATTTCACTTAGCATAATACCCTCTAGGTCCATTCATTGTTGTCTCAAATGGCATGATCTCATCCTTTTTTATGGCTGTATAGTATTACATCATGTATGTGTACCACACTTTCCTTATCTGTTTGTCTATTGGTGGACGCTTAGGTGGCTTCCATGTCTTGGATGTTGTAAATAATGCTGCAATAAACAGAGGGGTGCATATAAGTTTTTGAGTTAGTGCTTTCTGTGGGAAAACAATAGTGGAACACTAGTATTTTCCCTGGAAAAACACTCAATAGTTGAATTGCTGGATTATATGATATTTCTATTTTTAACTTTTTGAGGAACCTTCATTCTGTTTTCCACAGTGGGTGCACCAATTTACATTCACCCCAATAGTGCACAGGTGTTCCTTTTTCTCCACCTCTTTATCAATGCTCGTTTCTTATCTTTTGCATTTCTTTAATGATTAATGATGTTGAACACATTATCATTTACTTATTTGGCATCTATATATGCTTTTTGGTGAAATGTCTCTTCCTGCCTTTTGTTTATTTTATAATTAAATTATTGTTTTGTGTGTTTATGTATCTGTGTGTTTTCTGTTGAGTTTTGACAGCTTCTTATGTATTTTAGCTACTACTTCTTTGTTGGATACGTGATTGACAAATATTTTCTCCTGCATTCTAGCTTGTCTTTTCATCCTCTGAACAGGATCTTTCACAGAGCAAAAGATTTTAATTTTTCCGGAAGCCAATTTATTAATTTTTCTTTTTATAGATTATGCTTTTGGTGTCATATCTTACTTTTGGATAGCCTTCATCTTGAAGATTTTCTTCTACGTCATTTTTTTTTTTCTAAAAGAGTTATTACGTTACACTTTATATTTAAGTCTATGATCCACTGCGTTGTTTTTGGTATAGTGTGGGACCTAGACTGAGGTTCATTTTTGCCTATGGATGGATGTCCAATTGCTCCAGTACCATTTATTGAACAGGTTATCTTTCTTCTATTGAATTGCTTCTGCACCTTTATCAAAAATCACTTGAGCATATTTATGTGGATTTATTTCTGGGTTTTCCATTCTGTTGCATTTATGTTTGTGTCTGTCCCTCTACCAATAACAGAGTGTTGCTTACTATAGCTACATAAGTCTTGAAATCCGGTGTACTGATTCCTCCCACTTTATTCTTCTTTTTGAAAATTGTAGTTCCTTTATTTTTCCACATGAAATTTAGAATTTCATATAAATTAACAAAAACCTCTTGCTGATATTTTTCTGGGAATTTATTTTAATTCCATTAAACTTGCATATCATTTTGGGAACAATTGACATTTTTACCATATTGAATCTTCCAGTCCATGAACATGCTCTTCATTTATTTGGATCTTCTTTGATTTCTCTTATAAAAGTTTTATGATTTTTAGCATACAAATCTTATTCATGTTTTGTCAGATTCATGTGCTGAAAAAATTTTGAATATTTATTTTTGTGAGAGAGAGAGAGACAGACGGACAGACAGAGCATGAGTGGGAGAAGAGCAGAAAGTGAGGGAAAAACAGAATCCAAAGCAGGCTCTAGGCTCTGAGCCGTCAGTACAGCTCAAACCCACAAACCACGAGATCATGACCTGAGCTGAAGTCTGATGCTTAACCTACTGTGCCACCCAGGTGCCCCTGTTTTGTCAGATTTAAACTTAACTCTTTTATTTTTCTCAGTGATTTAAATAATATTGTATTTTTAATTTTAGTGTCCATGTGTTCCTTGCTAGAATATAGAAGCATAATTAATTTTTGTGTGTGTTCATCGTATATCCTACAACGTGCTGAACTCACTTATTCTAAGAGCTTTTAGTAGATTTCTTGGACTTTTCTATGTAGACAGTCATGTCACCTGAAAATAGGGAGAGCATTATTTGTTATGTTATGACCTATATGCCTTTTATTTCCTGTTCTTAACTTATGACACTGGTAACAACTTCCAGCACTGTGATGAGTAAGAGTGACATAAGTGAATATCCTTGCCTTGTTCTTGATCACAGGGGAAAGCATTAACCTCTCACAATTAAGGATAGTGTTAGTTCTGGGTTTTCTGTAGCTGCTCTTTATCATGAGAAAGTTCCTCTCTATAACTATTTTTCTAGGACTTAAAAAAAATTATGAATCAGTATTGAATTTTGTCAAATGCTTTTTTTTTGTATCTTCTTTAGCCTGTTAATATGATGACTACATACCATCTTTGTTTTTTTAGTGTTTATTTATTTTTGAGAGAGAGAGACAGAGAGGGAGAGAGCAAGAGAGTGTGCGAGCACAAATGGGGGAGGGGCAGAGAGAGAGGAGGACACAGTTTCTGAATTGGGCTCTGTGCTGACAGCAGAGAGCCTGATGTGGAGCTCAAACTCATGAACCATGAGGCCATGACCTGAGCCAAAGTTGGATGCTTAACCCACTGAGCCACCCAGGCGTCCCTGTCTGGTTTCGATATCAGGGTAATATTAGCTTCATAAAATGAATTTAGAAGTCATCTCCTTTCTTTAGTTTTCTGGAAAGGATTGTGTACAAATGATGTTTGGTAAGATTCTGCAATGAAACAGTGTAGGTCTGGAGATTTCTTTTGGGGAGGTTTTAAATTATAGATTCAATTTCCTCAGTAGTTACAAGACTATTCAAATGATCTATTTCATATTGGATGAGGTGTGGCAATTTGTGCTTTTTAAGGAAGTGGTATATTTCATCTAACTTGTCAAATTTGTGTCTTTCTTAGTATTCCCTTTTCATTATTTTTATGGCTGCATGGTTTATAGTGATATACCTTGTTTCATTCCTGATATTGATAATTTTTGTCTTCTCTCTCTCTCTTTCTTTTTGTCAGTCTTGATACAGGTTTGTAAACTTTATTGATTTTTGCAAAGAATAAGATTTTTATTTCATTGATTTTTCTCTGTTATCTCTCTGTTTTCAATTTTATTGATTTCTACTCTTATCTTTATTAGTTTCTTCCTTCTGCTTGCTTTGGGTTTATTCTGTAATTCAGTTTCTAGGTTCTTGAGATGGGAGATTAACTGGTTGATTTGAGAATTTTCTTCTTTTCTAATGTATTAATTTAGTGCTATAATATTGCTTCTCAGCATTGCTTTAACAGTGTTTTGCAAATTTTAACATGTTGCATTTCAATATTCATTCTGTTCAATTTTTTTTTATTTCCCTTGATCTCTGGATTATTTTAGAAGTGTAAAAGAAGTGTTTGCACTCAACAAGTGTTGAGAATTTTTCTGTTCCTGTTATTGATTTCTAGGTTGATTCCACTGTGGTTAGGAAAAACACTGTACAATTTCAGTTCTTTTAAATTTGTTAAGGATTGTGTTGTGGCTCAGGATATGGTCTGTCTTGATATATGTTCCATGGACTCTTAGAAAGTATATCTCTTCTGTTGCTGTTGAGTGGAATGTTTGGTCAGTGTTGATTAGGGTCTGTTGTTTGATGGTACTGTTGAGTTCTTCTAGTTATGTGTCTAGTTGTTCTATCAATTGTTGTGAGAAGGGTATTAGAGTCTGCAACCATAATTATGGATTTATCTATTACTGCCAAGTAAAGGTAGAAGTCCATGCTGCCCATTCAGCTTACAATGATACTCAAGGTAGTGGGAGAGTTCTTCATTTATACTGGGCGGGGGTGAGATTTCCTGCTCCCCATGTGGTCTCCACTGATGCTGTGGTGGGGGATGACTTCATTCCTGATGGGCAAGGTAAAATTCCTGTCTCTCCACTAGGCCTCCTCTGGCAATACCCCAGCAGGAAGGGAGAGGGGAACTTCATTAATTCAAGTATGGGGGAAAGTCTAGAGTCTTCACGATTACCACCGATGCTGCTGGAGGGGAGTCTCAGTACAGCATGGATAAAAGTCATGCTCCTTATTTGGCCTTCTTTGACATCATCCAGGTAGAGATGTTGGGATTTTTTGTTAGTGCCTCCAAAGGATAGAAGTCTAGGTTCCCTACTCAGTCTTTGTCAGCTTAATTTGTGTCAGGGCCAGTATTGTCTGTGATGATTGGATGGAATAAAGCAGTTATTATCCAAAAGTGTTTTTTTTTTTTTTTTTTTTTTGCCTTAGTAAGTTTTCCTTTTCCTTTGGCTACAGAGAGCAGATTTTTGAAGAACTTTTTTTTTTTTTTAATTTTTGCTTATTTGTACCCATTGGCATTTCTGGGTTCTTCATTCCAAATTGGGGATATATGAAGCAGTGGAATTCACCACTACCATTTTTCAAATTTTGAGGTTTCTAGCCAGTTAGCTCTCTACTCTCCACCCTCTGTAGTTTTCTTCTGTTTGTTTTATATTAATGTCCAGGGTTTTAGTTGCATTTAGCAGGGGGGAATAGGGAAGAGTTTGTCTACTTCATCTTCCTGGTAGTTGAGGCCTTGTTCCATTTTCAAAAGACTTTAGGGAAAGAAACCTAATGAATTATAAAACAATCACAAGAACAAATAAACAAAAGATGAAGTCAAACCAAACTAAAACAAAACAAAAAAAATTATGGCATTTAACTTGACTTTCTCCTACTGAAACTTCAGGTCTCCCCACTCATTTTGTTTTTTCTTATCTCATCAATACTAGAGTTGAGAAGTTATTGTTTTTCATCTCCTGTACTTTGGTTCATCGTATGTAATGGTGAGATACGGGGAAAAGAAAATGGGCTAAAAAGGTAAATAAATGTGGGCTCAAAACTCTCTCTTTGAGCTCTAAACAAAAGGGTATTAACTGCCTACTCAATATTTTCACATAAGTGTCTAATAGGTACAATCTAAATGTTATCATAATTAAACAGAAATCTTGATTTCTTTTTTTTTTTAATATTTTTTAGTGTTTATTTGTTTTTGAGAGAGAGGGAGAGAGGGAGAGAGAGAGAGAGAGTATAAGCAGGGGAGGGGCCAAGAGAGAGGGAGACACAGAAT
The DNA here is from genome assembly GCF_024362965.1 of Panthera pardus. Lineage (NCBI taxonomy): Eukaryota > Metazoa > Chordata > Mammalia > Carnivora > Felidae > Panthera > Panthera pardus. The sequence goes on along the minus strand of NW_026526721.1, from coordinate 94,219,532 downwards.
CTGAAGCAGGCTCCAGGCTCTGAGCTGTCAGCACAGAGCCCAACGCGGGGCTTGAAGTCACTAACCATGAGATCATGACCTGAGCCAAAGTTGGGAGCTCAACTGACTGAGCCACTCAGGTGCCCCAGAAACCTTGATTTCTTACCTTCCCACCCTCGAATATCCCATTTGCTGCTAATGTAGCTTTAGGCCTCAATATCCACTTCTGTGAGACTGATATGATAATGTCTACTTTTTGGATTAGTTATAACAGTTAGAGAGTATGTGTAAATAAAGAGGACATGGCAAATACTAGCTGCTCAGTACTGATAGTGATTATTATTGTTATTGTACATGCATATGAATCTTTCTATACAAGTGAAATTTCATCATATCCTCCTTTATCTCCATACAACCGATTCCAACAGTTGGCCCTTCTGTAGTTTGCCCTCCCTGTTAGAGTGGAAGACTATGTCCCTGTTCGTCTCTAAAGGCAATGCCTACACTCCTGTTCTAGACCTTCTTTAATCTCTTAAGGACCTCATTCCTGCAATTATCCACTTTCTCTTCTTGCAGTCGAGAGAAATCATTACTTTCCTCATTTCTACCAAATTATTTACTTCAGCAATATAAAGCACATTAACATGGCCCATCTGGGGGGAAATGCTCTCTTAATGTCTAGACGTTTGCTGCATTTCTCTGCTTCCCTTAATGGCAGAACTCTTCCAAAAAGTTGTCAGTGCTAACTATCTTCACTATTCACCAGTCTTTTCTCTTCAGTCTGCTTTAAATGGGCTTTTGTCCTTCACCACACCTCTGAAATAGCTCTTTATGAGTTTCCCAACAATCTACATCTCCCTAAGGATAATGGACAATTCTTTGTCCATTGGACCACTCTCCTTTTTATTGAAACGTTTTCTTCTCTTGACCTCATAACAACTGGATCACTTGAACTCATTTTCTGACTCCCTCTTCCTTTCCAGACTTCTTAATGGTGTTATAGTTCAGGGCTTAGTCCTTGTCCTATTTCTCTTTTTACCCACATTCATTCTGTATATAATCCCATTGGATCTAACGGCTGGTATCCAGAAGAATGTTCTGTGATGATAAAAATGTTCTGTATCTGTGCGGTCCCATATAGTTGTCACTAGCTACATGTGACTATTTGAATTTAAATTGATTAAAATAAAAATTCAGTTGGTCAGTCATACTAGTTACATTTCAAGTGCTCAATATCATGAATAGCTAATGGCTATTATATTGTACAACACAGAAGTACAATATCTATCTCTAGCATTGCACTTCTCTCTCCAAGCTTCAGACAATACTCAACATCTCCACTTAAATGTCGAAGAGTTTTTATCTTAAGTCAATCCTGTGTAAATGGAACTCCTATTTTCTCTAATTTTTACCCTTAAATTTGCTACCCCACAAGCCTTTTCTTGTTCAGTAAATGGCATCAAAAATTGTTACAAGCCAGGAGTCATTTTTTGTCTTTTAAGTCCTATAGCCAGTTCATTGGAAAGCTCTGCCCATTATGCCTTCCAAATATACCCCAAATCTGACCACATCTCACCATTTCTACCACCATCACTCTAGTCCAAGGGAGCACCCTCTTTGGCCTTGACTATTGCAATAGCCTCCTAACTACTCTCCCTGTCTCAATTCTTGCTCCTCTGCAGTTCATTTTCCTTGTAGTAGACACAAATATCTTTAAAACATAAATATATCTTTAAAAAGTAAAAAACCAGAAGACATTTCCCTGTTTAAACTGCAATTTGTTTCCATTTAAATGAGAATAAATCAAAACTCCTAACCTTACCTAAAAAGCCTGCATGATTTGATCTTTTGCTTATTTTTTTAACATCTGCCCTTCCACCTTCATTTCTGTTCTTTTTACAGTAACCACCATGTTATTTGAGCCCATTAAGCTAGCTCCTTTCTATCTGGAACACTCTTCCCAAGATGGATGCCTCCTTCTTATAATTTAGGTCTCAATTCAAATATGTTCCTCTCACTGTCACCTGTTTCTACCTTCACCCCCGACCTACTCCTACCATCCTTCTTCCTGACCACCCTGGCTAAAATAGCATCTTCCCTCCATTCACTTATTATCATTATTACCCTATTGTAATTTGTTCACTGCATTTGTTAATGCCTAAACCCAACTTATGTATTTGTTTCCATGTTTATTTTTATTATCTCCCTAAAGACCATACAAAGTCCTTGAGGAACAGACTCTATCACGCCCACTGTTGTATTCTCAACTCCCCAAATAGTTTTAGTACACACACACACACACACACACACAGTAGGTGCTCCTAAAAGACTGGATTTTAGGATATTTGTTGATTAATATCAAATATAAATATTTGTTGATTAATTAATAATTAGGCAATATACACAATTTGCCAGAATCCTTTTCTACCATACATCTGGAGTAGACTGCCTAGGTTTGAACCACAGTTTCATTGTTTAGCTATGTGACCTTGGGAAAGTTACTTAAACCTTCTGGGTCATAGTTTTCTCATCTGTAAAATGGGGCATATAATAGTGCTTCTCTCATAGTTGTGTAAGGATTAAAGAAGTTATTACATGTACTTGGAATGTTTGGAACAGTACCAAGCCCATAATAACTATTTGATGCTATTATTATTAATTACTGAATATATGCTAAATTTCATTAAAGGGCACCTTCATTTTGAAGATTTTCAATAAGGACATTGGGTTTCAAGGGATGATGATGATACTTCAAGAATTCCCTGACTCTGATCAAAACATGCCAACTGTAGTGGTTATTATAGATTTTATTTATTTAATAAATATTTATTCTCTTTTTAATCAATGATGCTTAGAATTAGTCCCAGGAAGCAGGCCAAAAAGATCATCTCTTGCCCACTTAGAGAGAAAGGGAAGGATATTTAACTAATTAGTATGGCCTTCCCACTAGGGGATTCCTGATGGGCATCTTTAAACCTTGGAAGAGCCCACAGGACATTAGCATCATCTCATTGCATTGTTTGTCTGGCAATGAAAGATCTTGATATTATCATTAACCTTTAGAAAATCAGTAAGGCAAGGGGCAATTTCACAAAAGAACTAAGAATTAGAAAAGTAATCAATAACCAAATTCCTATGACCTCTTTCTAAACTATTGAATGCCTACCATGGTTCAAAAATGTTACACATTGTCACTTCATCCCTGTAACACCATTTGAATAGGACACTATTTTCATTTAACGGTGAGAAGACTAAGGCTCAGAGCACTGAAGGATCTATCCCAAGCTTCCATGGCTAATCAATGGCAAATCTGCTCAGAAAAATGTTTATAGATTATCTTTTATGTTCCAGGACTGGACGGAGCAGTGAACTAATCAGATAAGATTCCTGTCTTCCTAGAATTTACATTCTTATAGGGATTGGGATCCAAGTTTTGGAACCTATCTTGAGAGCACCTCAAATTTGTGAAAATGACAACCTATAGGGGGGGTGAGGTAGGAAATTGACAAATGTGTTAAAAAATACATCAAAACACTGAACAACCACTGTAGCAGTCACAAATATTTAATGGACACTTGATGGAAAACATACTCTTTCTTTTAGTTCTACCCACAATCCAAATAGAAAGTCATATATTGCATGGATAATCTCCATATAATAAGAGTATGATATTTTTCCTTGTGAAAACATAAAATGAGGACTTCATTGAGTGTATTAAGTTTGAGCATTGAAACTAAAAGGTACTAAAGAATTTGGGTAAACAATTTAGAGATAATTTAGAGGCCACAAAAATATTACAGATTCAAGCCTTAATTAAACTTTGTGTGTGCAAACAATGTAAGGCAGTTGGGCCAATAATATTAGACCCTTATATCTTAGAGTAGGTCTTTGGGATAAATAAGTCAATGAGCACAAAAGCCTGAGCTCTGATGTGATAGACTCAAGGGAGAATGATGAAGAATAGATATTTCTCTGATAGACAGTAGTATGAGTTTGGGTTGTGTAGGACAATGCGTAGAAAATGAAAGAGGGAGAACACCAAAAAGAATGGAGTCCAGGTTTCTAGGAAGGGCTGCTGAGGTTGGTGTATTGTTCCTGTTTGGATGCTGTGGGATTCAAATGGACCTCTTGGACTTTCCCTGGAAATGAGTCACAGCAGGGGTCCAGAGAGGTCAAGTTGTGGTCCAAGTGTGGTCACGGTCTCTATCTTCAGCCACACCCATGACTAGGGGAGACTGTTAGGACCTAAAGGGTAGTGTCCCATGCTGGGACTAAAAGGAAAGAATCTTGGGCAGATTGTTGGTGCCAGTTCTGTCTGTGGCAGCCAATAAATTGGCCAGTTTCCTATATTCCTTATCTTCTCCTTTCTTTAATTTTACGTATAATTGAGTCAATTCAATAGATTTAATATAGGTGGATGAGAAAGAATGAATGGATTCTTCTGGCTAGCTCAGTGGTAACCTGGAGAGACTCAGACAATCTAAAGTGACAAATCCACATGTACACAGAGGCCTGTGGGACCTCTTGACCCCATCGCAAAGACAGACCTATGGCCACTAAGTGCAGGGCAGAGGAAGTAGCCCTGGTCACTGGGGCTGTGACTTTAAGACTTCATGGATAGATGCAGTGACCTTAATAGTCTTACAATGACCTACATTGGGAGTCACAGACACCAGATAGTGCTACCCAGTGGTTTGTACAAGGCTAGGCACCTTTCCCACTTTTCTGCTCTTTCTTCTAGTCTGGAGCTTGTGATATTTGGCAATGAGAACAGCTCTCATGAAAAGAGCAAGAGGTCTACTGAGTGGGCAGTCCCCTGGATTTGTGCCATTCATGTCACGAAGGTTTGACAATCTGTGGCTAATTCCTTTGACAGATGCACATCTACAGCAATTTTTCAGCAAGCACTGTCCCAAATTAATTAATCATTGGGTAATTCAGTCTAAATTGAATGGTGCTGCTGCATGCAGAAAAGTTTTTGTTTGCAATTTTTAAGTCATCTCAGTTTAAATTAAGTCTATTAAAATTCTCTGTTCCTAACCAGTTTTCAATCAAGGATGCCTATATGGCCACAACACTCCTCAGGGCATCTTTCTGTTATGAGTTTGTGTCTCTTTAATGTTCGCAGGTTAATCATTTTCAGACAGTGTTTGTGCTATTTTCTACCATTGCCTTCGGTACCATTTGCTGCTAATTTGTGGGGTGCTAAGGAAGGCTTACGAAGTTGACATAAAAAAGTGGGAGCAAAGATCATGAGGTCATCATGGAGGTTTCACAAACAATGTTGTTCCGTGTTGTTGACCAATAGGTCACCAATAAAAGGAGCAGTGTCAGGAAGAAACAGTTCTCGTGACAGTTGTTTACCAGACACAGAGGAGTTCCAGGAATGTACTGTCATAAGCAGATGGTGCAATTCGGTGGTGGGCAAGTTGTTGACCCAGGCACTCCTTTGTCTTGTAGATCTCTAAGAGACACAGCGAGCTTCAGTTTATTAGCCCCATTCTCCTCAGAAAATCCCCAGTGCTTACCAACACCAAACGTGGGCTTCTGGAGTCTCTTTAGAGACATCTGAGAGTCAGTGGCAAGACTGGCAAACGTGAAAGCAAATAGAATGTCTCTCTCTTGCAACTTGAAGTCACCTCCTCTCTCTGAGCATGGCAAGCAGATTTGGTGAAGCACTTTTCGGTGGTTGATTGGAGGAGGGAGCAGTGTTTATTTTTCTTCAGTGACTCAACTGAGCATACCGGAATTGAAGGTCAGAGCCTCAGTGGCTCTGTGCATTAGATGACTCAGTTTCTCCAGCCCTGGGAGCAACCCTTTGGGCCTCTAGGGATGTTCAAGGTGGCCTGAGAATGGAGCCCTCCTTTTTTGGCAGCTATGGTCTCCCCTTCGAGGAGGAGTCTGCCCCGAGGCCACGTCACTGCCTTTCTTCTCACCTTCCCTCCCCCTTTTTCTTCTCTCTTCCCAAACTCTCCTCAAGTGGCCTATGCTAATGTGAAGGGGAAAATTGGTTTGCTACAGCAAGAGCACAGGTGTCCGTCTCTCTTACCCTGACCGAACTGCCAGACTCTAGCCGAACCTTATAGGTGGGCTCAGTTGCCACACACAAAGCCATTGCCTTTATTTTACCACTGATGGGAGCAGGGTGAAGAAAGGGGAACAGCTTGTTGGAGAGGAAAGAGGGCTGTCTTAGGAGTCTGAAGATGAGCCTTCTTGTTCCATTGCTGCTGTGGCCCTTCAGACCGCCTTGAGCCACTCAATTATGGTCTCTGAAGGGTGAGGCTCTAAGTCCCTTATAGGGATGCAGTTTTGTCCTTTCAAGACATGTAAGATCACAGCAGAGATAAGGGGTAGATTCCTTGTGATGGCTTCACACTGAAGGGCAAAGAGACCATCTGAGTGTTCCCACAGGTAAGGGTCTTGAGTGCCAAATGCTGTTCTAGTTCAATTCTGGTGATTATAGCTCCCACCAAGAGGCAGCCCTACCACTAGAATGTCCCTGGTCCTTTTGTCCTCATCAGTTAGCACTCGGCCTGACTCAACCATTGTCCTTATGGATTTCTTGCCAGTGAGAACTCACTTAGCATTTTAATTCATTAATTTGCTGCTGCAGAGCCAGCCATGCCTAGGAGATAACCACTCCAGATGCCGTGGCACCGAAAGTTCGCTGTCAGAAGAGTTTATTGGGTAATGAAATTTAAAAAATCTCAAACACCAGATGTACAAGGTAATGTTTTTTTTCCGATTGTCATTGTTAACTTCCACAAAGATTGTGGCTGGAACATTTGTGGGAATGTAGGAGTACAAAATAGATCAGGGAAGAAATTATGGGATTGCCACAGAAGCCACTGCTTGATTGGTAAGGCTAAATGCGAGTCCAAAGACAAACATTCTTATAAAGTATCTCTCATTAAGGTAGAGTTATATTCATTTTTTCTTAACCATCAAAGCTTAAGGAATGAAGCAGGCAAATGCATGCATATAATGCAGGAATATAAACCTAAGAGCACCAGATGGAAATGTGCAAAAAACAATAGAAAGTCAATAAAAAGTAATTTGGTTTTTTTTAAGGAGGAAAGGGGAAAAATATGATTTTGGGTATTGAGTGGCACAGGCACCTTCTTCTTTCCATCTTTAAATAGATAAAAAAGTAACAATGGTATTCTTTTTATGTAGTTATTCCTCTAAACTTTTGAATCTTATGGTCATTATAAGAACAACTACACACAAAATTTCCAAAGAGTTTTTTTTATCTATGACCTGATGTGATCAACATAGCACAGTTGTGAGGCGGGCAGAAATGGTCTCATTATCCCCATGTTAGAAATAAGCACACACAGAGCACCTGGGTGGCTCAGTCAGTTAAGTGTTGATTTTGGCTCGGGTCATGATCCCATACTTCATGAGATCAAGCCCTGGTAGGGCTCTGTGCTGAGTGTAGAGCATGCTTGGGACTCTCTCTTCCTCTTTCTTCCCCTCTCTTGCTTGTACTTTCTCTCTCTCTCAAAATAAATAAATGAACTTAAAAGGAAAAGGAAAGAACACAGAGGCTTGAAGACGTCTGTTTACCTAGGGTCACATATTGTATTGGCTTTGGATTCTGTTCTTCATGCAGTTTAGGAGTAAAGTTCCACTTCTCAGCTTTCCCCTTTTCATTTGATTTTCACATATCCTTTTGGTTAAAGGCCAAGGAACATCCTTCTCCCTGGGTGGTCACTGGCATTGAATCAGTCTTGACTCTAATGTCTCAGGAACCAAATGCTCTTTGAAGAGGTGCTATCAGGTGTTCTTTATTTTAAAGAAGGGTCTTCTTCCCACAGTAACTGTTATTGGCTGTGGTTTGATAGAAAGAGCACTGGACCAGTCACCAAAAAATCAGGCTTCTTATTTAAGTTCTACCATTGTCTACCTTAAGATCTTAAGTTATTTCCCTTCTACGCATTTCAACATCCCCAGTTACCAAATGAGGGGATTAAATAGAATGAGTTCTAAATTAAAATTAAAATCAGGCAGAAAAAAATTTTAATATGATGGAAAAATAACTGTAATGAATAATTAATAATTAGGACATAGAACAGACAAACCCAAAAAAGCAAACCAAAAGACCAGTAAGTTAAGAGAAAAAAATTAAAAGGAATGTAAAAGCAGATTAGAGCATATAGATAAAATGCAAATAAAAAGAGGAAAAAGTTAAAAATAAATAACATACAGCAGTACATGCAGAAATTGAATCATAAAAATATTCAAAGAAGCAGAACAAAGTAAAAAGAATTTAAAGTCACAAAGATGTAGAAATCAAGACAGTTGCTAAATAAAAGGGAAAGGCACAAAAAAAAGCACCCCCCCCCAAAGTAAATAGCTAAGTCAAAAGAAATTAGAAGGTGGGTATAAAAAAGAGAAGTACTAAAAATAAATAAATAGTAATAAAACATTTTTATCTCAACTGAAATCTAAGAGACGATAAAAAAGATGGTAAAAATAGGTGGAGGTTTGAAAATCTGAGACAGAATGAGGGTAAGAATGGCAAAAGAAGTAGGCAGCTCTGGGCTGTCTGGGGAGGGTGCCCCCAGCAATTAGGGCTATCTGGGGAGTCTCACTGCAGTAAAGTGGCAGGTGTGTGGCTCAGAGAGCCACTTCCAAGTGATTGGTCACAGCAGCCTCTAGGCAGCCCTCTCTTCCCAAAGCCCTGCTTGGGACAGAAGCTGGTACCTGAGGCCTGCATAAGATAAAAAAAGGGGTGGCTTTTGGACACACTTTCCATGTCTAGACACGCTGGGAGCATAAAGAATTGTTCAGAGGGGAAGAAGAAAAAACTCAGAACTGTATTTCTCAAGGCATGGGACTGGGGGCTGTTCAGGACCTGGGGCATCACAATGACAGATTCCTACTCACAGCAGGGTAGGTGATCCAGAAGTCTGCCTTCGTATTAGGCACACAGGTAATTCTTACTATCAGGAGAATTTGGGCCACTAGGGCCACAGGACAGCTTCATGCTTCAAAGCTGGGGTGCAGTGAGGAAATCGGGGGGCTTAGTCCTACAGGCAGAAAGCACAAGAATATGCAGAATTATATGCACAAAATGATCCGTTTGAGGGGCTCCCACTATCAACACACACAGGAATCACTGGCCTTCCTAACTGATGTGATTCATTCCCTGAGCATTGCCCATGGGGCCAGGCAGCTGGCTGAATCAGGATCTGGAAGGCTCTGCGGCCTATGTCAGAGGATGGGCGTGGGGTAAAGAGGGTAGGTTACATATTCATGTCGTCAGGTGATTGATTGCTTTTCCTGCTCCACCAGCACCGTGTGCTTGTGCAGACCTACTTGTCCTTTGTGTGCCCACATGCTCCTCATTCCTCTGTGCCTTTGCTCAAGCCTCTCCCTTCCTTTTCCTGTCTCATAGCCTGGTAAGGGCCACCTCCTCCTGGCAACACTCCATAACCCTTCTCTTTTGTCCTCCAGCAATCCCTGCATTCCTCTATCAAATACTAGGCTCTGCTGTTTTGGTATTGTCTCTGTGCATGTTGGTATTCCTCCCCACTCTTCCCATCTCCCCCGTAGCAAAAGGTGACTTTGGATCCTTGAGAGCAGGGAGCATTTCTTCCTTAGCCGTTTCGGTCTTGGCATCCAGTGTTGGGCCTGTGGTGTAATAAACAACTGACAAATAGCTACTTTGCTTTTATTCACACAGATGGTATGAGCTGGGTTTGCTTTAGTGGCTTGTCAAAAGTCTGATCATAGATGTTGCAAATACTTGAGAAATTAAGATGGCTTATAAACCGGCAAAAATGTAAAAATACTGTGATGATATTTTTGTAGTTCTCTGATACCTGAAGGTGATCAGGGCAGCCTTATTAAGATGAACTGAACCAGTGACCATTAACATATCCGCATCAAACGTTGCCATAAAACACAACAAAGATTCAAACGGGGTTCTTAGGGAAAACGTTTCCAGTTAGATTTCCCAAATTCTGGATCAGGGACGTCAGCAGGGCTTAGGGTGTGGAACTATAACAAGGGGTCCAGTAACCCTCGTGGATACCACACGTTGTTTGCAGACTAAATACATGACTCACGTGTCTTAGTACTTTTCTCCAAATGAATGTGGCTTATAAAATGCAGTTTCATTTGAAAGTGTTCTTGGACTTCTTGTCGTCTTTTTCATAGGTGGTTATGATGGGAGGTCATCATATTTGGGATTGGGAACAACAGGCTGATAAGGTGGCTAGGATGCTGTTGGCTGGTATCCTCCGTGTTTTGCGACGTCTTCTGCCTCGCAGCATGTCCACTGAGTGATGAAACTGCAGCCAGTGGAAGTGGCTGGAATTCTGCATGAGTTTAAGCACCATTTGCCTTGATAATGCCAGCAACATAAGTCTAAATCACAGACACCAGGTGGGACATCTGCTTTGTTCCTGGTCCTGGATGATGCTGTTTCCCCCCACTTTTTAAAAAATACTTATCCCATCAATTTTTGAGATTGTTAGTACATGCTATCCTGGAAAAAAAGGTCTGGACTTTTATAAGCACTCTGGAGCAGTCATTCCCACACATTTTTTTTTTTTTAATTTCACTAAGCAGCAAAATTTCAAAAATAAAACCAAAGACTCCTCAATCCAAACCCCAAATCTTGTGAAGACTGACAAAAAAGCTGCCAACCTTTAATTTTGCCAAATAGAACCATAGGTAAAAACAAAAACTACCCCCCCCCCCCAAATCTCACAAATCATCTCTACTCCCTCCCCTCAAACCCAAACTAGAACATCTTATAAAATGAACGGCTATATATTATCAGCGTCAGCTCTCAAATACATCTCATCACTATATGATGAAAGCATGCCATCTCCAGGTAAGAGTGTCTTTGAATGAGCTTTATGGAAAACTCACTATGTTGTCCTTTCTGATCATTTTGTCTTGCACTGATGATAACTTTGGCTGGCATGCTGTTTTGTTTTTTTTTTTTTTTTTCCTAAGGAGGAAGAATGATATGGGGGGAAGTCTCAGGTTAATCTGAAGGCTATGCTGATTCTTTCTGCTCCAGGGATGGCTTCTCGTTCTAAATTCTTTCATCTTCCCACTGCCATCTATTTTTGAGCTTAGTAACACAAGATAACCTGATCACAGAAATCACGGAGCACTAGGTGTAGGGCTGAAAAATCTGATCAGACCATAATGCTGCTAAACTGTGTTTCCATGAAGTCCTCTGGTAAATTCACTTTGAACTCTGGAAACCAACATGACTATTCTAGGGGGAAAGGTGACCATCCATCACATTGTTGTCACAGAACGTGGAATTAATTGCTTATGGAAATATAAAAACATAGTCAAGCTGGTGATACTCCATTTTAAAGAAAACCAAACCTTAAAATGATTTTTCACATAAGTTGTGGAAAGCTCATTTTGAAATAACACCTAAGAAACCTTAGCATCTGTTTCACATTCTCCACCCGAACCCAGAACCAGTGCCTTGTCTCTTTTGTAAAGAACTTCAGGAATCTGCAACTAAGCACCATGGAATCCCAAAATGGCGCTGGTCCTGGAAAAGGTTGATTAAGACCTTGACCCTGGCTATTTAGCATGAATTACACATTATCTTTCAGCTTGACAGGTTTGTGAAAAGACACAGAAAATAATAAAAGAACAAATAATTATTTCATTGTTATATTGCTTCATATTATGTCATTTCATTATCTTCTTCCTTTATTTTTAAATATGTTTCTTTTATTAAGTGAGCAGGAAAATACATAATTGAACAAATCGAAACTACAAGTGTGCCCTTTACAAGATTGAGTGAAACAATAAATTCATCAGAAGGCATGTTTCAATTTCCTAAATGAAACGTCATGCAACAACATTCAGTGGCGCTGAATATATACAGATGTTAGAGCCTGCCCAGGCAAGCTTCAGAATTATCACTTGGCCAAATGATAAGAGCCAAATGTCATTAGGTTTTCTTGAAGCTGCCTTGGGCAGGAGATACTTTTCCTGTTGTTTATTTCTTTTTTTAGAAAAAAAAATGTCATTTTTAAACATTTAGACCAGAAAACAAAATGCAGAATCCTCTTCCCACTTCCAATAACTCTGCAATACCAAGAGTTTAAAACGGATCATTATGTGTATAAACGTAAGGGTTTTGAAATGCTGCTTTTCTTCAGGTTCTATATAACAGTCTCTCCTCCAGCCCTGCGACTTGGTCTGTTAAGATGAGTAATGGAAAAAGACAGTACAGCCAGGATCATAGTGGTTTCCATCTACAATAGCCTTCCAGGAAAGAAAATCCATGGGGTTTTCTATTTTCGACATGAAAGCAAACCGATCCTTTTATGATATAAGCTTTGGACATAGCTTTTTGTTCTGATATTGAAATGAAAATGACCATATAGTTCTATAACCTTTTTTGATTCCCAAACTCCGTTATTGTTTACTTTCATTCACTCATTAATTCATCCAATAAATATGTGTACTGTTTGTCAGCTAGCTATTCTTCAAAGCACTGGAGATAGGCCAATGAACAAGGCAGATGCTAAGTGCTGTGAAAAGCAATAGGGCCGAAAATGAGTGGGCGATTAGAGATTACATAGGTCTCTGACAGTAAAGGAGTATTTGTGCAGGGACCTAAAGGAAAGGAGGGGCAAATCACGCAGAGGTGTGGGGGAAGAGGTTTCCAGACAGAAGCAGCAGCCAGGACAAAGATCCTGAGACAAGAGCACGCTCTGAGGGTGTTCTGGATAAAGCAAGGGCAGGGTGGTGGAGCAAATGAACTAGGGAAATAGCAGGTGAGGTCAGAGAAGTGGTAGCAGTGGTTGGAGATGGGGCAAAGGTGCCTCAGATTTATTAGGGGCTTTAGTGCTATTGGAAGGACACTGCCACTTTGAGGGAGGTGGAAAGGCATTACAGACACGAGCAGAAAAGTGGCAGCACCTGTACATGTTTTATGTCATCCCAGGCAAGATGTGGCATGGACTCCTATATCCATGGATTGTGGATACATTCTGAAGCTAGGAAAAACTATATATTCCCCTCCCCCCAATGGATTGTATGTGGTATGTGAAGGAGAAAATTTAAGGGCAACTATACAATTTTCCAGTCTGGAAGAATGGAGTTGTTTACTGACACAGAACATACTGTACGGGGAGCAGATTTGTGGGTGGGGTGCACATGAGGTGTTTTGGACATGTTGAGTTGGAGATGCCAACTACAGACCCAGATGAAGATATCAAGTAGCAAGTTAGACATAGACCTCTGGCATTCAGGAAAGAGGTGAGGGCTGGAGTTGGAAATGTGGGTGTTTCAGTGCACTGATGGTGTCTAGAGCCCCAACACTGGAAACAGACCAGTGCTGGGCACTCCAAGGACTTGGCAAAGGAGACCAAGAAGCAGTGGCCAGAGGCATGAGAGAACATGAGGGATATTCCAGAGCTGAGAAAGTATTTCAGGAAAGAAGGTGTTATTAACTGTGTTAAAGACTGCAGAGAAGTCAAAAGCATGAAGCCAGAGACCTAACCTTTGCAGTTGATAGCATGGAGATACATTTTTCTTAGCAATAGCTACTACCGTGGGGACGAGAGCCTGATTTAATTTGGTTCAAGAGACCAAAGGACAAGAGGACTGAAGACAGTAAGTTTACATAATTCCCTCTGAGGAGTTTTTCTGTGACGGGGAGAAGATAAATGAGACGGTGGTTCGACAGGGTTAAGGGGGCCAAGGTGTTTTATAAGACAAGAGGTAGCAGCATGAATGTAGTGAAATCCTCCATTAGGTTGGGGAAAAATGGCGATGCAGGAAAGGGAGGGAGTTCTGTGGGCAGTGACCTTCATTTGGTGAGGTTGGAGGAGACCGACCCAGAGCCTGCTATGAATTAAGGAGGCGGTAGAGTGGTCATGTGTTTCACGACACAAGACCAGGAAGCAGAGAAACCAGGGTATTTATAGGATTGTCTAAGTGGATATTGAATCTCCAAAAGTTGGAGACAGTGATGGTGAGCCAAACCTGAAAATACTTAAGCAATGAGAGGGAGTGAAGGAAGGTAAATAGGGACTTTGTAGGTTGATGGCAAGAGCTTCAAAGCACTGGGTGCTTACGAGGGATGGGTCACAGTCTGGAAGGGGCAATGAGGGACAAGCAGGCATCCTACTACTATTAATGTTTTATTACTCACATTTTGACAGTGATCATATAATATATTCCAAGGTGTGGCATTGACTCTATGGGAAAACCCTGGCTTAGAATCTACCAGATCATTTCTAAATACTGCTCAGAACAACTAGAGACAACAAACTGAAGGCTTTTTGTATGTAGGAAAAGAAATACTGGAAAGTAACCCAAAGGTTCAGACTAGAAAATACACCAAGAATACTTTCTTTTTTACCCTAACACAGCTGAGACTTACCCAGTTTCAGCATATTTTTGACAATTTAAAACACTTTAGAAAACTGGAGATTTAAACCATGTGGACATTTGTAGGCGTAGCAAAATGATAGTCTCCCTTCCCAATCCTGTAAATCTGGCATCTCTATGGTTATGGTGACATTGTAAATAAGTCAGCTACAACGCCCCAAAATAGTTTCACAACATCCAATTTTAAAGTTCATCCAAGCTGTCGTTTTTTTTTTCCCCTGCTGTGATTTCTTGCTGTCACCTAACATTTGAAATTCTGATTCAGGGTCATAACTAAGGTTTTAAAACAAGGTATAATACAATATTACTATTCCTTAACACTAACCCCAGGGGAAGAGACTGAGAGGAAGGGGCAGCTGGGGCATGGATAGTTGTCATGTAAATAACGAACCATTGCTGGCAGGTGAAGACTCACCTCTCCAGGAGACTTTGCTCTGCCTCAATAGCACAATGCAACGCGGTGATGATAAACACAAACCATCGAAACCAAACCCTATCATGCAAGGTGAGTTAGTTTGAAGGTATCTACACAAAGCCCCAAATCTGTAATCTTTAGAACATTTCTATTTTTAACTGTGTGTGTGTGTGTGTGTGTGTGTGTGTGTGTGTTTTCAGTCTTCATCCAAACGTTTGGCCTCATGGACACAGAGTCTAAGATTTTGATCCAGATTTAAAATATCTCAAAAACATATCCAGGGATTTTTGTTTCAAAAAATGCTTTTATGGGGATTCTAGTTTTGGTGCATTCGGGCACTTCCTGAAATGGCAGGCCTGGAAGGATAAAGTTCACAGCAGAGAGTTATGGTCTCATAATGTTTAACACTGCAATTTTTTAAAAATATTCTAGTCGTCTGTGGAAAAATTCCCACAAGAATGAGACGGCATGAAAATCAAACAACACTAGAAAATGCTTAGTAGAAATGTACAAATGGTCGGTTTTGAACCTGAAAGTTCTCAAGGGATTTTCTTCTTTGCTGAGGCTTCTGAAAAGAGCTCAGTTTATACCATTTTGAGACCCATGAAAGCACAGCACACCTTTGGATTTCTGATGACACTATGCTGATCAGAGCCAAAATGTAGTGGCATTTGAGAAATATTGGCTGGTAAGTGAAATCACATATAGACTTTTGGGTTTTATGTTGTAACTACGTAGTTTCAAGGGAGAAGCCAGTTATAGATTGGTTTGTTGTGCTTTGTTTGATTTGGTGAGATTGAAATTTGTGAGGCATGAATTAAAAGGTAATTAATAATTCACAGAAACTGTTGAGATGGCCAGAACATACTTTCAGAAAAGGATTTTGGAATATCAGGGGCTTGATAAGATGATTCAGGATTGTTATCAGTGTATTGTGGATATTCTGTTCTCCTCCATTGGGTTAAAGAGTTTTATTTTCTTTCCTAAAAATAATGTGGCACATCTTCCATCTTAAAGCAATCAGCACAAATACAAGTGATGCCTGTTCAAGCGGACTTTCAAAGACACACACACTAGTAACACAAAGAGCTCTTTCACATTTCAAGAATACAGTGACGGGAACTGGTACACATAATAGTAGAGAAAAAAAATTTTTTTTTAACTTCATGGAATGGGAGGTCAGGCTTCAGGCACTTCTTTGTCTGGCAATGGACAAAACCAAAAGGGCTCTGACCTGAATCTCGCATCTCTTTCTAATCTACCGCACATGAGGGACCAGAGACACCAATTACCGATGAGTCACAAGAGCAGACAGAAAACTGTTAGTAGGTCTTGACAACCAGGAACGAAGATGCTTTGGAAAAACATGTGCTGGATGCCAAGTATGTAAGAAGTGTACCTTAGAAAGCGATGCCATTGTGTTAAGAAAAATGGAATTCCTGTCCAAGTGGCCTTGTGGGATTTCATCTGTGCCATCATCTATACTGGTGAAGCAGCTCTGGGTCTTGAAGCATCGTTTAAAAGTCTTCAAGAAAAGTCACGAGGTGTATATAAACAGAACCATAAATTTTATGTGGAACTTGGTGCAAGCTGTCTTCATTTATCTTGTGTGCACTGGCAGTGGTCGGAGTGCAACTGGCCTTGGGAGGACTCTCACCATTTGAACCGAGATCCTAGTGGTCATCTGTTTCTACCACCCACTGGAAGCAGGAATCCATACTACGGTTCCCCGGACTGGCACCCTAGAATGATGGCCACCTGCTAGAACCTGGGTCAAGACTATGACACGGGCAGGCTCAGTGGATTTATGCATGATTATCAATTTAGAGCAACAAGAACCAAAAAGCTCTAGTGAAACTTACTTTGGGGGGAAGGCTCAGTTTCTCTTTGTAAAAGAAAAATAAAATGAGCCAATTCTACTGACAAAATCCCCTATGGGAAGAACTAAAACTAAAAACGGAAACTAACTGGTTTCAAAAGTAAAGAAATTTTTATTAAAATGGAATTAACATGAATGAAAAGCACAATCCACCCCCCCCCCAAAAAAAAAAGAAAAAAGAAAGGGGGAAAAATGGGGCAAAAAAGGAGGCGGGGGCGGGGCGGGGGGAAGAAAACAAACCAGAAAGCTGAGGATTATTATGAGCCATGAGAACAATAGTCTGAAATACTCCGCATGGCACACTGGGTCTCCACGGGTCAGGGCTACGGCCTGTCCTGATGGAAGAAAATATATTCTTGAAGATAAAAGCTTCCAGGAGTGATTTAGGTATCTGTTAAGAAACACAGCTTTGGTAGGGGACCTCTTAAATTTAGTTTTGCCTTGTACTCAGTGTAAAATATTTGTACAAAAATATAGAAGGCATGGCTTGATGTTTAACGTCTGTGTTTTATTGTTGTTGGCACCAGAAAAAGCTCATGTTCTATGTTATGTCACTGTACATACTGTAAACAAGACTGCATTAATATTGTTTTATGAGTTTTTGTTTCAATGACTCTAGATTTTAAAAAATACATTCACAAACTACCTTATGTTTAAACACAATGATTCCCTTTTATTTCTTAACTGTACCCAAAATCCCACAATAAAAAAATCATTTAAAGCTGTGTGTTTCAAACTCATCACTTAGAAATAAAAACAAAACATAACATAAAAACAAAGATCAGTTTGCAACATAATTTAAAGAAGCTTCTGGTTCAAAATACCACAGCAGCAATATAAAGAGCTGGTGGCAATCGCATTTGGGGGTGAGACCCAAATCAATATATTTTGTCCACGTTGGCATCCAATTACAGTAGTTGTTAAATTCAATCCACAAAGTTATTGCTGAATTTGTTGCATGGAATTTGTGAAGACAGATTGTTCAGCAGCAGAACCACAGCAGTAAAAATGAGAACAGGGGGGATTTCATTGCTTTTGAGAGCTAAAGGGACCATGGTGAGGACATCTTGGTGATCACCTGAAGATAATCCTCAATTCCATTCTTGTGTGTTACCTGTTTAGAATAAATGCAAATGATAACCACCTTTACAGGAGGGGAAGAATCATTTACTTCAGAAACTGGAATAATTCCCCATGCCCTTACCCTGTTTGCCTAAACCACCAGATTGAGATGGCTCCATTTTCCTAACGTGTATTTCGTTCTCATTAATAGTACATCAGCTGCTAATGTATTTAGGCAAAATCAGTAGGATCACAGACTTTAAAAAGAAAATCTGTTTACATTAATTGTTTTCTTCAGAAATAAGCCACATTTGTTTTTGTTGTTGTTGGATTTTTTTTTTTTTTTAATTTTTCCAGAAGAACAATTTGGTCAACTACTGTTTTGTTTAAAAAAATATTAAATACACCTGAGATTGCCAGTTGAGCTCTCTATATGTCTCCTGGAGATAACACTGCTGTGATGAACAGTGAAACAAAACAAACAAAACGAGGTAGGTTAAAACAGGAAGCGCAACACAGATCGTTTTGCAACACCTCGATACCACAGGCGGCCATGCTTGTAGCTTTGGAAAAAAAAAAACCCAGACAGTCACGTAAAAGTTCAAATCATCCGAGTAAGAGTTTATAAGGACACAAGTCAACCTGAACTAAATACATACATATCTCTGCACAAATGTTGTTTACCGTATGTTGGGTAATTTGGAGGAAGGTAAAATGATTAGGGTCTCAGAAATTTGGCCAAAGCCTTGTTTTTAAGTTCTATCAACTCTGAACCAATGGTGCCCGCTGTGTCTCAGGCAGGCTTGGTAGTCTTGTCCCTTCTCTCACCAACCCAGAGAGAACACAGGCAGCTCAGAAACATTTATTGTTATTATTTTTTTTCAGTCATAGTTTTCATTTTCAGAAAGTGGCACCCTCAGGAGAAAGCTGGGAATGACCAGGGCTTGGATGTCATTCACTCCCCAATTCCCAGAAAGAACTCGACAAAGTCTCCCTCCTAATGAAGCCCAAAGCAAATGACCTCTTAGCTGGAGGCTTTATGCATTAAAAAAAAGAATGTGTATATATATATATATATATACATATATATATATGTATATATATATGTGTGTGTGTATATACATACATACATATATATATATATATATATATATATACACACATTTTTTTAGCTTGTTTCCCAGAAGCTCTTTTTGTCTGACCCCAACAGTCATCCCATCTTTTGCCCTGATCTGTTGCATAATAGCTGAGGGAAAGTTGTGTTACGGAGTCCCTCAATCGTT
Organism: Panthera pardus; assembly: GCF_024362965.1. Taxonomy (NCBI): domain Eukaryota; kingdom Metazoa; phylum Chordata; class Mammalia; order Carnivora; family Felidae; genus Panthera; species Panthera pardus. The sequence goes on along the minus strand of NW_026526721.1, from coordinate 94,200,517 downwards.
AGAGCCAACTCGACTCAATGGCACTACTATCCCATTCCACACATTCCATTCTGTACAGGGCCATATAAAAACAGGACCTGTCAGACTCACAAAAATGGTAGTTGATTTTATTAGTCTAAGGCTAGTAGTTTAGCCATTTAAAATCTATTTCCCCAAAGAGGAGAAAACTAGTATTTTTCTTCTCTTAAAAATTCATTAGCCAGTTGCTATCAAAAAGCAACCTTTTGGGTTGGTGAAGGCAAAAGAGTTCTAAAATTACCCCACTATGCAATTATGGCCTTCAGTGTAAGGAGATAAGGTACATTTATTGTGCTGTCTCTCACCATTTGAAATTGGAAATTTTACAACATCTCGTATACTTAAAGCTAGCAGGCAGAAGGAATTAAAAAACAGACTCGTTTTCTCGGTATGCATTCTCTCCCCATTCTTACAAAGTAAGGGGGTAAAGAAAAAAGGTAACAAAACAAAACAAAACAAAACTCAAAATCCACCATAACACAGCTGAATCATAAGAGCACACAATATTTGTTTCTATCCCTAACTCCGAAGGGCACCATGGTCCATCTCTGTCCACAGACAACGCAGCATTCTTGGGGATCTCCTGGAAATTCCTGCCACCTTTTTCTCTCCTTCTCAACCAGGCTGCAACACTGAAAGATGGACTGTGGGCTGTACTGGGACGGGCGGAGAGAGAGGAAAAGGGGAAAGCGGGATGTTCAACCAAGCCTTCTGATTCTGCCTCTAGACTGGCATAAGTCCACATGAGTTATGTTCTTTTTAATTAGAAATAACGCCATGAAGATAAGTGCCAAGTGCTCTTCTGTTACCAGTTCATCATGGAATTTCTGTTGAGGGTCATGAAAAACACTTGGCTACTTCCTCCAGATCGCACGGATGCAAAAAATACCTGTTTGAAATTAAAAAGAAGTTAGTTCAACTGCATGGTTTCTTTTCCTCTTTTCTTCAACCGTCCATCCATTTTCTCTCACATGTTCTATCCTTGCCATGTGTCAGCTCTTAAGACTCAATGGCTGGTGTTTATAAAGTGCCTTTTAATACAGTGCATCCTCTGTAAACACTCCTGACTTTATTACTATGATTGTTACTATTACTTATTGTGGTACTGGCCTTCGGGAACATGGGAGGGGCTATATATTGATTTGCAACATCCCTTAGGATGCTTATGTTTTAAAAGGGAGTTTCGTGCTAGGGAATGTGCTAGACTTCTGGCCTAGGACACAACAGGTCTTTTGTTAATTTCTGGAAAGCCATAGAGGCTTTCTCCCATACTGACAAGAGGGCAGACTTTGGGACTGAAGAGAATCTTTTCAAATTCCCAAAGTCAGTGGGGGGGGTGGATTTTGGGGTCAACTGACTACTATACAACCTCAGTTCTCAATTTTTAAAGTTACGAAAAAAAATTATGTCATCAGATAGGATAAGGTGTTTAATGCCTGTTCATTTGGTACGCCAAAAGTTAACTCTTGGCTTGTCAGCTGGTGCAGGCATATCCTAGGAGATAATGGCATTAATAGAACCACAGTCCATTAGGTCTGGGTCTGTGAAATCATTTTATCAAACAACTAAGAGAAGTGAGCAAAATTTGGGTTATTGCTTGCTTGAATGTCAGTGAACCACTGCCCGAGCTAAATACTATTCTGGGCTGTGGCCTAGCCCTTCAATCAGCCAACGCCAAACTTTGGTCCAAGGCATTTACTTTTGTCACTAGTGTAAAGTCTCTGCTACCTCATTTCCACAACTCCTTCAGAAGAATGTTGTCTCTCCCAACAACGACTTCTTACAAAGTTCTGTGGAAATGCTTGGCATTCAGCTAAAGCTACGTATGTAAGTACAGCTACTGTTAGGGTCAATGAATCAAAATGTGGAAGCACAGAGGACCCATGGAAACACAATGGGGGAAAGAAAGGGCTGCTGTTCTCTCCAGGTTGTGTGCACCCTCGGCTCTAAACCTTGGGCCCCAGATACTGGTGTGGTCCCAGCCGGCTCCTGAGGGCATGGGCATGGCTTGAAATCGGCTTGCTGGGGTTGGTCTTCTATGAACTGGAGTGTGGTGGTCTATGCCCAGATCACTCCTAGTCTTATGATCCCCAGAGACTGGATTGGGGCTGGAGTTTTGCCAGGGGTCAGGTCTGCTTCCTGGCATACTCTGGTAAGGCCCTGGAACCACCCGTGCCACCCACAGCTACTGTCTATCCAGACCACACCAGGTCAGAGTAGTTGGCCAGGGTTGGATATAGTCTAGACTCACACTCCCAGGGTTGGACTAAGACCAATCAGGCCTCTGGCGTGCTAGGGCGGACCAAGAGATGTACATCTGTTCAATCCATCACATTCTTTACTCCAAGTGTTTATTCCTGCTGTTTGGGGGACAGCATTTCTAAGTTGGCCATAGTCACAAAAGATGAATTCACAAATGAGCACAGCTTAGCTACTAACACTAAACACTTTGGGTTGGTCTACACGGAGGGCAAAGGAGAAGCAGTGTTGCCGAAAAATACCCTTCTGAGGCCACTGATCATGCCAGACGGACCCCACCAATTTCACTGCAAAACAGTCCCCCTATGACACTTTGGAAGAAACATGGCTGGAATGACACAGGACATGGCACTAGTTGAGTTTGTGATGGTGCATTTGTTAAGGAATGGGTGACAATTTTTGAAAGTTTATATTTCTATATGTCCAATGTTTTACATTTAAAAGTGGATATAATGTGATGGGTTAGGTTCTCATGGTGACTTTGTGACACGTCTAAAAGTGGAGTGTGAAGTTGACCCTGTGTGAATGATTAACGATGGGCCAAGCCTCCCAAGTGCTTGGGAGAATTTGGGATGTCTGCTGAGTCATCGCAAGGCCTGTGGGCCACAAAAGTTACTATGGGTTTACAAGAAATTTTTGGAAGTTTTAATGTCTTTTTTAATATGTGAATACTATATTTTGAGGGTTCACGTGAATCAAACCAAATAATGCCATTTGAAGATAATATTGATTGTTTAACACAGATGTGATTCAAATCAGTATAAAGGAAAATGAAGGTTTCACAGGTACCTGGTGGTCTCTTAAAATGCAAACACTAATGCAAATGTTGAAACGGATTTACCTTATCATTTCTTTCACATAGAAACTTTAACCTTTGAGCTCGCTTATGCATAAATACTCCATCCAAATGTCCTGTTTCCACTGACCGGATCTCAATAGCTTTCTCGCCCCAGCCCATTATCTGATTGGAATGAATGTAGGCTGTCAAAAGGAATTTCCAAAACTGCATTAAAAACATTAGATGGGCAATAACTCACAGCATCTGTTCACATCTTAACCACAAAAATGACAAACGACTTGAGATAAACAGACAAAGCAAGTCTTACAAGTGTTATTCACAGACTTTTTTTTTTTTTTTTTGTGGGATCAAATGGTTGTTTCACATTTCTTGACTTTCGTTTCATTTGGGGGGTGTAACTGCTGAAGGAGATAAGGAATGGTTAACCTACCCACAGACGTGGGCATTTCTCCCCATTGGAGCACCACATCCTTAGTTATCCGGCCATAGGTGTTTACATACACCCCCTCATCCTCATAGCAAACAAGCATTTCCATTCCATCTGTTTTAGGCAAGATGACAATGGCATGAGGAGTGATATTGCCCTGAATCTAGGAGACAAAGAAAGGCCAGGTATTATTCTTTTTAAAAAATAAGACAGCACCCTGACTATTAATCTCTAAGAATTGTACAAAAGGATCCCTCCCCCACCCCCATTTTCATTCTAGAGACTGACATTTTGCCCTGCTTTGCTTAATTTAACCACTGATCTGTTAGATACCCCAGCATACAAATACAAACTTCGGCACTAGGTCGAGAATCCAATTCACTTGTTCCTAAAACAAACGACTACAACTATGGAACACCTACTATGTGCCAAGCACTGGGCTCCTTACATGCATAATTCCTAGTCCTTAGGAGAGCTCCCTGTGGTAGATATCTTTTTGGATGAGGCACCTGCATGTCAGAGGGGTTATGTAAATTGATTGTAGTTGCACTGATATTTGGTGGTAGAATTGGGATTTGAGCTCCTGTCTCATGGACATTAAAACTCATGTGTTTTCCATCTACTTCTAAAAAAGATGAGGGGAATGAAAATCAACTGAATCTAATGGGAACAGCCTAAATGGGGTCAAAGGGTGGGACCCAAACAGACGCCTACAAATAGGCTATGAGCATACAACACAGAATGTTTTTCTGGGTGCCTACATAATGCAAATTAATGGCTTGTTTAGAAAAAAAATTCCCCTAGCCGAGATGTCATGGTGGTCCAGTAGTTGCCTGGCTGGGTAGATGAGAGGATCAAGGATGCTCACAGTGAGGCCCCAGTCACCTCACTGAGAACATGAGCTGTGAGTCCTGTGTGCATTTGCACATACCTGTGTGAAAAGCTCTGACACAGCAATGAACGCTGCGTGCGTGTGTGAGGCAGCATGTGCGCATTAGGCACTGAAACAACTTTTTTCAATTGTTGTGCTTCTTTGCAGTAAAGTCTTTAAACTCTCAAAATACCAATCAGCAACAGATCAGGCCTCAGACTTTCCTGACAGCGTCTATGGTACGTTAGCCTTGGGATTACATACAGGAAACACAACTTGCACCGCGCCAATCCTAATAAGTGGAACCATGTGTGGCATTTCTGTTTAAAAGTCAGGTTTGGGGCAATGTGTCAGTATAACAATATTAATACTACAATTTGCAGGGGCTTATGGCAAGTACCTTAGAGGTATTGCCTCATTTAATGCTGACGATAACCCTCTGGAATAGGTCCTTTAATCCCCGTTTTACAGATACGGAAGTCAAGGCTTGGAGGGACTGTCTAATGTGCCCATTACTGCACAATGAGTACATGCTAATGCCAGGGATGCACTCCAGTGTCTGCTTCCTCTATACGACGCTCCCCTCAAGTTGAAGAGAGCAACAAAGATAGCACAAAGGGGCCACTGACTTCCCATGTAAAATGAGCCCATCTCCCTTCAAAAACTGAAACTAGGAACTCATCTACTACACTTTTGCTTCAAAAACACAATTTATGCCCCTGAAGGAAAAATATCATATGCATTTTCATCTAAAGTCCAACGAGACGACATGTCTAATACATGGCAAAGAATTGCTGTTATGTGTTACTCAGTTTCAAGCAGTCATAAAAATGAAATTCACATGTTTTGTGTATTAAAAGCATTGTCTATTCAGTGGAGGCTAAAAGTCCATCTGCTTTACCGATTAGTAAAAATTAGCAGGACTTCCGCTAAAAATGTGCAAGAGCAAATCTCTTTCCGCATGCATGTTGTTGTACACAGAACCTGGACAGCGGGCTCCCAGGAACTTACATGAGATGGGATGTAGATATCATAAGAGTTTCCTGAATCAACATCAATTACATGGAAACCAGTGTGTGAACCAAAAATAACCTTTAATCTTTGACCTTCTTCTACCGTGAGATCAACAAGCAGTGGCTTGTGCTGGAGATCTGCAAAAGACTTTAAAAAGCACCCCATGAGTGTCCACATCGTTCAAAGAGGTTATCTGAAAATTGTTTTCTTTTAGCCAAAGCCTGGTGGAAGTTAGTATCTGATTTTCTTACACTGAAAGTCCCAGAGATCCCTCTTTCAGCTTTAGGTCTATTCATATTCTGGCTCTAGGAGGAAGGGTCTAACATCCTTTTGTGCCCCCGTCTCTACCCCTTGTCCTCTAGGGAAGAGAAGTGGTTTACCGTTGTCAGTTTTGACAGTGTCATTATACTTTAAAACTTGGCTTCTGGGTGCTGCTGTTTCTTCCTGTTTATTTCTGGCCTTTTCCCTCTGGGGAAGGTACAGTCACTTCTCTCTGGCTCCTTTTCTCCCCATGGAACAGCCGGGCCCAGGCATGGCCGTTACCCTTTCAGAGATAGCCTGGGGTAGACAGCTGGGCAGCTCTGTGCCTAGTCTGTTGAGGATTAACAGGCATGCTCTGGTTCTGGTTTTCCCTCAGCGAGTGAGTGAGCATCAGACTGGCACCTTCTTTAAACTTACTGTTGACATCTGAGACTTAGGTTTGGGCAATAGAGAAGGCGGGGGAGGCTGGAACATCATAAGACTCATGACTTATGTTGGCTAGTTGGGCTTAACTAGGAAGGAAAAAAGAGAGCTCCAGCCAAGTTTATCAAGGTCCCATGTGTTTGAATCCAGAGCCCAAGCCCCAACAAGCTGTCAAGCATTCCTCTGTTTTCTTTTGCCATTATTCCTGCACAGCCAACCTTTATTGGGTCTTGACATCTGGGAGAGACTTTGTGAAACCACAAGTGCCTCAGCTTTATGGCCATCGCCACCCAAACGGAGCGCCCTTTCTTCATCTTTTGCTAAAGGAGTCTCTGACTAGGGGAGGCCCTGGCCTCATCTCCTGCCAGCTCCAGTCCTCCCTGCTCCAGTCCTTGTCTTTGCACTGGCCTCCTTACGGGCTCGGTGCCACAGGTGGCATTTTGGCTGGTAAACCAACAGCAGTAACTTCCCAACCTGACTGGGAATGGGAACTTTGAAAAGCGTTCATGGACAGAGATTTTGGCAGAACAGCAGCATTGCTCCGGCTTAGTTAGGAGTTATCCCTTAAGTGTTATTACTAACTTAATACATTCCAAAAATTTCTCTCCATGAAAGTGGAGGGGAGCCTATTTCCTTTGATGTACCTGCCTTCCTGAGCACCTCGCAAACGAGCCCCTTGCACTAACGGAACAGGAGTGGGGTGATTCCGCCCCAAAGGGCGCCTCCTAATGTTTCCAAGGCAGCTTCTGCCCTTACATGGCATAAGTGGCAAGAAAGAGTACATAAAGGGTCAAAGGGAGACAACAGTCACAAGGATGGGGAGAAAAAGTGAGGGCCAATGCGCTATAAAGAAAGTGAGAGACACAGGCAGACAGAGACAAGGAGCAGAAGATTAATTCACGTGGGCTGTGGATAGACTCTGCAGCTCTGTAAACACCAGAGTGCTAGCAAGTACTGGTCCTTCCAGCATCTGGGGGGAGGGGTCAGCTTTCACGAGCTGGAGTCCACGACGCTAGCATATCCTCATCACACCCTTACTGAGTGCCATGAAGACTGATCCAACCATGGTGGGTACAGACTCAGATAAGGTCAAAAACGAAAAGCAGAATGCAGAGAAACCAAGCCATTTGTATGTAACCACATTCAGTATTCATTTCAGAGAAATCCGGTAACATTGGGGATATATGCTCATTATGTGAGTTTTAGGGATTTTACCCCAAAAGGCTTATAAGGATGAGAAGATTTGGAGACATGGTTCATCCTTGAGATTTGGTGCTGCCATTGGTCTGCCTTTTTCAGATGACATATCAGAGAGCACCCTAGTTAGGTGGCTTAATAATGAAGTTCATTGCCTAATATCACAACTAATGCTTTGCTCAGTAACCATCCCATACTAAATGTCCCTAGGAGATGATGATTTATAGACCTGAAATGAGGGAGGGCACACCCCAGTTTTTTCCCCTTTCATCTATCCCCCCACCTCCCAGTTAATTTTAATTTGACTAACTCTATAGCATTGATTGGTGCTTAGTCTTTGCTTTTGGAATAATAAATCTATATAAGAGTTCCTATACTTTTAAAAGGGGTTTATTATATATAAAAAAATTGGTACTGGTCGATGTGTGAGACAGATCACTTTGTTAACTGGTAGGAACCCAAAATCTAAAAAATCCCTTCTTTAGATAATCACATGCCCACTTACCTTAAATGCCATGAACTTATGATATGGTTTCGGAGCCCAAGCATATATCTCCACAGCATTCTTTAAGGCAATCACTAGGAATTTAATCCTTTCATATTTAACTGTAATAGAAAAACTATGAATTAAAAGAGTATATCAACTTATTCAGGTTTTTGCATTACTGACTGCGTAAGCCACGATATGGGAGTATACATTATAATTGAGGGTGATGCTCTTGGTGTGAGATTTGCTCATAGATACAGATTGAACTTTCTTTATTTTTTTCTTTTTAAATTTTTTTTTTTAGCATTTATTTATTATTGAGAGAGAGAGAGAGAGAGAGCGAGTGAGCATAAGCATGAGAGGGGCAGAGAGAGGGGGAGACACAGAATCTGAAGCAGGCTCCAGGCTCTGAGCAAGCTGTCAGCACAGAGCCTGATGCGGGGCTCGAACTCATGAACTGCGAGATCATGACCTGAGCTGAAGTCGGACACTCAACCAACTGAGCCACCCAGGTGCCCCTGAACTTTCTTTAAAGTACTCGGTCTGCAGATGCTTGGGGTCTTTGGCTTTACACTGAAAGCTCTTCATCTGAAGGCTTAGGACTCTCTTTAATCACTAGGTCTAGATGTGAATTACTCATTGTAAGAAGAATCTGCATAATAGCCTTCCTGTTCCCTTGCCTGGCTTTCATAGTCACTCACACGGAAGATGCTGAGAGCTGGTATGGCCAAATGGTAGAAAAATTAGCAAATGGGTAGAGACATAAAGTGTGCCATTTGCTTATTATTCAAATTTGAATTCCAATTATTAGGAATTTATAAGTGATGAGTGCCTTTATAAAAAAAGGCCCTAGAAAGATCCCTCTCTCCAGACACTACATGAGGTTGTGGCGAAAAGACAGCTGTCTATGAATGAGGAAGCAGGCCCTCACCAGACCCTGAGTCTACCAGCACCTTGATCTTGGACTTCCCAGTCTCCAGAATTGTGAGAAATAGACTCTTATTGTTCATGGTATTCTGCGGTAGCAACCTGAATAGGCTAACACAGTCAGCAGTTATTTACTTTATTGAATACCTGGATGAACAGAATACTTGTGTCCTAAAGAAACTGGACAGCCCAGGGCAACAAACTTAATTCTTGCTCTCTGAGCTCTCCCTTCTGTTTACATATTCTGTCTTTAATATACTTTCAACTACTTCTTCAGCCACTTATTTCCATATTTCTAAATAACATATTTATAATTTTCCTGATTTTTTTCATTATAGATATTATCTATCGACTTGAGAGTATGGAAAGGATTTAGTTGATTAGAACTGTCTCCTCTCTGCACTTCTCTCTCTCAAACATACACATTTCTTCCTCACCCACACCAGTGATACAGTTATATTTTAAATTTTTGGTGAAATCAAGGTCCCATGTTGAAATTATTATTGTTCACAGCTAACACATAATAGTATGCCACAACCACATTTCCTTTTTGGTTTTCCGTCATTTTTTCCCACTTCCTTATTGTCTATGTATCTATCTCTGACCACGGAGACTTTCTGCTGGTACTGTAAAGGCCTTCGGTACAGTCAAACATGGCAGGGAATCTATTAGTCACATTTTATTTTTCCTGGAGGCATCCCTTTTGGAATGCTCCTTGTTCTACTCTGCTTGGACTGACTCCTCTCTAGGCCTCTGTAGAGTTGTCATCTAAATTTCTTTCCCCCTCATTCTGGGTATTTTCTTCACCTTTTACCTGGATTCCTAGGTTTATTCCTTTATTTTGGTGGAATGCATCGGTCAGTAGTTTCCTGAGAAATAGGGTATGGAACATAAATGTTTGGAGAACCTGCACATCTGAAGGTGTCTTCATGCAACATTCAAAATTGACTGGCAGTTTGATGGCATGGTGGTTAAGTTCTATGTGTCAACCTGACTGGCCACAAAGTACCCGGATATTTGGCCAAACATTGTTCTGGGTGTGTCTGTGAGGGTTTTTCTGAATCATATCAACATTTGAGTGGGTACACTGAATAAACCAGGCTGCTCTCCCAATATGGATGTGCCTCATCCAATCAATTACAGACCTCAATAGAATAAAAAGATTGAGTGAGAGGACACCTCCTGTCTGACTATTGAGCTGGGAAACTGGTCTGTTCCAGACTTCAGATTGGGATTTACACACTGGCTCTCCTGGGTCTCCAGATTGCTGACTACAGATCTTGGGACTTCTCAGCCTCCATAATTGTGTGAGGCAATTTCTTATAATAAACCTCTCTCTCTCTCTCTCTCTCTCTCTATATATATATATATACATATACACATATATACACACACACACACATATACACATATATACACACATACATACTTGTGTATATATGTTTATATTTATATACCTCTTTATATATATATATATATATATATATATATATATATATATACACGTGTGTGTACGTGTGTATCCTATTAGTTCTGTTTCTCTGGAGAACCCTATTTAATACAGATGGTTTATAAAATACCAGTTGAAGGCTTTGTTCCATCTTCTAGTATTGCTGCTAAATCTCAAGTCACCTAATTCTGTGCCTATTATATATAAACTATTTATTTTTTAATTATAATCTGGAAGCTTTAAGGACCTCCTCATTTCCTGGGTACTGAAATGCCATGTTAATATATCTTCCTGTGAATCTTTTTTTTCATTCACTATACCAGGTACTCAGTGAATCCTTTAAAAAAAAATTTGTTAATGTTTATTTAATTTTGAGAGAGAGAGGGAGAGAGATATAGAGAGCGAGAGACAGAGTGAGTTGCTCGAGCAGGGGAGAGGCAGAGATAGAGGGAGACACAGACTCTGAATCAGGCTCCAGGCTCTGAGCTGTCAGCACAGAGCCTGACGTGGGGCTTGAACTCACAAACTGTGAGATCATGATCTGAGCTGAAGTCAGATGGTTAACCAACTGAGCCACCCAGGTGACCTTATGTGAATCTTTTAAATTTGGGATTTCAAGTCCTTATTCTAGAAATTTTCTTATATTTCTTTTTTGATACTTTCCTCCCTTTCCATTTCTTTTCTTTTTCTTAAAACTCATGTTACTTGGGTAACTCATGTTACTCATGAAGCACTTGGATTGATCCTTTTACTTTCTTACCTTTTCTTGCCCGTTCTTTATGTCCTGCTTTCTAGGAGACCTCTCATCTTTATCTTCCGATACATTTCTTACACTTTTTATCCCTACCAGCATATTTTAATCTCTAAGATTTTTTCTTGGTCTCTGAATGACCTCCCCTGACCCTGCTCTAATGTTCTGTTTAATGATCCTTATGCTTCTGTTCCGGAAAGAGTTTTTCTAATTTCCCTGAGGTTATTAAAGTTTCTTTAAAATTTTTTTCACTCCTCATTATCTTTGTTTTGTCTACCGTCCTTTCTTTCTGTTTAATTTTCCTTCCTGTTAGCGGATGTCCCCACATCAGGTAGTGGGCTTACTCACTGCCAGGCTTCATGTGTGGGTGGTTAGATAGCAAGCTTTTTCATGGCACTTCAAATGTTAGTACCTGAACATCTTTTCTTTCCGGCTGTTTAGTTTCTCCAAAACCAAATCTTTCAGAGTCTTGCTTGGGAATATAAATATGGTCGCCAACATTTTGGGAGCTAAACAGGGCTAGAAGGGGTGCGTCTGTGTGTGTGCGTGCGTGTGTATCTGTCTGTCTTTCCTGGCAATGCTGTATTCCCACAATTCAGATTGGTTGTGGCAACTTCTCATCCTCTGTTGCAGTGGGGGAGGACTTGTGGTCATCACCCATCCAACAATCCTATTTGCAGTTCCTCCTTCCACCTCTATCTCAGATACACCTGGGGCCTCAGACCCTGGGCCTTCCTGGGTTCTGTTATGTGGTTGGATTGATGTTGATGCTGTTCCTCACTGCAGATGTAGACTTCAGCATTTCCTGGTCATCTAGGTTAGGTCCTCGTCATTCAACTGTTCTTGTTCGATTCTGCTGATATCTCTTGTTTGCTGGTCTCTCTTCTTCTGGTCTCATGTCCTTGTGGGTTTATGGCATTTTTAATTCCTTCACTGTTATTTTAATGAGTATTTGGAAGGGAGTGGACATAAATGTTTAAACTGGAGCACAGGACTTTATTCTGAATGTACTCTTTGAACTTGATCAATCTGATGTTTTTGGAAATAATGCAAGTATACCTTAAGTTCCAACAACATCTTAAACTGGTAACAAATGCATCATCAATACCTGACTGGAAAAAAATGGAATGATTCTGATTGAGTAAACAAGTCCACGTCTTGACACTTACCAACTTTGTAATGTATGCAGCCTTCCAAGTCCCCAACTGTGATCCAGCCTTGTTTCTTTTCTACTTCTGGGTCGTTGTGTAGTATTCTGTTTCTTAGCCATGAAAGATAGTAAACTCGTAGCTTATTCTTTTTTCCTGTTGAAATAACAGAGCTCTAATTTTCACACCCCTATGACAGCATTTTCTCTCAGTCTTTCCCCATCTCTATTTTATTTAATTCATTTATTTTATTTACAATTGTGTATGGTGTAAAGGCACAATAACCAGTGTCCCTAGCATCGTCATGCGTTGCCTATGCCAAGACTTATGATTAAAACACCTCCAAGTGTTTTGGACAAATAACCATTTTATAATTTGTCTTTACCTTCAGGTTGTTTCTTATCTGAGCAAGCTGCTCTTACTCTCTCTTCTCAATGCAAAGGGCAGTGTCAAGACCTAACTGTGTAACAGAATAGTTGATCAGAGTGCCAGAACATTCTAGATCTAATTACACGAAGGAGCGTTGATAACTGGACATTTTACTATGCTTATGTGTGACTGCACATAACCTTCTTTCCCTCACCTTCTAACCTAACAACATATGTTAACAGAGAGCTTCTTATTCGCCTCCTCTATTACTTTAAAGATGATAGCTGGTGGTAGTTTTATTTTACCTAACAACAACAACAAAAGAATTGTATACAGAGACAAGAGAAACAATTAATGAAGGCGACCTGGGCTCACAAGATAACCCTGGACACGTTTATGATTCTGGGATCACTTACTAAACAAAAATAGGAGAGAATGAGATGTGTACTTGGAAAATACAACATCCCCGTTGGTAAAGCGCTCCTGGGGCAAGGAATTCTGTGATAAGAAAACATCTTAAAAATGTTGAGGGGTGCACAAGGAGCAAAATTTAATATACCCTATGAGATCATCTGAGTACCAGATAAGAACACGTGCCTTGGGGAGGCTCTTCCTAAGTGATCAGACATTTAGGCCTGTGGGCTCTACTTCTTGGGTACTTATTTTCCCTTGATTTCTCTTAGGCATCAAAAGATGTTTTATATTTTACAGATGTGATATATATATAAAAAGAAGAACATTTATTTATTTTTTTAACTTTAAAAAAAATATTTATTTTTAAGAAAGAGAATTGGGGGAGGGGCAGAGAGAGAGGCAGGCAGAGGATCAGAAGCAGGCTCCATGATGAAAGCAGTGAGCCCGACGCAGGGCTCAAATTCACGAACTGTGAGGTCATGACCTGAGCCTAAGTCTACTGCTCAACCTACTGAGCCACCCAGGCGCCCCCAAAATTTATTTATCTATTATTTTTATTTTTTAAGTGTATTTATTTATTTTGAGAGAGAGAGCGAGCGAGCCTGTGCGCATGAGTAGGGGAGGGGCAGAAAGAGAGAGAGAGAGAGTGAGAGAGAGAGAGAGAGAGAGAGGGAGAGAGAGAATCCCAAGCAGACTCTGTGATATCAGCACAGAGCTCAATGCTGGGTTCGATCTCATGAACCTTGAGTTCATGACCTGAGCCGAAATTAAGAGTCAGACGCTTAACAGACTAAGCTGCCCAGGAGTTCCAGAAGAAGAAAATGTATTGAAGCATTACACACTGGATTTGACAGGACAGTGCATTCATAAATGAAGGAAGTCACTGTGTAGTTGCTATTCCTTTTTATAGACAGAGGCCCAGAATTGATCCCAACAGCTAGGATGGGCAGAAAGGCCAGTGCTTCCTCCTTTCTGTGCCAATGCAGATAGGAGGGCAGTTCAAGAATCATTTGCTCCTATTTTCGTTTTCTACTTTCCCCATCTACACTTCATGATAAGAGGAGACGGTTACGTTTTTTAAGAACGGGGATACGTCACTAACAACATAACGAAGCCAGAATGTGAACTTTCTGGTATCATTTCCACTTTCGGTAGGTGAGTGACAGTTGTACGGTTTTAAATTTGATTTGCCAGTGTAGCAGTCAAGAAAGCCATTAGCAAGAACAAAAGACGACATTGAATTAAACTCGAATGATAATACAAGAACTATTTACTCGTTAACTCTTATTTGGAGAGAATAAAAAGAGATGAAACTTTTGTGGAATGGCAAAAGAAAGAGGGAATTGTAGCATCAAGTGAAGGTAGTTTTTCAAAATGGAAATACAGCTCAAGAGTTAAACTTTATTCAAGGTTGAACCCAGTAGCCCTGTGTCTTCTCTTTGTGAAATGATGGCTGAGTATAGAGCCCTGGTTCTCAAACTTTGCGGCGCATTAGAAACAACTTAGGAACTATGAAAGCTATTGATACCTGGGCCCTTCTCCCAGGCATTCTGACCCCACTGGTCTGGGCTTCTCCCATCCATTCAAGTGGTTCTAATGCACAGAGGTGCAGTGGTTTCATACTGGGTGGGATGGGAAGGCAGGGGAAAAGGGATATTGATTAAACTTCTTCAAAGATCATCAGAAAGAACTTTCAATAAATACAGTTTCCTTGAGGTTACATTTTTAACCTTGTCAAAAGGTTAACTTGTTACATTTTTAACTTCACTTCTGTGTAGGCTTTTTTAAATTTTTTTGAGTTCTTTTTGGGAACCAGAAAGCTGCAGAGTGTAGCAGGAATGATTCCCACATCTGAATCTCTTTGCAGACTCAATCACCCAATGGGCCAGCTGCATTTGCTGGCATCAGTGGAATATAAGCTAGAACAGTTCTTGAGAGAAAAGAGACCAGAGACATTTCTGCTTATAAAATTTCCCACCCTGAGAAGCCCACACTTTGATATTCTCCACCTGAGAGTAGGTAGCAATGACTGGAGCTCAGACATCTTCAAAAGATCCTTGCTGAGTCCTGGCAGAGGTTAAAGGCCTATAAACATACAGCCTTTGTGGTACTTCTCCTTGATTCAGAGATCGTGCAGAGGTGTGAGGCTTCCCTTTGGAGGTCAGTGTCTCCGGAGTTATAAAACCTGAGTGATCTCTCTGACTATCCTGCTATAATTTCTTATGTCACTATTAGCTGGGAAGGGCAGAGCTTACTGTTTTTTTCAGAACCGAGGGGATGGCCTTTCCTACCTGTGCAGACTCAGAGGACTTGGTCATTCCGGTGACATCCCAGTAACATACCTGATATCGTCACCAGGACATTCAGTCCTTCTAGCACGTCCATCTGCTGAAATCGCCTCCGGTTGATCAGATTATAGACTTTGCCTTGCCCGCTTCGGTCCAAAAGCATCAGGCCGTTTTCCGTTCCCACCAGGAGGTTTACACCTGCCAATATAAGAAGCACCCCAAGACTGACTTTTTATTGCTTTAACCTTCTGCATCTGGGGTCCCTGTAAAACCTAAGAAACTGTGCCTTGTTAATATAAACTAATGGGCAGGTAGGTACCCCAGGAGGGAGTGAAGAAGTGGAAGCCCTGCCATAGTAATTAAATCACTGCCCCTCTGGCAATGAAATTACTTCTCTTTCATAAAGTGGTAGCAGCATTCATTACATCTCGCCATTTACTACCTAGTATAGAGTCCTTCTTAAGAGATGCTCTGGGCACAGCTGTGACACTAGCATCATTACCTTTATTCCTTTCCTGTAACACCCATCCCTTTCTGGGCTCTTTCTATAAATCCCACCTCAAGACTTCTCCAAGGTGCAGCCCCGCCCCTGTCCACACAGTGATCTCTAGCCTACCCACCTTCACCATACAGCAGAGTGCCCCATTTCCATACCCCACTGGAAGAAAAGCCCTTCCTCCTTCTCACACAAAAGCTTACGAACGTCTCATGCCCTCAAGGTTCTGCTGTCTGTCAGGGAAATGACAAACCAATGCAAGTGAGGTGTTAAGAGCCTGAGAGTTGCAGAAAGATTGGCTGTAAGGGACCACTCAGGTATCTAAATCTAGCCCAGCCTATCTCCCATGCAATCATCCCTATTAGAAAAGCTCTAGCAGGTAAGTGGTCTCGTCTGGATAGTTGGCATCCTAAAAATTCATCCCTCGACAAAGTAACTCCCACCTGCCCCTGTAACACACCACACACACACACACACACACACACACACACACACACACACACACCAACACACTGAGGGTCCTCTGTATACTGAACTATGTTCACAAACAGGTAACTCTGTGACTTCTCTTGCTTTTTGTACATGTATTTTTTTGAGTAACATACATGTCTATTCTGTCCACAAATTATTCAATATCAAACATGGTCATCTTGTCTTCTGTCTCTTTTCCAGAGGACAGTGCCTTATTCCCTCCATCACATCTCCCATGAAATGGTTTCCAGGCTTCATCTACTTCCCCAAACATCTCCAATGCTTTTGTCCTTATAAGACTGTGGTGCCCCAAACTAGGCCTAGTATTTTAGATGGATACAGATGGGTCATGTCCTTCCTTAATCCGTATGAGATGGTTGCAGTAACACAGACCAGGACTTTGACAGAATTTCATCCCAACTATACTGAGTTTGAGGTCAGCTAAAACCCGTGCATCATTTTTTATAAGAACCGTAGGTTGATGTTTTGAACTAAAAGGGAAGGTTCGTCATCTGCTGTCCTTTTCCAGTTTTCTCTTGCTACTACTAGCCTTCAGCAATTCACTAAAACATTCTAGGCTGGTTTGTCCGCTGTGAATAGGGGTCATATCTAATTCCCCTTGCAGGGTATTGCATAGATCATACAAGGCAGAATGGGGGACACATCACACAGTGCTGGGCAAATAGTGTGTGGTACATGGTAGCTGGTTCAGCAGCCGACTTTAGCTATCACTATTATGTGTCAAGGTCATTTCTGAATCTGATCTTGTTATCTTGGGCATTAGGTTATCAGCTTTTTTTTTTTTCATGTTTATTTATTTTGAGAGAGAGAGTGTGTGTGCAAGCACGAGAGTGGGAGAGGAACAGAGAGAGAGAGAGAGAGAGAGAGAGAGAATCCCAAGCAGAGCCTGACATGTGGATCGATCCCACAAACTGAGATCATGACTTGAGTCGAAATCAAGAGTCTGACGCTTAACCAACTGAGTCACCCAGGTGCCCTATCAGTTCTTGCTACCTGTAAAATTGCTCTTGATTTCTCCTGAGGCCAAGATGGTCTCAAGTCAGGACTTGACACCCCTGATTCAACCATTGCTCTTCGGATAGTAAGCTCCAGAGGTTTTTAATGTTTGAGGGTCGATGTGTTAACGAGTGGTAAAAAGAAGAACTTACCCCAGAGAGCTGCACAAAGTATTTCTGAGTTGAATCGTTTCTTGTATTTTCTGATTTCTGGTGTGTCGCTGTGAGGTCGAATGTTGGTTGGGTTTACATTTACCACTGAAATCTTTCTTGCTTCGTTGAGTTTGGCCTGTTCTTGCCTAAGAAGTTCGCTAGTAAACAGAGCTTTGAGAAAGAGAATCAGAGAAGTCAGTGGCATCTTAAAAAACAACCAGTGGAGGTATGGAGAAGGGGCTTCAAAACACTATGATTTCTCCTCGTTTAGTGTGCATTATGGGAAAGGCACAGAAACTCTGAAACTATGTACATTTTATACTTTTTTTTTTTTTTTTTAGTAGACTACAGTATAAGTCATTCACAGAAGCAGGATTTTAACCATTAGTAAAACAGACTTAAAGATACTACTTGGGTAGTTTAGAGAATACATACACACCACCCCCATCTCATAGAACACTGCAGGAAAGATTTACTTTTTAAAATTCCATATCATCAACTGACAGACTAGCCTAAGCCTCCTCTGATGATTAGTGAGCTGCATAAGTCCAGAAAGCAAGGCTCTCCTCTAAATCAGCCAGACCTGTGCGGTAGGAAGCACACACCTAGAGCTCAACACAACCCAACACGCACTGATTAAGTGTCTACTGCGTGCACAACATTGTACCCAGAAATTGCTTTTGAGAAGTATGTGGTAAGTTTGGAGATCGCTGAGGAACACCTTTTCCCAGGGCCCCTGGATACCTCTGGGTTCCTACCAGAAGCAAAATAGAAGAGATGAAAAAAAAAATGGGAGACAAAGATATTTGTTTTAGAAATCCTACAAAAATAATAATGATAAAAACAAAACAAAACAAACAAACAAACAAAAAAACCAACCTCCCTTTAAGACAGGGTCTAAGCAGGAAATGGCTTAAGTACTAAACCAATAATTCATTTCTTTATCAGGTCACACCAGGAAGGAAAACCAAGCTGTTTCTAAAACATCTGGGCAGTTTCGCTTACCCGCGGCTGATGATTCTTCATCCTCTTCATCTTCATCGGTGGGAGATGTCTGGTAAACTCTGGGGTCCACAAAGGGGGTGAAGGAGGCCTTCGTGCTGCTCCCCATGCCATACTAATGGAAAGGCAAGAGGATTAAGAAGAACAGATAAGTACTACAGGAATGAACAATGCCAAGAATACTTTGCTTGGGCTTTAGAATGGTTACAGATTCTTCAATCTATTTAGCTTGTTCACACTCTGACCCTTGGAGTCAAGGTGTGCCTCTCTCTCCAGCTTCTCCCGGTGCTGGCTACTCACTGGCCATTCTGCCTTTGCAGGGCTCCATTAATTGTCAGACTGCAAGAGTTGCTGGGGGCAAATTATATTTTGGACCACATGGTACGATGACCGTGATGACAGAGCTTATCTCTCCCTTGAAGTACAAACAATCGCATATTGATCAAATGGTCTTAAGAAAAGCTGACACAATAAACTAAGTAAGCATGCCCACATAGCAGCATTTCATCCTGAACATCCGGTCCACCAAAGTCTCCCTCTTGGAGCCTTTGGGCCCTTGTAAGCTGACCTGGTGATGCAGGTGGATTGGTGTCGGCTCAAGAAGCCTTAAAATCTTTAATTCAGGGACAATTTCATCCAGGGATTGAATATTTTTCCCTCCCAGAATGGTCACTTTAAAAGGATATTCCTATTTTCATGCCTTATTTAGGGACTTCATGAAGATGCTAGATTTGCAGGCAATGCACAGAGGGCTTGCTTAAAAAATAAATCTCAATAAAGACATGAAAGCCGACTCGACTAGGGAACAGCGAACTAAATATCAGGGCTTCACCTGGTGAAACTCCATATTTCAGCTCTGCCAAAGAAGGTACAATAACCACTTCCTCATCTTGTCTGTCATCTCTATTCCTTCTACTATGCTCAAGTCCTCTTAATATCACAAACAGACCTGCATTCGATATCAGAATATCTCCTTTCAGATAAATGTCTTTAACTGAGTTTTCACTTTCTAGCTTTATTTTCAGGTTTCCATTTAAAAATAAAAACATCTCAGGACCCCTAAACACATACGGAGGAAACCGCAAAGATCCAATTGATTTTCCCTCCACCTTATGAAATTAAAATGATTTCACCCTCTACAAGGTAAGACTCCTTCCAAATGAAGAGCTTTCACATACATTCTCTCCTTTGATCTTTAGAAGAAGTCTGCGAAGGAGGTGGGGCAGGTACTAACATTCCCACTTAGAGCTGGAGCAGCAGCAGAATTTGAACCAGAGTCCAATCCCATGGGGTTCTTCTAGGTTCCGTTAGACATGTTCAGGCAGAGGAAACCTGACCACACTGTGGGAAGCCACAAGAGGATATGCGGCCTCCCAAGGCACCTCTGTTTTTTTTCCTTGAGGTAGAATCCAAAGGGTGTATCATAAAAAGTTAATGTGTGGACAGCATCAAAAACACCAGGGCATATGCTTCATGATTTCCTTCGGGGCCTCTGTGTGATTCATGAAACATGACCAAGCCCCATGAACTCATCCATTGGTCGGGCTTGGATAACTACACCTACGAGCACTGCCTAACAGACTGTATTTATTCAGGCTGTCTCCAGGGACTGTTTCTATACAGGCAAGCTAAATATCCCATTTCTCCCTTTCCCACACAATTTGGAGTTTAGGAAGATGGATGAGAGCCTATCTATCTATTGATTTTTATCTTTCATTTAACAAAGAATTTCAACCTCATTTTAAGTCAAACCTAGTTTGACTAAATCAATATAAACATGAACCTCAACCGTTGGCCATGGGATCTCTATAGGCTAAAGTTTCTCTCACTGGCCTGGGAGATAGGAAATCCAAGTTCTAGTCCTAGATTTGTCACCAGCTAGCTGTGTGCCATGGGCAAGTCACTTAACCTCTCTGAGCCTCAGTACTGTCATTTGTAAAAATAGGCATTGGGCCAGATCTTTTTACCCCTCAGCTTCCATGATTTTCGTCCGTTAAAGTATTTGCATAAGTAGTTATATAGCAACCGAACCAACACATCTCAGGTTGCTTACAAAGCCTTATTCCTGAAGACAGCAGGGTTTCGACACCCCCCACACCCCCAGGAGAACAGAGCTGTCACGACTGTTGCCCAGCACCTACCTCAGTCCCAGACTCCATCTCCTGCGGATGGGTGGAGACGCGTCCCAGGCCCTCGGTTGGTGTCCCGGCCGGGGAATGGCTCTGCTGCACCAGGTCTGGGAGGTTGATGTGGCCGGCAAAGCCATTGCTGTCACTGTGGCCAGACCGCTTCTTCTCTCCAGACGTCTGAGGGGGCACAACACATGGGGAGCATCAGAGAGGGATTAGAGAGGGAGGGTGAAGGCCACCGAGTGGTGTCACCCCTCACACAGCACAGGCACAGTCCCCAAACGGACCTGCTGGGGTGTGCGGAAGATAACAGTTACATTTATATTTTACTAAGAAAATAAAAAAGAAGTTAAACTTTGTTCACGCTTAGTATATGGACTGACCCTGCGGCCTTTTGCTTCTGCATGAGGGCAGTCAGGGTCACACAGGAAGTGGGAGTTCCCATGGGAAGGCAGGCGGAGGGGCTGAGCTCCTGAGGTCTGCATTTGCACAGTTCTCTCCTGCAGTATTTGTGTGTGTGTGTGCCTGTGGGTGCACCGTTGACTGGATTTGCAGGTATATTACCAGGTTACAATGATGCGAACCCCTAAGACACATACATGACCTAAAATGCTGCTGAAACACAGAGGCTGGGATGAGATAATACTATCTGTATTATCTGTATCTGTGTGATACCTCTGTATCACACAGAGGCTGTGTGAGATAATAACCCACATACCATGTACGCCAAGAAAACGCAGAGATGCCATCTGCCCAGATCATAGGGCTCTTTGTCAGTCATGAGGTCAAAACAATGATTAATTCACCAGATCGGACAGGAGTTACAAAAAAATGTACTGAAATAAACCACAGATTATTTGAAACTACAGGTGTGTGTCCGCTACTGAATCTGAATACTGAATCTTTTACAAGCAAGTATGGTGCCTTGCAGTAAAAAACGGAAGTCATCATGACTAACAAGGAATAGTCAATAACAATATTTGAACTATTTTGTATAGCATCCCTTTTTAACGTCTTTTCAAGGTATTTTGTAATATATATGATAGGAGAAGTAGGACAAATGGATGTTATAAATAAATACACTGCAATTAAGTGGCATGCTCTCAAATTTTTACTGATAGGATTGTATGACCTAACAAGTTTGGAAACCACTGCTCTGCGAAACAAAGCCTCCTCTCACCCAGGGAAGAAATACAGGATTAAAAGACAGTTCTGCTTCCTAAAAGCCAGTAGCCACACTGCAGGCCTGGCCAGTATTGTGCTTTCTGATTTAACATTTGTGCGACTAGCTCACTGAGGTTTCTTAGAGCAGATCTGATTAAGCAATGATTCCCTTCTTTGCCTTTTCTTTCTTTCATCCATTTACCCAGCATTTCTGAGTGACTACTAAGTGTGAGGCATTTTGTTGAACATGGAGGGATCGGCCAGGATCAAGGCAGGTAGACATACTCCCTGCCTTCCTTGGGGCTGGCTGGCTTGGGCTCACTGGCCTGGCTTCCCCCTTCCAGAGCCTGTCCTTGTCTTGCAATGACCACTCTGCACCTGCTTCTGGCTAGAAGTGAAAGGAGGCAATTCTGGGGAGAGATGAAACAGATTCCCAAGTTCCTGAAGGGGTGCATGTAACAGATGTTACTGGGGAGCTTAAGAAATAACTGTAAAGCTGCGGTGCCCTCTATTTCTTGGCAACATGCTCCTGGCCTGCAAGCTGCCCAGGAGAGGGGCATTTTCTGGATTCATTTTGTCCACACAGTCTTCATGCATCCACAGCTTGTACTAGTGCCTGTTCTCAGGATCGAACATTTTGTCTTCTCAATGACATTTACAGGGTTCAGTCCTAATTTATCTCACTGTCTCCTATTTTATGTGTACTGGGCAGCTTTTCCTTTCTTCTAAGTTCTGTTCAAATACTGAAAGGCTTTTTAACATTTCCCCCCAATCTCCCAGTAGCATAAATCACACATGGCCTCTTTAGAGTTTTACGGGCTCTCTATTCTATCCCCAGCATTCTGCCTCGAGCCAAAAGCTGAGGCAGACGCACTGGTTATCAAAGACCTGAAGAGGCTAACGAGGGAAACGGCCCAGACAGTGAGAAGCTTGAAGGAATCCAGTGGTGACCGACCCCTGAATCTCCCCACTCTGAGTCATCGGCCTTCTGTCCATTCAACCAGCTCCTTTGAATTAAATACCTTCTGTGTGCCAGGCACTTTGCTAGCAATACAGAGATAAATGAACAACAGCCTGGCCCTCTAGGGCCTCCGTAACAGAGCCCAACAATTTCTACAGTCTTCACGCCCTCACCGTTCCCATGGGGGTGGGCACTAAGATTTCCCTGAGTAACAACTTGTGCCTGGGACCATGCCCAACCTTTAGGTATGGTATTCCCTCCAGTCCTTCAAATACCACCACAGGCTAGCTCCCATTATCCTCACTTTACACATGGAAAAACTGCAGTGCAGAGAATTCAGCTGACTTGCTCCGAGTGACACAGGTTGTAAGTGCTGAAATCAGGGGCTGT
Organism: Panthera pardus; assembly: GCF_024362965.1. NCBI lineage: Eukaryota > Metazoa > Chordata > Mammalia > Carnivora > Felidae > Panthera > Panthera pardus. Next base: position 94,177,632 of record NW_026526721.1, on the reverse strand, counting down.
CTGTTGGGAGAGCCCGGGTGCTCTGGGCTGCTGCCGTGATAGGTGGCTCTGCTCTCGGCCGTAGCTGATTGGAGCTGGAGTGGACTCCTAAGCCAAGCAGGGTCAAGTTCCCTTTTGCAATTCATGTTGGGTCTGAGAGACACTGCTCAGTCTCTGCTGGGCAGCTGAACTGGGTGGGATGTGGTACATGTCTTGCAATTGGGGGATGGGGTGAGGGGAGAGCTCATGCTGGCAGAGGGAAGAAAGCGGTTCTGTGGAGCAAAAAGAACAAAGGAAATTGGAGGAAAGAGAAATGAGGGAAAAGGAGGGACAGGCATGGAGGAAAGCAGAGATGAGGGTAGGGAGAGACAGGCAGTTGAGAGAGCCAGAGATAGCTGCCTGAGCTCCTGGTCCTTGTTAATTTCTGGTTCTGGCCCTGTGCAGGGTCTCAACTAACTCTTTGCCTTTAGATTCCCTGTATGAAATACCTCTGAATCTTTATTCCCCTATCTCTGATACCTACTGCACCTTTCTCCCCACCACACTGTAAGCTGTTTTAAGCGGATTCTTTTTCCTATCATTTCCCATTCCCAGCTGGTCAGTAGGAAAGGTGCTATAGACAGAGGCTCATGGAGTCCCAAGAGAGGCTTCAAGGAGTAAAGGAAGGCTGAATCAGACCCACGGGGATCTGCTGGGTGAAGACTGGGCAGCAGGGGAAGTTAGGAAGGGAGAATAGCTCTTCTGACAGATGGGTCCCTATAGACAATGTGGTAGATGCCAGCTGGTGTGGTTTGTTCTAGAACTAGAGTAGGGAAAGGTTCTCTGGGACCATAGGTTAGGGGGAGGTAGAACCAGAGGGCCAGGGTGTGCATTGATAGGGCAAATTTGTGTGTCTTGGCAGGACTGTGGGTAGTAGAGCCAGTATTTTCCTCTAGAACCATCTTGTCCACTCTCATGAGAATGCTGTCTTGAGTGAGTTCTCTTTGATGTTCATCTTGGGGAACTGAACTATAGCACCCTATAAACTAAGCTCTATTACGAGTTTTCATTTTATTTTCTTATTTTTTTGTCAGGGACATACTATTACTTGCATTTGCCTTTGTAATACCTGTACTTTTAATGATTCCAACTCAAGGTTGTTATGTTAAAAGCCCACCTTTGGGAAAGCTGGCATTTAGAAACTGAGGTACAAAAAGGTTTTGGGGCCCTCATTATATCAAATTCATAGAAGACACTGGTGAGTGCTATTTTCAAAGTGATTGGCTGTGGTCACAGAATACTGGGGTGCTTTAAATAACACAGAGCCATTTGGATATGTCTGGCAACTGAACTGAAAATGCGCCTCCCAATATCTTCTTCAAGGTACTGACTCTGTCATAACGACTTTAGCAAATTATAAACTGCATTAGAAAGCAGAGTCAGAGAGTCACTCACTCAGAACATTTCCCCTCAGGTTTTCCAAGCAGCAAGTTAGAATGACAGCAGCCTTCTATACCGCCATCGGAATTATCCATTCACCACATTGGGAGATTTATATATCAGCACTACACAACGTCAGCTTGTGCAGCCAAGTCCATTTCTTATTTCAGGCTTACAGGATAGGGCTCTTTAAAGCCTACTTCAAAGATTCGGCAGGGCCATATCATGAAATTCTAGCAAGTTGCTTTGTGAACTACTTTTCCAGTTACTGACCTTCTGCCAATTATTACTTCAAAGGCCTTATTCATCTCAAAACTACACTTCCTTTCTTTCCTGGGAGAGCAAAGCCTGCTATTATGGTTTCCCAAACTATCCTGGCTGTAGAATGACAGATGATATACATTGTTTCAGAGGCAAGAGTAGGAAGGGATAACAAGTAAAAGGAGAGTGAAATGAAATAAATTACAGTTGACCCTTGAACACATAGGGGTTAGGGGCATGGTCCCCCAGTGGAGTTGAAAATCTGAGTAGAACTTCTGACTCCCCAAAAGCTTAACTACTAATAGCCCACTGTTGACTGGAAGCCTTATCAATAACATAAACAGTCGATTCACACATATTTTGTATATGTATTATACACTATGTTTTTATAATAAAGTAAGCTAGAGAAAAAAAATGTTATTAAGAAAATCATAAGGAGGAGAAAATAGATTTATAGTATTGGACTGTGTTGAAAAAAACCCACACATAAGTGGATTCACACAGTTCACACTCGTGTTGTTTGGGTCATCTTATGAGTCATACACTATTATTTACAAAATTTTATAGATGATAACACAGACCCAGGGAGGGACATCAAGTAACTTTTGCCCAATGTTACCAGCTATTGTTTTCCTTCCAATCAGAGACTTGTCAAATTTACACGGTGATGATGAAGTGTGAAAGAAGAGAAGACAAATTCTGATTTGTCAAGGCCCTTCTGGCTGGCACAGATGCAGTGAGGAAGTGCATGTGTAGCGAGCACATGCCCCCCACTCAAATGAAGTGATGTTCCTCGAGTTTAAACACACAAAATCAGGAGTACCTGGGTGGCTCAGTCGGTTAAGGGTCTGACTTGGTTTCGGCTCAGGCCATGATCTCATGGTTTGTGAGTCTGAGCCCTACGTTGGGCTCCATGCTGAATGTGGAGCTTGCCTGGGATTCTCTCTCTCCCCCTCTCTGCCCCTCCCCCACTCGCTTTCTCTGTCTCTCTCTCGAAATAAGTAAATGAGCTTAAAAAAATAAAAATACAGATAAAAAACCAAAATCACCCAAAGCAATAGGTACATTTTTAAGTAGATCTGCATATTTTTTTTTTTTTTAAATCAAAATAGCTCAATAGCCTTTTAATGTTGGTTTAAGCAGATAAGATGATATCACCGTTTCTTGGAACTTCTAACCATTTTCTATACATACAATCCACAAGGATAAAGCCATGGGGAAAAGAGGCATAACAAGGCCTCAGATGCTACTGAGTGAGGCCATGCATTCCCATTTCGCTGCCGTAGGAAACATCTGGGTTTGCCAGTTTTATATCCTCAAGCTCAAATTCTATACTCTGATTTGCATAGCTCCTACTGAAGAATTCGGACTAACGTAATTAAGTCACACTTCGGAAGCTTAGAAGGATACAGGAAAGAAGGCGGTGGACAACTGAAATCACTCAGCCATTTAGAAGCGCGTGTTTCCTCTGGCTCCCCACCCCCATTCACTATGCTGAAAATACATGCTGCCAGCATTCTCTGCGAAAGCTCTGATATAAATACCACGTAAGGAAGCACTTCCTCTTCACAGTTTTTATACCAACTTACCTCTCTTATCATCAAGGTTCCTTCTCTTGAAATACTGCTGCTGAAAGTGTCTGCGTGAGAAGTCTCCAGCCCGTGCGTGCCGACCATTCCCACATTGTACTGCTCGGTGCTCCCGGGGGCTCCTGTTGGTCTGAGATGGGAAGGAACGGTATTAACAGCAATGTGTGTTTAGGGAATGCCTGTTTCCTGTTTATGTTAATTTTTCAAATTGGGGTAAAATATATGCAACTTAAAATTCACCCATTTTAACTATTTCTAAGGGTACATACAGTCAGTGGCCTTAAGTACATTGTATTTAATTTTTAATGTGGTGCTGATGCCTGAACAGGTGTCCTACTTCTGCAGCATCCTCTCTCGACCTATTCTCCATGCAGCAGTCCTAGAGAGCAAGCTTCAGACTGTCCAAGGAAAAAAACACTGCCGTCGATGTCAGAGCCCCTCGCAGTCTCTGCCAGGCCTCCAAGCCTTCTCTACTCCTTCTCTGACCAGCAGGCACCCTGACCTGTGCTTTGCTCATGCTGTTGCCTCTGCTGGAAAACTCTCTCCCACTCTGGCTCTTGGCTGGTTGCCTCTCTTAAGTAACAATATTTCATCTTAAGTGATACTTTCCTTGAGATGCCTTCTCTTACCACCTAGGTTTTAGCCCACCAACCCCTCTTTTTTCTTTCTCTTCATCCTTTGTCTTATTGGTTCTTATCACAATTTATGATTCTTTCTCTTTTTGAGTCTCTTGGAACTTTCTCCCCCTGTCTCGTTAGAACATATGCTTATGAGGGCAGTCTTGTCTCTGTTCATTACTGTATACCTAGCGTAGAGCTGGGCACAGAGTAGGAGTGCAACATACATTCCTTTGATAAATGGGTTTTACACTATTTATGGAGAAGAAATATCAATTAAGGGCATTCTGGCTTACTAGGACATCCATTAGGTAGGCTGTTTAAAAATATGCAGCACTTTTTAAAACCTCTGTAATTACTCCACACTGTGGTATATCTATTTTTAGTTTGTTTCTTGTTCTTGTGTTTAATGTCTAACGGAGAAGGTAACAGGACCTTCACATACACCCCGAGAGCAGAGACTCATGTTTTCTATGTGCCCCGTAACACAGACCACAACATCAAGGGAAAATGAGAACCAGGTAGGTGATGTGATTTGTCTACAGGATTTTAGTTTCCATGCAATCCTCATTGATACCCTGTATCAGCAGCTGCCTCTTTTTTAAAGTGGGTTTATCAAAAATAAAAAATGTATCAAGGCTTCTCTCATTAAATATATTAATTGTATCTTTTACTATTTTTTTTTTCCTCTTAACTGTTTCTTATGTATTTGGAAAAGACATTTCTGGTCTCTTGGATCCTATCAAAGTCCAAGTACTTGATGAAATACTCAATTCAAGAAAGAAGAAACATGACAGACTTATGACATCTCTGGGACAGAGAAAGCATATGTTAAGGATCCAAACAAAGAGGTGATAAAATGGGAAAGGGAGTCCAGACCAAAGAAAAGTGCATAGCAAGATGCTTACTTCAAAACTACTAAACTGGAACAGTGGATTGAATGAATCTAAAGATGAGTTAGAACTGACGTATTTGGGAAGAAAAAGAAGCAATATTTCATTCTCAGAAAGGAGCCATTTATAGCGATCCAGAGACATGGAATAAGAAACTGCTGCAATGAATGCCTGACATATTGCTAGACTGGCAAATCAGAATAGTTCTCAAAACTATGATATCTTCACTCATTTATTTGAAATTTTATTTTACCTTGTGTGTGTGTGTGTGTGTGTGTGTGTGTGTGTGTGTTTGTGTGTGTGTGGCAAAAATATGGAATGTAAGGCAGCTAAATATATATATTTATATATTATATATTTATATATTATGATATTTATATGTTATTATATAGAATATATATTATTATATATTTATATATCATAATATTTATATATTATATATTACATATAAAATATATACTATATTATATTATATATTTATATATTTTATATATATTTATATATGTATATATATGTATATGTATATGTGTGTGTGTGTGTGTATATATATATATGTATATATGTATGTATATATATATGTATATATATTTAGCTGCCTTACATTCTTGTTTGGGACAAGACGGTGTGATACAAATAAGTCCATAAATGGGGCATTTATCAAAAGCTAAAGCCTTCTGGGAAGGGAGGCACTTTCCTTCTTCGTCACTCAGACATCCTTGGCCACTGTCAGAAGTGTAGGTACACCGATGGTGACCACCGCCAGGCTGACACTGTCCAACTGAGTTCCCTTTCACCATTAAAGTTCATGGGAGTGAGAAGATCAAAGATATTTTGGCCCCACTTATTTTTTTCACCCTGATGATGTTTGATTCCCCCCAGTTTCATCAGAAACATGTCAATATGAGTGAAATTTTCATAAAAAAGGTATTTTCTAGAGCTAATTCCATTAAGACAGTTCCTTGATTAATTTCCCATATATCTCAGCTAAAATCTTCCTCAATTTATTTATTTTCAGTATTGTTTTACTAAAATTATCATCATAGGTTCCAATTCTTCCCTATGTAAATTTTATGACAAAGATTTAATCAGCCAATCAAGATGTTTATCCCTGTCATCTTTCAAAGGCTTCTGTGGTCACTACTTCTACCAAGTCCAATTTGTTTGTATTAGTTTTAAAGGTGTAAATTGTATTAAGAAGGTTTGGTTCATCTGTCAAGTTTTAGTCAGTAGCAAGTTTTACAGTGTAGAGTGTTAGCCACTGTCAGTTTTACCTCCTGCATATTTTTAGTGAGATTATTTTTTTTCTGGGTTAATTTTTATACTTAAATTTTTATGAGTCAGAACTGCTTCATCTATGATAAACTTTTATGGTGAACAGTTCAGGCTGTTTTGAGTTTTTAAAAATATTACTTCTACTAGTAATATTCCTTATATTGAATAAAAGATAATAATCTGTATTTCTCCCTTGGCCAATTTTATCTAGAATGGTGAGCAATTTCTCTTAGTAAGGTTAAGGTTGTCTAAGGATTGGTCTGTTTTATTCTGAATCTTTTGTACATTCTGGATACCTTGTTTTAATTGACCACACCATTAATTTTTCTGTTATCAATAGTGGCTTTTGATTATGGAAAATTCCTACAAACTTCTGCATGTTCTGAATCACTTTTCTACAGAATTCTTTTTTTTTTTTTAATTTTTGAGTTTATTTATTTAAGTAATCTCTACACCCAGTGTAGGGCTTGAGCTCACAACCTTGAGATCAAGGGTTGCATGCTCTTGCAACTGAGCCAGCCAGATGCCCCAGAATTCTTTTTAAAAGGCATAGTGACCGCAGCAATTTCTTACTTGACACATCTCCAAAGGCAAGGGAATTAGAAGGAAAAATGCACTATTGGGACCTCATCAAGATAAAAAGCTTCTGCACAGCAAAGGAAACAATCAACAAAACTAAAAGGCAACCGATGGAATGGGAAAAGATAGTTGCAAACGACATATCGGACAAAGGGCTAGTATCCAAAATCTATAGAGAACTCAACAAACTCCACACCTGAAAAACAAATAATCCAGTGAAGAAATGGGCAGAAGACATGAATAGACACTTATCTAAAGAAGACATCCAGATGGCCAACAGGCACATGAAAAGAAGCTCAATGTCGCTCATCAGGGAAATAAAATCAAAACCACAGTCAGATATCACCTCACGCCAGTCAGAGTGGCTAAAATGAACAAATCAGGAGACTATAGATGCTGGCGAGGATGTGGAGAAATGGGAACCCTCTTGCACTGTTGGGGGAATGTAAACTGGTTCAGCCGCTCTGGAAAACAGTGTGGAGGTTCCACAAAAAATTAAAAACAGATCTATCCTATGACCCAGCAATAGCACTGCTAGGAATTTACCCAAGGGATATAGGAGTGCTGAGGGATAGGGGCACTTGTACCCTGATGTTTATAGCAGCGCTTTCAACAATAGGAAATTATGGAAAGAGCCTAAATGTCCATCCTGATGAATGGATAAAGAAATTGTGGTTTATATACACAATGGAATACTACTTGGCAATGGGAAAGAATGAAATATGGCCTTTTGTAGCAATGTGGATGGAACTGGAGAGTGTTATGCTAAGTGAAATGAGTCATACGGAGAAAGACAGATACCATATGTTTTCACTCTTACGCGGATCCTGAGAAACTTTCAGAAGACCATGGGGGAGGGGAAGGGGAAAAAAAAGTTACAGAGAGGGAAGGAGGGAAACCATAAGAGACTCTTAAAAACTGAGAATAAACTGAGGGTTGATGGGGGGTGGGAGGGAGGGGAAAGTGGGTGATGGGCATTGAGGAGGGCACCTGTTGGGATGAGCACTGGTTATTGTATGGAAGCCAATTTGACAATAAATTTCATATTAAAAAAACGATCCATAGCATAGGAGGAAATAAAAATGGATTATGGAGAAAAAAAAAAAACCAAAATAATAAAAACCAAAAAACAAAACAAAACAAAAAAGGCATAGTGAGTGCCTTCCTCCACATACTACAACTCTTCAAACTGTTGCTCTCTATACTTGACTTCAAGCATCTCAAGGAAACTCAAGTCATTTCTTAGCTCTCAAGTACAATGATTGCTCTTCGATACTTTGAGTGTTTGGCCTCTTGTCTGTCTACTATGACTGACCCTCCAGTCCATCCTTCTCTGCTCCCCTGACCATGTCACTCTTCTGCTTTCAATTTATAAGAGTTCCCAATTAACCATAAGATAAGCCTGTGGCTTACAAGCCTTCCTGTATCTGGTCCTTGTGTATTTCTCTAGCCTCATGGTTTCAACGAAACCTACCTTCTATTTCTAACTCTAACAACATATGATTTCTAGCGGTTTCCTACACACATCATGCTACCAACACCCTTGGGCAACTTTAGTGTATCTTCTGTCCACGAATGGTTCCCTTACATTCCCTGCCTCCCTCTAGGTATTCCATCCTTTACACTGCAGTTCAGGCACTCTCAAACCCCACCTCAGCCCCACTGGGATGGTTCAGTAGGTGGCTCTCCATTCTGCTTCCACAGTATCCCCTGTCACTTCTAACCATGCACTCAATGCACAGTCCTGCAGTTATCATATCTCAGTAATGTTGGTATCTTCAGTGCCAAGCACTGTGCCTGGCATGCAGGTGAGATCCAGTGAATGTTTTATAAGTCCACAAAGGCTTTGTTTAATAACCCCAATAAACATTTCATTCAAGTTTATTATCCAAATATACCTCTTTTGTGAAGTGATGAACAGTCAGCTATGAGAAGAATTATTACCATGCTTAAAGTGTCCTGAATACCTAATGTTGAATTTTGTCTTTTTAAAATTGACAAAATAACTTTAGCATTGGGTTCACTTTATATACAGGATGTGCCAAAAACAATTTTATTATAATTGTTATTAGAGGATAATGAAAAAATTTGTTCAGCTATGTCACAGAACTTTATAGCATGAAGACTGAACTTTGATGTATGCAAATTAAAAAAATCATTTAGGAGGTTGGAGGATCTAAGGAAAGAATGTAGAGTGTGAAGAGAGAGAGAGAGAGAGAGAGAGAGAGAGAGAGATACGGAGCATGGGCAGGGGAGGAGCAGAGAGTGAGACACAGAATCCAAAGCAGGTTCCAAGCTCCGAGCTGTCAGCACAAAGCCTGATGCGGGGCTGGAACCTACAAACTGTGAAATCATGACCTGAGCTGAAGTTGGATGCTTAACTTACTGAGCCACCCAGGTGCCCCACAAATGTATTTTAAAAACGTGAGTTGGAGATGGAAAAAGGTTGACCTAAGTAACTCTGGAAATAAATGGAGTCCCCTAAGATTAAAGGTAAAAGAAACAGCTTGTAAGCACTGTACTCTGACTGATAAAGTTGTTTCCCATAGGTATACTGGTTAACCATTCTGATCCTGCTCTACATGGGTACTGGAAATGAACAACTAAGCAAGAATTGGCAGATTGTGACAGCCAGGTTTCCCGCTGTTGGAGTGGAAATTGACAGGTAAGGAAGCAGAAGGGGCTAGAAGGATCCATGTGGTAATGAATCAGAGTTGGAGATATCAGGATAAACTTTTATTTAATGTAGATACAGATGGATATATATAGAAATATTTATAGATATGTGTACATAATGGGTTAATATACACAATATATATTTCCTTGCTCTGTCAGTTGAGAGGGCCTAAAAGAACTGATTCACTAGTAGCAATGAGCACACCTAGTGCCCAACTCTTGGTTCTAGTATCAGTTTTTAATAAAGGGAATCAAGGCTTCTAGGAGGAAAGGGTGATTCCAGGACTAGAACAGGAAATACATGAGGTAAGCCTGGAACATCTTGTAGTGTCAGAAAGTAAAGAAGTGCTTGGTGGGGGGTAGGTCAGCCACAGGCGTACAGGAGCCAATGGAAAGAGCTTCCAATGGTTGAAGGTGGAACAATTTAAGCAGCAAAATGAAATAGTGGATTATAATCCGAAGCACTAAATAAATATCCATGAACCTATACTGATATAAATAAATGACCGAATAAATTAATAAATGGAGAAGAGATAAATTCCTGCAGAATAATTTCAAACAAATTATGTAAATACTCTACCCTAAAGGAACACAACTCCCTACTCCTTAAGTGCAGGCTGTGTGCACTGGCTTCCTTCCAAAGAGTACAGGATGGAAGGGGGGGGGGGGGCGGGGATTACATTACAGTAGAGAAACCTGACAAGCATTACCTCAGCCAGATGATCAAGGTCAGTGTCAACAGTCTTAAGTCACACTGGTAGTACATACCCTTGATATGAAGTGATAAAAGTCACATGTGACCTCTGTGATCTTTCTCCTCCAAACCCATAACTTTGGTCTAATCATGACAAGAACATCAGATAAATTCCAGTAGACGGGAATTCTATGATATTCCTAATCAGTATTCCTCAAAACTGCCGACTTCATTAAAAAGAAGGTAAGTCTGAGACACTGTCACAGCGAACAGAAGCCTAAGCAGATATGGTAACTAAATAACTAAATGTAACAAGATGGGATCTTGATACTGAAAAAGGACTTTAGGTAAGTAAAAGCTAAGGAAATCTGAATAAACTTAGTAAAATGTATCAATACTGGTTTATTAAGTGTAACATATATACATACTAATGCATAATGCTTATAATAGGGATAACCGTGTGCAGGGGGTAGGAGGAGTAACATGGGAACTTTGTACCATCTAAACTTTTTTGTGAATTTAAAACTGTTCTAAAAAAATAAAGTTATTAATAGTAAAAAAATGAAAAAAAGCAATGATTTAAAAAAAAAAACACTAAGGCGAAAACAGCTAAAACATTTTATAGTTAAGGTAATCCTTTGTTCTAAAAATTATTTCCGAGGCACAGTCTGGGTGGGAACAATGAGTTGTCCAAATTCCTATAAAGACTGTAACAAAACAAAACAAAACAAAACACTTCTACTGATTAGAAGGTAAACTATAGGAAACTTACAGTGATTAGGCCACAGTTTTAGAACAATAATTTTCTCTAATTGGATTTGTCAAAGTGTTCCTGCAGGTACTGATTTAATTCAATTCAATACACATTTATCGAACATCTGCTATATGAAAGGCTCTTGGTTTGGCATTGGGTGGTGGCTATAAAAGTTGAGGAAGACATGGCTCCTGAAACTAAAGAGATTAGCATCCAGAAGAGCTTAAAAACGTAACATGAATCCTCAAAACAAGGCAGGATGTAAATGGGAATGCAAACTAGAGGGAGAGGTCACTCCAAGAAAAGGCACAGCACTGGAAAAGTGCAAGGCATTTATTTGCAAGAATTGATAGGTCAGTTCTGCTGGAGCATATGTTGAGGGAATCATGAGCCGCAGGGATGAAGAGGGTCATAGGGCACTAGGATACAGCATGACCAGAGCCACGCTTCTGCAACACTAATAAGACCAGAGCTTGAAAAATGGATGGAAAGGCAGAGAGGACCACAGGCGAGGAAGGGGAGCATTACAACAGCCTGGCAGGGCAATGGGGTCAGAAGCTCGGCTTTCCAGTGATAACAGAATGAAGAAAACACACGGCATGTGGCTTTCATTGTCCAGACTGCATTTTACAAGACTGTACACAGCTCAGGGACTATTCTAGCAGCAGGTAGTCATAACGGTTAAGACTGTGCCTCACGTGTACTGTTCTGAAGCAGGTGCACGTACTTGAGGGAAGGTGCTGATACAAAAGGGTGTTTTTTCAGCTTGCTCGAGCTGATGCAAATTCACTTAACGTACCTTTCCTTCCCTTCTTCCCATTCTATACAGCTCTTACTTTTTCCTGACTATAAAAATAGTACATGCTCATCATAAAACTGGGGGTCTACATAAAATAAAACCCACTCACAATTGTATAATCCAGTGATAATCACTTTTATAATTTTAGTCTATTTCCCTCCACCCATTACTTTTCTATGCATGAAGCATCGGGAAATAGTGCAGTTGGTTAGTTAGAGAAATCATCTTAATTATGTGCACTCTTAATAGGTGCGATCTTATACTATAAATATGAAACCAGCACTGTACATAGAAAACAGTTGTTGTTTTGAACACTAGGATCTACAGCTGCTTGTCTGAATGGCTGGACTCCATTTCTGAGAAGCTCTTTTGTATACATTTCATGGCAGTGAACTGTGTTGCAATCCCAGATATATATGTGTATATATATGGCTCTAAAAATACATAGCACAGAATGTAAAGGCTTATCTTAACAAGATAAATCTTAACAGAAAATAAAACTTATAAGAATGTACATAAGAAGTATTCTAACTCTGAAATACCCTATTCCAAAAGACATGATTGTTTTATAATGAAAATTTTTAATAGTGTGAAGTATACAACTATCATGCTATAGCACAACAGGCTGCTTATATTTTATATTCACGAAAATGCATATATTTACCAAACTGGAATAAACACATATAGACACACCCACGCACGTATATCTGGCCTTGTCTCTGATTGTAGCTCATATACAAATAAATATTTTTAAATGTTCTTCTTTGAATGTGCACTTCAATCTGTCTAAAATTTACCAATTCTTCAAGAGCCATGTCAACTTTTGCCTCCATTATAAGCATTCAGTGATAGCCTATTTATTATTTCTGGATGATAGCAATAGATCCTCTGAATTGCTTTACCAGTGTCTAGCCTGTTCTTTTTACAAATCATTTTGCTGAAATGATTTCTCTCAAACATAGCACTGATCATGTCATTTCCCAGCTCAAGAGGCCTTCTTACCAGTTCCCAATGGCCACATGGTGAAGCACATACTTCTTGGTCTGGTTTCACTAGTCCAGACCACCCCCCGACCCTGCCCAGCACACCCTAAATTCCTACCAGAGTCAACCTTCTGTGCCTTTACTTCAATTTCCTCCTGCCTGCGATTCCCATATTACCCCATGTTCTCTTCTGTCTTGACAACAGTTATTTGTGAACATGTCTTTCTTCTGGATTGGGCTATAAACTCTATGAAGCCAGGACTTGCAATTTCAGTTCAGTGCAACTGAATATAAATCAAAGCCACTGAAGACCACCTCTATTCCAGACATCGCACAAGGTGTTAAGAGTAGAGAGATGAATGAGACACCATCTTCACCCTCAGGGATCTCACAACCCAGAGAGGGAGACCATGTAATAAATAGCCTGATTCAAGCACTACCCGAAACTGCAGGGATACACTCAAGATCCAGCGGCCACACAGCGGAAGATACAGGCTCTATCTGTGCAGGCTGCGCTGCGAGTAGGTGATTTCCAAAGGGACAGGAGAGTGCCAGACAGCAGAGAGGAAGTGCATCATGGCCTATTCAAGCAATTCTAGAAAGGTGGGTATTTCTGCAGTGAGGGAAGAAATGGATGTGCCCTTAGTGGTAGCAGGTTGAACACTGTCAATAGCCTTGCAAAATATGACAGGGCTTAAAAACCAAACGTGACTGAACATCTCCTCCAAGGCTGTCTTTGGTCATTCTTCCAAATATTTATATTAATCTGAAGTTTCCGTATATAATTTTGTTTGTCTCCAACTAGCCTACAAACTTTTAGAAGGCAGAATTTGCATCTGCACTTGCTGAATGTTTCAAAGCCCTCAGTATGGTGTGTAACACAGAGTGGAAATTTTATCAATATTTTAAATACATAATCCACCCTCATCCTGGTTGTTGTAAGCTCAGTGTTTAAAGGGAATTCAAAACATCTGTTAGAAGAATTAACCAATGCTGAGTCAAGACAAAAACTGAAAGGACCAGCATATTTTTCAAAAATGTTTTAGAATAGTGATTTCGCCTCTAGAACAATTTTATTTGCTGTTAAAAAAGCAATTTAATGCAATTTCTTGCAAATGTCATATTTTAGCATATTTATGGTTGTCAATAACTGTGTAATCAACAGTAACACAACAAGTACAAATTTTCAGCTGTGATAATTGGATTTGCCTCTCAGAATTGCTTGTATATAATGATTGTTAATCAATGGATGACGTTCCCTACAGACTGGCCAGCCCTGTCTCTCCGATCTCTGCTGGACAGGACAGTAACCGGTAGCCCGAAATGGCATCTTATCTACAGGGAGCGAGTGTGGTGTGATGGCCAATACTAGTAGGTGGGCTAAAGAAATGGAGGTGAATGAAGAGTGAAGTTGGAATAATCAGCGTCCCACTCTGTTAGATTTATACCAAATCAGGGTGAGAGCACCTTGTGTTTATTTGGGGGAGAAAGCAAGAAATGTATGTGAGTGTGACTGTATGAATCCGTTTGCTTAAACTGGAGAAGCAACAGGGCAAGAGGAATTCTCTCATAGGACCCTATCCAATGACAAAAAGAAAAGTGAGCCTTTCCTTCACTTAACCAAAGAAAAGAAAAGACGTAAAGGCTATAAATAATAAGGGAGATATAGGTAGGCATACATACAGGTATAAATAGCCAAAAGAAGACCGCAAAGAAATGGGCAGATGTATGTGGCAAAGTCACAGGCCACAGAGAAAAGGATCACATGAGAGAGACAGTGAAGAAGAAGAAAATCACTACAGGGATATATTTAAGTCAGACACTCAGAAGGTTCTCTGCAGGATTATTTGACCCCTGATTCTTTTGCTGGGATGCTAACCCACACTGCCACATACGTTTGTGTTCCTCATTCCTCCTCTTGTCGAGGTGATGGTGAGGAAGGAACACATGTCTATGCTGTTAAATTTTAACTCCTAAACGTCATTGCCCATAACTCCATGCTTTCAGTTCTTTTCATTTTTTATAATTTTTTTTAATGTTTATTCACTTTTGAGAGAGAGAGAGAGAGAGAGAGAGAAGCAGAGCACGAGCAGGGTAAGGGCAGAGAGAGAGGGAGACACAGAATGGGAAGCAGACTCCAGGCTCTGAGCTGTCAGCACAGAGCCCGACGTGGGACTCAAACCCACGCACTGCGAGATCATGACCTGAGCTGAAGTCGGCCACTTAACAGACTGAGCCACCCAGGCACCCCTCCACTCTTTCAGTTCTAAGGGGGACAGGCAAGTGCCAACGGTCTGGTTGTCATCATTTTCCCTGGAGATGAAAAGAACCAAGAAAGTGTCACCAAAGAGAGAGTCAGTCCAATGAGAGTACCTAGATAAAGCATATGCAGGTACAAATGCCACTATGTATTATTCTAAGTGACCGTGTTTGTGGAGAGAGGTACTTACAGAACTATGCTCTAATAAACACTCCAATCCCAAAAGTCAGTTGATCCTGCCAGAGACCCATAAACGATCCTATATTTAATTCCTATTTCTTGTCCTTTCATTTTGGAGACCTAGCCCTCCCCGGCCGACATCGGAAAATCCGCCCTCTTACATCAGTCTGGGTATGTCACTGACAGCCACTGTCCCGTCATGGGCCTCGCTCTCTCCATCTTCCTCCTCTTCATCACTACTTTCCGACTCCTCGCTAGAGGAGGAGTAATCAGTCACCTTCTTCAGCGGGCGGTTTGTTTCTTCAATCCGGAGTTCTCTTAATTCTTTGGCTAATGCCGTCAGATCCTACAAAAGAAAAGTTTGTTCAGCATGTAGGAATTGTAGATACAACAAAGTCACATCTCTCAGCAAGTCAGTGCTCCAGCTTAAGCAACAAGAAAAGAAAGCTCTATATAGAACGGTTACAAACATAGTTGCTGCATGGAACTCAGAAAACGATGTTTGTAGCACAGAGAAACTAGAAAAGAAAGATGAAATAAATTTAGACTTTGCTCAAAACCAATTGCTAGACTGAGACGGCTCAGTTCTGAATATACGCGTGTATATATGTGCGTGTGCATTGTGTGTATACACATATATACAAACATTGGGTTCTCATTTTATTTTGGGAAGGTGAAGTCGGTCACCCTCAGAGTTTATGGGAAAACAGGGGATTAGCAATTGTTCCCCAGTATTTTGGGTCTCCTGCCCAAGCCACGGTCATGGCCTCTCCCCTCTTTGATTGCTACTGTACCAAAAATCTAGCATCAGTCACAGAACAGAGCAATTCCCAAGGTTCCAGCTACTACAATGGCTCATTTGGTGGGTCATCATTCCCTGGAGAGCAGAGGCACCACATCAAATAATGGCCCACCCCAAAGCCTAGTGCCACTGAAATTTATAGCCACGGAGCTGAATTAATCAAGAGGAACAACAACAAAATCGAAAAGAAAAAAGAGAAAGGGGAAAAAAAAACCACAAGGAAATTCTCTTCCAGAACGATAGGTGTTTCATTTTCTTTTGTTTAAAATTACAGTCACCTGGCAGAAACCCTTATGAGGAATACCAAAGTGCATGTGCAAACACCAAAAGAGAAGAGATCGTTTTTCAGTTTTCCATGAGTATGATGCAATCTTTAGCCTTATGGATGTGATGATGTGGTATTTAATCACCAGGCACATTGCAGGCAGTGTGCTGAATCTCTGACTACCTTTTATTTCACATGCTTTCAGAGCAATGCAGAGGGAAGCAGTTCTGCAAAAGCATGGCCGCTCTAATTTGCATGGGTTAAACTGCCCATGGCACGTAGCATGCAAATGAGGAAAAAGCAATTTGATATCAGTCTTACCATTTCTCCCTACATTAGTGACCCATGTGGGAATCAGAGCATTCAGTGAGAGACAGGGGATTAGGGAGAAAGAAACTCATTGAAAGATACTAAATCCCACAGTTTTCTTATGGCCATATTCTCTCTTTATTTCAATTCAGAAATGTATTTGTCCAATTCACCTGATGTAAGATTAGAGCAATGTAGGTGATCTAAATGATACCTGATAATCTATCCTAATTGGTCAGAAGAAAAACTGAGATAAATGTGTATCGTTAAATCATAAATATAATTTTATTTTGAGGAGATAACAAATCATCATGTTTCTTTACTGTCACCTGTATATCAGGCATTACTATGTTGGTTAAATGCTTCAGGTGTTTTATTTGGTGTAGAATTTAGGAAGGTCAAGGTGCTAAGTGAAGGTCCAGGGTCATTTCTTTCTCATTTCATAATAAAGTCAAAGGAAAGCACGACTTTTAAATTTGTTCTGAAGTCACTTGAATTGAAGCACTTGGAAAAGGGTAGTTCCTGAAAATTCAAATTGTGCATTTTCCACCCAAACATGCTTGCTGGGCTTTTACACACATGCACACACGCATGGCCTCAATCTCAGTGGATATATTTACCCCATCTGTGAAAGTGAAAATAGAATTCTATTAAAAAGACTCAAAGGTGTTTAAATATAACGTATACCATTAAAGAAGAAAATTACCACATAGACAGAATTTTATGCAAATCTACTTGTTTCTTTGGCAATGGGCCAAAACAGGAAAAGCCAATATTCAGATTTCAGCTTATACCCCTCATTTCCTCTTGACATTGTCAACGTTTACCTTTATCAAATTGAGAAGAAAGTGAAGGGTAATGCAATACTTGAGCACAGTGGGAAATATAGTTTGGATATTTGTTAAAGCTATGAACAGAAAAGGTATTACAATCTTCCAAACCAGTAAAATAATAACAAAATTTATTTTCTATTTTGTCTTCTATATTTTAGGAGCATGTTAGGTCTCATCAAAGAATATAAGGCATTTAAAATGTTACTTATGATTAAAAAAAGCATTTTATTATAATTTAAAGAGAGAATATGGTTTAAAATAATTTATTTCTAATGTCAATAATTCTGAGTAAAATATAATAATATTAGCTATGATTTATTTAAATTTATAATACGTTTTCCCCGTGGATTCATTTTTCTTATCTTTGACATTTCATGACAAGATAAAAGAGATTTTTAAAAAGTCAAAACTATTTAGAAATATTTAGCTTGTCCAAAGCCCATTGAATTAAAGAAACTCTCATTTGTAAAAATGACCTAAATTTTTCTAAACACTGTATCTAGGAAAAGTTTAAAGCTCTGACCTGCTTTACAACTTCACTTTTAATTAGAATTTTTTTTTGTTTCTTCATTATTAAAAAGTTATCTTTCTTGAAACACTGGAAGTAATTGCAAATTCCTTTTAAGTTTACTTGGTAACAGCTTGGACGGTGAGACGTATATGAGACTCCCGAGGTAACAATAATGAGTAATTCGAAGGTAATACCCCAGTCAAAGAAAATTAATCTTCCATTGCCAATAGTCTACATGCTTAGCTACAGTTTTGTTCCTTATCCATCCACTCTGGAAAAATTTACAATAGCAAAGTTATAGAAAATAGACACAATCTAAAATTGACACCATTGGGTTCAGATCCATTTTCATACATTTTATTTTCTGACAATACCAATTTTCTCCATATAATGAGTTTTTGTGGTAATTTATTGCTTGGCTGTCTCAAGCCTGAAGCTAAAAAAAATTTCAAAAAAGAGAAAAAAAGTGCTATTTATATGGAAATATTTGAGAAATGCACAACTAAAAAAGAAATACGGCAAAATGGTAAGATTTTTTTGACTATGGAGTAAATGTGAAGATAGGAGACTCTTACCCAAAGGCTTGTTTGATGTGACACTTTTTAGAATTAACTTGATATATATTTTTTCATTAAAAAAAACTCTTATTTAATCTGACAATTATGTAGACTTTACCTCAAAAGGTGCTCTTTTTGGGTCTCTTTTTAGAAACAATGTAGTTTATTCAGATTTTAGTTCAATTTTTTGAATTATTAAAATAAAGGTTAAAAGCTTTTAGGCTGGTCTTTTTTTTTACATATGAAAATAATTTATCTCCTTTTTAGGAAATCTTAAGAAGTGACATTGGGGAAGTTACTTAACTCCAGCATCCTCAACTGAGAAAAAAAGCTTTTAGATCACTAGCTACTGTTCAAGTTTTGTCCTGTCTATGGGTGTGCGATGGGATTTTTCAGATTCTTACACAATAACAAAAATATAGTGCTAAAGCCAGTATTTGCTTATGTATCAATCTTCATGTCATATGTTTAACTGCTAGAGTGAAAAGAATATTTTCAATGATTGTATTAAATAATCACAGACTATATTGCACAATCTTATATCCCATTAGAAAGGAATGCTAAATTAATGGACACTCCTTGAGACTGATTTTCATGAAAAATCAAACTGTTAAATTAACAATAATAAGCAACATGTTTTCCAAGAGTTTAGAAACTTTTCATTTCAATCCTGGGTTATCTAAATGGCAAATCAGTCACAATGGAAGGAAGCCATATTGAACCCTGTGACTGAAGATGGGAGAAAGGTTTAATTCAAGGTTTCTCAGCTGTGGCACTATTGATGTTTCGGGCCAGATCCTTCTCTACTATGGGTGGCTCTCTTGGCATGGTAGGATGTATAACAGCATCTTTCTGCTCTACCCACAGGCTACCAGTAGCACTGCCCCCCACTTCCAAGTTGTGATGAACAAAACCACCCCAAACTTTGCCAAATATCTCCTAAGGGGAAAGAAGGGGATGGAAGGAAAAGGAGAGGTGGAATCGTCCCTGGGGGAGAACTACTGAGTTAGGCAGAACCAAGTAATCCTGTATTTTTAGTGGTTTGGATCAGTGATATTCAAGGGATAGTTAACAGAATCACCTGAAGGATATTTTCCAATCACACATGGTCCGAGATTTTGGTGTGCCACTTACATCACCTCAATTACTTATACTTCTGTTGCTATCTCTCATCTGTGTCCAGGGTATGAGAGTAAAGCAAAATAAATAAAGCAATTTTTAAAAAGCCTAAAATATCCTGGGTTAACCAGATGAAATCCATTTTCCTCATGACAACCACCTTCAAGCTGAAATCTTGTGAGATTTCCCTTGAGTTGCGCACACACACAACCCTTTTTCTGGCAGCCATAGCACCAGAATATTGCTTTCTGTCTTCAACCATGTGGGAAAAAACTGATAAAAGGTGTAATAATTGCTGTCCTTCTGACTATGATGAGGGAAAGTTCAGGGCTGTGGTACAAAGCAATGAAAAACGTTCCTCATTTTCCTCTCTTATAAATGCCGTCCACACACTGTAGACACATAGAGTCTCATTCTTTTACGAGCAGTAATCTCTTACCTAAGAAATAACATTCTAAACCACTCTGAATGGTAAGGCAGTCCTAATTCTGAAAAAGAGAGGCTCTTTGGTAAAGGTCAGAAGCATAAGATCCGACTTCTCCCACCTGCCAAAATGGCGCCATGCCGCGGGCTCAAACTAGCATGAGGACTGCCTCTTGGCTTTCTCAAAATGTTCTCGCACAAGTGATCTTGAGTGATCCTAATCAATCTTACGACCGAGGCAGAGCAGGTGCCTTCATCCCCATCTTACACATGAAGAAACTGTGGCCCAGAGAGGTTAGGAAACTGGTCCTGGCCAGTTATTTACTCGGGGGAGCTAGAATTTGAATGCAGCTTGCTGATTCCAAAGCCAGCGCTTTTTCCATGTCGTTTCACAAAAATAGTGCTCAGCAGAGCTACAGCCTTAAAGCCATAATAGTAGTCTTCAGATTCCATGCACTCAGGACTCTTTGCAAGGCCTGTCTCTTAAAACAAACAACAGCACAACTCCACTGTGCTGTATTCATGCAGGTCTGACAAACAGCAGGAAGGCAGTCATCCTTCTTAGCAAGCTACCTAAGATTGACAAAGCCATATATTTTTCTAATGGAAAAATGTCTCCGCAGATAAGGAAATAAAGTCACTTAACTCGCCAGGATTCATTAACTAAAGTTGATGTTGCTGCCGATGCTGTAGTTAATGTCCCACAAAATTAATCTAACAATACCCAGTAACTCCTTGTTCACAAATCACACATTATAAATTTGGTGTGCTTTAGAATGATGTCTCTTTCTCTGTTAGTAAAACTGCCATCCCCTCGCGAGGCTGGTGAGCACAGGTTAAGAGCTCGGGCTTTGCTATTGGAAGATGCTGGGATGAAAAACTGCCAATAACAAAGCACTAACTAATGTTTATCTTTAGCTAGATTGCAACATTGGAAAAGTGACATTTTGGCTTCGAAGGAAGGTCTCTGGAGCTTTACCCGAGTGTCTGAGGGCCTCAGGCTGGCTGCCATTGAAGGGGCTTGCCTTCCAGCAGACCACTCCGGAGGAGTGAACTTTAAATCTGTGATCCAACAGGCCACATTTCTGAATGTCAACATCAGGAAATCACCTGTATATTTACATCTTGTGACAGCATGACCAAGAAAAGGTAATACTAACCTCATCTATAGCTTTCTTATAGCTCTGAAAAAGGAGGAACCCAATCCAGAAGAATCCACAGGAGGGGGAAAAGCCAGAAGAAAGAGAGCAGGTTAGACACAAAATGGGAATTGTTAGTACACAACTGATAAATGCAAAATACCAGAAAGGGCGTCAACCCCAAATGGGGCAAATTCCCTTCATTATTACTCTCACTATGCTTCCTTACTTAAATATGTAAAAACCAGAGTAAACCAAAAAGCCTTCGCATTCATTTCATAGAAAAGGTTCTCAGAAATTTTAAGTAAAGTATGTGGATGGATAATAACTCATCCCAAGTTAATTTCCAACTTTCAAATATCAGCCTCCATGCTCTTATTTCTTTTGCTGAAACTATCTGGGGTCTGTCATGTCACAGCAATGAAGCTAGATTTCAAGTTGTCAGGCCCATGGTCAAACCATGCTTATCATGTTTTGGTCCAGAAAAATAGAGTCCTAAAGACATGAAAAACAGCATAAATTACATTAATTCATATGGAAAATAATATGGGGAGAGGGCAGAGTAGACAACAGAAACCCAAAGAAAGTGCCCACATCCCTTCAACTGCTAGCTTGAACATCTTTTTGCCAAAGCTGCTGAGTAGAAATTATGTTATGATAGGAGTTATTTCCCACCTTTTTTATTCTCTAAAGTAGTGCTAATGATTGGCAGAAAGCCTAATGGCAGATAGGCAATCTGAGATCTGTCCAGTTCTTTCCTAATCAGGTATTACTTTCCTCTGGATACTTCTAGCATCCATTCTTCTTCTTAATCTCATTAAGTTTTGTTTCATAGTCATGGGTGTATCCCCAACTACTGTGTCCTGTGGCTTTTCTGGTAATTTAAAAGAGTTCAAAAGCACTCACAGCTGGTCGACTAGGTCGGGTAATGTCCCTGGATTCTTCTGGCTTCACCTTGGAAGGCTCATGGGGGAGCACAGGTGATCCTTCCGACTTACTGTTGGCTAGGTAGAAAGACAGGGATCAAGAAAAATAATGACCATCAAAAGTGTTGACTCAAGTTCTAGAGTTCTGTGGTGAGTCATCCTTCGGGATTACTCAAGGGATACATCATTCATTTAGGCAAATCCTGAAACACATCCATGAAAAAATTGTTAATATTCAGGCAAATGCACTTAGGCTTGTAACCTGGAAGTCACTGATAATAGTAAGAAAAACTAGCACGTACCAGCACCACCACCATTTACTGAGTGCTAAATGTGTGTCAGGCTTAATGCTAAAAGCCTTCTATGTCAACTGTCTCATCGAATTCTTGCTGCAACCCAATGTATGGCCCTCTTTTCCCATTTCACTGTTCAAAACAGACTTAGAGAGATGGCATACTAGCCTAAGGTCATGCTGAAATTATGGGCAGAGTTGGTATTCTGTCTGGCTTACCCAAGTCCTATTCTGGGCAGTACACTAGACCAGCTTCTGTGTTAGCATTCTATGGTTGGTTTCTTCTTGTACCACTTACCCGTCAGAGTAGGTTATTTTGAGGGAGTGTTGTGGGAAAAAATAGAAACCTATTTTATGTGATGGAATGGTTTTTAAATGGGGGGCAGGGGTTGTCTGGGTCCTTTAAGGAAGAAAGAATGAGGTGGGGACAGGAAGGAGAGTATTGGTGACAAAGGGGAAGAGCCCCAGAATGGAGGATGAAGGAGGTCCCCCAACAGCTACGGAGTGAAGAGTATCTCTCAGATTTTTTTATAGGTACAGAAAAACAATCTGGCATCGGAGAGATTCTTTTACTATAAAGTGGTCTTTCATGGGCAGAAACACATCAGGGATACAACAGTGTTTTTAACCCAGAGGAACTAGGGGCCAAAGGAAAGAAGATAAGAATTAAACCCAAACCAGATCAGAGAATTACAATGATACGCATAACTTTAGTTTTCTTTAGTTTTCTCTAAGGATATTAAGATGCTTGTGAATAGAAAAAAGATAAATGAATGGCACTTTTCTCAATTAAGTAAATTTATATTTGAAGTAAAGCAACAGAAGTACACATAGCTATGTGCTGCACCACTGAGGTCTGAAGAATGCATATGGAGGCAGCCATATCCCGGTCCAGAGACAAGAGCACTGCACGCCAGATTTCAACCTTTCCAAAATGGAAATACAGTGACTCTACTTATTTGAAACCTTAAAAAGCTAATATGTGGCAACCTATGATTGTGGCTAATGAAGAGGCTAAGAAAAAGGGCTGGTGGTTTTTCTCAGAGCACAGCAATTTGTTAATATTTATCAAATTGCACTTAAAAAAGTTCTGGTGTTTATTACTTGGAAGCAAAATTATCTTCTGAAGGTTATTCAGAAAGAGTAAATTTTGATTAGCTAGAAGCAATGTGTTGTCATGTGTAATTAGCTGGACATGCTAATGTTTTTCACAAGCTTCCTCATTAATGAAAACTAAACAGTGATAAATGACTTGAATAAATGGTCAGAGAGGCTCATTTTTTATCCCTCTTTGGTAGGAATAACTAGAAGAGTGAAATATACTTTCTAAGTCAAAGAGTTTATTTCTTCTTTAAAATGTATATGTGTTCTACGTTAGTCTTTACCGAATCCCACTTTGAGAGATCCTTCGTATCATGAAATATATTCACACACAAAGGGAAGACTGGCATAACGGGAAGAGGATACTTGGGGGTACATGAAACTCTAAACAGACAACAAATGGAAATGGGAATTCAGGTGACTCAAAAGTAGTATTTTCAAATAAGACCAATAGTCTATGATCATCCCGGAAAACAACGTGATCTGCAATTAGAAAAGATTTAGTCCACACTGTGACGTCACACATGTATATGACTGGGGATGGCGGTTCACTCATCTAAGGAGACTGAGGCTCTGGGAAGTCAGGACTCTGTGGCATCACACAGTGGTGGCCATGCCAGGAGCAGGAATCACAAAAGTCAGGAAGTAAATGGTGGGGGAAGGTTTACCTCGAACTCTGGTTCGCTCGCTGGACCCCGCTTGCGATCCAGGCTGAGAGCCTCCTTGGGAGCTGGGCTGGGAGCTGGGGGTGCTGGAGCTGGAGGAACTGCCACTGCTGGTCCTCTGCAAGGGGCTCTCCAAGACAGGCTCCGTTCTCCGGAGGTCGGGGTTGCTGTGTGGAAGGCAGAACGCGGTGACTACACCCTGGACACCTTGCCATCCACAGACACAGTACAGTCCAGTCCCACCCCCGGTGCAAAGGAGCAAAGAGAGCACGTGTGTGACACTGCACGGAAGGGGTCAACGGAAATGACAGTCATGTCGTCCTCTGTGGAGCTCCCAGCCAGATACTGCTGGATGAGATGAACTCTTGACCCAGCTCCTGGGTCATTACACTAAAGTATTAGCTCTGAAATGGTGCTCGTCAAAGGAGGCTTTCTTTGAAACCCTTGTTCCTGTGTTCATTATAAAAAAAACAAAAAAAAAAACAACCCGAAAAAAACAAAAAACCTTGAAAAATATTAAAAGATAAAAGAAGGAAGCAACACATTCAATCTCTGACCGAAGAGACATCCAACTATATTTTACTATTTGGTAGAGTATCTTCTAGACTTTTGTATATACAGAAGCATGCTGTATGTTCGGTTTTGCAGCTTTTTTCCACCCTCCCTTAGCACTGCTTTGGGAGCAGCTTCTTATGCTTACAAAAATAATAATGGCTGCATAATAACCCAGTATATGGATGAATTAGTTTAACTATTCCTCTACTGCTGGATATTAAGCTACTTCCAATACATTGCCGTGACATGCGACATTGAAATAAGTATCTCCAGGCACCTGCACATCCCAGTCACATCTCTTTCCTGGAACTGGGATTGTTGGGTGGAAGGACATGAACATGGATGAGTGTGTTGCATATGTTTTTGTATGTGGGTGTGTAATGTTATCACTGGTTTTTGCTGAAGTGTATGAAACGGACCATCTTACTGAATTCTTACCACGCTTTAGGATGAGCAGTTTGCTACTTTGTAAAAAAAAAAAAATCTATCTTGTTGTTGTAATGTTGTTTTAAAACATTACTCTTGAGGTAGAATAATTCTTATTCACATTCACTTGCCATTTATAATTCTTCTGTGAATTGCTTAATCAAGTTCTCTGCTTACATAGTTAGTGGTATATTTGCATTTTAAATTTCTTTCAGTAAGTCTTTATATACTTCGGCTATTATCAAAAGGAGGTGTGTTTTAAAATAATTATTGGGTGCTAATTCAAGAATAAATACTTTTATAAAATCTTATTATTATTCACCTTTATATGTAAACTGCCCCCAAGATAGTGGTACTTATTTGCTCACTCAGTTGGTCTATACCAAGCACTGGGTCAGGTATTTGAGATACGGTAATGAACAAGACACAGTCTTGTCATCTGCCGGTTTAGTCGGACGCACGCAGCCAATTTCCTCCATGTTTGCCTGCAGTGAGCACAGGGCAGCATGGGAGCATGGACAGAGCCACGTAAGCCACGTTTGGTGATCATAGAAGCTGTCCTAAGAGAGTGGTGGGAAACAGCTGCTGAGGTTTTTATGATTTTGTTATAAAAATAAGCAGCATCCTCAAAGTTTCCACAAAGCTCTTCCTTTTTAATTTATACCTTAGAGGCCTTTTCATTTATATAATTCTGGGCCTAAATTAGTGCATAGATAATTTAGTGAAACCTGCAACTCAAAGCTCAAATCCACTGCCATCCACCTGCCGAGGGCCCCTACATGTTTCCAATGTCTTCAGTTCTCCAAACAGAACTGCACACCTTAGTGTGATCACAGACTATGATTTTAATGCAATAATTCATGTTAAAATGCAATTTTAAGCCTTCATTTTGCTCCCCTCATTTCAAGACTGTCAAGTGCACACTAAACTGTGTGGGGTGTCCCATGTTTCATGTATAAAAATGGAAATAATATGGTCTCTTCCCTTGAGACGCTTGCATTTTAGTGTACCAAAAATCTGGCCACAGAATGACATCATTATAGCAGCAACTGGACCAAATAATTTCTATCTTGAAAACTTAAGAATTTTGCTTTTGGTGATATATCTTCCAAAAACATTTGATCAAGTGAGAAAATGTTTTAAATATTGGGTTATTGTAAGACATGGCTCGTGGCTCTGGAAAACATATGTGAAAATAAATATGTCCTCATAACTTAGTAATTTTTATCACATAAATATAGAATTTATCACAATATTTATCTTAAGGTTTTATGGTAAAGGAGTTGCTAAGTCAACCCAACAGTATGATCGACTGAAGCCGAAGTGATTATCAAATTTAAGGAAAATGTTTAAATTCTCAATATTTTTATAGGACTCCTTTGCATAGTAATTATTTTTGTGAAAACTGCTAGCACTTAATTGGCTAAAATAGATTTGGATCCATACTGGAACTAGCCCTGATTTGGAGAATACCTAAAATGATAAATGTATAATACTTATGCAGTATCCTACCTTTTGAATTTTCCTTAAAGAAACAATCTTATCTCCTTTTATTCCCAATAATAAATTATTTCCCATGGTCTTGTTTGATTAAACAGTGATGGTCAGGAATTATTTATACATAATTAATAAAGTCCAAAGGTTTTTTTTTTTTTCTAAAAATTGCATTGCTAGCCAACTGTATCACAGATTAAAGGTAATGGACATGCTAAGGCTTCTTGGTAGTTGCTTTCGTTTTGTAGAATGGTAATGTAGTGTTCTTTGTATTTAAAAATAAAAACAGTTATTGTGAGAAGGGTGGCTGTGAGCTCTGAGATATTTTTCTCTGGTGACTGTGGTGTGGTAGCAGGATCCAGCTACTTGCTTGAACACAGCACTCCTTTGGTAATTTAACCAATACCTTTCTGTGAAACACCTGCTTTGTGAGACTCGTTGGACCAATATGAGGGATGAAGGACAGCACAGGTCACAGGTGTGAGATGCAGCAGAATTCTAGACGTGAGAAACAGGCAGCGGAGACAACAGCGAAGAAAGCAAATCTCTGCATGCTATGCGTGAAAGAGCCCGTAAGTATTGTTGGAGTTTGGGGAACGATGAATGCAGCCTGGGGTCATTGAGGTGGTGTCAAGAAGGAGACAGGACTTGACTGGGCCTTTGAGGAATAAGCAGGAAGTCTGGGGGAGCGCCTGAGTGAAGACGCAGCGGCTGTGATTTTTCTGGGGCTAGCTGGTGTAGAGAGGACACCCACCCTGATGGAGTACTAAGTCTGTGTTAGGATAGCCTGGAAGAGTGGGTGATCAGAAGAAATGGATGCCTTATGCAGCAGTGCCTGTAAAGCTTGGTAGAGCACACAGGTCTCCCAGGGCAGGCTTATGGATGACTGGGGAGGAGACATGCAGGCTGACCAGGTGGGAGGCTGCTGCCATATTGATGATATAAGGCTTGGGCCCAGGGTGTCAGAGAGGGGCCTGGTCATTGGCAGAACCAGCTGGCAAGTGCATGTGTCTCTGATGGAGCTCAGAGCCTCTTTTGCCATGAAATTAATTGAATCCCATGGGTGTTAAATCCGTGACCTGGGCCTCATTAGCACAGGCCCTTCTTACTGGAGCTAACCAGCATGGGTGCTGATCTTAATAGGTTGCTATTTTTGCTGCTGGAGACTGAAAGAAGTATTTAGTGTCTATACAAACACACATAGAAATAGGGGAAACTTCAAAATGCTTTTTCTATGTTATTTTTTTTTTTTTTTGGAAAATATAAGTATTTAAAAAATTTTATTAAAAAAATTTTAAAAACATTCTAATTTATTTTTGAGAGAGAGAGAGAGAGAGAGGAGGGGCAGAGGGAGAGGAGGAGGGAGAATCTCAAGCAAGCTCCGCACTGTGAGCACAGAGCCCGATGAGGGGCTCAAACTCATGAACTGTGAGATCATGACCTGAGCTGAAATTCAAGAGTCGGACACTTAACCAACTGAGCCACCCAGGCGCCCCAGAAAATATAAGTATTTTGATAAAATGTCATACCATTCATATTTTTCTTTTCCTTATTGTATAGTAATCTGGTCTGGCCTTGGGGCCAAGAGGTCTGAGATAAATGCTTTTAGAGGGAATTTCAGAAGAATTCTATGAAATAATAGATTTCTCTTGTTCACATATCAACTGAAACTACTCAGATCCAAATGTGTAAAAACTTGAAAACATTCATATATACTTCTTCAAATGCTAACTTTTGGTTCAGACATTTGCCATCCCACAGACAATGCCATGGGGGCCTGTAAAACACACAGTAAAGTGAAAATGTGGCAATTATTTCATTTACTTGAATCATATAAAAAGTCAAAACAGAAAATTAGGATTACAAAGTGATTTCTTGGCCCAAATACTTGGGCCAAGTCTGTAATTAACTGGCTGACTGCCAAAATTCACTTTACTTTGTTCTGTGATGACACAGCCAATGAGAACAAATGAGCCATAGGAAGAGAGGTTTGGGATGGGACAGAGAATTATTTTTTTAAATTAAGCATTTAGTCATTGGGTTTTGACTCGGTGTTTCTGGCTTACTTTAAATCTTTTCATATTCTGAATGTACTTGTTTGATAAAATTTTAATTTGCTTTAAAAGAACACATGAATCAAAGTTAAATATTAAGGTACCTGGAATTTTTTAAAACGGTATTTTAAAAAATGAACAAACCAAATCTTGATTTAAACTCAACTAATCACTCTGACACCATAAGGCATCTGGGAGCCCACACAGCAGGTAGGAACCGAGCACAGATCTGCATATGCATGAGACAGAAGGGCAGGAACAGGTGTGTGGGGTTATGGTGATGGGGTGGAAACTGTCAAAAGCACCTAATGATATCAGTACCAGCTTGAGTAGGAAGGTTTGGGGGCTATAAATAGGTTCTATGGGACAACAACCACTAAAAGGTAGTCAATACCACAAGATGAGAATCAATAACCACAGGATTAAGAGGAGCTATTAACATTCTCACTCAATTACATGGTGGGAAAAATGGAGGCAAAATGGAGGCAAAATGAACAAATCAAGAACCCTCTTTCCTTTGGGAACATGATGCAGCAACGCCAGCTGTGTTTATTGCAAAACAGGTAAGCATGACACGGTACTTAAGAGTGTGGACTTTGGTGCCACAGAATGGTTGTGGACAATGGTTCAAATGGTGGCTCTATCACTTAATAATCTTGTCACCTTAAACAATTTAGTTAACTTGTGTTTGTCTCAGTTTCCCTTCTATAAAATAGAGGTGATTACAGCCACTACCTCACAGAGTTGCTATATGGTTTAAAGTTTATTTATTTTGAGAGTGAGAGTATGCACACGCATGAGCAGGAGAGGGGGAGAGAGAGAGAGAGAGAGAGAGAGAGAGAGAGAGAGAGAGAGAGAGAGAGAAAGAGAGAGAGAGAAGATCCCAAGCCGGCTCCGTGCTGTCAGTGCACCAGATGCAGAGCTCGATCTCAGGAATGGCAAGATCATGACCTGAGCTGAAATCAAGAGTCAGACACTTAACCAACTGAGCCACCCAGCCGCCTGTTAAATGGTTTAAATTAGTTACTATTTGAGATGCACACTGAAGAGTGCCTCACAAATAAAGATGTTCCAGATGTGTTTCTTAAATAAAGAAATAAATAAAAAATTGACCCAAACCAATCAGAAGGCAGGGATGCAAGGGGGTTGCCCAGTAACACTTTCCTGACCAGCTAATGTCAGCACAGCTGTATTCCTTGACACACACAATGATTTTAAGACATGTTCTTTACAGGGCTCTTTTTGATTTGGTGTAGTGTGTGTAGATAGGGGAAGTGACATAATAGGGAGTTTTTTTCTGGGAGAAGGAAGGCTTTTGAAAATAGTAAAGCTCTGCTTTTTCCTCACGTTGGAGGCATGCTTGCATCTCCCATTTTAACTCACCTCCAGAATCTTCCATTCAGGGTGCCAAGTAGCTTACTGACTTACACATACTGTTTCCTACATTCTCAGAAATTAGCATACATTCTGCAGTTACTATGGAATATACAATATCTTGCACCTAGTGCTTGGAGTTCATTAGTACTTAAATTCAGGAAGCAAAAACTGAGCTCTTTAACCATTAGGTTCTACTTTCTAGTCTTCCTTTTTCCTGCTGGCTTAGCACAAAAGTGGTTTATTTCTCACTCATATCACAATATACACAGATCAAACTGGTCTCCTTGGTGGTTCTTCCTCAGATGGGGACTTGGGGACTCAGGTTCCTTCCATGTTCAGACATTATTGCCTTAAATTTGTGGTCCCTACATTTGCTACAAAAGAAGGGAGCCTCTGCTTGGGGACTCAGGTTCCTTCCATGTTCAGACATTATTGCCTTATATTTGTGGTCCTTACATTTGCTACAAAAGAAGGGAGCCTCTGCCTTCTTCCAATAATTCACATATCTACTTCAAAGCAAAGGAGGAAAGCAAGGCAAGAAATAGAATTTTGCTCCTAATAATGCCTATAGCTCCAAAGGGTAGCAGGTATGGTATATCCTCTGACCCATGGGCCCTAGACTCAGGTGGTCTTGGTTGAGTCACTGACTCCCAAGGTCCCATGCAGCCCTGAACACAGCAGGTCCTCAGTATACATTTGCTGAATTTAGCAAATGAAAATAATAACAACAAAACATCCTGAATTTGTCCTTTATTAGATGTGTGATTTTTCTTGGGATCCATTCTTACTTTGTTAATTTTCTACTTTCCCTTGAGGATCAATTTAAGGAGAAGGGCCGGGAGGATAAAAAGGAATACTGACCAACAACAAGAAGTATAGTTCATAAACATGGTAAAGGATGAATTCTTTAAAAGCAACCCTTTGTCATGGCTTCGTGGATGGCCAGTTGCCTGAAGAGCGGTACAAAAAGAACTATGAGAACTTCATTAAGACCAATATAAGATAGGAGAGTCTGTTTTACAGTAATGTCCCCAGCCAATCACATCTCCCATCGTCCGTGCGCTGTGTATTTCCTTTAGCACACTGACTCAGGGCTTGCCCACATGACTTGTTGCCAATGGGACATCAACAAAGATGATGCAAGCAAAGGCTTTAAAAGTGCTACTGTACTGGGGCCCTCCCTCTCGGGAGGCTGTCCTGAGATGGCCAAACAGTAAAGAAGACCAGGATGAAGGTCCACATGAAGGTACAGCTGACCCATCAGCTCAGCGCAGCTGCATAAGTAGCCCAAGTGAGACCAGCCGAAAAACTTATTAGCCAACCCAGAGAATCGCAAGAAATAATAAATTGTTCCTATTTCAGACTACTAACTTTTAGGATGTTTTCTTATGAAGCAAAGGCAACCGAAACCAATAAACCAAAATCCTGAAGTAATAAACAGTAAATAACCAAAGAGTAAGTAAACCAAATCCTGAAGCTTTAAAAAATGCAATCCCGGGGCGCCTGGGTGGCTCGGTCGGTTAGGCGGCCGACTTCGGCTCAGGTCATGATCTCGCGGTCCGTGAGTTCGAGCCCCGCGTCGGACTCTGTGCTGACAGCTCAGAGCCTGGAGCCTGTTTCAGATTCTGTGTCTCCCTCTCTCTGACCCTCCCCCGTTCATGCTCTGTCTCTCTCTGTCTCAAAAATAAATAAACGTTAAAAAAATTAAAAAAAAAAAATGCAATCCAATCTAGAGTGGCAAAGTCTGATTCACATCTTAAGTGTTGGTCATTTGGTGACAGCAAGAAGTAGGGGGTCCGGTAGGATTACTCTAGTTGGCAGAGATGGGGATTCTCCACCCCCTCCCCCACAGTCCCTGATTTTCATTGTAGGTAAATAATTATTACCTCTTAGCTCACTCCCTCCCTCCCTTCTCTGTAAGCAGAAAAATGTTAGCTGTCGCACAAAGTTTGCATTCTTTGGACAAAGTACAAATTTAAGTGGTTCCGAGGGAAAAGCTCATGTTTTACAAGCCACTGACCATCAAAAGCCAACTATCTTAGGCCCTAGTGTCATTAAAATAACACTTCAGAGGGAACAAAGAGCTGCTTTTTATTTGATTATATAATGATAGTTCTCTTTCTTTTTGGTTGATAGAAAGGAAAAAGATTTTAGTTGAAATGACGCTTGATCTACAGCCGCTAAAATTCTAAGCAACTGATCCCATGACCAGAGCCTCGAGGGCAGGGTCCAAGGGACCAAGAAGCGCGGATAATTGGGGGCTTATTGCTGCTCGAAGAGGGGGACTGACAAAGTTCACGCCCGCAATCCCAGGGCTGATGCTCCTTTGGCTCCCGGTCACAGTACACTCTGGTCTTCCTCAGCGCTGCTTAGCAACGCCAGCTCAGGCTGGAGCTGACAAGTCACTGGGAAAAAAATGGCTCATTCAGAGCTTCCTGCTATTGGCAATCCCACTCAGAACGGGCTAACTTCTTCGCCCTGAAGGGATTACTGTTCTTAGTACAGTTCCATCTTATTTTTGGACTGACCTCTTTCTAAAGCTCTTCATGTGAAGAGGAAAATTAAAGCTTCACGATCAAAAGCATTCCCTATATTAAAGATACGTACAAATAATCATAACTTTCATTTCCAGTCTCTCGTTCTTACTAGCTAGGGAGAGTCCTCTCGTGAACACAGTGAAGAAGAACATAACGGCCTGCCTAAGCTCATCCTTTTTATAGTCTCAGCAGAAACCATTTGCTATTTCAGTTCATCCTAAAAAGTGGTGTATTCATCATGAAAAGTCTGAGGGAATCTCGACGAACTGGAGAAGCAAACGGCATAGAATAAGCTCAGATACAGTACAGATATTGCTTACTTTCCAGATTCTCTTGAGACCTCTACACCAACCGGTAGGTGAATGCAGTTTCCTCACTGTAGGAATATCCACTGTTGATGGAAAATTCTAGGAGAGCACAGAGTGGCGGTGGAAGCATAATTGAATCTCAGTGACCCTCCATAATGCCAAAGAAGTGATTTTTTTGCTAAGAAATAGTTCTTTTGTAATTTGTCAAGCTAGGGAGCTCTGCAGCTGGCCACTAATACATTTCTTTGGCAATTACTTTGTAATGTCTTAATGGCTCCGAGGGTACATTTCTTGACCTGATGCTAAAAATCACCTCAAACCAGGCTGTCTTGTTCTGCTGACTTCATGAAATGGCCTCTTAAGTCATGGTTTGGGGTATTCCAACCAGACTTATATTTGCAATTTTACTCTCAGATTTTAAAAATGAGGTACACTTGGTTGGCTTCTGGGATGCCTCACTCACTCATTTATTCATGAGCCCTCACTCTGCACTGATTTCTGTGAAAGGTGACTGAAGAAATAAAAGGTGTATCTTCCGGCCCCACAGAAGCTTACAGTCCAAGTGCCCAGTCAACATGCCTCTGAAGTGAAACAAGGACAAAACCAATTTTTAGGAAAGCAATAATGACAGTGGAAGGTGGGGTTTTTTCCTTTACCTTAACCATCTTCCTTCCCTTACCTTGCTCTGATGGGTTGAGATCCCAGTCTGGGTCCCAGAGCACTACCATTTCCAGGAGAATTCTTTCTGGCTAATGCTGGGGATATAGAAGTTGTTCTTTGAGGCACCTGAAAGAAAACCGGAATTCAGAAATATTTTCCATGAAATAGCTCCCATAGGTTCCTACCTGAAAAGCAGCCTAACCCTTTCCTAAAATTTACCAGGAGTTACAGAAACAGGCAAGCAATAGTGTTCATTTTTCAAAGAAATATTTAACTCCCTAAACACAGACAAAAGACACTGGCTGAGGCACATTCAGCCATCACGAAGGAGTACGGTAACTATAAAAACAAATTAAAAAGGAGACCAAGCTAATTATTTTGATTCACTGGGCTAAAATAACCGACCTCCTTTGCTTGTGTAAGAGTGGTGAATATCAGATATTTCTTTTGGGGGTACCATCAACTCAGCTGATCATTGGAAATTTCATCAGATGAGAGTCATCCAGAGAAGCTGAGCTACGTCACAACTGATAAACAGGCAAGGAAATGATGACATCTGGGGAGAAACTAGGGTATCAGGCTAGAACTTGGGACATAAGCCACATGTTGCTGAGCTCAGAGAAGCTGCTTCAATAGATTCTATATGTTTCCATTTCCTAATCAACTTGCAATCACTAATTAGAAACAAACCCCTAGACACTGTGCTTTGGAAGGTCATTTGCAAATGTAACACAAAACAGGATTAATATTGAAAATACTGGCAGGGTCTTCAAAAAGACTGTGTGTATCATCAGACACAGAGTAGGAACATGTATCATTATTAGCTTATCTGACGAGGGCCTAAGGTGGAATTCATGTATGTCTCATTTCATTAAACATTTTTAATGAAATCAAATATTGTAAGTGTACTAAAGGGGTCCAACATGAGGGAGGAGAATAATACTGTATGAAAGTGAGCAGGAAATGAAAATGTAGATATCCCATGATAGCTAATTGGGTTAAACATTTGTCAGGTACTTCCGTTTCATTCACTTCTTGGGGCTCTTTTAAAGTGGGTTTGTGGTTTTTTTTTTTTTAATGTTTTTATTTATTTTCTAGAGACAGAAAGACAGAGTGTGAATGGGGGTAAGGCAGAGAGAGAGGGAGACACAGAATCCAAAGCAGGCTCCCGACTCCGAGCTGTCAGCACAGAGCCCAACACGGGGCTTGAACTCACGAACTGCAAGATCATGACCTGAGCCAATGTCGGATGCCTAACCGACTGAGCCACCCAGGTGCCCCTAAAGTGATTTGTGTCTTGCACTAGATATTTTAAAAATGTGCTTTGTTATAACATTATTGGTTAATACATTAAGTGATATTTAAGATTAATATAAATTTTGTTGGTTATTATGATGCATTTTAAGATAAAGACCTAGGAAGATTAGTCAGTGAAGTGAAGCGGAATGGCCAAATCAGAGTTTCCACCCGCTCAAATTAAATATTCCTTTTTCTTTTTGTAAACTTAAATAGTTGTAGAGAAGAAAGAATCTAACAAATTATTAAAACTAAAACCTTTGTATAGATGTAAAATTTTCTCCCAGAGTTATAAATGTATGCCTACATGCTTTCAGAGAGTGGACCACTCACTTCCATTTTCAGTTTTTCTGGCTCTCGTGACACTTCTCTGCCTGTCCTGTTTTCCATATTGGACTTTGCTCCCTAACTAACCTTTTCTGATGGCATCTCGGCTTCCACAAAAAGAGAGCACCAACAAAAAAGCCATGATCAGCTATTTTCATTTCCAAAACAATGGAAATACTGTTATAATATCCTTTTGAGTAGAAGATGAGGAAGAATATTTGAAGATCATTGGGTAAAAAGTATGATTTCTTCCTGGAATCAACAATGGCACTGATCTTTGGAAATAGTGGGACATTCCATTTGTCATAGATCCTATGCTAAGTTCAAAAGAAAGGGGAATCTTGGACCAGGAAAAATCTAATGCAAACATTTCTCCAGTATTTTGAAATATTTCCAAGATGTCTGTAGTGAGATACATGACCACATTACATAACAACTTTTGGAATGAGTAACAACTGGCTTAGGTAAAATCAAAAGAAACCAATCCCAGGGTTATTCTGTCCGGTGGATGGCTAGTCATTTCACCCTACAGTTTTATCCTTAGGAATTAAATTATGACCTGGGCTAGAAGGAACTTGCCTTAAACAGCCAATTTTAAGAGCAGTACTATCTTCTGAACACCTGCAATCTGATTTCACTTTGTGTTCTTATTAAAAGTAGGAATAAATCAATTTTCTACTTTTTATCTGCAAGTTTTCAATTAGTCTAGATGTAGATTCAGTCACCAGTGAAAATATCCGTTTTTCTATTTCTCTCTCCTTTTTAAAGAAAGCTATATACCCAATGTGGGGCTTGAACTCATGACTCTGAGATTAAGAGTTGCCTGCTCTACTGATTGAGTCAACCAAGTGCCCCTATTATTCTATTTCTTAATATGGATAGTAAAATAATAGTTTGGAATGCTTGAGATTGAGAGTTCTAATTCTGGATACAGGATAGATGTTTCCAGGTCACTCAATCTATATGAGCCTCCATTTCTTGGGAAATAAAGGTCAGAAGTGATAAATGATAATCCAAGTTTTAGCTTGGGAATGAGGAGGGATGAAAACAAACATGGGCGGAGCTTTGACATTCTCGTGCTCCTCATTACCATAAAAGGTCTGGAATAGAGGTAATAATACCAATAAAAAACAATGATGACCATGACAGTAATGATGATAAAAGCAGGCCACACTGTTACCTTTGGTGGAATGTCTTCTTCCTGTCGTAACCAAGAGCTTCGGTCAAACTTCTCAATGCGGGTGGGGAGAGGAGGGTTTTCAGAGGTGGGATCCGAGTTCTGGCGTGGCATCTCAACACGGTGAGAGGTCACGTTCAGAGCCTCCTGAAACCCAGAGAGGCCCTTCGTGGGCTGCTCATGCACTGACTGGGAGGCGGTCAAGGCAGGTCCCTGGGATTTCACAGCTACAAGATGAGGAATCTAAGCATCGAACCAACATTAGAGCAACAGGATTAGAAGAAAGAGTAGATCAGCTAGTACCTCATTCAGTGGAAGGGAAAATAAAATCTTAGGGAGGACAAAGAGGCCATCATAGTTATCTCCAGCATACTTTCAGAAGCTTTTCCAAATTTCCCATTTACAGACATATGTAGGGCTGAACCAGGGTGCTCGGCAAAAATTAAGTGATTTCCTCGGGATTGCTAAGAAGTCAGTGAAATGAGTGTGGTGACAATGAGAGCAATTTTCAGTGAACATTTACTGACCAGCAAGATAACGTATTTAAATATTTTTCTTCTAACATGATAAATTTCCTCCTTCAACACCCTTAACCTGACATTAGAGAGTACTCTGTAAAACAAGAAACGCTCTGAATATCTTACTCCTTAAGAACTCACTAAATTCACCATGAGGTAGACACAATTATTTCATCATTTTACACATGTGAATGGAAGGTCTAGAGAGGTTAGATAACAACCTAGATCTCACAGCTTATAGGTGCTGGAGCCTGGATTGGAACTCACACATACCTCATGGTCCACACACCTAACTCTGCATTATTCTGTTTTCCGGTAAGCTGGCTCTTACCACCCACGATACTCTATATCTCTCCACACCAAGATGTTTTTTTTCGAGTTGTAAGTCACACAATTTGGCATGCATTGATATTGTTCATGCAGGGAAGACATGCCATCTTCTGGTAGAAATGTGGCACTTTAAGACAAATCATTAAACTCAAGAGTTCGCAGTGCTCTTGACCATTAGAACTGCTCACATTTTATTGCTACTGCTTCTGTAAGTCTGTCTACTTCTCCACCACAAAGGTAAATTCCCTGGAGATGGGAGCCATGTCCAACATGGTATCTCTGAGTCTAGCACTTTGCCTGGCATGTGGAATGTGGTCAATAAATCTTGGCTGGGAAAACACCTACAGTACTTCCTAAATTCAATAAACACTAATCTAATATCTGATTTGTGCAAGGGGCCTATCAGGCCCTCTCAGTGCCAGACCCTTGGGGGCATTTCCACAGTCCTCTTCCATTAGCCTAGCCCCATTCCTTTTGCCCTTGAGGTCTTACCCCTGGAGCAGCCCTGCCCTAGCCTCTTCAGACCATCTTTGGTCTGAAACCTGAAATATTATTAATTATAGTTCAGTGAAAATTCTCAAAGTCTAGTTCAGGTGAATGTTATGCTTCAACCAGAATAGAACTGTAACCAAATTTTTCTTAATGTTAATTAGCATGAAATATAATAAACAATAATATTAAAACAAAGCATATTTTACAAATAGAGCACAAAACCACAAACCTACTTCAAAAGAGTTTTCAAAGACGTGTGGGTGAAACCAGCTGCATTATCACCTTTGTTTTTCATAAAATTCCATTCTTTACTTCACTTCCTATTTCATTTTTAGTATTTAAAATTTAAGAAGCCTCCTAAAACCTCCAGAAACATCTCCCGAAGTGGAGTACCTTTTTTCTTTTTTAAATAGCTTACAACAGTGGCTCTCGAGTCCTAGACTGCATAGGAGCACCCTGGGGGCTTGTTAAACCACAGACTACCAGACCCCCACAGAAGGTCTGAGCAGCAGGTCTGAGGCGGACCCAGGAAACTGCATTTCTACCAACTTCTTGGGTGACGCTGATGCTAATGGTCCGGTTTCCCTTTGGGAAACACTGGCTTGGAAGACACAATTTCATGCAAGTTCATTTACTTTTTCTGGTTAAAGATCATACCAAAATCCCAATGAACAAAAGGTAATATAATAGTTTATATATAACATATATATATATGTATATGCATATATATGTATATATATATATTTGTGTGTGTGTATACATATACGTATATACATGACTATTAGCTTGGTAATTATAACTAAAAGTATGCTTGTTCCTACCTTGCAGACACTCCTATGGGTCTCTAGTGAGGCCAATTTACCAAGAAATGACTTTGTGGTTGGCTCAAAGTTAAGGATGGGTTTTTTTTTCTTTCTCACCCCTTCCCCATCCTTCGAATCCAGTGGGGTCTCCTCTATTTCTATAGATTCTGTATTAAGGGCCATTGTTTGACTGGTCCGATGTGTGAATCCAAGTTACAATCCCCTGTTGTTTTCGTAGGCTTAACTGTACACCCTATAGAAATGGCTAATGGAACAAAGGGGAGAGGTACCTGGGGATCGACTGGTCTGAGCATGGGAGGTGTCCGAGCAGGCTGAACCCCACTGATACTGAAGGACTCCGACCTTGGAGGCAGGTTGGGGTCAGATATTCTGTTGGCAACCTTGTGAGGCATGGCAGGTGAACTCTGCCGGTTGAGCCTTGACCGCTCTTCTACCTGGAAGCAAAAAACAAAACAAAACAAAACAAAGAAAAGAAAAACAAAACAAACAAGAAAAAAAGGTGCTTCAATGGATAAATGGATAGAAACTGATTTGCTTCCTAATAAGGATTATCTGTAGTCACCTGCACAGCCATTTTTGTGTCCTTCTGGTCAATTTGTTTTAAGGAACCCAAACTCTTCATACCTGCTCTGCATCAAGAACTTCTTAAAAAAAGCTATTTTCTGTCACAGTAAACCCTAGCCCCCAAAACACAGAACACATAAGCCATCTGGTACCCAGTTATCTTATGCTGTTTCAGTTAACTGGGAATTTGGGACCCACTTAAGAGTTTATCTTGCACTAACTGGATATTGTCTTACTGACTGGTCGGTTGCAAAGCCATGGCGTCAGTGAGGGAGACACTGGTGGGTATTAAGATTGCTTGGGAACAGGGGTGTGTGGGTGGCTCAGTCATTTGAGCTTCCAACTTTGGCCTCACGGTTTGTGAGTTCGAGGCCAGCATCAGCATTGAACCCTGTGCTGACAGCTCAGAGCCTGGAGCCTGGTTCAGATTCTGTGTTTCCCTCTCTTTCTGCCCCTTCCCCGCTCACACTCTGTCTCTCTCTCTCTCTCTCTCTAAAAAACAATAAACATTAAAAAAAAAAAAAAAAGATTGCTTGGGAACAGCAGAAAACTGCTTTCTCATGGGACAGGAAGGGAAGACCACTAATGGTGCATTTCCTCACATGCCCTTCTGATAAAGCAAGAGGGTGTTTCAAGCGCTCCCTTAATGAGCTGGACTGTCTTCAGACTTCCTGTATTGTTTCTGTCTTTTAGGATCCTTCCCTTTCACTTGTCTCCCTGCTCCCTAAAATATGTCTTTCCATTTCCACCCAGAACTTCACTGCCTTACTCTCCACCCTCCTCCCTGTTTGTCCACGTGTGGCATTCATTCTTGCTTCTCCCCTTCTTCTCTCCCCGCCTCCAACCCTTTTGCTTCTGTGGCCGCTTCATTTCCCTTTCTTGCTGAGTCTCTCCCAACCCAAAGCAGGTAACTAATCAGAACTGTTTCATAGGAAAGGCTCACAGTCCCAGGGAATGCCCTTTTTACAGGTAAGATTCTCCTCGGTACATGTCTGCAGCAGACTGTCACAGAGGATATTTCCGAATGGAAATTTAGATAAACAAGATGTTGGGGCAGCTGGTGGCTCAGTTGGTTAAGTGTCTGATTCTTGGTTTCAGCGCAGCTCACGATCTCACAGTTTCATGAGTTCGTGTGGGGCTCTGCGCTGACAGCACAGAGCCTGCTTGGGAGTCTCATCCTCTCCCTCTTTCTCTGTCCTTCCTCCGCTTGTTGCTGTCTCTGTCTCTCTCAAAATAAACAATCTTAAAAACAAAAAAGATAAACAAGATGTTAAGAACTTTGACGACTTTAAGAGGTCCAGGACTTTTCTTTCAGATCCATCTTATCCTGTCCTTTATTTCTTTAGGGTCAATTTGACAGCTGTATTTTCCAAATCTCCGGGGCAGTGCATCCACCCTGATGACTCTTCAGTGTGAGCATTAACTCTCTTCTGCTGACTCACTGATGAGTGTTCCAAGTGTCTGTCACAGAACCCACATGCAGGTCAAGATATATTTGCATGGAGCTCTTTATTCATTTCACTGCCTGATTTGAAATTAAAATTTTTTCACAAGAGCTATTCTTCCCCTTCCTTCTTATATCATTAGGAATCTTTCTAGAGGCAGACTCAGTCTCATATACTGAATAAGTCTTTTTTTTTAAACTGTCATATTAATTGCAAACATTTTAACATAAGAAGATACGCTGCAGAACAGAAGACCATCCCCCACCTCTACTTAGGGATAACTTAACATGTCCTCTCCCACCATGGCTGTGCAGGGTACATACAACTGGCATCCAGCTGACTTTGTTTTTCAATTCCATGTCCCAAGAGCTTTACCACATACCAAACAATGTTAGCTATAAAAAGCCAGACGTATAAACCAGAACATGTATACTTTGTGTATGCGTGCATACAAAGCATTGCACCAGCAATAATTATTTGGCTATTGCACTGAGCAAAAGAAAAGAATAAAGCCAGTTTTGAGCTGAGGTCATAAAGAAGACAAAGTCCCATGAAGACAGTGGTAGATAAACTAAGAGGAAGGCATTCAATGTATTGCTTTTCTAAGTACTAGACTCCTTGAAAAAGAAAGTGACTATTCCAGGCCACTGAAATTGGTCAAATATTAGCCATCTTCTTATTTCCACGGAAGATCATTAATAGATAAATCACGTGTACAAGCATCCCTCACCGTCCAAACTCCCCCAGTCTAAGCAGGTCATTGCAGTCTGAGCTCAGGAACCCAAGAGATTCAGATGCATTTTCAGAGAAATACCTGGCTATCCAATCGATAGCCACCTGTTACCCAACAGTCAGGAACCAAATATATTCAGAGAGTGGGGAATACTTGCCATTATTTTTATTTTTTAACTATAAAATTCATTCCTTGTTAAACACACACTTAGAGACAGCACATTAAAAACAGCAATTGAAAAAGTCTGCCTTGAGGGGATGGAGATGAAAAAGACTCCATCTTGAGCAAAGAAACCATTTTTGAGATAAAGAATTTTTTTGGCCAACAGCCTGCAGCAAGCTTCCAGTAAAGGAGGTATTCTCACCACAGGCCATATGGGCCATAGAGCTGCCATGGGAAATGAACAGGGCAGAAAGTGAGGTGCTGATTTTCATAGGAAGTTAATGGGTTTGATTGGTCGTGTATAAATATTACTAATGTACTTCTAGCAAAATCTGGTTTACACACTAAATCCTACCATTCGTATGTGTCAGGTTGTACCATTCTAGAATATATGGCATAATTAATTTATGGTTATATTTTGCAAATTATTTCAGGAT
This sequence comes from Panthera pardus, assembly GCF_024362965.1. Lineage (NCBI taxonomy): Eukaryota > Metazoa > Chordata > Mammalia > Carnivora > Felidae > Panthera > Panthera pardus. The sequence goes on along the minus strand of NW_026526721.1, from coordinate 94,136,019 downwards.
GATTCAAAATCTGGTGAAATTTCTTGGGTTGGAACTTGTCCAACGAAATTTGAAAATCTATGAGAAAGGTGTAACAATGAGCCATCTGGCTATATACTTTGTCTCAAGAGAACCTTGTCCCAAAGTTTTTAGGAAGATAATGTTGCCCACTGCTTTTGCACCAAAGGAACAACATGAATATTGGAGCAAAGATATCAAATCAAACATCCTAATATCAGACAAAGGAGAAGTTGGGTAGCGTACTTGGGTGCAGGCCCCTCCTGATCATTTTGATACTGGGCAAAGGGCTGTCTCCTGATTCACTACATCTTACTTTCACTAATCGAAAAGGAGATAGATATGTGAATGAGACAAATAAAGAAGGTGTTTTTTTTTCCAAACAGAATAAGGATATTTGTGATTAAACAATGGGGACAATGGAGATATATTTCGATCTGCCTTGCATGATATCAAAAATCTATTAGCTGAGCCTCTGCTCCAAGGAGATGTAAAATGTCAGAAGTACCACCAAAAAAGAATGCTCTAGTAGCAACAGATATAGAAGGTCAAGGTGCCGGACCATGACAACAAAAGATATCCGTTACAAAGGATTTCATACTTGTAGGGATTATCAATGAATATAGAAAACAAGATTAGGAGAGGCTGATCAGTTTTAGTATAAATGCAATTTGTTTCTTATTAAAAGGACTGTTTGAGCATCAAAACTAAATTTGGGGAGGTTCAGATCATCTCTGCAGAGATGCTGTACTATACTGGGTGGCTCAGTCAGTTAAGCGTCCAGCTTAGGTCAGGATCTCACAGTTCATGAGTTTGAGCCCCGAGTCGAGCTCCACGGTGACAGTGTGGAGCCTGTTTGAGATCCTCTCCCTCCCTCACTCCCTCTCTCTCTGCTGCTCCCCTGCTCGTGCTCTCTCTCTCTCTGAAAATAAATAAACTTAAATAAAAGAAAAATGCTATGCTATGTTTTATAGCATTGTAGGGAGAAATAAAACCATAATTATAGTCTCAGAAATAAAACTCTGCTCCAGGCAGCACTGTGTTGTCCATTGGGTTCAATGGGAGTGATGTCTAAGGCCTCTGAGATGCATAAAGGCTATACGAGCACAGAAGACCTGAAAATAAATTTGTTGATTGTAGGATTTCAAAAAATTTCTCAAAATAAATAAAAATATGTTTAAGCATGTATAAAAGGAAATATATCGATGTCAATTGTTGAAGCGTTTTGTACGTTGACAACAATTCATAGCTTACAGTGTCTCACTTAGCAATAATGAATGATACCTGCCGAGAGAAAAATTTCAAAACAAAATTATAGAAGTAATCTTTTAGATGTTGACAGCAAAAATATATTTACTATGTCACATGGGTGCATTTTTATAATATTTTATATGATGCAGCTTCTATGGGGTCTATGGAGGCCTAGAAGGTCTTACTTAGAAGCTTATACATGGTGAATTGAACATAATCATACGGGAATTCCTTTTTTTCAAACTGAACAAAACAGTTTGATGTTTTTGTCTTTACTGGAAATGTTGGAGAAAGAAGTCAACAAATAACTTTTAAGTTTAGATACCCTGGCCCTGTATTCACTGGTCCCATAAAGAGTTGAGTCATATTGCCCTTTGGCAAAAACCACAGGAGCAAGATGGTTACTGAGCGAGACTGGGGATAGCCCTTCTCTGAGGCCCCTCTGAGGATAGGGGAGACTCTCATTCATATGAAATGTTTAAAATGCGGTCTCATCTGAAGACAAGAGCCGGGACTACTCTTCCACTATCTACTCTTAACCAGTGACTCCAAAGAAAAGTATAGGTCTTCATGGGGATGGAGCGTTTAAGTTAAAAATAATAAGGCAAATATTATAAGCTGAGAGGGAATGAAGAAGTGTGCATGTATCACTGGGGAGAAGGAGGGTGGAGGAGATGGGGACGCATGTGGGCTGCCCGTGTGAAGTACACACCGGAAACAACAGAGGCAAACACTTACTCCTTGTGGGTGACAGTGACCTTGGAAACAAAGTATGACTGTGTTGAATGCTATCTTTCATTTGTATCTGCATAGTGCTTATGGTTTCAATGGCACATTCATACACACAATGGCCCAGGGGCCTTCCCGAAGGCAGGAAGTGCAGATGGGGAAATTGCACCCCAGGAAAGCTCCAAGGCTTGTTCCATGTCACCCAGCCAGGAGGTGGAAGAACTTGAACTTGACCTCCTTATGCCAAATCTTAAGAGAGAGAAGCAGAAACTGAGGAAAGAAGGGAGCAGAGCTATAAACTCTCTAAATGGTCATTTGAAACCTCATATATAAAATAACATACAAAAAGGAAAAAAAGAAAACCCACATCACTACTGAGTAGGGAAAACCAAGTAGAGGAGTTCTCATATAGAGGATTTCAGAGTCCAATGGGCCGATGAAATATAAAGGGATATCTTGGTCCATTGTTTGCCAAATAAAACCATGGCCAGATGACTGGAATGCATCACAGAGTAAGAACATGATGTAGTATTGAAAAAAATTAAAATACAATTTCATACAGCATTCATGTAGAGACAGCATTCTGTCACTTTTGTGTGTTGATGAAAATTTGAAGAAAAAGTTGGGGAGGGGCACACACAGTTACTGCCAGGCCCAATCACATGCCAGTTTAAGGAAAGGAATCTGCTCCATTGTTTAAACAAAAAAAAAAAGGTATTATAAGAAAATAAATCTCTATCTTTCAAAAAGTGGAAATGAGAAAGAAAAAGACCTTCAAATTTTGCTGACATTGAACAGAATATCATACTGATGTTTTTACAGAACAAATCTGATTTCCATCCCAATCCAGAAATGGCAGAGAATTTGAAAGGAGTAAAAATGTCCTCACCCCTCCTTTCAATAGAGACATAAATGTTCCTCCCTGGCTGAAATCTGAAAATCACAGTCAATGTTACAATCAGAACAGATCAAATACTCAGTGAAAGGAGAGAGGGAAGGGGCATCTGGGTGGTTCAGTCGGTTAAATGTCCGACTTTGGCTCAGGTCATAATCTCACGGTCTGTGAGTTCGAGCCCCGCATCGGGTTCTGTGCTGACAGCTCAGAGCCTGGAGCCTGCTTCGAATTTTTTGTCTCCCTCTCTCTCTCTCTCTGCCCTTCCCCTGCTCACACTCTATCTCGCTTTCTCAAAAATAAGTAAACATTAAAAAAATTTAAGGAGAGAGGGAAGAGCTCAACAAGATTTGCAAATGACCGAGTATTTTTATTTTTCTTATTACACCCAACAGATTAATGAGAAGGCTAATGAGAAATGCAATGATGACTTACGTTTTACAAAATGAAGCAAAAAAATCACAGAGGGTGAGGCATTATAACATTACACTAGCTAATGAAGAACTGTTGATTTGAAAAAAGGAAGAGAAAGAAGGGATGAAAAAGTAACCAAAGAAGGAAAAACCATTCTGGTGAGGAGGTATAGACATGGGTTAGAAAACCAGTACTGGCATAAGTTACAGAGGCCGCCAGGGGAATAGACAGCTGGGGGTGTCTTCAAGGGCACAGGGGCAAAAAAGGCCTAGCCCCTGCATCACAGGGGACCGTGGCAAGGATAATTCCAATTTTATACCCTGGTAGAGGATGCATTAGAAAAAGAAAGGGTGCCTTTTATTCTAACTGCAAAGGAGAGTTTAACCTAGGTTATTTTTCTTGGTTGATAATTAAGATACTGCTAGGCTAGAAATTCCATCCATATCTAAATTTTGAAAATATTTTACTGTTCAGCTACTTTCAGCCCCATCTACGTCACTACTATAAGGAAAAAAGTCTTTAAATAATGCTCTAGAAGAGAAGTTCATGCATTGCTACGAGAAGCATTAAAAGGTCAGGAAGATAAGGATCCTCATACCCATTTTTATTCCCATTTTAAGAAGTGGGTGTTAAGAAAATGATGAAACAAACCGAAGCACACAATTATTTGTTCTTATTTGTGTACTAGTTGCTCCAATCCCAAATTCAGCACTGTCATTTATTCTGTGATCTAAATGTTTCATCTTCTTCTAAAATGTGAACACCCACTCTAAGACTTGGGAATTGTTTCATGGAATAGATTGGTTAGTTGGAAGCTGGATTATGTTAACCACACCCAGAAGTATTGGACTAAATATGAGCCCCAGAAGCATGTTCCCACATATGTCTAGAACTGCATGAAGCCCAAAGAAGAGCGCCAGCTGCCTGGAAGCCAGGGACCTTGGAAGATGTCACCCACCAGAAGTGGCTCAGATTTATGACGGCCAGGGAACCTCACACCGGGAGTGCTTGCCGACATAGCCGGGTTGTTTGCACGCCCAACTACTGTGTTTCTTTCACTGCTAGAAGCCTGGCTAGGAAGCACAAGGGAATTAGGAGGTCTAGAAAACCACCTTGATGACATCTGCAAAGATTGGCGCCCAGGAGTGTCATGGCTTCTGAAAGCTCGGGAGCTGTGAACTAGTTCTGAACAGAGAGGATAGGCCAGGAAACTCAGTGAGGAAGACAAAGAATAACTAGATAACCATGAGGTCAAAGCAGTTAAGTTCACATCGGAACGTGCTGGGCAGAGGCGGAAGGTAGGACGTGGGAACTGCTCCAAGCTTTTCCCCCTTCTCTGGTACATTTGTGCATGAGGGAGCTGCATGGGGGAAAGAAGGAATTCTGGGATGCTTCGCAAACAATCACGGTCTTCTCCAACGGGATCTGTAGGTGTCCCTCTCCTAAACTCATGCTGGGGGCTGGGAACACTGAGGACCATGTAGTCACACATCAAGGAAACATCATTTAGCGATGCAGCACTTCTTAGAGGCGTCGAGGTACTTGGAAGGATGCGTGAATTCATGCCCCTCCTGCCCCAAGGTCCACAGGAGTCTCCAAGGCCCTCCTTACTTGCAGTGATGGACAACCTAGGGTTTGTCACTTTGAAGATGTTGGGAGAGGACACACAAATGACCTTAGATCCTAACTCTTGAGTCGGACTGCATCCTTGGGAGCGAGATCGCCTGGGGGATCTCACTATGATCCTTGAGGCTTCCTGAGCCTTCAGTTGTTCTTCAAGACCAACTCTGTTAGGACAAGCTGGTCCATCTTTCTTCTGCGAGTGATGCTCCAACAGGAGTCTTGCTCTGGAATCATTAATTTCGGCAGGTGATACTGGCATTAGCTTAGTGGAGCCTAGTTTTTCAGCCTTCTGAACACCTGCCATGATCAGGAGCTGTGAGTCTGGCTTAGCTGAGGGTTTCAACTTGGCAGGACTAGAAAATGGGTTAGCAGTGGAGGAAGGTGGCACATCTCTACCAGCCGGGATGCATGTCAGCTGCTGTTGAACAGCATGGTGATTCTGCTTAGCTGGAAGGATAGGTGGGTTATTAAAGAGTCGGTGCTGGACCTGGGAGTTGGATCACAAAATTGAGTTATTGATCTAAGAGAAAGAGGCAGCTGTTACAGACATAGGTAAATACAGATCGTATTAACAGACTCTAAAAGAAAGTGATCCAAAACATTCTCTATGTGAGATCAAACGATTTTCTCTAAAGGTTCAGATTTCTTTAAGTTTTAAAAGAAAAAAAAATTAATTTCTGTAAGAGTAGCACATGGTCATTATAAAAGACTTACACAATATATAAGAATACAAAAAAGTTGGAAGAAAAATCCCTGCAGCGTCTACTTCCCTTAAACAATCATCATTAACATTAGGGCAATATCATTTCAAGCATTTTTTTTACATATATGAAAGAGAATAAGAAAACGAAAAGACAGAAATATTTTTAGAAAAGGAGGATCTTATGTAAGAAATCCAGTTCTGGTGAGACTGTGGTCTAGATAACTTGAAAAAGCTCTGGCTATAAATACCTGAAGATACTAGAACGAAATATGAAGTGACATAAACACCATGCTCATAAGAAACTACAGGAAATCACTGGGAGCCACAAGCAATGACAGAACCGAAAGCCAGAGTGTTATGTGTGTGAGATGACACAGTGACTCCTGGGAGGGATGTTGATCCTGGCTGGAGTTATTATTTTGTTTCTTTGCTTTACCCATTTAGTTGTCACCTCCCCCCCACCCCCCACCCCCACCACGCAAATAGTTTTTAATTAGATTTTTAAAATAGCTCATCACAGAGCCAAGTTCCTGAAAATCCATCCTTAGTCTGGTAGTTGAGCAAATGAAGAACCATTGCCCTGGAAGTATTTGCAAAAGCAATACAAATGACCTCTGATCCTACAAGGGACGACCACAACCACAGGTCTGAGACCAACGGTGTGTCCATTTGTACCATAACAGCAAAGGAAGGTTAGCAACGATGCTGATGATAACTTTGAGGGTCTAGGTATGGACAAGAAATGATTCTACCTAAAATTCCTTAAATCTTTATTAAATCATATTCTTTCATGGGAAAGTCACTTAATTCCTCGTGCCACAAACTCATTTGGACTTCTGTGAGAAAAATGGTTTTTCTACTTCCTGTTGTTGATCACAAAAATCCCCTGTATCCGAGAAGATTAAAAAACAAATACAAAACACGCCAAAACCCCCAAAAACGGCCTGGAAAACAAAAAACCACTAATGGATTAAGGTGTCTTGCCAATTCTCTACAGAAATAATATTATGGCCCTTTCAGAAGCAAAGCATGCATTTCTCGTGATGAATTGTTTTCCAACTGTATAGAGCTAGTTCAATTCTCTACTTCTACTGGATGAACTCACTGTAGCCAATAGCCTGGTCAATAGGACATGGTGACACTTGCTAACGTACTTACCTCCTTGGCCCATGCTGGTTTCTCACTAGGACTCATCCCTTCTTTGTAATGGTACAGTGGCTTCTTCTCCACAGGCCTCTGCTCCTGCCGCTGGTGCTGGAGAGACACCAAGTAGTCTCTCTCTTGCTTCAGCTGTCTCTGTAGTCTTTCTGCTTGTCTCTGTTCTTCCAATTGTTTGCGCTTATATTCCTATCCAGATCAGAAAAGAGGAGTGAAGAAAAGGCCAAATCACCATATGGAAACCATCGGCCAGCACTGGAAAAGCATGCAATGGAGCCGGAAGAGATGGTAACAAGGGGCCTTAATGCTAACAGGGAGGCGCCACAGAGGTAGGCCACAGCCAGGGGTTAGCACTTAGTGAAAACACTATTGCTTTCATGGAAATCCCTACAGAACACCACCCATTGCAAAGTGACTTGCCCCTGAAATGTGACCAAGAAAGTGGCAATAATGAGGACATTTGGATGGTCAGCACACAACCCCTATAAGGAGTCATCCACTTCCTGATTTAGTAATTAAACCATTCAAACATGTCCAATTAAGTACAAAACTAAATAAGCAGTTACAGATAATTGCTTAAATCATCTTCTGTTTAACAAAACTTGGACCAACAAAGGCCATTAGCAAGCGTATGCACAGGCTAAAAAATATCACAGTGCCGCTGAATAAGAAGTTCAGTTAAAAAATATATATCAAGAAGCTCATTTGGAGAGCAGTGCAATAATAATAAAAAAGTACTTCAAGTGGAAGCCGTGTGAGCAGGGAACACAAAATGTTCCCATCATAAGGGTAAAACTAATAGTCTGCAAATGAAATATGACTGCAGATCTGAGTGGGCTCTTACAGAAGAGGTGCATTTTGCTGTGATTGTATTCCAGCATGTTGCAAATGACCTTAAAAATTACTCCGCAATAAACACAGTGGCTCTCAAAAACAGTCTGAACTTGTAATAAGACAGGATTCATGCTAAAGTTTTACAAAGAGGCAGAGTTAATAAGGAACACATAACATGTGTCTCAAATGTATGAAGACGGCAAACTAGGTCAGGAGATGTATTAAGTTTCCATGAGACTTTCTGAGGTCCACGAGGCTTGGAGGATCCCCTCTTGTGGACTGGCATGTTAGGGGGACACACACAGGGACACACGCACACACATGGTGAACACAGAGCGGGTTGCTGGCCCTTGGCTTTCCCATTACCAGAAGTAGAGCTTGTTCATGCAGTAGCTGCTGTTGCAAGATCTCTAACTGTCTCTGCTCCTCCTCTAACTGTCGCCTGATGTACTCCTGGAGAGGTAGGCAGCAGAGAATTCAGAGGAACACAAAGAGAGAAAGAGAGAGAGAAAGAACCGGTAATTTCAAAGGTGACAAGAGCTGCCGAGTAAAGTGTGGAAGGAAGGAGTGAAAAAAATACCCAGACGCCTCCTCACCAAACAGGAAAAGTACCGAAGCCAAAGCATTTCAATGCAGTCAAAAGCACAAGCCCTCTACCTACAGCAGCCGACAGAGATCGCTCAGTGCTTTGTCCTTACGATTTGGTTTTAATCGGCTACATCTTAAAGCTTTTCATTACAGGTTCCCTCTTTATGGGCTACCCGGAATGAACAACGCTATAAAGTTCAAAGGCAACTGTGCAAGCAGCAGGAATAAAATAATTGTTGAATGCCATCGTGCACAGTCTTTGTAACGGAACCATCCCGCAGAGTGCCACCTTGCTGCTGTCAGAATGCGATTCTAACAAAGAGAGAGGGCCCTGCATCCATGGCTCCGTCATGGAGATGGGAGATTGCAGGAGTGGAAAAGCCCTTCTAAAGCAATGAAAGATGTGGCTCGTTCATTACGCCATGGCGCTACCTTCAAAGAACATACCCAGGGCTGGGAGAACCCTAAGATCAAGGTATGTCAGGGGACTCTGGCCTGGGTAGGAAGCGAGGCTCAATGAGTGGGCATTGCCAAGGCTGTGCATTTGACTTCTTGAATAGGTGAGAAGAGCGGCTCGAGAAAGAGTAAAAACCTGCTTAAACTGAGCAGTCCTAAGAGAAGGTGACCCACACCCCAGGGACGGCGGGCGCCGGAGCTCACACAGGGGCCATCTGCGGGCTCCGTCCCCGCTGTACCTGCTCGTGCTCCGCGCGCCGCCTCTCCTCCTCCCGGCGCATCTGCTCCTCGTAGTGCCGGCGCTGCTCTCTCTCTTGCTGCTTCCGCAGCTCCTTCTCTCGCCGTTGTTGCTGTGGGGCCACAAGCGGACAACCATGAAGGAAAGGGGCCTGGTGCTGAGCCGTCGGGACAGCAGCAGCGAGGGCTGCAGAGCCGCAGACGTGCCCTCTTCTCCAGAGATGCCTACGTGCCCAAAGGCTCTTTCTGTCCCGTGCTATTGGGGGACTCGCTGGCAAGGATGGGCTGATAGCAATTCAGTGTCACGCCCAACAACCTGTCGTTTCCGATGCAAGTACTCTCCAGATTTTAGTCCTCCCAAGAAGTTCCTGTTAAGTGCATTCTCCCTATTGGCTAATGATGGTTTTCAAACCAGGGGTAGGAAACATCAATGCAAAGTAAGTTACTCATTACATATCATCAAACTGTTCAGGAGATTCTGTAGGTTTTAAGGGGCACCTGGGTGGCTCAGTTGGTTGAGCTTCCCACTCTTGATTTCGGCTGAGGTCATGATCTCACAGTTTGTGAGACTGAACCCCACATTGGAACCTGTGCTGACAGTGTGGAGGCTGTTTGGGATTCTCTCTCTCTCTCTCTCTCTCTCTCTCTCTGCCTCTCCCCAGCTCCCTCTCTCTAAATAAACTTAAAAACACATTTGTAACGCTCATGTCATTCAATTCTTTTGACACCACGTAGAGCAGTTATTTCGTAGATAAAAGAAAGCAAAATCCAAAGAAATAAAGTGACATATTCAAGGCCATACAGTAATTAATGGCTGAGAGTACAACAAAATTCATTGATTCTGACCCTGTCCATTACCCTCTCCGATACATCATGCTGCCTTTATTTATTTTCTGAAGAATTCACTTGTAAGTGTCAATTTCAATGTCTCACTCAAGTAAGACCTTTAAATTCATCATCATCTCATACAATCACCATGCCTCTGAATATGGACAGTGTGGTAAACATCTTTCATGCTTTATCATATCTAATCTTCACAAAAATCTGCTGAGGTAGGTATTACTATCACCCCCATTTTATATGAGAAAACCGAAGCTCAGAGACATTAAGCAATTTTGAAGGTCATCCTCACGTTCAAGGTCATGCCCAGTAAGTGGTGGAGTTTGATTTCAAAGCCAGGCAATATGACTCCACAGCCTGAACTCAATCACTGCAGAAGATGAGGAGGCAACAGGGGGTGACAGAAAGATGACAGACGCATCCAGCTCTTCATTACACTCTCAGAAAAGGAGAACATCTTAGGAACAGTTACAGGAACCAGCGTTTGCCAATGGGACAGTATCGTTCCCTAATCCCTGGAGCATCTGGAATGTGTAGGGGCATGTGGGAGTTTTTCTGGTTGTCTCTATGACCAGAGGACATGACTGGCGCTTAGCATGAAGTGTCAGGGATGCTAAAACTCCTGCAATGTACAGGACAGTCACACATTACAAAGTATTTTCCTATACCACATGCTATCTGTGCTCCTTTTGAGAAATGCTGTAGCCCTTGGTATTGGATCTCTGTACTGGCATTGGGAGTTCTTCTTCCTCAAATATGGAACCGGTTTGAGGGAACCGATTGGAGGGGGGCGTCCAATTCTCTTTTAACATTTTTTTTCCTCTTTTAACATTCTTAACAACACGTCACTGCCTGGCTGAGAAAATATGAGGTATCGAAAACAGAATGGATTGTGACTATATCACACTGACAAGCTAGCTTTATACAACCAGGGAAAGAGCCTTCTAATACAAAAGCTCTCTGTCACAGCCACAGCACACCCAAGCAGACATTCAGACCTCCAAAGAAGCCCACAAATGAGGAGGCCTTCCTAATGTGGCCTCCTCCTGCAATCCGTTGAAACTGCTGTCTTCCGATGACCTCTGAGGTTTGCAGATAAGCTACATTTTTTGAGACTCAACATCTGTCACTTCCAGATCAACAATTATCTGTCCTCCTCAGATTGTAGGTGATAGAGAGCCATTGGAGGACTTCCTGCAGTCAAATGCCATAACCAAACTTGCATTTTCAAGGGGCTTCCTAACAGTCATGGGAGGAAGCATAACTAGGAGCTGAAATACAGTGCTAGGCCATTCTGTGGGTACAGACAGAAAATAACAGGGCACCGATGAGTTAAGCAAAGGCAATTGGAGAGTCCATGTTCATAATCACTGCTGAGAATGGAGACGCAGCCAAAAGGAAGACAGACTAAAAGCTATCCAGGTTTCCAACTCTTCTAACAGGACTGGAGTGGATGCCAAGTTAGAAGTAGAAATTAGAATTAGGCCAAAACAGAATAGGCAGGATTTGGGGACTATGGGGCTTGTGAGGGTGAGTGGAGTTCCTGGCCAAGGAGCAGAGCAGATGGTTTGAAACAGAGAGGAAAGGTAGGTTTAGGGAAAGGAACGAGGGGTGTGTTGGGGGATAGGGATGAGTCAAGCTCCAGACATGTAATTATTTGTTTTGCAGAAAAATAATACAGGAAGATGCGAGTAGAAAACATCATCATAGGAACTGACTGAATAATTTGGATTACAGACCCAAAACAGAGATCTTTCCAACACTCAACCCAAGTGAACCAATGCCAACACAGAGGATAAAATAATTATGTGTACAGATCTGGCTCCTGGCAGGAACTAGCCCTAATTTAGCTAACATTTCAAGATTTTTACTCCCACCATCGGTCTCTTTCTTGACAAAAAAAAATAATCGAGGCTTTTGAAGATTTAGCTGATTTTTATGTGAAGGATTTGTACATTTTCAACCCCTTCGCCAGGAATCAATACTGTTTTATAATTACATGCCACTCAGGTCCTTGTGTGAGGTGTACAAAGTATTGATTGCAACTCAAGAGGGTCTGGGCTTCCCAAGTACTCTGTAGTTTCTGAGAAAGACACTCAGAAGTGACTAATAATTAATAATGATCTCATTCAGATCAGCTGCCGCTAACGCATGGAGGCATCTGCCAGGGCTTTGGTTCCCGTGGCGAGGTTGGAAAAATAAATCATTCCCCAACCTTCTGAGGGCACCTTGCCAATTTCCAGCTGCTGTGTTCCAACGTCAATGCCTTTCCCGGAAAAATCTTTGCTTTCTTTCCTCCTGGGCATGGAGCTGTTTTTGGGTACATACCAAAACATGTCACAGAAAGACCAAGTCCCCGACCTCAAGCAGATACCTCTACAAAACCCTGACTCTTATTAGAAGCAGCTCCTTGAGGGAAGGCTTATGCTTGATTCCCTCTGGACCCACAGCCTCTTATGTGGGGCTAGGCAAGTGGCAGGTACACAGAAGATTCTTTGAACGGAACCAAGTAAGAAAGATGGGACAAAGAAGACAACACAATATCTTAAATTCCTTGGGGGCATCATCTGTCTCATTAATCCTTAGAGTTTGTATCACATTGTGTGTTAAATTATGTTTATCTGAGTATGTCTTACCTACTCTACAATCTAAGATGAAAGCTATTTGTGGGCAGGGTCTCTGTTCCACTCCACTTTTTATCTCCTACTAAATCCCATATTGGGCCCGATACCATTGATATCTGTTGCAATGAATACTGTAAACTGGGTACCAAGAGAAGAGGAGAAAGCCTGGTGGAGCCTCAAACCACTCCTCCAGCCTTCTATGCCATTCTCAGACCAGAATGTTCTTTTATGTTGAGCATAGACAAGACCTGAGAATGTTTATCTAAACAGAGAGCCACCAACAACTAGCACTGGCATGGTACCTATTTGCCATCTTAAAGAAAGGCGGGAAATTAAAATAAGGGAATAAGAGTCTATGCATCTCTAAGTTGCCTTTTTAAAAATTGTCTTTTATTTATTTATTTATTTGTTTGTTTATTTATTTATTTTTAAATTCAAGTTAGTTAACATATAGTGTAACAATAGCTTCAGGAGGAGAATTTAGTGATTCATCACTTACATATAATATCCAGTACTCGTCCCAACAAGTGCCTTCCTTAATGCCCGTCACCCATTTAGCTCATCCCCCCACCCATCCACAGCAACCCTCAGCTTGTTTTCTGTATTTAAGAGTCTCTTATGGTTTGCCTCCTTCTCTCCTTTTATCTTATTTTTGCTTCCCTTCCCCTGTGTTCATCAGTTGTGTTTCTTAAATTCTACATATGAGTGATATCATATGATATTTGTCCTTCTCTGCCTGACTTATATACTCCACATCCATGTTGTTGCAGATGAAAAGATGCTCACCATCGCTGATCATCAGGGAAATACAAATCAAAACCGCAATAAGCATTTCTAAATTTCATTCAAACTATGCATAAAGATGACAGTGGTCCTGCTGTCAAAAAGGAATGGCTTAAACCAACTACCCTAACACTTTTGGCCGACATCCTACCTTTACTGAACTGCCTAGAAGCATGTTTTCATCCACATTTTCTTCACAAATCGTATCACTTAAAATTAGACATTCTGTGGGGTCTTACAAGTGTCTTAATTTTTTTCCCCTGGGTGGGGGATGATTGATAATATCCACTCTGAAAATTTCTGAGGCTAAAATCAATATTGCCCTGCTCTATGGAGTAGGTCATGGGGGTCTTGTTGCCCCACAGTCTTCTATGGATGTTCTCAAAGAATAATTTTGTTTTGGGCAGCTTTGGTTCTCCCCTTGGGTGTTCCCCTCAGGCCACCTCAGGTGGAGGCTGTGTGGCTGTACTTCAAGTATGTGAACTAGTTAGTTTATTTTAATGAAATAATCTTGTTTCCTTGCTCAGGGAACCCTCAAAGGTTATACATTTATTCCAGACTGATTTTGCAGAATTTTGGCTCCTCAAATTCTTGCAAGAGAATATCACCTTAACTCTTACATGTTCGATTCCTATCGAAGTTGTAACAAATAATCCTCATGGCTGACTGTCACCAAAGTTCTGGTGTTGATCTTTCTTTCGTTTCTTTAAATGCTCCTTTTAGATTAAGTTTAACCAGCAGAAACGTGTTACCTCCACCAGGGTGCTCTGGCTCTTGTAGAAGTGACTTTTTGATGAGCTGTCAGGCCATAAACTGCATTTTATTTTATTTTTATTTTTTTAAATGTTTATTTATCATATTTGAGAGAGAGAGACAGAGTGAGAGTGGGGGAGTGACACAGAGAGAAGGAGACACAGAATCTAAAGCAGACTCCAGGCTCTGAGCTGTCAGCACAGAGCCTGATGCGGGGCTTGAACTCACCAACCGTGAGATCGTGACCTGAGCCGAAGCCTGATGCCCTACCGACTGAGCCACCCATGTGCCCTCTATTTTAATTTTTTTAAAGTTTATTTATTTATTTTGAGAGAGAGTGAGCATGTTAGTGGGGGAGGGCAGAAAGAGAGACAGGGAGAGAGAGAGCCCCAAGCAGGCTTTGTGCTGTCAGCGTGTGGCTTGATTCCACAAACCATGAGATTATGACCTGAGTTGAAACCAAGAGTGGGACACTTAACAGACAGAGCCACCCAGGCTCCCCATAACTTGCAGTTAAAGTGTCATCAGAACAGCTGAAAAAAGCTAACCACTGTGTTTATGCTAGGAATATCACCTCACACATCATTCACGGCACTACTCCAACCACTACTAGGCAAGGGTAGAGGTTCCAAGTTATCTCAGAAAGCTTACCTGAGTAACAAGTTTACTCTGATCTGATGGACAACATGAATCTCAAACCACTTGTTTGCCTCTCTTCTTAGTTGCTAGGGTCAGACTCTCAGAGTCAGACTGGTGGCCCCCTCAGTCACCTGCACCTGGCATTCTGTGGACTGACCCCACCCTGGCTTTGTCTTGTTTTTTCTCTTCTGCTTTAAAGTCCCTTCTGCTTAATTTTCTCATTTATTTTATTCTTAGTTGCTATATTAATCTTTGTAAGCCACCTTTCATCCTTTCTTTTGGAGCAAAGAAGAATCATAAAGAAGGGTATACACAAACAAACGAGGAACAGATCTTGGATCTCCAGGGATTTTGAAACTTCAAAGCTTCCCTTGGAAAGATCAAAATGAGATAAACAAGAAGTTGTAGACTTGTAATTTGGTTCTTTGCTTATGAGGATGGCATGTGTGTTGATGACCCCTGAGCAAGTGGTTAAAGTTGTTTTTACAACATGGCAGTCAGTTTGCTCTGATCCTGCCACAACCTCTCAATGAAGAGCTGTTGAGGCAAGCAATGGTAACACACACGCCGGCTGGGACCGAAAGGGTAACAACACAGTCTCCTTTCTAATCTAAAAGATCTTACCTTGCACCAGAGCAAACATGGCTAAATAAAGCCCACCCACCATTCAAGGATATGGAATCTTTTAGGAAAAAAAGGACAGGATTACAATCTGTATGTATGGCATCATTTTTACCTAAAAAAGTACTGTATTGTAGATTATTGTAATCAGAGCCTCA
Source organism: Panthera pardus (assembly GCF_024362965.1). Classification (NCBI taxonomy): domain Eukaryota; kingdom Metazoa; phylum Chordata; class Mammalia; order Carnivora; family Felidae; genus Panthera; species Panthera pardus. The sequence continues at coordinate 94,120,719 of NW_026526721.1, read as the reverse complement.
CATTAGCTCTGTCAGGTAAGTGAGGCAAATGTCGTTTTCTTTATTTTCCTTTTCAGACTCTCAGGAAGGTTCATTACCTTGTCACTGGCCACGTGGTAAGTTCAGGGAAAATCATGAAATGAATACAGGTCATCATATTGGGCACTGTCTGTAGGCGTCAAGTGTTTGCTTGGTTGGGTGCTCGGCGTGTTTCAACTCATTTGGTTCCACAGCGTGACTACAGACTTTATTATTATTATTCCTAAATGACAGATAAGCAAATTGAGGCACAGCAAAGTAAACTGTTCCATGTCACACAGCTGGGAAATGGCAGAGCTTGGAATCAAGCCCAGGTCAGTCTGACTCCATGCTCTTTCCATGAGTCCATCTGACCCCATGCCCAGCTTCTGTTACCTGGAAGAGTATTCCAGCAACTGGAGATGTAGTGGGATGTACAGTTTAGAGTGTGCAGGGAGGGATGGAGCAAAAGATACCTCATCTGTCCTACCACCAGCAGCACTTTCTTCAATATCCTTCAGAATTTCCAGATAGGAAACATGGCTGCTTTTTTCTACTTATTGAATGTTCAGATTGAAATTGAATCTTGTTCTCATGACATTCTGGTAGATTTGGGGCTCTGGGTCTATCTTTTATATACATTACATTTCCCAGTGGAAAGACTCAGAGGTAACACCTACATTTGGGAATTCATATCCCATAGCTGTAGTGACGTGTCACTGGAGGATGAGGGGGTAGGCAAGAAAGGCCACAGGGCTTGGGGAAAGAACACTGGATCAGAAATAGTAAGACTAGATTCTGGTGTTGCTCTGCCACCAAAGCAAACATTTAGACCACAGTCTCAAGAAATATTTGTTTAACAAATGAGTGAATGCTATATGACCTTGAATAAGTCACCTTAACTCAACCTTGAACATGGGAGCAGATTAGGTGATCTCACAGGTTTGTGCATCTGACTCTAAGCAAGGATGTGCTGCATTGCTAAGCAATCTACTAACAATTCAGAATGAGAAGTGAAACAGAGTAGAATTCTGATTTGCTCTTGGACAGCTCCACTTGCTTTCAACCTGGGTGACCTCCTGGAAGAGGTGAGAGGGGACCCCACTGAGCGTGGAAGACCCGAGCCAGCCTCCAGAAACAGGCCAGCAGCTGGCACGGGATCAAGTCAGGCTCTGTGGCAAGTACCTTCAACCATCTCCTCGACAAAGAAGCTCTCTGTTCAAAGACACTTGGAATGAAAGGACCCAGTGTGGTCTTTTGAAACCACTGCACAGCCCCCTCACTTAAATAGGACTGTTCTGTACAAGCCTTACAGCATCTGTATCGTGAGGAGAGGTGTTCAAGCATTTGGGCATTCTATTCACCCATTTTAACTTTTGCTAAAATTTCGGTTTTGGAAAGACCAACCACTTGCAGCGCAAGGGCATGATACCTTGCAACTAACACCAGGATTCTGAACAAACACCATGTAGTGCCTTCTATGATGCCAGGCAGCGTCCCAAGCCCTTCACTCATATGGACTCGTTAGTCATCACCACTGCCCTGTGGGACATGTTCTGCTGTCACCATCCCCATCTGACCGATGAGGAAACTGTGGCAAACACAGGTCAAGATCCTGCCCAAGTTCACCTGCTAAGTGCAAAGCCAGGACTATACTCAATGTCTGGCTCTTGCCATGCTCCCTCTAAGGATTCAAAAGAAGCTGGCCGAGACATCTACACATATGAAGTGAAAGATGCTGTCTTATGCTTTTACAAGTGGCCATTTCCCCTTCTTTTTATCCTCCCTTCCTTACCCATCTTTTCCTCACAGAATACAGAGAACCAATGAGAAAGCTAGACCAGCCAGATAGGCCACGTTCTTTTCTTTTTACACTTACTTCATACTACTAAAGTTAAACCATCCAACCTACCCATTCAGAGCTTTCCCGGAAGATTAACTTCCTAAGTGAAGCTCTTCCTTTGGGTTCCCAGGCCGACTTTTGATCGGTAGGCAGTCCTACGGCTAAGCACCATCTGAGTACCTATGTGCTAAGCAGATCTTCAAGCGCGTAGCCCAAGGAATGAAAGTTTGAAACAAAGCTGCGAGAAGGCTTAATGACAAATTCTGGTCCTGCCTCTTCTACGGGTGCTATTCAGCATGGTCATGCTCCTTATTATCTCCAAGCTGCAGTTTTCCCCTGGGGGGAAGGGCCACCGGGGTTTTCCTGGGTATCATATAGAGAAGCCAGAATGACATCCTGAGGACCTATGAATCTGTAGGTTAGTGTAAAAGTCAAGTGCAGTTGTGACTCCAAATTCCTTCTGCCATCCTTTGGAAGACTTAAATGAGACTCTCAGATGGGAGACTGGTATCCTATGAAAACAAGCTCATTATGGCCCAGTTTATTAACACAGTGCCTACAGAGAGGGCCACTCCAGCACATCTGGGATAGTACAGAAGATGCTAAATTGCATCTTACATGGAAAGGCTGCAGGAACCAGTGACAGTGGGAGAAGGAGATTATCATTGTCACAGACATTTCTGGGGCTGGAGGGGAAGGTCATTTAGTTTTCTTTGGCATCACTTGTATTAATGCAGGAATATCACAAGGACTTGAATCAATAACAGGATGAATTTTTTAACATTAGGAGCCGCTCAGAAATAGGACATCCTTCCTGAAGCCTCTAAACATAAGCAGAGATCATATGTTAAACAGGTTAAATGACTGAGGCATCTTATCAAAGGGATTCTTCAAGAGAAGGATTGGCTGAGATCACTTTCAAGGTCCCTTATGTTCTCCAGCCTCTATGATTCCACAAAACTGCTCACTGAAGAACACAAAAGGGAAATGACAACAATCCAATCTAAAAGTCATGCTGAAATTATATTGTCTGGGCAACTATTGCCGTAAAAGTTCTATGGCTAGGGACCACTAAGAATACTGATTGTACAATACGGAGATGCAGGCCAGATGTAATAAAAGAGGTTCCACAAAGAGCCCAGATACCGGAAGGCAGTCTGTAATGCCCATTCCATGCTGTCACTGAAAAGCCATCCCTGCCATCCACCTAAGGTGCTCTAGGTACATTGATGGTCAGGAACTGGCTAATGCAGGCTTTTTTCCAGCATGAAATGCTGTAAGTGTAAAATACTGGCATATGGGGGCCCCTGGGTGTCTCAGTCAGTGAAGCATCTGACTTCAGCTCAGGTCATGATCTCATGGTTTGTAAGTTTGAGGCCCGCATCGGCCTCTGTGCTGAGAGTGTGGAGCCTGCCCAGGATCCTCTCTCTCCTCCCTCTCTCTATGCCCCTCCCCAACTTGCCCTTGCTCTCTCTGTCTCTGTCTCAAAATAAATACACTTTAAAAAATAATAAAAAAATAAAATAACATACTAGCATATCTTTCCATTCCTTGGAAATGTAAAAAGGGGTCTGAAAAATAGGATTGCAAATATTAGTAACACTTTAAGCTGCCATTCAGGAATTTCAGCCCAACTGCTTTGCCCTATTGGCAAACCCCTCCCATCACAGTGTCCAAGGGCCCAAGCAGAATGGCAGGTAAGTCAGAACAAGGAGCCCTTCTGGGATCCACCGAGAGGCAGTGTTCCATACGGCCGTGCCGACCACATGGCCTCCTGAAGCACCGGTGTGACTTACACAGGCGTGCGACCACAGACCACCGTCAGAGACCTGTGGGCAGGCCCCACCTAGGACAATGGGCACCCAGTTTGCCTGCCTGGCTCCCAGCTGATTCATAATCTCTGTTCAGCTATTGCAATAAAAGAACAAAAGCCCAGCTAGAAAGCATTCAGTCTTCGTGCTGATGTTAAGGACATTCAGGGATAAAGGGCTGCTTTGCTTCCCAACTGAGGGCACTCGCAAGACACATTAGGATGCCTATGGTTAATGACGAAGTGAATTAAAGGCCGTTTCTCAGCAGTGCCAATGAATTAATACCCCAGGCCCTGAATGGGGGAGTTATTCTTGCTCATGGTGCTTTCTTCCGGTCGAGGGCCTGGGAGTATTGTCCGGTGGGTGGGAATGTGCACTTGTGAAAAGCCGCCCTGATTTCCCTGTCTCCCGCTTCTGTGCGCTGAGCTTGCTGGGGCCACCTTCGACTGCAAGCACCCTGAAAAGATGACTCAGGGTAGCAATGGCAAGGCAGACCATGGGAAACAAAGATTTTTCCCTCCCTCTGCAACTCTCTTCTTGAACTTCCTTAGGTACTTGCTCGGTGCCAGGTACTGTTCTAAGTGCTTTCTGTGTATTAACTCATTCAATCCTCAAAATTATCACTATCCCCTTTTATAAACAGACAACCTGAGGCAGAAAGAAGTCATGTCTCTTCCAAGATCACAAAGGCAGTAAGTGGTAGAGACAGATCCAGACCCAGGCAGTTGATTACAGTACCTTTGACTGCCTTGGTCCTACCTTCTCAGTGAAAGGGTTCACTCCTAAGGTACAGTGTCCTTGATGCCCAGAAGCTTACTATTGAGACACAACAAGATCTCTATCTTAGGGGTTTGTTTTAGGTACTGGTAGGACATAAAATTTGATGTAGCCATTTGGTGGCAATGATGGGATCATAATTACACAGTGTTGGAAATGACAGCAAGAAATACTGATAAGAGAATATATCGAAAAGCAGAATTTCTCCAGGGGAAGGTTCCCGGAGGCTTGGCTGGTAAGAGACTGCTCTAGGTGGCAGTTCATCCTACTAAATGAGGTACATCCGGAAGGATAGAGAATGGGCTGCCTCCGTGCGCCGGCAAGGCCAGGACCGTTGGCTAAGTCATCAGCAGACAGATGTGCCAGCAAGAGACAATGAGAGTTGTGCTCTCAGAAAGGGATGGAAAAGTCCATGGGTTACAGTAAATAGAGAAGGTGCCTTAGAGAATTCAGGAAGGCAGACAATGGGAAATGCTATCTATATAGAAAATCCTAACAACAATTTTGAAATCATCCATTGCAAAATAACAATAAAACCGTTGCCAATAATGTCAATCACTCTTGTGTCAGGATTGTGTCAAGCCTTCTGTACATGATTCCCTTTACTTCTCACAACAGTCCTGCAAAGTAAATAGTATATTTTTTAAGTTTATTTATTTTGAGAGAGAGAGAGAGAGAGAGCATGTACACTCATGTGACGGGGGAAGTGCAGAGAGAAAGGACAGAGAGAGAGGATTCCAAGCAGGCTCCACACTGTTGGCACAGAGCCAGATGGAAGGCTCGAAATCATGACCTGAGCGGAGATCAAGAGTCAGATCAGCTTAAGGACTAAGCTACCCAGGTGCCCTAGTAAATGGTATTTTGATTGTGTATATACAGAAGCTGAGGTTCAGAGAGGGTAAGTAATTTACTCAAGACCACATAGCTTGAATTATACCTTTATTTCTATAGCTTCAAAGCTGGTATAGTTTGCCTCTGTACTAAGCTATCCAGTCATTTAAAAACTATTGACATTTTTTTCTCCTAATGACATAAATGAATTCCTACTAGTATAACACATACTCTTCTCAAGACATGAATAAAAGCTTACCTGTTGGTACATTTATTTTAATAAATTCAAGAGGATTTTACTACTGTACATAAAAGCATTTAAACTTTTGGAAATTACACCTCTGACTTCTGCCAAAGGCACCCACTCCAATAATAATAACTAATATTTATTGAGTGCTGCTGTGTTAGTCACATTCTAAGCTTTTCCAGGAACTAACTCATTGAATCCTCATGACAGCCCTGGGAGGTAATCCTACTATTCTTTCTAGTTTTACAAATGGGGAAACTGAGGCACAGTTAAGTTAAAAGCTTGTACTTAATAAGGAAGGTAACTGTTAGACAAAATGCTGCTATCAACAGAATCTCCCCCAAGTGCTCTGTTGCCCGTGGGGGTTTTCAGAGCTTTATTGTGATGTCCTGCACATACTGGCTCTTAAAGATGTGTGCAGCTCCCCCTGGCCCCTGCCCCTTTGCTTTGGTTTAAGAACAACTGGGAGAAACGACATAGGTTCCAAAGAATAACCTCACATACCAGGGGCTTCTCTGGGCTCAGGCTGCAGCTGCTACAGCTTCTCTGAGACTAGCCTGCTTGCCCTGAAGGAAAGCAGATGATAAGGGAGAACGCGAGCAAAAGCTGAGCATAAATGGGGGCGCCTGGGTGGCTCAGTCGGTTAAGCGTCCAACTCTTGATTTCGGCTCAGGTCATGATCTCACGGTTCCTGAGTTTGAGCCCCACATTGGACTTCACAGTGTGGAGCCTGCCTGGGATTCTCTCTCTCCCTCTCTCTCTCTCTTTCTGCCTCCCCCTCCTCCTTGCACTCTCTCTTTCTCTCTCTCTCTCTCTCTCTCTCTCTCAAAAATAAATAAATAAACATTCAAAAAAGCTGGCCACAAATGGATGAACACAAAATTGTTTAGAGTTCTCTAAGCAGAAGCACGAGGTGGGGCTTATTAGCCATATTTAAACTACACTGGACAGGCCCTTCAAAAGAGAGATCTGTCCAGCTTTGGGCAGTTGACAAAGTTCTTTTGCGTCCGTCTTCCTGGTTAATTCCCAACATGACTTAGGTAGGGGACAAGCTTGGTTAGGGACCTCTGTGAGAGCCCAGGAATGGGAGCCAGGGTGGGGAGACTCAAGAGTGGTCAGGGTGTGCAGGAGGCACATGGCAGCGCTCAGACCCAAACTGATGTCTTCGCACCCCAAATTCAGATCCCACTTGCTGAGCAGATTGCTTCCCTTTCTCTCAAACAGGAAATGAATGCACTTATCTTACTCGACCTCTGGGCGGCATTCTGCACAGCAGGCCCCTTTAACTTGTTCATTGCACTCGAATACTCGATTTTCTTTGCAATAACATCAAATTCTACGGGTGTTCCTTCTACACCTCTATCAGTCTTTGCTGGCTTCTCCTCTCTTGCTCGATGTTCTCAGAGTTCAGGCCCACACCCTCCTCTCTTCTTGATGTATACTTCCAGTACCATAAGCCATGATGCCCCCTTTTCCCCATCCCACCCTCTCTTCTCTGGCTGGCTCTGTATAATCCAACTGCCTGCTTGGCATCACCACTGGCCACCTCACAGACATCTTCAATTCACCACATCGCAAGCTCATCTTATCCTCTTGGTCCCAAACCCGGTCCTCCAGCCAGATGCTCCAGTCCACACTGGGAACCATCTATGACATCTACTCAGGCACCACATTTACAGATGCAGTCTGCATGTTCTACAGCCCGCATCTCTTTCCAGTGTGTCCCCTTTCCTCAATCCCCCTTCCACCGCCACTCACAGAAACACCACTCTCTCTGACCTGGACCAACTTGGCTCTCTCGTCCACTCTTCCCTCCTCCAATCACTCAACCTTGCAGCAGCCACAGTTTCCTTTTAAAAATGCCAATCTGATTGCATTCCCTTGGTTAACACATGTCAACACATGTCAATAGTTTCCCACTATTTTCAGGGTAACACTTAAAAATCCTTAACTGGGCCTGGGAAGCTGTCTAGATGAGTGTGCCTTGGCCTACCTGCCTGGCATCTCTGCGTGCCCCTCCCACCCGAGTCTTTCAGCTGGAATCCCCAGCAGGCCTCCCAGCCAGGCTGGGCTGCTGTCTCCACCCCACATCTCTCTGGTTGATTACTTAGCTGCCCTTCCTCTCCACCACAGCAGTCTGACAATGATAATGAGTGGTTATTTAGGTGACTATCTGCCCCATGCCTGTTTCCCTCAGAGATCTGGTGAGCACCAGGGCAGACTGTATTCCTGGGGTCCAGCATAGCAGAGGTGTGAATTCATGAAATTTGTTGAATGACTGCCCGTCGGAATAGGAAACATGTTTTAATTCTACCATACCCAGTTGAGCCTAACGTCTTCGAAAGCCCAGCCACTGACATTAAAAAGTTAGAGGCTTATAGGGAATTCACCTGTCAAGACTGTTAGGCTCTCATTTTTTATATCAGCGCTCCACTCTTATTGGCCAATAAGATACTAGTGGTACTTCTTAAAAAATGTTTTTTCAGGCAATAGAACCAAAGCAGTATAACATCTTTCAGCTAGGACTGGTTGTTTCTATAACTGGCTGATGTTATGATGGTCTTGAAGGGCACTAAATAAGACGTAGGTGACTTGAAAGACTTAATGCAATTCTCTGAAGAATGAAACTTACCACCATTGAGCAATTTGGTGCCCGTGGGGTCAATCTGATTATTCTTGTGACTTAAAGATATTCTTCTCCAAACGAAGGCATAGAATGCTCTCAGCGAGTTGGAAAAAAAATGATAAATCACTAAAACCATTCCAAAACCCTTGGGCACAGTTAAGTATCACCACAAATCTGGCCAAGGTTAGTCTGAAAAAATGACCATAGTAAGTGCTGTAGCACTTTAAGGTCATGATTCTTGGCCCCTAACTCTGTGATGGAGAATAAAACAAGAGGGATTTTGTGTAGGCCAAGTGATAGAAAGAAATTTTTATTGAACTAAATAAAAATAAAGGAGGTCTTCTATGTACTTTTCTCACTATTGATGGATTCATTCACCTTAGCTAGGTTCAATCAATTTCCTGGAAATTAGTTATGCATTGTGCTTTATCACTGGTCAAAAGCTGAAAGTCTTATACCCAACCTATCATTGGTCCAAAGTCACGTCCTTTTCATGAGGCTGATAAATGACTACATTCAGTGTACAAAGTCCTTCTAAGAATATGCAGATACTGATATAGAACCTATTCAAATCCACATGGTTACCCATAAATAGCAAAGGACACACAGGGCTTCCTTGGAAACTAAAACTCTGGTAGGAGGTGACATCTGAGATCCCTGGGGAATATAAAGGGTACAACCTACACAGCCCTGCATCACCAGAAGGTCATCTGATGGCCCTTTATTTGAGAATCGAATTGCATTTCCAGGATGCCAACAAAAGCCCACCTGACCCACAATGAAGCTAAATCTGCAAGTCTAACTGTGGGCTTTCACTGCCTCTACATAGTCCAAGCTCCTACTCAAGGCACCAGAAACACAAGTTGTCACCAAGGGCCAGGGTGGCAGACTTGGATGGGGATCCAGCAGGAGCAGGATGCAGGAGAGGAGCCCCTGGCAGCAGAGACAGATATTACTTAGGAGTTCAGAATTTACAGCCACCTCAGTAGTTAGTATTTCTTTTTCTTTGTGTTGAGGAATAGGTGCAAGATGAAGGATCAAAAGATAAAGCTGGTGTAATCTCTTAATGCCCTGTGGTCACAAGTGTTCCTGCTTCTGAGGAGAAGCCAGGGCTCATGTGTGTTGGTGCACAAAGCAAAGTGTCCTTGGGCACACTGTTGCCTTTGGTGCAAGCGGGGACTCGGAGGGTGTGTTCTGTGGGTACATGTGCCCCACTGAGTCTGAACTCTGACCTGCCTCCAATATAGAGGCTCCAGAAAGTGCCACACAAGAAGAGACATGAGGAGGCCTTGGCCATAGCTCTGACGGGGCACACCAGAGCCAGAACCCATTTTAAAGAAGAGCACCCGCTGGCTGGGTGCAGCTTGTTTGCCTTTGCTCAAAAGTCCTTAGGTTCTCAGAGTAAAAGGCCACAGGACCATGGGCCAGAAAAATATGCCTGGCTAATCAGTGGAGAGGCAGAATTGATGCAGTGACAGCTCTTTGGCTCTGGAGTGCGATCTCCTGGGATTGAAACCTAGTTTTCCCCCCAAGCTGTGTGACCTGTAGCAAGTTATTAACCTCTCTGAAAAAAATATTTTTTAAGTTTATTTGCTTATTTTGAGAGAGACAGAGACAGCATGAATGGGGGAGGGGGAGGGGCACAGAGAGAGAGAGAGAGAGAAACCCAAGCAGGCTCCGTGCTGTCTGCTTAGAGCCCAATGTGGGGCTCTAACTCACAGAATGTGAGATCATGACCTGAGCTGAAATTGAGAGTCGGATGCTCAACCAACTGAACCACCCAGGTGCCCCATAACCTCTCTGAAATTCAGCTGCATTATCTTCAGACTGGGGGTTATTGTGAGGATTAAATGAGACAATTCATGTAAAGTGCAGAACAGAGTACCTGTCATATGGTAAATGCTTTGGAAAGCGTTAGAAATCGTTATTTTAGCAACTTGATGAAAAAAAACGTTTAAAGCTCAAATAAATCATATCAGGTAAGAAGGGAAGAAAATACAGATAAAAACAAAACAAAATAACACAATGCATCCTCTGAAAAGACTTTGCATTAATTGAGAATCCAGGCTCAAGGGTCAAAAGTTGTTATGTTAAAATTAAAAAAAAAAAAAGGAAGAAAGTGCACATAAGTGTGTGTGTATGCACAGGCACATGGGCATTCTTGAGTATTTTAAATGTTTTATGGGAGGACAGTGGAGATTTTCTAGGGTTTACATGGTAAGTGTCTTTCACTTGAAATTAAATGTAACAAGTCATTAGGCAAGGAGCCCACTAACTAAGGCATATGGTCAAGGTTTCCAGGGTGTAATGCCTCAGTGAGGTGGTGCCCTTCAGAAATGCCCTTGGAAGGAATAAACCATAAGGAAGGGAGCAGGAGAGGTGGGACATGGGGGCAGAGCCCAACAGGGTACTGCTTAGGTGAGGGGAGAGGTTTGGCCAGAGTCTACACGAGTAAACATGGGCTCCAGCCCACAGAGGCATTTGGTTCTCAGAACCGGCAGACTGGTGGATATGGCACAGCTCTGGATTGGGGGCTAGAATGAGAGGTCCTGACTGACCTAGCTGGGCTGAAGGTGACACCAGGTCTTAGCTGCAAGGGATTTCAATTCGTGCCCAGGAGAGTAACCAGAGGGGGTACAGGCACCTGCACAGCTATACTCTGCGCTTCGCTTCTGAGAGCTGCTTAATTAACACCCGCACCTCCCTTTCCCCTGCCTCTGCCTGCTCCTTCCAAGGTCTCCTTTCCATGGCACCGCAGGGTCTCCGTCTACTACAGTGTCGTTTTTAGAATAGAAGGTGGTGAACTTCAAACTTCTCTTGCACGGAGCATTCTTCACACTGACAAGAAGACAGACTTATAAACTGAAATTGGAACGTGCTTCACTTGCCCACTGATGCTTGCAGAAGCCTGCAAGGTCCTATTGTGAGGGTCGCAGTTCAAGGCTTCAATGACTTACTTCGGGGCTTGTGTGGACATTGAGATCAGATCTCAATGGGTGTGAACACTGTGCACTTAGCGGCCCTGTGATATTGGGCCAATTATTTCAATCTCTTCCTGAATTTCAATTTCCTCTTGGTTAAATGGGGATTGTATGCATTCGGCACGAGAGGCAATGGATATACGCAAAGAGATAATGATAGTAGATGAGATCCTGGATATAAGCAAATAACCTCACCCAGGAGCTGGTGCACAGAAGTCACTTTATAATTGCAACTGTTGGGTATTATTGTGGCTGGTCTGTGTATGAACATTCCAGGGATATATGAGGTTGATAGGATTTTACTGCAAACTGAAACGGAGGCCCTCACCGATTTAAACCAGGGAGGCTGGACCTGGATGTGCCAATTAAAAAGCAATCTGCTCCTGGTGCCTGCAATCCACCAGCCTCGAACTGCCATGGCCACCTGACAGAGCAAGTGAATTGCTGTAAACCGTTAACGAGGAGCAAGACGGCGTTTGGGAAAACTGTAAAATTGCTGCCCCATTATCGTGCAGTCGGTCAACCTTTCATCTGCCATCAGACTTTTCCAACAGCTATGCTCTCAGTTTCCTAACTATCTAGAGGCTTTGATGTATCTCATAAAGGAAGGAGGCTTAACAAACTTCTGTAAGACCACAAGGGTGAGAGCCTCACCCAGGACAAGGCATGCAGGAAGGTGTGGCTGCTGGTATGGTTTTCCACACAGATGACAGCAATGCCTGCTGGTGAAGGCAAGTGTGGCCAGCAAGCTGGAGGACGGGTCCTGGATACTAAAGGTGTGCAAAAGGACTTGTGAAGTGCTTTCCACAGTGTCCAGAGGGGTGACGAAGGAGTATCTACAGGAGGACCCTGCGTTTCCATACCTGACATTTCACTTGCCTGCCTAGTCACTGCGGTCTACTTAACACCTATATTGTACCTCTCCATATTGACTCATTTATTCCTATATTAGTTCATTCATTCCATGAATACTCACGAGGCATCTACCATGTGCAAGGCCCTGTTCTAGGCGCTGGAGATACATGATGGAAAGATGCATCGGGGACGAAAGAGACAAAATCCCCTGTCCTCGGGAGCTCAGATTCCAGCGTAAGACGTGCAAAGGTACATAGAGAGTACGTGTGAAGGTGGTAAGAGCTATGTAAAAATAATAAAGCCGGGAAGGGCAACAGGACATGCTAGAGGGAGGGGGTGCAAATTTAAGTAAGGTGGTCAAGGAGGCTGCACTGAGGAGGTGATATCTAAGTCAGACTTGAAGAGGCTGAGGTCTTTAGCTGCTTTCCTGAAGTGACCACACCAAGGTCACTTCTCACCAAGGTCACGCCCTGGCCCCCTGCCAGGCAAGGGAAGTCCTTGACTGGTAACACCATTCAGGCCTCATCCTCCTTTGCAAGTTAAGGTGTGTGCTCCCAGCGGGCCATGGCCCCGCACAAGGATGGGACACTCAGGAAGCGACCCGGCCAAGAGGCGTGGGCTTCCACGGTCACCCAGGCAGGTGCTCACCTCCTCCAGCCGCCGCCGCTGCTCCTTCTGCTCCTCTATGCGCTTCTGGCGCTCGGCCAGCAGCTGCCTCTTGTGTTCCTCGTTCTCCCGCTGCTGCTGTTCCAGCTGCTGCCGCCGCAGGGCCTCCGAACGCTCCTTGTTGGCCAGCTGGAGCCTCAGGAAGTCCCGCCGCAGTGTGGACTCCCCTGGCAGGTTCAGAATGGAGCTGTGGGCAGGAGGGAGAGATTAGGATCCTGCGTGCGGCAAGGGTCATTATTACCCGGGTCCTGGGGAGGACAGCGGGCAAACAACTCCCCTGTATGTGGGGAAGGGAGCCACATGTGCCAGCGGGGGCTCTTAGACCCTCTGTTAATTACAGTACTCATCCCCAGGGAAACTGAGTCAAGGCTCAGCCTCCTTTTCAGTGTGACTACTGCATACGCGTTCTGTCTCCATCCCTAGATGGAGATGTCACCACCTCTCTCCAGCACTGTCCACACTGCTCCCTCACCCTTGTGACATGCAAAGATCTGCTTCTAAAGGTTTTAATGAGTGTGCAAGCCTTAGGCACTGGATCGGCTGGTTTTCATGTTTAAGAAAGGCACAAAAAAATCCAGCAAATGAAATGAACAACCGGGAGCAGCAGGGAACCTATTTTACTGAGTACATCCCCCCCACCCCCCCACCTCCTCCGTGATTCCCTGCACCAAACCCCAGGAGGCAAAGGACAGGCTGCTCATGTGAAGACATGATGAGCCAGGGAGGGAGAACATTTGAGTCAAGGTCAACACAGAGTAGAATAGGAACCCAAGCCTGCCAAAGTCAGAGAGTTCAAGGCTTGTCTCGCTGCACCAGGATTAAAGAGAAGTGACATGGTTTGTTCTGGAGCAGATGGTGTAGACTTCAACCCAGCTCACTGATTCCTAGATTCTATTTAAGCACCATGGGCTTCAGTTTCCTCATCTGTAAAACGGTGGTTGTGCATCATGTGTATGTGTGTGTGTGTGAGCACGCACATGTAAGAAAGAAAAAGAGGATAGAAAACACCATAAAGCAACTCTCCCCACAGCCCTGGTCTAGGGCTGTCCTATTCACATCTAACTGCATGTGAACAACTCAAAGTTAGACTCTTTGGTTGCACACAGCAGCCTAACAGGGAGGTGGGGAAGGCTCTTGTTTGTTCATGCAAATCTTTTCATCTTTCTGGCAACTTCCACTTGTGATAAACCCATTAAATAACTATTGACCCTTTCTAGGTAGCAGGCACTGTGATAGGTTCCAGTGGATACAGGAGTTGCTCAATGAATGTTCTCTCTAGTTATCTTGTTGTGGGGAAGAGAGACAGACAAATAATTAGATAAGATACAAATAACAATTTCACTTAGGAGCAGGGCTCTATATAAGACAAAAGATGTAATGGCTTAAGAGTGGCAATGGCAGGAGGCCGGGGCGAGAATTAAGGGTTCTGCTCAAGACGGGGGTGATCAGGGAAGAACTTTCTGAGAAGGTGCCAGATGAGCTAACACTCAAATGATGACGGGTTGGTCCCACAAAGAGGTAGGGGAAGAACCTTTCAGGCAGAAAGAAAAGTAAATGTAGAAGCCTGTGGCGGGAACAAGTGCGGCATCTTTGAGGAACCAAACTCCATGGGACTTCCCGGAGCACAGTGAAGGAGAAAGGTGGTCCAAGAGGAGGCCAGAGAGACTGGGCAGACCCGGGAAGGCACATGGCATGGAAGCCAGTAATGGAAAGGTTATAGTCAGGGTAGTGACGTGATGGGATTTGTTGGCTGCTGAATGGACTTCTGTCTGCAGGGTGTGGGAGGGGAGGGCAAGCAGGGCCACCAGCTGGGCTGGCACTGCAGTGGCTCTGTGGGGGTGGGGCGGTGAGGATGGAGGCAGAGAAGCACTTGCTGGGAGAGCTGATGAAGCCTGTTGATGGATCTGGTGTGTGGAGTGAGCAATGCTTGCAGGTTTTGTCTGGCACCTGGACAGTGGTGGTGACGCAAACGGGAGCAGATTTGGTGGCAGTTGACGAGGGGATTATTTCGTTTTGGAGAGCGGTTAGCATGCCGCGTGACTGCCATCAATGCCAAAAAATGACATGAAAAGGCTTTGTTCATGATGTCCCACAGACGGTGCTTGGATTCTACTAACAAAACTCCTCTAAAACTTACACTTTTGTGTAGGACTCTAAACCAAACCCCAAGCAAGAGAACTTATCCACACAGGCCACAAGCTCCGTGCAAAAAGTCAGGACTCGGGGAGCCCGGCCTCACCATGCACACGAGGATGCACTGGTGTTGAGTCAATTGATGTTGAATCAATTAACTGATGTTGAATCAATGTCAGGCGATTTGTGCTGTAGTAGTAGCTCAGTCATAAACTTGGTGTGTGACCTGCTTGCCATCTTTGAGTTCTCACCTCATTTTTAAAATGAGATAACTGTCCCTTTCGAGTTTTCAGGATTTCACAAAGATTAATTACATGTGCCCATAAAACAGGCCTTGGAACATAATCTTCAGTGTGATATAATGACACGTTACAATTATAGAAGCGTTAAGGCATGGCTAGGTCACCCTGCTAAGTGACTCAGTTTAGCAAGTACTAGTTAAAATGTGGCTTCTCAGTTCTCTAGAGAGTGATCAGAAGGG
Organism: Panthera pardus; assembly: GCF_024362965.1. Classification (NCBI taxonomy): domain Eukaryota; kingdom Metazoa; phylum Chordata; class Mammalia; order Carnivora; family Felidae; genus Panthera; species Panthera pardus. Next base: position 94,105,471 of record NW_026526721.1, on the reverse strand, counting down.
CTGACATGACATCTGGGTGAGCTTTGGAAAAATAAAAAATAGTGCACAACCTCTCTGAATGCAGGGCATTTGGTCCTTTGCCTTTGATCGTCACTACTTGACAGACATTATCTCTATGTAGCTAAACTGGGGGAGGCCCATGTAAAGTATCAGATAGAAGGAAAAACTTTCCTTCAGTCTCTGACCTTTAAAATTCCTGTAGCAGGTGAAGAGAAAAACTGGATGGCCCTGTAAGTCCCTCCTTCTTCCTGTAGTTCAGCAATAATCCAGCTTGGGAGATCCGAGTTAACTCAAAAAAAGAAGCCACTGGTTCATTCTAACAGCAGTGGCTGAGTTGGCCTCTTTCCTGGTCAGGTAGCTCCGCCCCAGCAGTATGGCAATTATGCCTCCCAGATCATTGGAGTCCTCTCCTTGGATGGCTAGAGGATGGAGCCCCATATACCCCACTGAGCTTTCTTCTTTTGCATTTTCCCCGATAAATCTCACTTCCCACCACCATGGTGTGTGTGCCTGTCCCCCTCAACTCACCAAACTGCTGCCAGCTGAATTGTCTCAAGGAACAGAAATCCCAGCAATGTGAGTACACTAACCTTAATCATTCATAAACACACTGGAAGAAAGTCAGAATCAATGTCAAGTGAAATTCAAAACGCAGGGATGGTAATGATAAAAGCAGCATTGGTTCTGGGATCCAACATGTGACAACTGAGGTGGGCATGAATGTTTCTATGTAGGGTTCCCCTCTCGAGCATGATTCAATTTCCTGGAAATCATTTCCTCTCAGATTAGACTGTGGTGAAAATACCAAGACATGTGACCAGGACAGTGGCTGCCCAAATGGGCTTCTTAAAGAAAGGTATGATGTAATGAAGTGAATAATTCAAGTCCCAAAATACCACTGAGGTCTCCTGAAAGTCGCAGTTTTAGATACCTTGAGTCTTGTATTACCCAGATAATTGCCTCCTACCCATTCTACACATTACATACGTGAGGAAACAAGGTCTTAGAATAGAGACCATAAATCTTAGGGGACAAGATAAAGAATACGCTGATTTCCACATTTTTGTAAGAGTCTGCCTGGGGAAATTTTCCCAAATTAATGAGTATGTTCATGGGCAATAAATTAAATGAGACCACCTTGCTGGATTCTTAAAAATGAACCTATAAATCAAAAGGAAGCACGTTTCACACAAGCACAACTCAGAATGTGAAAGTAACACTTAGCTTTTGCTCTCCTACCTGGGCTCTCCTGAGTCATTCTCCTCCTCTTCTTCCTCACTTCCGCTGTACTCATACTCTGTCTCATCTAAAGAGAGACTCACAGAATGTTAGTGCACAAAAAGATGCAGTGGCTCGGTCAATCCCCCCCTCCCCCCGCCCCTGACCCTTGTTTTATATATAAGTAATCTGAGGCCCAAAGAGCTGTCATTAATGCTGACCCGGGACAGGCTCCAGGCCTCCTGACTTGTGATTTAATAGTTCCCATCAGCTGGATTCAAGTGCATGGAATTAACATTCAAAACTGTCCCAGCTGACTCTAGATACCTGTCCCTAATGGCTAGTGTTCACATGAAAGTCAAGACAAGGAACTGAAAAATAACTTTTCAGTTTGTGTTAATTCCCCATTATGGGACCACCTAAACCAACTTTTATTGGCCCAGTATTAACTTATTAATCATTTTTTTAAGTAGGAGTTTTATTATGACTTACATGGACCCACAAACTGTCTTTAGATATGTTGATAAACACCAGAAAGAAACTTGACAATGTGTGCTATTAAAAATATAGAGTTGGGGTGCCTGGATGACTCAGTCAGTTGAGCATCTGACTCTTGATTTCAGCTCTGGTCATGATCCCAGGGTTGTGAGACCAAGCCCCTTTCTCCCTCTGTCCCTCTCCTGCTCACACACACGTGTGTACGCGTTCTCTCTCTCTCTCTCTCTCTCTCTCTCTCTCTCTCTCTCTCAAAAAAAGACATAAATGGACCACTGGGGACATTCATTCAATTGCCCATTGGGGACATCCATTTAATTCAGTAATATGTTAAGCAAGTTAATATGTAATAATAAATACGATTGAGTCTGCTTTGGAGGAGATCAGAATCTAATGGGCAAGATGGACAAGTAGGTAATCAGATCCTCCATGATTATGAAGAAATTAATCTTTATTGGGTATCTCCCATGCCAGTCACCCTGCTAGATACTTTACCTATGTTCTTTCATTTATTTTGCGTAACAATACTTTAACACACTTTCAAGTGAAGACACTATCACAAGAGGTTAAGTGACCGAACCAATGACTTATTAATAAAAGGTCAGTCAATCTGGGATTTGAATTTAGAATTCAATCCAGAACTTTTCCAACTTTGAAACTAGTATTCTTTCCAACATATTATATGCTAAAGAGAAGTGCATAAAAAGAGCAATGAGATATCAGAGAAAGAAGCAAAGCCCATCAGTCATAATGAGGGAGAGGGGGGCAGCAAAGCCTTTGAGGAGGAAATGAGCTGCGCGTTGTAATTGTTGGTGGCCCCCTTCCAGGCAGATGGCAGCTGAAAGTGGTGGGAAAAGGACATTCCAAGCAACATAACCACGTGGGTAAGGGTGACAGTATTAAAGGGCATGACATGTTCACAATGAGTTGTTGGTGGCGAGATGTTGGGTGTGAGAAAAGCAGACAGAATGAGTAAGGCCAGCAGGTCTGATATGACTTTCTGATCCTTATATAAAAGTCCTTGCTGAAGACTTTTCTGCGGGGTTTGGGGTATCTTGGAAGAGCTTTTACTTTTAAGCAAGGCAGGGCGTCACATTACTGTTATCTTTTCATAGCTGTGGATTAGTAATTATAACTTTGAAGGTATTTGTGTACCCCTAAAAAGGAACTAAAACTGCAATTTGGTTGGGCTACCACCAGGAGGCAGCACACATGAAAAGAACTAAACCCTTTGCCTTCCATACTCTTCAGCCATTAAAGGGCTAATGAAAAGGAGCCAAAAGCATGATGATGTCAAGTGCATTTTTTTAAAATCACAAGTTAGTTTCAAATATTTAGATATGTGTGAAGTTTTCAGACTACTTATTTTTGAGTATTATGTCACCAAAATGTAAAGGACTTCCATAAAGTGTTTCAATATTCCACACTGAAAGTGTACTTTTCCAAATTTACCTGAAATAAATCAATGGAAGAAGAGTAAGAAGTAAACTGCAGAAATTTTATCTAGAGAAGGAAATTCTAGCAAGGAAAAGAAACACACAATTAATCCAATTATTTCTACTCTCTATGGGAAAACCTGCATTTGTCAGGCCCTTCAACTGTAATACTTCACCAAAATCTGGTCTTATTGTTTTTATATTACTGGCATAAATTAGCATATGTCAACATATCTTAAGGAAAAAATAATATTGGCTTAAAAAAATCATAAATCAATTCTCATAAACTTGTTTGATTGTACCAAAAGCTGGTCTTAGAGCCACTAAGAGAGTATGAAAGTATTACAGGAAGCAAATGAAGTAATTTGATGAAACTGAGCAAATGGAATGAGACCTCATTTGATCAATACTCCTTCTGGGGAGCAGACAAAAATGAAGGCTTCTGATGGCTTTGAGCCTAAACAGAATTAGCTTTCTTAAATTACTATGTAACTGTGGAGCATACCTCCTACCAGGAATCTTACTCTTCTACTCTGCAGAGAAGGAACACATTAAAAATAGTCTTATTTGGGGGCACCTTAAGTGTCCAACTCCTGATTTTTGCTCAGGTCATGATCCCAGGATTGTGGGATCAAGCCCCTCATCGGGCTCTATGTTGAGCAAGGAGCCTGCATGAGATTCTCTCTCTCTCCCTCTGTCCCACTGTCCCTCTCCTCCCTTTTCTAAAATAAAAAAAATAGTCTTATTTTCATAGAATGGGGTGTTTCGAGTCACATTTTAGAGTTTGTGCCCTCCAAATGTGAAAGCAACCCAAGGCACAAGCTTTACCCATTCTACTCACAGGTCAAAGGCAAAGAGGTCATGAGTTCTCAGGAAGTGATTCTGAATAGTACTGAAAAATTATAGGTCAAAAAAGAACTGTCTATATGAGAATAGCTAATATTTATTAAGTATGACTATATGCTAGACATTGTATTAAATATTTCAATGCATTATCTCACTTAATCTTTGTAACAATGCCAGGCAATACTAATTACTATTATATCCCCTCTCCTATTTTAAAGATGAGAAAACTGGGATGAAGTTCACATAACTCTTCAGGGGGTCAGAATTTGTTGGAGAGCTAGAATTTGAACTAGTCTGAGTCTGGAAAAGACAGGCCCATAGAAAAATAAATTTCCCTCTTAGAGAAATTGGCCTTTAATGGTTGCATGTCTGACACACCTCTCTAAAATGTCCCCATTACAATTTTAACTCCCTGGAGTGGGAGACCACTATTAATAAACAGCAGTTGAAAAATCAGTCCTGGAGATTTTTGACCTTGACTTACCTATTTCTCCCATGCCTGGTTCCTCCAGCTTGGGCTGCCCTCCCAGCCCCTTGGGTTCTGACAAACACCCCATCCCCTTCCACCCACTCACAACTGGAGATGGGCCTCCTTTTTTATTGTTTTGTTTTGCTCGGAATTTTTATTTATTTATTTTTCAGTGCTATAATAATTTTGTATTCAATCAAAATTGGCAATGAAGCTTTATTTCCTATTCAGCACTTCAAGTGAAAATAGTTTGATCCTCAAACATTCAGCAATGTATCTTTGTTTTATTTATTTATTTATTTATTAAATTTTTTAACGTTTATTTATTTTTGGGACAGAGAGAGACAGAGCATGAACCGGGGAGGGGCAGAGAGAGAGGGAGACACAGAATCAGAAGCAGGCTCCAGGCTCTGAGCCATCAGCCCAGAGCCCGACGCGGGGCTTGAACTCGCGGACCGTGAGATCGTGACCTGAGCTGAAGTCGGACGCTTAACCGACCGAGCCACCCAGGCGCCCCATTGTATCTTTGTTTTAAATCGAAGGATAGTTGACATACAATATTTCATTAGTTTCAGGTGATGGGCCTCCTTTTTGGCTTCGCCTCATAACCTCCTACTCTGGAGTCTAACCTGATCGCACATTTCCCTGACTCCCTGAGGCCAGCAGCCAAGAAGGAAGCCTTCCCTTGAGCCTTCACTGAGGATTTCCCCTCCTGCCTCAGCCCCCTGCTGCTCCTACCTCTACGGTCTTGACTCCTGCAATGCTTACCACCCACCCCACACACCTGCTTGCACCTCGCCACATTACAGATGGTAGCTGCAGAGGCAAAGAAGGGAAATTCAAATAAAAGGAGAGCACACTCTGTCCTGTGGGGCCCACCACCCTCCAATGCTCCACCTGGCTTGGAAGAACAGAGGAGAATGGTGTTGAGGACAGAAAAGAGGAAAATCATGTCGCCAGTTGTGTCCCACCGTCGGTGCCTGGTCTTCCCCTTTACTCTCCATGGCTGCACGCTCAGGGCTCACCTTACCAGCCCTATACTGCCTCCTCACCGTCAGCCCTCCCCTTTTCTCCACTAACCCTCCTGCCTCCACTCGGGGAGGACTCACTCTGTCTGTCCTCTGGATCTTTCCCTTTCCTCCCCATACCTCAACCTTCCCCAACTCCCCATCCAACCAGGCACAAAGCTTGCCCCAGACCACGTGAATTTTCTGCTTAGTCAGGATGCTAGTTAAGGAAGTCCGAGTCTCTATTTGAACAACCAGGATACGGCCCCAGGACCCCAAGTTTGAACTCATGTTCTTTCCATCGATGCCATGAAAAGATAGTGTGGTAGAACAGCCAGAGCCATAAGAGATAAGAGTTTTTCAATCTATAAAATAAAGAAGTACATTAAATGATCCTCCAGCTCAAAATTCAATGTTCCAAATAGCAAGTCTGGCATCTCTGTGACTATAAGAAAATTCATTCTGACTTCTGAGCTAAATTCTAAATGAGCCTCAGAGCACAAAAACTTAAATGCTGAAGAGTGCCAGTATACAAAAATGTCAACCAAATGATTTTTTTTTTTAGGTTGTCTTCTGTAGATTTTTAGCCTTCAAAACATGAATATTCATTTGAACTAAGAAAATCACTTGTCATATTAAACCACTTCATAGTATTACTCAACATGTCTCTTTGTTAGTGCCTGGAAGAGGTAATATTCCTTACAGTTCTATCCTTTCATGAAGATTCCATTTCACAGGCTCAATCCATTGATGCCTACAGGCTATGAGCTCAGAGGCAGGCCTTCACACTAAAGAATAATGCAGGTCCATCTGAAACCCCCATGGTCACCTCCAAATATATCAAGAGCCCATGACTCGCTCCGTCTTTTGTTTCCTTTGCTGAAATACAAATGTGCTTCTAACCTTTTTCTCCTCGCTTTTTCTTTGTTCTGTCAATATGGTCCTTGAGTTGAATGCGGACCTGTCGTTCATTAGGTTGGTCTCGTATAAATGGATGCTTCATCAATTGTTCTGTTGCTGGTCGCTGGCTGTGATTCTTTACCAAGCAGCTCTCAATAAATGACTGGAATTTTTTTGACCTGCCAAACAAAAGAGATGAACCCACAGATAAAAAGACCATCCAAAGAAAAAGCAAAATTCTATTTCTCCAAAATGCTAGAATAAAAAAAAAAGAAGAGAATAGGTTCAATTAGCCAACATAGGAATCAACCAATCACAAAGTACGTCTAGACCTTTATTAGGCACATGGGGTTCAAAGACATCATCACCATCAACACACAGTTCAGGCAATGTATGGGAGTTACGTGCATAAAAGCATTTTTGCACAGTTTGTATGTAATATCACACAAGAGACCAAAAGGAATGAGAGAAGAGAAAGACCTTGGTGAAAAGTGTATCTGGAAGGTCTATTGTAATGAGGGAACAAGAGCTGAGACTTAGAGAATGAATAGGAAACCGGGGTGCCTGGGTGGCTCATTCAGTTGAGCATCTGACTTTGGCTCAGGTTATGATCTCACAGTTAGTGGGTTCGAGTCCCATGTCGGGCTCTGCGCTGACAGCTCAGAGCCTGGAACATGCTTTAGATTCTGTGTCTCCCTCTCTCTCTGTCCCTCCCCCACTCAAGCTCTCTTTCTCTCTCTCTCTCAAAAATAAATAAACATTAAAAAAAAGAATGAAGAGGAAGTCACTTTCAGGAGAGAGTTCAGGGAGGCAAGAAATAGTGAAAAACCAAGGACTGGGCTGAGCACACTATATGTCAGGGGAACTGAGATGAGTTGTCTAAATGATGCAGAAAATGCAAGCTGGGAGGAGGACATAAAATCAAGCTTGTATAGATAAAAAGGAGTACATTTGTAGAAATGAGAAAGATTCTTATGTGGTAAAGTGAGCTTGGTTAGGCAAATTTTTTTAAATGATAATTTCAAAATTACTTTTGAACTTTGCTCTCCAATTAATAAGAACAGGATTTATGTGTATGTTTGCTATCAACCCAAGGACTTGCAAACTTAGGAACTAAGTTCATATCCAGAAACGAATTTACCTCCCACTAGACAGGCACTGTTTCCTCAAAGATAAACCCCGTGCCTCACACAGGGGAGGGGACAACTGGTGAAAGATAATATACCAAGGAATAGGGCAGCAAGTCCACAATGTGGGAGAAATTAACAGTGGACTTCAGCTATGATTCATGAGTTGGGCATGTATGTTCTTGCTGCATTCCAAGAAATTGTCCAGCCTCATAAATAATTATTTCACAACTATATAGCATGACTTTCTGATGTGCTACATTGGCATCTTGGCACATGATGGGCAGAGACCTTAGTGGAACTCTGGTCACCCTCTTTGTGGCCCCCACCCTGCTCAGAGCAGGTGGGAATCCATTTTGTGCTCTCCGTCGCCCTCCTGTGGAGTGCTGTGGAATAACAGGAGCGGATCCCAGGAGCAAGCTTTCCTGTCTCCCAGCAGACCTTACACACAGAATTCAGGCTTGAAAGCTGTCTTCACCACACAGAACACAATGGTGAACATGTTATTCAAGATCCAAACACAAGAGGGCACTGGCATATGCACCACTCTGCATTTCTGCCTAGGTCAAAGCAGTTTCTCGTTCCATTGTTTTTGAAGGACTGCATTATTAATATTTTTTTCTCCCTACATTTCTAAGCTAAGTTCATGCTTTTACATTATTTTACATAGAAGCATATGTACCCTGCTATGTTTGGGGTCACCGCAGGATCAATCGGGATCGGCCACCCCGTGGCCTGTGGAAAATGGTGACAACAGCGTGGATACTCTATGTACCTCCTTGTATGTCCTTCAGCCTGTAGCCCTGCTTCCTCCACACTGTTGTTCTCCAAGACCACTGGTGTGCTGTTGGTATCCTGAGCACACTTACCTGCCCTCACATGTCTGATGAATGAATGAATGCAGGAATGGTTATCACTTGTAAGTTCCGGACAAATGCTGTAAAATGGCTACCATCAAATCTGTGCTTGTGAGGCACAGAGAGGGAGGTTTGGAGAGGAAATAGTATTGAATATGCTTTCTTTTTCAGGTCCATGAGACAAATCTGTAGAGGCACAATTGTGATATCATCTAAGGAGAGACTTTGCAAAAAACAAAACAAAACAAAACAAAATAAAACAAGACAAAACCATCATGGGATAATGGACTGTCCCAAGGAATAAATAGAAGAGAATGAGATTGACCTGTATAAAGAGATAGACAAATTCCACATGGCGCTTTTCTAGGTAGAAAATCAGTATTAAAAACATGAAAACAAAAACAAATTAAGACGGGGAGCTGTTAAATATTCATGATAAATGCAAATGAAAGCTGTTTTTTCTGCTTGCAACTAGAAGGAAGTGCTTTTTATAAAGTGCTCAGCTATTAATTAGAGGGTGATAAATAAAGAAATCACACCCAGTTTAAAAATGAGATGCAGACTCGATAAACTGTATGTTCCATTCCCCAGTACTGACACCCAAAAAAAGTCGGTGGCATCTCTAGGGTAAGAGAGTGTTCAAAGAGTTCCGCGGAAGCAGCTGTGGCTCACAGGCCACTTTCCAGGATCTCTTCCGGTGGGAAGGAACCTTCAGGAGAATAACCTTGAGCCCAAAGATTGGGCCAAGATGTGTAGAACCGCAACCCTGGCAATGTATCTGACGTCTTCTTCAAATGGAACAGTTTGAAGAGAAAATAATGCTTACTTAAAATAAATCTTCAAAGGAAAGATTCATTGTCTCTTATTTAAGTTAGTGTGACCAAAGAATCAATATGCTTAATTACACATTTAATTAAAAGTAAAAACCCTTCCCTATGTTGAACACCACTTGACTGTTTGCTGAGCGGTCTAATGGGTTTAAAGTACATTTATATAACTTTATTGTTTGAATCTCTGCTGCCGGTAATTTAGTTCTGTCTATTAAAAAAAAATGCCCGAGATTAGTAATACTAATTTCCCCAGGGGTGGCCTGGAGAGATAAATGTTAATGTTTGGTGCTTACAGTCTGAGGCCCTGGTTCTAATACCAGCATCACCAAACACTTTATCTTCCCAGATTTTTTCTGTTTATATATTCAATTGTGTTAGAGGAATTAAAAACGCCTGAAAGATTATTACATTAATCACTGTAACCAGTCAGGCTGAAGTTTCTGATAATTGCAGGACTCCCTAAATGCAATTTGAGCTTTAGAATTTGCATTTTCCCAGAACTACCCTTTCTCTCTAATTTGGGCTCCATCGCTTACTAACTGTGAGACTTTGGGCAGATTATTTAACGTCTCTGTGCCTCAGTTGCCCTGGCTGCAAACGGTGGGATCGTTAGAATTGATCTCAAATGACTGTTGTGATGATCCGATGAATTGCTTCATATAAAATACTTAGCACAGTGTCTGACATGTCATAAACGCCGTATGTATGTTTGCTGTTATTGTTACTGCTATTACTTTCATTGTGTTTTCAACGTCCTGCCACCTTTGAACATCACCAGGCTTAACCAACAGCAGTATCTGCCCTCAGAGCTGGGGGCAGAAACAGAAGTGGAACTGAATAGGTCAGTGTTCTTAAAGGGAATTAATTTCACATATATTTGGATTAGATATGCTCACAGAGTCAACGAGACCACTCTCTCCAAGGAGACTGTGCAAAAAAGGTTAATTGTAAAAGCTGTGGAACAATTTTTGTTTTGATTTCAATGAAGCCTGAAGTCATATTGTCTACTAGCAAATTCAGTTAATTTGAAGTATTTTCTGATATTTGCTTTCTATTATGATTTTATTTAGAACACACATACACAAATAACTTTGTCAGTTCTTAAAGAACAAAAATGCCTGACAATCCACCAAGAATCAGAGCTGTTGTTTCATAAAATAACAGTAGTGACTGTAAGGGGTTCAGGGCTGTGGCTCCAGCAATGAAACCTCTGGGACTCTGGATAAGCCAGTTAACATCACCAGGCCTCTAGTCTTCATCTGGGGCACAAATGGGCCGGACCAAGGAACCTCATGTCTCTCCCCAGTGATAAGCAGTTACGATTTTCCTAATGATCTCAATGAAACACTTCTTTGCCTGTGTGCAATCTTTGCATTTGAAGAGCAAGGAAAAAGAAAAAGACCAGTTGTCTGTTACAGGAATGAAATCATCCCCATCTTTCTCCAGAAACTCCTGCAGGAAACTGCAGCACTGAGTAGGGCAGGGGAGCTGGCCTGCGCACGGTGGGAAGATAAGGGAGGAGGAAATGTGTTGAAGGAGATGGTTCACCCACGTGGGTGGAATCTGACCACGTACAGAGATGGGAGGAAATGGGAGTCCCAACTTATTACGCGTTTGCTGGTGGTGACATGGAGACAGCGGCCGAGAGATGCCTGGTGTCCTCTAATTCAGCTGAGGTTATAATCCTCCCTGAGATCTAATTATCGAATGGCTGGACTGGAGCCCTGACTGCATGACCTCCTTGCCAAGGAGGCCTCTCCTCATCTCACTGACATGGGAGGGAAGGGCCGGGTTCTAGCAAGTGGACTGCTCTCCTTTACCCCACAATGGAAGGGGCAAAGAACCCTGCTACTGCCCTTCTTTCCCTAATATTAAGGCACAGGAAAAAAACTGTTCAACTAAGAGACCAGTATCTCATTCTCTATTACTCTAAGCTGGAACTTCAGAGGCCAGATGGTGCAGGTGGGAGAATGGGGGTTACAAACTTAGAAAATTAGAAGACTGTACAGCCTTGCACAAGGCTCATAACCTACCCAAGCCGTAGTGTTACAGCAAGAGAAGGATGACTCAGAGCATCTGCCTGGCAGGGTTGTGGGTAAAATTAAATTTATATAGACCTTAAATTTACACACACACACACACACACACACACACACACACACACACACACACATTACTGAGTCTACAGCATGCATATATGCCTTATATGTCCTGTATGTTGTAGATTCAGCAAGTTAGGTGGAAATGACCCTCAACTGAATGCATATAATAAAGAGTTTATGGTCCATCTCTACCACAATGGCACCCCCACACCCGCTTTGGTAGTATTTTGATATACACGCTGCGAACGGTGCACTTCATCTGATAATTCATTAGGCAGAGAATAAAAGAACATTTTGGAGTTTTGTTTTTTTTGACGGGTGGGGAGAGGGATCCTCTCCCTTGAAATATAAAAGGAAAATAAATAAAGTTTTCACTTCCTCCCAAGCACTAGGGTGTGTTAAAACCCTAACTGATTTGAAATATTTTTTAAATGTTTATTTATTTTTTTGAGAGAGAGAGACAGAGTGCCAGTGGGGGAGGGTCAGAAAGAAAGGGAGACATGGAACCCAAAGTAGGCTCCAAGCTCTGAGATGTCAGCACAGAGTGCGATGTGGGGCTCCAACTCACAAACTGTGAGATCATGAGCTGAGCCGAAGTTGGACGCTTAACCGACTGAGCCACCCAGGTACCCCATTTTTTCTCTTTTAATTCCTAACTTATTTCAAATCACTTTGGACCTGGTCATTCAGGAAAGTACTCTGCAGTGCTCAATATTCTCACTTAAAAACTAGAATTCTGTGCAGAGAGCTGGAAGGCACACTCCACGTCCCGTGGAGGGGGGCTGCATTACCATCTTATAAAGGCCGGGTTCTGAGTGAGAAAGAGCACCTGAGCAGGGCCTTTGTTTCCCCACTCACTCTCAGATAGCCACGTCGTTTCCCCCTCCCCTCTCTAACAGTGTGGGTCTCGAGCTCCTGACTGGCTTTCCTTTGGAGTCAGGGAGGGTGTGGAGGGAGGCTGGGCAAGATGGAGGCCTGACCTCCTCACTGTCCCTGGACTGTCCCTGTTCCCTGCAGCACCATCAGATATAGCTCCTGTTGTCAAAGGTTTGACTCAGAAAAGTCAGCCTGTATTTTCCTCAAAGTCTGTATTTCTCAAACAAGGCCAATACAGAGTTGAACTTTTTGGAGCAGGGGCAAAGAAAATTAAAACTGTAGGGCAGAGGCTGTTTACTCGCTTCTCTAGCGAGCCAGAAAGGTCAGACAGAGGGCAGTGCGAGCTCCGTATAAGAGGAAAACAGGACAAGTATGGTGGCCAAGTGACCCCCACTTCTTAGTCGGGGAGAGGTGGTGATGGGCAGAAAAGACCACCTGGTGTCACACCTTTGCACAAAAGGCCGGAAACCTAAAGGTAAAGCTCAATCTCCAGATTTTTCAAAGTTGGCAATTAATACAAATGTTCCTGAAACACGGTGTGTGGCCACGCTGTGTTGAGCACACATAACACATGTGTGGATGGCCAGTTTGACTCCTGTGGGTGGAACTCTGGAAACGTCTGTCCAGCAGCAGTTCTGGGAGAGGGAAGGGGAGGAGGGAACAGGCAAGTGAAGTCTGCCCTTTACAGTGTGTGTGTGTTGGGGGGAGGAGGAGAGGGAGGCCTGGCACCAAGGACAAGCAGAAAGCGAGCAGAGGGCTTTGTAGTGCTACTGATGCTTCCAGAGATGGAACTGAGCTGACTGCTCTCCCGAGGAAGTCTGTTCCGGGGAGAAGGGAGGAAGCAGGGCTTCCGGGCCCCACTGATCATGTGCCATACAGGTACCCAATGGAAGGCTGTTGCTGGGGAGAGAATGGCTATCACACAGCGACCCTCCAGAGTGAGAACGAGGAACAGGGGTTGCTCTGCCCCTTGTTGCCAATAGCAACTCTGATGCTCTGTTCTTCTTCTGCAACTCGGGGCTGCCGGCCCCTTCTGGCTGTTTTCCTCTCTTCTCTGGGCAGTATGCCTTTCCCTTGTCACACCAGGGTTGCTATGTCATTACTAGGTGGCTGGTATTAATTAAACTGCTCTCTGTATAGCAGAGGAAAGCTGTGAGTGGGTAAGGGAGGAATATGAGGGTCCCCGTGAAGGGTGATCATGAAGTACTGTGAAAAGGGACAGAGAGGTCTTGAACCTTCATGTTCTAAGTGCCCAGAACGTGCCTCTAGAAAAAGATAGGAGATCACACGTAGCCCAGGAATTGATCCCAGGGCAAGGGTGTATCAAGATCCACCATACATACAGGGGAAAGAAAGGACCAACGGATTCTTGTTATGCAATAATAAGATACAAAGACCCTGATGTAAGTAGGCAAAAAAGTCAAAAGTCCAACATCTGGCCTAACCTGCAGAACTGTGTGTCTCAAACTTGAGTCAACTGTATACTATCAGCACAATTTTTAGCCATATTCCTACACCGCCCATACTAGTATCCACTCGGTATTCTTTAAAAAATTTTTTTTAACGTTTTATTTATTTTTGAGACAGAGAGAGACAGAGCATGAATGGAGGAGGGGCAGAGGGAGAGGGAGACACAGAATCGGAAGCAGGCTCCAGGCTCTGAGCCATCAGCCCAGAGCCCGACGCGGGGCTCGAACTCACGGACTGCGAGATTGCGACCTGAGCTGAAGTCGGCCGCTTAAACGACTGAGCCACCCAGGCGCCCCTCGGTATTCTTCTTTAAATTAGGCCAATTTTTTAAGTGAATCAGTTTATTAAACGGGAAGGTTGTACCACCACCCAACTTAAGAAGCCAATATCACTTGCCATAAAGAGAAAGCAGTGGTAAAAGCAAAACTTACAAATATTTATGCACAGACCAATAAAATCATCTTTGACACTGCCAAGTATGTGTGTGTACTTACAGAACTGCCATCTTAAGGAATAGAAGAAAAGTCGGCCCTCCGAACCAGCTGACTCTCGGAACTATCCCCCTCTCTGATAAGATGTTTTGTGCAGCCAGGAAGGATACTTCTTGAGGTAATAAATCAAAGGGCTTTCATGTTATTTCTGGGGCTCCACTACTCACTTTAGGTAACAGTTCCTTACCTGGAAGGTGTGGTGATAAAGACTTGTGCAAACAGTAGGTACTTAATAGGTGACTTAAGAGGAGTGATAGTATATGGAAAAGCACTCACTAAGTCTTGGTTTATGTTAGTCTACTCATGGAGCCGGACCTACGGATTTGAGCTCATCCAACAGAGCATCACAGGAAACCCTTCAATCTGCAAAACACTGAAGACCAAACTCACCACTTCTTAGACTTCAGGCGAGGTGCTGGGTTCCGGGGAATGAGGAAGAGGGCTCTCATGGGGTGCATGTCACAGAGAGCTGCAAGAGACCAAAACAAAGGGCAATTCAGGTTAGGAGGCCAAATACAGGCCAAGCCCACCCTAGCTGTGCAGCTCATGCTACCGAGTGGCTCCCAGTCGCACATGCCACGTGAGCAGAGTCAGAGGACTACAAAGCTTCTGTCTGTGAAGCACTTAAAAGAGCTGGTGTCTCATAAAATACGCACCTCAACTAGACATTGTTAACATTTCTACTTGTACTTCGTATTTAAGAAAAGTACATTACAGGGCCAAAACCTCTGCTTTGCTATCGGAATAGCCATCGGAGATTCAAAGTAGACAACATCAAGATAACAACTACAATGGAGATGGTAGGTTGTTTTTAATTTGTAAAAGCCTAAGTCATAAAATGAAAGATGAATGGTCTATTTCTTATATACCAAAGGCCCATACAAACGCAATGCTATGTACATAGATTTTTAGAGTAAAAAGCACTAGGCCAGAACACCTTTCTGTCTGTATTTCTAAATAACCTGATGGCTTTTCGGGTTTTATGATATGCTTATCGTTTGTTTGTTTGTTTGTTTGTTTGTTCATTTGTTTGTTCGCTGGCCCCAGAAAGAACAGAGAGATCAAGGCAAAGAGGGTCTGGTAGAAAAGTCATTAAAATATCTCAACTTGGAAACATGGCATTATGGTTTATAGAGAAAGGACTCATGCGTCCTTATTTTAATCAAAATATTTCACAGGTCTATTTTTCAAACATCAGGGGGTATCCTTTCCTTTGTGCCCAGAATATGAATATATTTTCTCTAAAAGCTAAAGGATTCTGTGGGTAGAAGTTTATTTTCAGCCCCCTCTACTACTCATCAAGAATGACAATATGGTTTTCAGACTGCAATATACTATTCTTCTGATTCATAAATGCCTATTAGCATTGTGAATGAAGGGAATTTTGTCATCAAACAATCCAAATCAATCACGCTTACAGATGAATCCTACCAACTCTAGAGTGAGAAATCAGACTATGATAACGTGAAGATAAAAAGTCATATAAACAAAATGACCTGCCATGCACAGACGGGGCCTGTTTTGGTTCGGGTCCCCTGCAAAGCAGACACCAGGGCAGCACTAAGCATGAGAAGGTATTACCAGGGAAAACCCCTGCCTGGAAGGAAGTAGGGATGGAGCCAGGGAAGGCTGGGAGAGTTTTCAGTTTGCTCTGCATGTCTGATCAGAGTGAAAGGAAGAGGCAGACAAAGTAGGTGGAAGTGTGCTGCCTGAGCAAACTAAGCAGTGAAACTAAGGAGTGAGAGTTGCCTACAAAGGCATCCTGTGCCCTCGAGAAAAAGTTCTGTCTTATATCCCTGCCAGGCTGGGTCACTGATGCGGAGGGCTTTGCAGGGCGGTGGGTAGAGCAGTGGCAGCGGAGGCCCCTTGGTGAGTTGCACTTCCTGTAGGGAAGCCTGTGGGGCACATGCTCACAGCCAGCACAGGACTGGTGGAGGCACTCTGCAGTACCAACACTGCAGAGCTCAAGGAACAGCAGAGGTTCCCCAGATAGCCAGAGCCCTGGCCACTCTGCCTTGGACCTCAAAATCTAAACGTCAGTATTTTATTAGGAGGGAGAGCAACTGAGTGTGCAAGTGTCTGCATAAGCCGTGCACTGGAAATCAGTTCTGACTTTTTGTTAAGTTGGAGTTTCTAGTCTGTGTGAATCGGCCCCAGTTTTGCGTTAGGCGAAGGGCAGTTCAAGAAGAAACTACACACTGAATCGGTAAAATACACAAGATCCCCGAGTTGTCTCCCTTCTCTTTCTTGTTTCCTCTAAACACGAGATCTTCACACCGCTCTGAGATGAATGGATTCCTGGTTGATTTAAGATGACTTTGCTTTCTAAATATGCCAGCTCGAACCCACGCCGGGCTCGGTGTAGCAGAAGCAAAGCTACTACAGAGCCTGGCAAGGAAGCGTCGCTCAGTCCCTGCAGAGCAGACCAGCAACAGATTTCACCCAGAGGAAGGTACTTACGGGGAGCGCCTTCTGCCATCTCGATAGCGGTGATTCCCAAAGACCACAAGTCACTCTGAAAAAGATAGAAGGCATAGACACATGCATAAATGCAGTCAACAGACAAGAACTTGGTTAAGCCCGGTAATCGCTCCAGAACTGCCTGTAGAAAAGCCATTCAGTCATCTCTTTACGAACCTATTTTGCTCACTAAGCCTAAAAGCAAGAACAGCTTTTTTCACTCTTTATGGGTAGTATCTCTCACAGTATTTCCGATACATGGTGAGTTTCCAGTAAATGTATGAAAAATGAATATAATGTCTCAAAAATTAATTGATCACCAAAATTTATCTGTTGATTGAACCCTATGTAACTGGTGCTGTTTTAATGCCTTCATTGAGGTAGAATTATCATACAATTAACTGCCTATATTTGAAGTCTATCATTTGCAAAGGTTTGACATGTATGCACCTGTGAAACCGTCATCACAATCAACACTGTAGATATACCCCTCCCCCATGCCAAAGGGTTGCACGTGCTACTCTGGCGTCTCCCCTCCTGCCCTTGCTATCCCCTGACCCAGTTCTGCTTTCTGTCACTATGGATTAGCTGGCATCTTCTGAAGTTTTATATAAATTAAATCATTCCATTTCTTTCACTAACATAATGGATTGAGGTCCAGCCTTGTTGCAGTATATATGAGTAACTTCATTCCTTTTCACTGCCAACTAGTGTTCTATTGTGCGGTTACATTACAATTTGTTTATCCATCCGCTTGTGATGGACGGTGTTTCCAGTCTGAGCTATTGCACATAAAGCTGCTACAGACACTCATGTACAAGTCTTCATCCGGACATATGCTTCTGTTTCTTTTGTGTAAACACCTAGGTGTGCAATGGCTGAATCATATAGTAGGTACATGTTTGTTTAGTCGATTGTTTTAGACCTACCAAAACAGCAATTTCACATGGCTTAACCAAATCAGATGAGGACAAGGAAACTTTTGGGTTGTATCTGCATGTATCTCCAGGGCCTAGATGGGAGCCAGGCAACAGTGGCAGGTGCTTGGTATGTCTGTTGAATGAATGAATGAACAATAGCTTCCATCTTGTAAGTAGACAATATGTAAAATAGAGAGTCTGCACCGTTATATTCTTTCTTATGATGAGACTGACTTTTATGTTCTCATTGGAATTTTCGAGGCTAACGTCTCCGCCCCTGCCTATGCAATCTCCGTCTGTAGCAGTATGCTTCTCCCCCACTCTGCGTCCATGGCTCAGTTGTCTCTGAGGAGCATAGGAAGGAGCAAATCAAAAGAAAGGGAAAACCAGGTTAGGAAACCCCAGAAGAGATGCTTGCTGCTTCAGTGTCCTGGTGGGTGGGTAAGAAAACACAGTGTGAAATTTGGTTCAGTGGCCTACAATCCTGATGAAGACTTTCATCCTCCTTTTCTTTTCAATATAACCTGCATTTTGTATGTTATTCCAAATTCTCTCCCGGAACCTCACTCAGATTACCGAGGTCAAAGTTCAGTGTCCGTGCTATTCCCATCAAACACATGTCAAGGCCACATGAGAGGAGTCACACCTGGAAAAGGACTATGAAATCCATGCTGGGCCATTACCCAGGACTAAACTTCTCGGTATCCGGTGAGTGACACCCAGGTGTGTTCAGTATTTGGACCGAGGCCTGCACATAAAGGCAGAAGGCTTTCTGGGGGGCGGGCCTAGCCTCTTGCCTGAAGTATAATCTGCTTTTAATTATTTATTTATTTGAGAAAGAAAGAAAAAGAGTGTGTGTTTGCATGAGTGGGGGAGGGGCAGAGGGAGAGAGAGAATCCTAAGGGGGCTCCACACCCCAGCACAGAGCCAGCACGGAGCATCATGTGGAACTCAGTCTCAGGACTGACTGTGCGATTATGACCTGAGCCAAAATCAAGAGTTGGATGCTTAAGAGACTGAGCCACCCGAGTGCCCCAAGTGTAATCTACTTTAGAGTAGGTGGCTAGGGCCCATGCTAAGCCCATACTAGGACCAGAAAGGGGTTCTTTTAATGCATGAGCCCATCAATGGGTTCACATGATACAAGTTCTCAGTTCAACTTGGGATATTAACACACCTGCACAATACCACTGTTCGCAGACTGTAGGTCACTTCTCTGCACAGAACACAACTCAAAAAGGCTACTCTTCTCCTTTCACTTTGTTATATTTCAAGATGTATTCAGAGTTGTCATTAGACACACACACACACACACACACACGTTTGCATAGCCCAGCAAGTGACTGAGTTTTCCCGCAGGCTCCTGGCCTTGCGGAGCTAATAAGGAAGGACCAGCCTGCCATTACAGGCTGTAACCGATAAAGTTGAAAACACGGCTCTCTTGTACCTGGGGGTTTATGGTTGATTAACACAGACAATCATTTGAGAACATGACAAAAACACTGAGTCACTCGCTGTGCAGGAGGCATTCAACAGGAAACACAGCAAGAATAGGCTGGAAATGGTGGTTTGTGCTATTCTGATAGGATTTTAATATCTCCAGGTCTTGCTGGTTCTACCATTTCCCTTACATACCCAGAAATCAAGTGTTTCTGTAGCGTGAAATGAAGTACAAATATAAAGGTGGTGGCCAGGTACTATGTCTCTAAGTGCCACGGCAGGGTCACATTTAAATGGCCCTCCAGTCTTGGAAGCTTGAGCTTGGAAGTTTGAAAGACAACTGAAAGCCAATGCATCTGAAAGGAAATGATGGGGTTGGGGTGAGAAGGGCTCCAGGCCAGTTCTCAGATGGGAAAGAAACAGCTCAGAAAACCCAGGCACATGTCCGCCTCTGGGTCCTTGCTCTAGCTACTCTGTCTGCCTGCAGCCACTACCCTAATTAAGTGCCTACCATCACCCTCCTCTCCATTACGTCTTTGTTCAAATGCCATGTTCTCAGTGAGGGCCACTGAATCTCCCCCGGGGCACTGCCAGACCCCATCCCCTTTCCCACTTTTGTCCCCCAGGGAATGAATCACCTTCTAACGTCTACTAATTTACTCATCACTAGTTTATATTGCTTTGTGTTCATTGTTTGCACCCCCTGCCTCCAACACACCCAGACTGGATAAAACATAAGGTCCACAAGGCATCAAGGATCTTTGTTCTGTTAACTGGCATATTCCAAGTACCTAAAGCAGCACCTAATAAATAATTATTGAATGAATGAGCAAACCAAAGGTGCAAACAAATGAAAGATACGTCCTAAGATTGTCAGACTCCTTGTAGATCATCTCCGACCCAGACAAGGGAAAATGACTTACCCAAGACCCCAGAGCAACTCAGCACCAGGTTTGGGGCAGAGCTGGGTCTTCTGCCCCCTGGGCCACTTTTATTTTTTAACTGTCATCACTACATAAAAACCTGAGTATTCATCTTCTAAATAAAATTTATCAGGGGCCCATAAAATAATTGCTCTAAATTCCCACTTTGTCTACAGGGAACTGAAGGTGCTGGTGACTGAATGCAGGTGCTGAGATTCAGTGAGTCACCCCAAAAACCAAGGCTAGGAAACTGGCCTCAACTTCCCAGAGGCAGAGGGAATAGTCTTTTAAGTCTCAGACAGGCCTGGATTCAAATCCAGGTTCCTATCATAACTACATGCAGAGCACTGCTCAGACCTTAGCTTTCTCACTGTACAACACAGGTCACCGTGACCTGCATGCATGCAGGCATCCTGTCTTGCAAAGCGTCTGGCACATAGTAAGCTCAAGAATACGAATTTCCTTCTCTCCTGTTAGGTGAGACTGCCTGTGCTTGCCCAATGCACTCTTGTATTATTTCCCCCTCTTGGGTTGTTGGCTAACCCAACAGGCATTTTCTTTTTTTTTTTTTTTAATTTTTTTTTTAACGTTTTATTTATTTTTGAGACAGAGAGAGACAGAGCATGAACGGGGGAGGGGCAGAGACAGAGGGAGACACAGAATCGGAAGCAGGCTCCAGGCTCTGAGCTGTCAGCACAGAGCCCGACGCAGGGCTTGAACTCACGGACCGTGAGATCGTGACCTGAGCTGAAGTCGGACGCCCAACCAACTGAGCCACCCAGGCGCCCCCCAACAGGCATTTTCAGACCCCATTTCCCTTGCTGCCTCCAGTTCGGAGTATAGGAAAGCTAAACCTGCTTATCCAGACTTCCCTGCAGCCAAGGATGGCAGGTAAGGATGTGACGTAGTTCTGGCCAATAAGACACAGGCACACAACTTCTGGGAGCTTCTGAAACGTTTTGTTCTTCCTGATACAAGTGACAAATACAGATGATGTCCTGACAACTCTTTTCCACTTCTTAGTGCCTTGAATAAAAACATGGTATCTAGAGTTACAGCATCCATCTTGCAACCATGAGGCAATAAGCCAGCAAATGAATTATGACAGGGCAGAATGGTAGGAGCCTGGGGTTTGAATGAATCAATGAGTCACTACACTAACCCTGGACCACCTTCCTCTAGACTACTGATGATGTAAGAAACAGAAGTACAGCCAAAAGCGTCTTTAGTGATAATATGTATACAGCGATAAATTGACGAAACATATTCTGAGAGCAGGAAAACGGAGAGGTCCCAGTTGTTAGGTGAGCCTGGATTTACCCCCACAGGGAGCAGGAAAAGTCAGCAAAGTGAGAGGTTTCTTTTATTCAGTACATAGCACCTCAGATCCCCTCTTAAGTAGCTTTCCCCCAAGTCCCAAAACAACCCCTTCAAACCAGAGGTCACACCATCCCAAGTCCTGTGCAACCTCTGTCACATGACCAGGCCAGAAACTGCCTCTTCTTTAAGGCCTCATTTGATATCATCATAAAGGTCTTTTTTTTTTTTTCTTTTTTCTTTTTTTTTCTCTTCTTTTTTTTCTTTTTTCTTTTCTTTTTGCTGGGGTTCTCTTCTTTTCCAAAAGGAACATTTACATTCCTGACCATCCGTACCCAGCGCTGCTTGTAAGCTATGCTTAACTGCCCATGCTAGACAGCAATAAACGTCCTTGACGGGACTTGTTTTAAGCCTTTGGATACATTAGCAAGTCCCAAAGACACTTCAGAACTTAAATACGGGAGAAAATGTTCCAATTACCACTGGCAAGACAGATCACAGGAGACGAGAAAGGGAAGAGGGAGGAACAAGATGGGGAGAGAGTCAGGGAGAGATAAGTTTCCTTCGTGGCCATGGTGTGACTCATTTTGGCAGGAGCTGGGTAATTCATTATTCTAGAGGCGCTGCTCAGCCTGGCCTGTGGCATGATTAATAGCCCAGTCCTGTGTGCTTTACAGACAGAACAGAGACAAATTCTAGAGCCTCTGAGAAGGCAAGCACACAACTTCTGGCTGCTGGGGGGCCCGCTGGCATGCAGGCAACTTGGACACAGCATAAGAGCATCTCTTTTGGGGCTGGGTTGCTCAACACATGAAGAAAAGAGCACTTGCTGATGGCTGACCCCTTCGCGGCACAGTAAAGAGCCCCGTGTGCTTGAAGAGGCAGAAAGAGCTCATGCAGTACAGACAGACAGACCTAGATTTGACTCAGCTCTGACACAACTAGCTTGGTGACCTGGGGCAAGCCACATAATTCCTCTGAGCCCAGTTCCTTACCTATAACGTGAAGAGAACACCTACCTTGCAGGGTTAATACCAGAACTCAATAAGGTGGTATAGGTACAGTGCTCAGCACGTTGACGTGCAAATACTGGGTATTTAACAAACTCTGGTATGGTTGTCATTGACCGGCAGTTCAAGCAGCACACCTGCATCAGGTAAGGTGGCAATGAGCTCTGGTACTTAAGGTACTCAAAGGAGTCACTGGGATGATGTAAGCTTACGGGAAGAAACGGGAAAGGGCGTGTTCTTCCTCCTTCAGCCCTGTGGTCTCTCTTCATGGGCAGAGCCTACTAAGAAGCCAGATGGAGTGCTAGCCCCATTATCCCAAAGCTCAGGGTAGCAAGGTAGTCTAGACTTGACAAGCAATAGCTCAATGACGGGCACGGCCAGTAGAGTGGACTCTACCAAGATTCACAGAGAAAAAAACAGTCTTCTGTTTTGTGAGTTATTGTTATTGTCTTTGTGGAAATGTTCAAGCTGGAAAAAGGAAATTGTATTTATTGTGTGCGGTCTCTAAGGGAAGCACCTTAATCCAGAGGCAGAAGTTATGGATAAGCGGATTCTGACTCAAAATAGGCAGACAATTAAAGATGTGTCATACAAATATGAGGTTTGAATCTTAGGATACTGCTGTTTTTTTTAGGTTTAAAAAAAAAAAAGGCCCCAAATGGCAGTCCCTTCATATGACACACAAACACAAATATTAACTATCATATGTTGAGTAGCTACCAAGTGTTAGGCATGGAATTAACCCCTTTGTATATGGTAGCTCAGTTTATTCTAATACAACTTTGTCATATACAATTTACTATTTCCATTTCATCGAGGTTCAGGAAGGTTTCAATAACCTCTCTGAGGTAATGGAGCAAATAGGAGGCAAAGTGTACATTTTAAACCACTCCTGTCTAACTTTGAAAGCTTGACTCTGAATTCACTATGTCATACGCTTAGATTCTACATTAAATATAAACAGCCAAGTTGGTGGGTCACTCAGGGTCACCAAGGGTGCTGAAGCATGGGTTGTGACTAATAATTCCATTTCACACATAAAACAAACTGAAAGCGGAAATCTCCAGTCCCTTGTTCATCTACATGTGTTATCTGATGGAAGGGAAAATGTTAGAACAGCTTTATCACCTTCGGCTGGGGACCGGCCTGCAGGCCAGGGGAGGTGCTACTGTGCCTCACTGAGGAATGTCATACAGGTGCATGTGAACACAGAGCCACAAGGGATCTGGTTCAATAGCGATTTCAGCCTCTTACTGGTGATAATAACATGGTGTCTGTATCATCCTTTCCTCCTTCCAAATAAGGGTGGCGCCTTTGAATCTCAGTAGACAGAGGCCAGGCCTTGTTTGAGAATACAAATCTCATGCTGCAGTCTGAATATCGCTCTCTCACATCACACTCTGCGTGGATCTTGGTGACTCCCAACGAGTCAGATTTCTCCTTCCATCCTGCCTGAATAAAGCCAAGTATCTGTGACACAGAAGAATGAGTATTTGCCCTACAGCCAGAGCACAACACTCACCTAAACCCTGGAGGAGACATCTATGCCTGCAAATGATCCACAGCACCTGTGTGCAAAGTCTCATAAGCAGAGTTGAGGTGAATGATACAGAACATTAGTGCAGGTGGGGCCAGAGGATGGGGGGGTGGGGGTTGAGGGGCTATGACATGTCACTGGACTTCTCTTACTTACTAATTTAATATGAATGCAAGGCCAACTTATGGGGTGGAGTGAGCAGGACAGCAAAATATATAAAATAAAAATTTTAAGCTCTCCACCCCCATATCATCCATCCATGGGGCAGGGGTGAGTAAGACTGTATCATGTGCACTATGCTGTAAGCTGCTCTTTGTGTCTGACACTCTGTCTTGGGATCTGTCCACTTCAGCACGCATGCTACCCCATTGCTTAAATGACTGCATGGTTTTCCACTGGACAGATGCTCTTGTCTTTATCCCACCAGTTCCCTATTGCTGAAAATTTGGCTGCAGAAAGCTTTCATTAACGAGTAATTCTGTTAAAGCAATAGATACATAGGACTATGAAATACTTGACAACCCCCATCCAACTGAAATGAAATTCAAATTTTAAAAATAAGAATTTAAACAGCTTAGGAAGTTTGAACCGTTTTATTAATTTTAAATCTTTTGAATGCTTATTATTAAATGAGAAAGCTTCCATTATTGCCCTACATACTTATCAGAGAAATGAAACCTTTCCTTTTGCTTGAAGTGTTTTGACAGAATTTCTGAAAACAAGAAAGAAAGGGCCTCTAGGGGGAAAGTGAACACACCAGGCATATGAGATTCTGGTACTCCTCCTTCGAATAGGGGTTATTTTCAATCAGTTACTTACTGTGCCTGGTAGATATCAGACAAAACTAGATTGCAAAGAAAACCATGAGCTCTTCAGACTACTTTTCTACAGAGGCCTTTATTTTCTTGAGTTGCTGTAGTTTTAGAAAAATTTACAGCAGTCTTTAAACATATCTTAGACAGATAGTAGATGGTAATCTATAAATAATAAAACAATAAAACAAAACTATTCTCTTACATTTTGTTTTCATTTCATTTCATTTTTTTTAAAGCTCATTTATTTATTTTTATGTTGAGAGAGAGAGAGAGAGAGAGAGAGAGCACGAGCAGGGGAGGGGCAGAGAGAGAAGGAGAGAGAGGATCCCAAGCAGGCTGTGCTGCCAGCACAGAGCCTGATGTGGGGCTCGAACTCACTAACTGTGAGATCATGACCTGAGCTGAAACCAAGAGTCGGATGCTTAACCGACAGAGCCACTCAGGTGCCCCAGTTTTGTCTTTATTTTAATTTTTTTTTTTTAACGTTTGTTTATTTTTGAGACAGAGAGAGACAGAGCATGAACGGGGGAGGGTCAGAGAGAGGGAGACACAGAATCTGAAACAGGCTCCAGGCTCTGAGCTGTCAGCACAGAGCCCGACGCGGGGCTTGAACTCACGGACCGCGAGATCATGACCTGAGCCGAAGTCGGCCGCTTAACCGACTGAGCCACCCAGGCGCCCCTGTCTTTATTTTAAAGGAAGGCCCCTGTGACATCTAATAAAGCCTAGTGGCTTTCAAGTCATCTTTTGTTCCAAACATACCCCTAGGTGGAAAGTATCGATAGCACATTAGAGCCCAAAGTGTCGACATAAGTTTCTGAGGTTGGAATATACAGCTGGGTCAAACGGACTACCAGATGCACAGTACTGAACGCCTGAACCTTGATGGGGTTGCAAACTAACTTTATGTGTCGAAAACTGCATGTACAGACCCAGCTTAGTTAATTCTTTACAGGTGGTGGGTATTTAATAAATATGTGCTGAGTGAATGAAGAAATGGTTTTGAAAGGCAACATATTGTCACGTTGTCTCCTGGTGACAGACTACATACCTAAGAATGGTGAAGAGAAAAAAAGGATACAATCTGGTGCCAAGAAAGAAGGAGAAAGATTATATTTACAGAATCACTGCTTCTCTAGTCCACTGTAAAAGTGTGAAATGGTTGAAATAAATCTTCAAAGAACGCTCAAGCCTTCCTTTTTGCCCAGTTTTCCTAACTTAACCCTTTAGTCATGATCCTTCTTGTACCTCTGACAATGACCGGGGAGGCTCATGTTCTTGCCGTGGCTTCTTCCTCCTTTTGTACCACCTGCATTATAACAGTCCTGATGAATTAATTCTCACTAAGGTCTAAATGACTAATATAGTGAACCTGTTCCTCATCAGGATTCCTTATTTTTTAATAAAAGACACAGAAATTAGTCTTAACTTTATTAATGTTTCATTATACATTAATACTTTAATAGTCACATGGACTTTCCAGTATCTCTGAAATCACCTTCTGCAGCATGATCCCCCTGTGGTTACTCATACACCAGGCTGTGTCCACACCTAGAATTATGCATTGGGCTCAAAAGTCTTTTGCTGATTCCAAACTATATTCCTTAGCCTTACTCTGAGGAAAGAGGACCAGAATATCGGTTTAATTCTAAGCTTTGGCTTTGCCAGAAGGAAGTCCTCTTCTACATTATTGAAAACAGTGAAGTCACAGGGATCTATTTTATGTCACAGAAAATAAATGCCACATACAGAACAACTACCCAAAATACTTAAAAGGCTAAGCCAAGGGTAAAAGTTTGAAACACCCTGATTCTCTATGGTATGTTATAAAGTAGTTTAAACTATCTGTGGCCCAGAAGTAGTCTAGTTAGCACTTGTTAAGTATAACTACTGTTTGAAGAATTGCTTATAGAAAATTATGATACACATATCTGGCCTGGGACATATATTTTGTAGTGGCTCCTCTGAAGGGATTTGCAAATTAAATTATTTAAATGTGCTTATCATTAGCAGTTTAAATAAATGACATTTATTTTGGCAAGAGATTAATTTTTAACTTGGCAGCTGTTTTCAGACAGATTGTTGTCAGGTTATTACAGTGCCTAACTTTGAAAGAAGGAAGAAATGTACAGGAGATTATTTTGGTTTTAGACTTTCAGCTTGCATTTCTCCAAAGAGGCAAATAATTTCGTCCATGCCCTACGATACTGGGTCCCAAAGACATTGCAATGTTGGCATCTTTGTGACCTGATTTCAATAATAACCCCACATGTGGAGAACTAAAAATGTTCTTTAAAAGAGGAATTCTTCAAATATACTCTTCAGAAGCTGTTTTGTTGGTAAATTGGAGATTTATATAAGAGCACATCATAGAGGAGCAGGGTAATATATTGGTAATATACTGAAAAGAGATTTGCAAGATGGGGGCTCAAGCCCCAACTCTGAGAAGCCCACTAACTTGGGGGTATACTTGCCA
Source organism: Panthera pardus (assembly GCF_024362965.1). Taxonomy (NCBI): domain Eukaryota; kingdom Metazoa; phylum Chordata; class Mammalia; order Carnivora; family Felidae; genus Panthera; species Panthera pardus. The sequence goes on along the minus strand of NW_026526721.1, from coordinate 94,078,449 downwards.
AGACCTCCGGCCTCAGTTTCCCATCTTCAAGAGAAGGGTATTTGGAGCTGACTACTAAAGTCCTTGCGTGAAAAGTCCGTGCACCTGTGAAACCAGCCTCAGTAGTGTCAGGTTTTGCCCAAGGTTGTCCTGTGGTCTACACAAAGGCCACAGGGTATCTCTTCATCTATTTCCCCTTCTGAAAACTCACAGTTCCTACATTCCATTTGCCTCCAATTTTAATATTTCAACTTTCAGCCACAATTCATGACAATAATGTCACCTGACATTGCAGCTGTCAATGGGATAGTAACCCCAAATTATGTTTTATTACTGGCTAGCATAATGGAAAAGAGGGAGGCTTCTTGAAGAAGGGCACAACTACCACCATCTAGTTAAACACTGCTTTGAATTCATGAGCAAATTGCCAGTTTATGATACAAGGTAACAAGCCACCAATCGAATTTCAATGGAACACTACAACAGGCTACAGAAATACCATAAGGTAGCTACCAACACCCCACTTCATTCTCTCTCATTGAAAAGAAACCTCAAAAATTAAACTTTGAGCAATGGAGAAACGAGGAAGTCTATTTTTAATCAGAAAAGACCCAAGACAACACATTGGCCTCTTTTAGCATAAAAAGCTCTCAGCATATATATCCTTCGCCAAAAGTTTAAACATTAATCAAAATAGAAATCTATTGTTTTTTCAAAGTTTTAATTTAAGTTCCAGTTGGTTAACATGCAGAATATTATTAGTTTCAGGTGTACAATCTATTGATTCAACGCTTCCAGAAGAAATCTATTTTCTAATAAGAAACCAGACTAAGTTCAAGAGAATATAGAAAATGGTTTCAACATTTTTTACAAATAAGCAACCAGATATAATGGGTCAATTCATGAAAAAGATTCTCACTTGAATGTCTTACCATTTTAAATTCAAATAATGCTTTTCAGTTCTCCCTTTGGATTACATAAATCGTAAACCCAGGATTATATAAATTCTAAACCCAAAGGCACATGAGAATTCTCCCACTGCAAGATTCAGGGCAGGATGTGAGACATAGTTTTGAAACAATGAAGAAGTCATACCTTGAAATCATATGTGGCATCTGGGTTTTCATCACAGGCAATAACTTCTGGTGCCATCCAATAAGGGGTCCCAATGAAGGTATTTCTCCTGCCCACTGTTCGATCAAGCTGGGCACTGACTCCAAAGTCCACTATTTAAGAGAAGACAGATGCATGAAGTCAATGTCCTTATATGGTGATAAAATGAATGTGCATTTTTTTTTTACTGTGGCAAAATAAACCCAACATAGAATTCACAATTTTAATCATTTTTAAGCGTACAGTTCTGTGTCATTAAATACATTCACATTGTTGTGCAACCATCCCCACCATCTGCTTCCAGAACTTTTCTGTCTTCCCAAACTGAAACTCTGTACTCATTAAACAATAACTCCTCATTCTCTCCTCCCCGCTCCCCACCCCTGCCCCTGGCAAGCACCATTCTACTTTCTGCCTCTGTAAATCTGGACTACTGTTGGTACCTCATATAAGTGGAGTCATACAGTATTTGTCTTTTTGTGACTGGCTTATGTCAATAAGCATAATGTCATCAAGGTTAATCCGCATGTGTCAGAATTTCCTAACTTTTTAAGGCTCAATAATATCCCATCGTATGCAGGTGCCACACTGTGTTTATCCATTCATCTGCTGATGGGCAACTTGGGTTGCTTCTTCCTTTTAGCAATTGTGAATGTTTATTTTTAAACTCTGTGTATAAATGGATAAAGTATACCAATGAGGAAAGCACAAAATGCTGTATTTGGTTAAACCAAGGGTCTGTAGGGACCAAAAACAGGTGTTGAATAAAAAGCAAGCTTGTTTGCCATAAAAGAGAATACTTAGAGGATACAAAGGAAGTGGTTATGAGCCAAGTTTCTAGAGTCAGACTGCCTAAGTTTGCATCCCATTTCTGCCACTTACTAGTGATGTCACCTAGTGCTAGCAGATCAACCTCTTTAGGCTTCAGTTTCCAAATTTATAAAATGAGGGTGATGGTATTTACATAGAGTTGCTATGATGGCAAAGTGAGAGAAACTATGGAAGAGTGTTGTGTACAGGGCCTGACATAATATTCTCTCAACAAGTGACTGTTGATTAATGATGAGTGAATATTCTGAGGATACATTATCTAGCCAGTATACACAAACATATGTACATGCACGCACGTGTGTACACACACACACACACACACACACACACGCACACACACACACACACACACACACACACACACACACCCTGCCTACGAAATGTATGCTTTTGTTTTAAGCGGGAATTACTCACAAGATGAAAGTTTGGCCCCAAATGCTAACTAAGAAAAAATGGAAATTATGTATTTTAACAAAGAGGCAAGAACAAATGTTTAGGATATAAACACAGGAGATATTTCAATCTCTTTGAAAATAAACAATCATATGGGCAATACCTCCTTTCTAGATGACAAATTGCATATCCTAGAGATAGCTGTCAATCCATGCCCTTACTCATAGACGCCAAGCAGGCAAATGCATGTGGAGATTCTCTACCTTCTCTTCCCACCAGATTGTTGGAAAGAAGCACCAAGGAGAAGGGTTGCCTCACAGATAACTCTGGCAAGTGGAAGTAGGATATCCAGCATGCATACAAAGGAGAATACTGAACACCTATTTTGTGCACGTGCCCTAGGTAATAATGAAGTCGATGAAAATATAATGTAAAACATATGGGAATATAGCAGGAATTCATTATTCTAAATGTGTCTGACAGGATATTTTTCAGTAAACAAATGGGTCATCACTTTCTGTTATAGCAGCAACAAAGTCAACAAAATGGTAAGATACAGGAAACCATTTCAAGGTCAGTCACTTCTAATCTAAAGGGTTTTGCTTAAAAAAAACCTCATTTTGGGGGGCACCTGGGTGGCTCAGTCAGTTAAGTGTCTGACTTAGGCTTAGGTCAAGATCTCACAGTTTGTGGGTTCGAGCTCCGCCTCGGGCTCTGTGCTGACATGTCAGACCCTGGAGCCTGCTTTGGATTCTGTGTCTCCCTCTCTCTCTGCCCCTCCCCCCACTCACTGTCTCATTCTCTCTCTCAAAAATGAATAAACATTAAAAAAATTTTTTAAGAATCTGAATTTTTTTCTACGTATTGATTAAGCAAATGGTTCTGTCTGCTATATTGTATACCAATTCACTCAAGCACTTTTAGAAAATGTTTTGAAACAGACAAAGAAACATTTTCCTCTTCGTTCTGTAGTACACTGACCTCCAAATTCACAGTGAGTGACAAATTTATATTCATTAAAAACAAAACAAAATGGAAAAACAATCAGCTGTTGAAATAATCGTATCAGTTCCCTCAATTCCTAGGCTCACTGGATCTTGTTCTTACCTAGTTTAACCTCTGCATTCTCAGTCAGCAAGACATTCTGCCCTTTAATATCTCGATGAATCACTTTATGCTGGTGCAGATGACTCAGCCCCTGGAGTAACAGAGAGTTGAAAAGGGTTAACAGGACAGAAGCCAAGATGCAAATAAACTAGCTGGGTTGTCAGTGATCCAAAAAAGATGTGAACTCACCCAGAGAGACTTTTGTTATCAGACTCACATCTTTCATATGTGTACAGTGCTGTTCTAAACTAGGCAACTGATCAATATAAACTAAAATACAGAAGCAGTCTTTGCAACGCCCGGTGCTGTATTAATGAACTGCTTGCATATCAGCATTGATCTCAGGTAGCATGGACCCAAGTGGACAATGATGTGGCTCTGGCATGCACGAGTTTCGGCTGATGGTACTGAGAAAAGTGAGGGCTGACTGCATGTGCTGGTTTGTAACAGAGTCTAGAGTCTCTTACAGAAAACTAACCTGATTTAACTAAGTACTCCAGTTTGTTTTTTAAATCAATATCTGAATTCAAAACTTAAAAGTTACATTATAGTGTATAATTTTAACTAAGCACAATGAAATATTTCTCAATCCAGACAAGAAATTTCCCATTGCCTTTAGCTAAAGTGCCTCACATTAAAAAAAGAAAACAGCAATTTCCCTTTCCTTTGTTTGGCATTCATAGCTGTCATCTTTAGTGCTTTATGATATTTATGACTTTGTGTTCATTATATGAAATAATTATGTGGTGGCATCCAAACCTGATTGTGTTCCCCTTCTCCATGAGTTACTCTCACTTTGGCTTCTCTGTGGTCTGAGTTCTAAAAATCTACAGACTTGCTCTAAGTCAGACAAAGCATAACCTAAAATAATCTCAAATTGGTGTCTTAAAGCAAATTATGTTATGCCAACACTTGCTCATCCAAGGTATTTATACTCAGGTATTGCCATTTTATTATTTATACTTTTCTGTCTTTTTAATTTTCCTGCATAATGACAAAACCCTGGTATGAAAAATGAAGTTGACATAAAAAAATTCTAAATATCTGAATTCCCTTGTTGAAAAGACTCATCAGAAGAATATGGATGTTCAAAAAGATCAATGTGTATGTTCAGGAATATCAGTAAACATAAACCATGAGAGTTTGAAGCACTAGCTTGGGTGCTAAAAAATTACCTTTCTTATCTAGTCAGGTTAGCTCAAGGTGGACATCAAGCAGATTAAAATGTTTTACAGCATCTTAACATCCCATGAATTCTTAAAAGAGGGACTGAAGATCCCTTGGCCTCCTTCACTACCAGAGCTTTTGGAAGCAGGTACCAGAGCACACAAGTGAGCCAAATGCCATATTTTATGACATCGTATGATGCATGGAGGGTTATCTCTGAAACTTCTTGTGATTGAGTGTCTCTTCCAATGAGTCACCTTATCTCAAATGCCAGTACCTTTTGGGAGAACGTATTGGAAGAAGGAAGAAAACAGTTTTCACACATTCTACCCGAGCATTGAGGGAGAATCATCAGGTGATGATCCTGCTGTTTTCAGAACCCTGGAGAGCACATGGTGGATCCCCAGGGTTCCCCAGCAGCACAGAAAGGTATATTGCAGAACCAGCCCTGAAGACCCAACAGATTCTTGGCACCACTGGGTGGTCTCGAAGACTAAATAACTTTTCGTGCTTTCTCTAAATGAGTAAAATTGTAAGTCAGAAATTCAAATGAAGTTGACAAAAAGGCACCTCGATCTTTGAAAATAAATGTCAGATTTGAAGGACAGCAGCAGCCATACCTCCTTGTATCCCACTCAAATTTTGTTTTGTGTTCTTTTGCCCACCCCAAGCCATGGAGAGCTTATCCTATGTTTGCTCTTAAGAGCTTTATTTTTTGTGTTTTTCACCTTTATGTCTCTAATCCAGGTGGAATTAATTTTTAAGCAGGATATAAAGTAGGTATCAAGTTACATGTTTCCACACGACTATTCAATTAACCAAGCACTATTTACTGATAAGGGCAACCTTCCCCCATGCACTGCAGCACTTTCTTTGTCATAAATCAGGGGTCCATATGAAGTGCATCTGTTTCTGAATATTTATCCTGTTCCTTTGGCCATCTGTGTATTTGCGTGACGATACCTCATTCTGTCTTATCTACTCAGTAGCTTCATAATAAGTCTTGATAACTGGCACCATAACTCGTTCAGCTTTGTTCTTCTTCTTCAAGATTGCCTTGGCTATTCTTGGCACTTTGCATTTCCATTTAATGTTTTAAAATTCAGCTTGTCAAGGGGTGCCTGGGTGGCTCAGTCAGTTGACCGTCTGACTCTTAATTTCGGCCCAGGTCATGATCTCATGATTCGTGGTTTCGAGCCCCACGTTGGCCTCTGCACTGACAGCTCAGACCTTATTTGGGATTCTCTCTCTCTCTCTGCACCTTCCCTGCTTGCACTCTCTCTCTCTCTCTCTCAAAATAAATAAGTAATTGTTTAAAAAATAAAGCTTGTAAATATCCACAGATACACCTAGAGAAATTTTGATAGGGAGTTCAATGAAACCACGGATCAAACCGGTAAGAAATAACATCTTTACAATATTCAATATTCTTATTTGTGAAATGGTATATACCTCCATTTATTAAAGTCTTCTTTAATTTCTCTCACTAATATTTTGTAGTTTACAGTGTATAAGTCATTCACATCTTTCTATAAATTTATTTCTAAGTATATGCTATTACAAATGTTATTTTTATGGGTCCATTTTCTTTCTTCCTTTCTTCCTTTCTTCCTTTCTTCCTTTCTTCCTTCCTTTCTTTCTCCTAATGTGGTTTCAATTTCTTAATGCCTTCTATCCACCCACCCATCCATCCATTCACAGCACATAATCTGTCTCTCAAAAGTGTATCTTGGGCACATCATGAAAATAGTTTTAACTTTTATTCCCTTAGATTAAGAAGGCAGAGCTTATAAATAAATTATGATTGTGAAGCAGATCTAGTAATAATGCTCAGTAAACGTACAATAGACTCCATATTACTAGCAAGAGATAAATAAACTAGTCTGACTGAACCCTGACCAGTTACCTTCTTCCTGAATTGAGCTCAGTACATATGATACTATTGTCCAGATTGCCTGACTGAGATTAGTGGGCAAAACTGGACAAATATACAGTCTTATCCAGATATTTTGATTGATTTAAGTGACAACATCTCAAAGAATTTTTTTTTTTCATTTAAAATCAGTTAGACGAGGTTATAAATGCTGGAATGGTTAATGTCATGCAATTCGTAAACTATTTTCATAAATGGAAAATTCAAGTAATCGAAAAAGCTCTAAAAAATTCATTTCCTAAGTGAAACCTTATCTCTATGATCTAAAATCATATTTCTAATTGAAAACACCATTGGAAATGGTTAAGGAAAGTCAACCAATGTTAACCCCCCAAATGAGAGTTCACATGGCCTGATCAGAATGACTCTCCCTTCTATTGGAGCAGACCACAAAACCACCACCACTGCCATCATTGTTAGAATAAAGCTTTAGAAAGGTCTACAATACTTTTGTGAATGTCAGTGGAAGGTTGGTACAAAGTTCAACACCTCCCAAGATACTCCATGTTGTCACTTACTCGTAAGATCTCCCTGCAGATGTACGCGATCCACTCTTCCTTCAACGTGTTACCTTTTGTGTTCTTGATCAGGTCAGTGACAGAGCCAGCACCACAAAACTCCATCACCAACTGGCAAAGGAAGCAAACATACCATAATTATAATTATACTTCACAGCTTCCACTGTGTTAAGACAGCATAAGTCATTCCAGTTGGCTGCTTTAGAATGCCAGTCCTGTAAGGAACAAGTGATCGTAAGACAATATATAAAACATAAACCTATATCTTAATTTCTTTCCAAAATGATGGAAAAGAAAGATTATTTTTAATTTTCCAATCTGAAAATTATAGTTGGAAATTGAGGAAAATCTCCATATTCTAAGTATTTTTAAAAACAAGGGCAGATGTATTTGAGAATATCTCTGCAGTTTTATCCAGCAATTGATCTCATCTCTCCTACAAAAGCGGATCATTCTCCTGTCTGAAAGAGCTATGGTTTTCTAGGCAGTCCAACATTAGGACAATAAAGTGTAGGCTGTTTATGCTATTGGTTTGTAAGTGGCACTGTAAGCTGTCAGAGTGCAGACTATCTGTTTTTAATTAACTTCAGCAAATGTTCCCGGGAGGTTAGACACATCAAATAAATTCGATAAACAATAAGCCTTAATTTAGCACCTTTCATCCAAAAAGCTTCAAGTTCTCTATAAATATAAATTCATTACAGCACTCAGCAACTTTATCGAATAGGCAGAAAATAATCCTCTCCCTTATTTAATAGAGAAATAAAGACTAGAAGAGGGAAAACAATCCATCTGATTTTACACTCATTTTCTAGGTTGAGGAAACATATCCATTTCCATATTTTCTCCCTTTTCTTAAAACTTAAAGAGGTCTTCTACAAATGTCATCTTATTAAGTACTTATATATTTTTTGTAATTATATGAAAAGAATTCAGAATAACTAGCAATCAATCTCTGACTAGACACTAGAAACAGAACTAAAATGGATCCATAAGAAATCACATTGACGGTTTTGGCTTTGTCCAAATGTCCATTCCCAACATCAACACCATGGTTGCCTAATAGAAACTCAGTAAAACTCTGAAATGAGTTTCATGAATGAGTTTCCAGTGTGTCTTCTGACTTGTCTTATGATTCCACAAATGGCAGGAAATGCTACCATCTTCTCCAGACTGCCAAGGGAAGTAAAGAGACCTATTAGAAGTTTCTGTAAGGAAATTTGAGAAGTGCCATAGTAGCTCACACTGCAACCTAAAAAGAGTTGCAGAGTTGTCATATATGATAGCCAGGAAGCTATAGGAGACCACAAGATCATGTTAGAAAGAACTCAAGAATCAACTTGAAGAGGGTCTCACTGGCCAACTATGGGATGATTTGAGCATCAATAAAAGTAACACCTGCAACGGCTTGAAACACATTAAATGTGCCTAACTAAATGCATTAATAAACAACCCTCAAAAAGAATATATATAACTGGCTCTGTCTTATTTTGAGACTGGTAAATAAAGGGAAAGAATCAAGAGTTTATACTGCCAATCTTAGACAAGTTTTACCACTGGATAATTAAGTAGTTAAGAGGTAAATTTTCTTTTCATAAACAGCAGGCATTCCATGCAATAAATGAAGAGGACATAAGAGAATTAGAATATTACTATTTCATAGCTCCTAAATAAAAAATTTAAGCACTGATTATCAATGGCTGCTAACACTAAAATAAATAAATAAATAAATAAATAAATAAATAAGAAGTAACCAGACAGGATTTGCCTCTTGATTAGAATAACAACATCACCTAAGAAGTAGCCTTGCCAAAAACAAACAACAGTAAACAAACAAAAAACCGAGAATCTGATCAAGTGTTTAGTTCCAACTGCCAAATTACAAAAAATTCAGAGTACTGAGGAACATGTTACCTCATGGGGACACAATCAAGAAAACCTAGAATAGAAAACTCCATAGGGCAAATGACCCATTTGCTTTAACAAATAAATTGCAAGAAGGTAAAAAGGAGATGGAGGGGATATCTATAGACTTAAAACCATTAAAAAAGATACACCAACAATGTGCAAAGGATGCAACTTATCTAAATACGATTTTTTTTAAAAAGCTGTTAAAATTGTTGAGGCAATTAAAGCTTTGCATACAGACTAGATATTTGATGATACTAAGGAAATATGAGGTTTTTTTTAAAGTGTGATAATGGTACTGTTGTTATGTAAAAAATTCTTATCTTTTAGTGAAACATACTAAATATTATGGATAAAATGATATGATGGTCTTTTCTATAAATGCTGCTGGGACAACTGAATATCCACATGTAAAAGAATGATGTTGAACCCTGACCTCATACTATACAAAAATTATCTCAAAATGGATCAAAGACCTAAATATAAGAACTAAAACTATAAAACTCTGAGGAGAGAATACAGGGGTAAATTTCCATGACCTTGGACTTGGCAATGGTTTCTAGCTATGACAATAAAAGCACAAACAACAAAAGAAAACACAGATAAATTGGATTACATTAAAATTAAAAACTTCTATGCATCAAAGGATATAAACAAGAGAGTGAAAAGAAAACTCCCAGAATGGGAAAAATATTTGTAAATCATATATCTAATAAGAGTCTAGTATCCAGAATATATAAAGAACAGATCAACAACAAAAAAATAAACAACATAATTTAAAAATGGGCAAAACACTTGAATAGACATTTCTTCAAAGAAGATATACAAATAACCTGCAATCACATGCCAAGATGTTTATCATCAACAGTCATTAGGAAGTTGTAAAGCAAAACAATAAGATACCACTCTATACCCACTAGGATGGTTATAATTTTTTTAATAAGTCAGAAAATAACAAATGTTGGCAAGGATGTGAGAAATTGGAGCCCTCATATACAGCTGGAGGGAATGTAAAATGTTGCAGTCACAAACAGTTTAATGGTTCCACACACATTAAGTTAACATCGCATTGCCATATGACCTAGTAATTCCAATTCTAGGTATATACTCAAAAGAATTGAAAACCAAGTATTCAAACAAAAACTTGCATCAGAATGTCCAAAGCAGCACTATTCACAATAGACAAAAGGTGGAAGTAACAAAAATGTCCACCATTGGATGAATAAACAAAATGTGGTATATCCTATAATAAAGTATTATTTTGCTATGAAAAGGAAAGAAGTACTGATGCCTGATACAACATGGCTGAATCTTGAAAAGATTATACTAATTGAGAGAAGGACCAAAAAGGCTCTATATTGTATAAACCCACTTATATGAAATATCCAGACTAGGCAAATCCCTAGAAACAAAAAGATTAGTGGTTGCCAGTGGTTTCCTTTTGGAGTCATGACAAAGTTCTGGAACTAGATAGTGGTAATGGTTGGACAATACTATGTACTTAATGCCACTAAATTATATATTTTAAAATGGTTAAAATGTTAAATTTTATGTTATATATTTTTATCAGAACTTAGAAAAAGAGATATAATGAAAAGATATGTTTCAAAATAATAGAAGGGAAGAAGTGGGTAAGCATATGGATGGGCAGGATTGGTCAATGATTGATGGTTTGGGGACTAGTGTTGCACATACGAGTGTCCATTATATTGTTCTCTTTACTATTGTGTATTTGGGGGATTCTCTACAATACAAAGTTAAAGAAAAATCCCATTGTGTAGCAAACCATGGTTCAATGGTGGCAGGATAGACTGAAGAAACATCCTTGGGTTGAAATATTTTCTCAAGTGAGCTGAATATGTTTGTGCTCCTTTCTCTTCTCAAATCTCATTTTGACAAACACAGTGACCAGACCTCCTATGAATCCTTCCATTGCTCCCATATCAGCAGGAGAAAATGTCCCACCGCTGAGCTCTATTAGGCCACGAAATTATAGTTCCCAAGGAAAGCAGTGGAAGCCCAGTGACTCTAGTCTTTTAAAATTAGATTGGACAAAATACTTTCAAATATTCAGTAGGAAACAATCCTGCTCTAGCCAGGCACTAATGTCAGTGATTTCTATAATTTGCTTCGCTATTCAGCTCTAGCTGAAGGCTGCTGAATTCTTTTCATCTCACTATGGAATGAAATGATTGTTAAATTATGTAATGGGATTTTTTTTAAAAAGAGAGAAAGAAAGGAAGAAACCAGCATTTGCTAGCAACTGGTTCCTGCAGCCACACAGTGACACTGATAATTACTGCCACCACGCAGCAGGGACCCTCCCTCATCACAAGTAACCTCATCACATTAATAAACAGAAACAGGGCTCAACATGCCAAGCCCAGCAGCAATAAGTCAATAACTTCACATCTCACAAGCAAGAAATAATGGATCATTAATATTTTCCCCCAAAGAAAGTTCTTGAAGAGTTGACACTGGGGCAACAATACTTGCTAACATTAACTGAGAATTTGCCATGTGCCGGGTGCTGGGCTTGGTGATTTGCAGCTACTGATTCATTAATACGCCATTTCCTCAATTCCCTTTTCCTTATTCACTTAGAAATGAAGCTTAGTAATGGTCTGCAGCCTTATCCATGGTATATCTACTCATTAAGTAAGCAGAGCATGTTGAAAGAATGGTGCTCTCTCAAGTACTAGTTATGTGACCCTGGGCATGTATGTTCTCTAACCACCCTGGGCTCAGCACCCCACCACCATCACTATAAAATGCAGCGTAAAACAATAAAATAAAATAAAATAAAATAAAATAAAATAAAATAAAATAAAATAAAATAAAATAAAATAAAGTAAAATAAAATAAAGCAAAATGTTTGGTGTGAACACTAAATGTGTTTATGAGTGTAAAGGTCCTAGCAGTCCCAAATCTTAAACTATACTTATTACTTTTTATCTGTTGGTCTGTCTGCATTTTTAAAAACGAGCAACCAGGAAGAGTTTCCAGCTTGGAAGATGGTATCAATAGCTTCCCAAGATCCACTTCAAATGGCTGACAGAGCATGGGGCACATGCATTTCTATAACCTCTATTAGCAAAAGAGCACAAAGAACACATGGCTTTTTTTTAAAGGTTGTATCACATGGCAAGAAAAAAACAGTGGTGCATTCCAGGATGTCGGATCTTTTCATTTGAGGCTGAAGAGGTAGAGGGAAAGGTTTAGAAGGAATGGTACATTTGAAATGCTCTTTCCACACCACTGAAATAACTGGGTCAGAAAATAGAATACACCTGTGTGTCACTTGGGAAAAGAGAAGAGAGGCTGGGTTGAAGGTGAGAACAGAACTAAGCTCAGGCAGGAAGGGGCCTGGACCTGGAACCGTGTCACTGACTAGATATTTAAGAAACAATATAGTGAAGCGAGACCCAATTAAGAGGGAAGGGGTTGGGGTGCCTGGGTGGCTCAGTTAGTTAAGCCTCTGACTTTGGCTCAGGTCATGATCTCACAGTTAATGAGTTCACGCCCTGCATCAGGCTCTGTGCTGACAGCTCGGAGCCTGGAATCTGCTTCAGATTTTCTCTCTCTCTCTTTCTCTCTCTCTCTCTCTCTTTCTCTCTGCCCATCCCCTGCTCTCTGCCCATCCCCTGTCTCTGTCACTCTCTCTCAAAAATAAATAAAACATTAAAAAAATAATAATAATAAAAGGGGGAAAGTGTTGCCTGGATGATTTGGACACGTAGTTATTGTTATCGACACTAAAAAGGTTAACTTTTAAAAACAAAGAGTTTGTTTTTAATGTTTACTTATTTTTGAGAGAGAGAGAGCGAGAGTGGGGGAGGGGCAGAGAGAGGAAGACACTGAATCCAAGGCAGGTTCCAGGCTCTGAGCTGTTGGCACAGAGCCCGACACAGGGCTGGAACCCATGAGCCATGAGATCATGACCTAAGCCGATGTCAGATGTTCAACTGAGTCACCCGGGTGCCCTTTAAAAAAGAACAACAAAAAAACACAAAGTTCTAACATATGTCACAACTTACATGGTTGTTTGTCATGTATTTTTGTCAGTTGTCTTATATTTGTTTTCTCTTAGAGGCTGTGGGGGGAGGAGGCACTTATTATGCCCTCCTCTGTCTTCCCCTCTCCAGGACAATATTGAAGCAAAAGGTCTTAGGTCTCAGCTGAGCCCAGAAGGAATTTCAGAAGCACTGCCTGAGCCAGCCCTGAGCTCACCTCATCAGGAGGGGCCTTCAATATGGAGTCACCTGCTGTGGTCACTTCTTTAAAAAAATTTTTTTAATGTTTTATTTTATTTTTGAGAGACAGAGAGAGAGACAGGGCATGAGCAGGGGAGGAGCAGAGAGAGAGGGAGACACAGAATCCGAAGCAGGCTCCAGGCTCTGAGCTGTCAGCACAGAGCCCGATGCGGGGTTCGAACCCATGAACGTGAGATCATGACCTGAGCTGAAGTTGGACGCCTAACCAACTGAGCCACCCAGGCACCCCTGTGGTCACTTCTAACCTGCACTTTCCAATCCTAATCACCTCTGAAATACTTTTAAAAGGTTTATCCTCAGAACCAACTTAAGAAGCTTAGGATGATTTCTGGGGTCCCTACAGTATTCACTGGTCTGCTAGTTAACTGGTTTTAAGATCCTATATAAGAAACAATGCTTTATGATATTTTAGAATTGCAGGCACTAGCCCCAAACACCTCAACTTGTTCCCCTCACATATCATTAGTCAGTCACTCACAAGAATAACTGACTATTAACAGATCCTTCTCTTTTATAGTAAAAGGAGGAGAAAGAGGCAGGGAGAGGAAGATGAGGGAGCAGGATGCTTAAGGTCTGTCTAAAATGAGAGAAGTTCTGGGGCACCAGGGTGGCTCAGCCAGTTAAGTGACTGACTCTTGATTTTGGCTCAGGTCAGGATCTCATAGTTCATGAGTTCAAGACCCGCATCGGGCTCTGCTTGGGATTCTGCCTCTCTCTCTCTCTCAAAAGAAATAAATAAACTTAAAAAAAAAATTGAAATGAGAGAAGTTTGTACTGAGCAACTGAAGGGGCATTCCAAGAAATGGGTAGGAAAGATAAACTCCCAAGAATTCACAGCTCTGCAGAGGATAAGCATCTTGACCTTGAAGGTCCAGAAACATCAGAAAGGCACAGGATATTTTTATCATGTGTGGCTGGGAATAGCCACAGATCTCATCTGCATGATTTATGAAGGTGTAAACAAAACCAGTACTTTGTTATAGAATGCTGTCTCACTTGTCAGAGGTAGTTTAAAGTCCCACAATATAAAATACACGTGTATGTAAGTACAGAAATTGGCAGGTGTACATATGAACGTGCTTACCATTTAAGCCAACTTACGTAAAAGTAAAGTAAAACTGGTGGGAATTTCAAATTTGGAAATGCATTCATTTTTAAACTAGCATGTATTTGAAAAGAAAAATTCCTTCTACATTATATTTTTAGACTTCAGAACAAGTGCTTGAACTACAAATTCTAAGTTTTGCAAAGACAAAAAATTGAGTCCCAAGGACGTGAAGTCTCTCAAACTTTGTCAATATAGTTTCTGGATAATGAACGACTTTATATCTTGAGAACGACAATGGGAGTTTGAATATACGGAGCCAACTGGTACTTTTAGCGACAAGAAGCCTGTGTAAAGGATAGGCCCACTACAAGGGCTCAATGGTTACCATGTCTAGGGAGAGAGAGCCTCAGAGTTGGCATAGAAGCATTCAGGGAATAAGCAAAGTTAGTTGCATCTTGTATTTGGTTTCTGGTGCTCAAGTTTCTCAGTATGTATGCAAGCTCAGCTGGGGAATTTTTCCTGTTAGGAGTAAACCATTACGTGTCCATTCTGCTCACAGAAACTAACCTTATTAAGGCCGTTGAGAAATGCTCAATGCTGCTGGTCAGAATGTTACAGCCAAATAGAAGAATTTGGGGAAGGGATGGGAAAGCAAGCTTTCAGACAAGTAAAAACAGGAAAAGAAGAGAAAATACTAGCCTCAGAAGATTTATGATTAAGCAGCTTGATAGTTGAGGATTTTGAGAAGCATTTAGGTTAATGAGACACAGACTTTGGTTCAGAATTTATCTAGAAAAGGAACCAGAAGGTTTGTTTAGACCAGTGGCAGAATAACTCTGGGGACACATAAGTTTTCCTTCTGCTCAGGTGAAAAGAAGTTTAAGCACATTTCAAATGAAATTCATTGGGATAAAAGAAGAAATCATTTGTACATTCTTGTCACAGAATCACCCATCGGTTCATAAAAATGGCTCTTTTAAAGCTGATCTCAGGCCCTGTTGCAAAGTATCAAATTAGGTATGACTTTAACTCTGTGTTTGTAACTAAGTAACATATCTCTATAGGTCCTGCAATAGGACAGCTCTGAGACTGGAAGCCTGTTTACAATCATTCCTCCAAATATTTCAGGCACTCCTTCTAGAATTACCAAAGTTAGCCTTTCAAAAATTTCTACTCACAAATAATAAGATTCAATTACTTCTCCAGACAAATGACCTAGGCTCTATATATATGAAGAAAGGAGTTCTTTAGTTATACAAGTGACAAATACTGATTAAAACAATCAAAAAAAATTAAAAAAGGAAAGAAAAGAAAAATAAAGCCTCATTTCTGATGCATAGAACTCAAAAAGGAGAAATATTAATTATTCAAAGGACTCAGCTACAGGTGGCTGAATTTTTAATAATGCTATCTGCAGCATTTCATATTTATACTTTACAACAACCAAAAATGTCAATGGGCATGATCTTTTTGCCAGGCAAGATGCTACAGCAAATGTAAACTCTAGCAGACCTAGGTCTGGAGGCTGTGGCCAACATCACTGCAGATTCTAGAAAGGATCTCTCATTGGTTCATCTCAATATCTTATTTACAGATGATCTTATGCAGGAGCTAGGCAACTAACATCAATATGTGAAGTTTAGCATGTATGGAAGTCACCTGGGAGTGGTGGAATTTCTGGTACAAATTGGAGCAGGCGTGTGCTCCCCAAACAGTTATAACACACTGCTGCTATTGGGGGTTTCAGGCCCAGCATTTTCAAATCATCCTGGTTTTCAAAACTTTTTAAGGAATCCAGACTTTTGCAAGAAATTGATTTTTTCTAATGTTGCCATAACTAAAACACCGCCATCTTATGTGACTAAAACTAAATACATTCACCCAGACAGTACTTAGCCTCTGGGCTGCCAGTTTGAAAACCCAGGCCTATTACTCTAAAGTTACCATTTTTATATGGAAGAAACCAGATGTCAGAGATGCTGCCTCTGCCAATACCAGAACCCAGGTCTCTGGATTCCAGATCAGGTTTCAGCCAACGGTGGCAATGTTTGTCCCCTCAATGCATATATAGTTTTTGAACTCTTAGCTCTGCAAGGCTATACTGTTGCAATCTAATGAATGGCTTACTGAGACATTTCAGTACAGTAATCTGCTGTCTTACTTGACCACCTTACATTTTGGAAACTAATCGGATATTATTGCTTTTGGGGTGCCTGGGTGGCTCAGTCAGTTGAGTCTGTCTTCAGCTCCACCGTTGGGGAATTCCAGCCCTGAGTTTGAGTCCTGAGCGTGCTGACAGTACAGAGCCTGCTAGGATCCTCTGTCTCCCTTTCTCTCTGCTCCTCCCTTTCTCTCTCTCTCTCTCTCCCTCTACTCAAAAATAAATATTATTTAAAAAAAAAATTTATCATTGTTTATAAGATATTCTAGTCCTGGGATTGTGGTAGTATGAGAAGACAGCAAAATATGTATGATTTTGCCTTCTAAGGTTAGAGTATTAGTACTCCTAATAGATGGTACTTGTCCCTCAGTCCCAGTGCCCGAATGGTGTGCAGCAAAATGGAGAGCTTCTCATCACTGAGATGGGGTGGAATGAGACGGCTGTGCTGTGTGACAGAGCTTGCTTGTTTCCAAGAGATCAGAATCTTTATTGAAAGAGCTCCCTTTTTTGATTTCCGGTTCAGGCCCTGAGCGGTTGATAAAGGAGAATTACTTAGCCATTATCAGAAGTAGCTGTATTTCCTCAAAGAGCTGGTACTAAACAAGAGTTTATCTCTACAACAAGACTGATAGAATTCGCACAGATTATAATTCAATCAGACACCTAAAACAGCACATGTGTTGGCTGGTAGGATATGTGCAAAACCTCTAGCCACAACAAAAGAAATAACTGGGGAATATTTCCTGTAGTCTGGATACTGGGAATGCATGTTAGAAAGTGCTGCTTTTGGGAAGCTTGGGTGGCTCAGTCAGTTCAGCATCTGACTCTTGATTTCGGCTCATGTCATGATCTCATGGTTCATGAGTTCGAGCCCTAAATTGGGCTCTGTGCTGACAGCATGAAGCCTGCTTGGGATTCTCACTTGCTGCCCCTCCCCACTCACACTTGTGCTCTCTCTCTCTCTCTCTCTCTCTCTCTTAAAAAAGTGCTGCTTTGGTTGCTACAGGTTACGTCTCTATATAATTCACAATAACATTTTTATATAAATGTAATCCTAACAGAATGCTATTAGTCCAAAGAGTCAACTATCTGTGATCTTTGCAATTGTTTGCTAAAACATTCCCGAAAGTCTTAAGGTACTCCTCAAGGCATATTTCTTAGACTTCCACATCAGTCTTATTAGTAGCTAACTGGTCCTGCTACCCTCTTTGAAAATTGGGGAACTGAGGAATGGAGGTTAAAGATGAAGTCAAAATAAACCCAAAGCGTCAATCCTATTTGGAACACCAACTTTTGATATCAGAATTATTTTTTACAACTTAAAAGAATGTAAAGCTCAAGGGCTTGATTCTAGCATAAGAGAGCTTGGGGTTAGCTAGCACACTGGCTTTATCACTCACCAGCTGTAAGACCTGGGGTAAATTTCTTAACTTCTCTGAGCCAAATTTCCTTATCGGTAAAGTGGGGATAATGATAGATCTAAAGTATAGAGTAGTTGTAAAGATCTAATGAAATAATATGATAATGCAAAAAAAAACCCAAAAAACCCAAAACCATAAAATTTGGCATATGAGAAGCAAGCAATAAATATTATCTGCCACTGTTATTATTAACACAGAATGGCTCAAATTTAGTGAGTCGGAGCCCTTGGAGTAATGATGCACAATCACATTCTATAACCAAGGTCCCACCAACATTGTACTCTGGTATTAATTTCCCATTATGTTTCTATTCTGCCTTTACTTTTCCAAGTTCCCCCTGAGTTTGTTACCAAATAGAAAGAGCACAACTAGAAAAAGAAGATGGCCTCATCCTCGTAAGCATTTCATGGCTTGGTATTTTTTTCCCTGGTAACACAGAAGCTAATGGACGATTACTAGTGGGGATGGTCCCTGCTAGGCCCTCTGTCTTCCAAGCAGAATGTGGGTCCTACTTAATTGCACGTGGTCAAATGGAATGTGAAGGCCTGGCCCTCCCTTGGTGCCTGGGTTTGGGAGAGACCACTACTTGCAGATCTCCCTTTGCCAACCTCAGGAAGGGGATTCGCTTGCTAAAACAGTCTCCTAATTGGCCTCCCTGATTCTACTCTGGCCTCCATCTGGTCTAGTCTCAACCCAGAAATGGGAGAGACCCCTTAACTACGTGGCTCATATTCCATCCCTCCTCTACTTTCAAAACCCTCCAGTGGCCCCCCCACCTCACTCAGAGTAAAAGCTGATATCTTTCCAATGGTCGGTAAGGCCTTGCATGATGTGGCTCCAGGTCTCATCTCCCAGGTTTCTGATCACACTGCTCCCATTGTTATTCTTGGAAACCACCAGGCTTGGAACACGCCTCCTTGAGTCTTCTACAATGGGACTTCCTCTGGATGCAACCCCATCAACCTTTCCCTGCTCTACTAGGCTCTTGTCAGCTTCCAGCACTCTCTACACTTTTCTTACTAACTATATTTATTTTCTATGGTCTGTAGCAGGAGTGTAAGCTACATGTAAGTAGGGGCTTTCTTTAGTTTTGTTCATGGATATATCCTAAGTGTCTACAAGAGTCCCTTTTGTCTAGCAAGTGCTTGATATATATTTGTAGGATGAACAAATGAATGGTGACTGAATAAATGAATATATACACTTGCAGACTCTTGATTCCCAGCAACCACAGCTGTCTTCGTGGGAGGAGCAGCTGGCCAGGGTGAGAACTGGCAGGCAGCAACTGATTCCCAAGAATACGAAATCTCCTGTTCATGCCATGCAGATGCAAACGGGCTTCCTGCTTTCTCCCAGTGCCTATTGGAAAATGGACTGCAGGTCTGCTTATTTAAAAACAATAACAACAAACTTCCAGTGCCTTTCACAGAACTTCAGGCCAAGCTAAATTGTCACATTTCAGGATGCCTGCATTCTGACTCTGCATTCATCCATTAATGAGCTTTGAGGCCCTGGGAAAGTCAATTAACTTCCTGGCGATCCAGCAAAATAAAAGACGACTAATTTTGTTTCCAACTTAAAAAACTGCAGCATTAGGAAAAGGGTAAAAATAAGTGAATCCCTGCTTGACCACTCCTCTCTTTCTTTCAACCAATTTCTAAATAAACATCCAGATTTTAACAATTCACTCTCACAAGAAAACCAACTCTCCTATCTGGCCCATCTCACAGAAGAAGTGATAAATAGTTGGGTGTGACTCAGCTTGTACTATTGCAAGTGATTCCTGAAGGTGGTGGTTCCAAAGCTACATTAATGCTTTCGTTTAATTTGGAACCAGGGCCCTGACCAAACAAAAAAACTCTCTGCAGACAGCATTAAAACAGCTATCATTCTCCACTTGTTATCTGCTGAAGCTTATGGCAATATGGGGTCATTGCTAAAAAGCTAGATTCTTGATGACGTAGAAGTCCTTTAGGAACACAGAGATATTCCTACTTGAATCATCTTATCACTTCCTGTCGAACTTTTAGTCCACAAATAAAATGAACTCTCAAAGTACCTGCAGCCATCTGCTTTGTACTGACATTATTAGCAACCAGGTCTGTAGAAATAATAATCATTTTCATTTACAGTCCAATTATTCTATCAGCCTCGTATGCTCAGCACCTTCCTGGCACTGAGGCCACAGAGATGCAAACACAGTCCTTGCCTCAGATTGCTGACTGTCTTTGAGGAGCAAAAACAGCCCAATGGGGAGCAATTAAAAAAAGAAGAAACAGAAGTGGCTCTGATGTTCAACGTAAGAGAGAGTTTAGAAGAAAAAAGAAGCAGACATAAGAAAGAAAAAAATGTTTTAAAAGTTAAATTAGTGAAAATACTACCCAGATACAAATATCTTCGACACCATTGGTATCCTAGACATCCCCATCATTTAAATAGACAATAGATACATTTTTTCTTTTATTTCCTTTTTCTTCCTTTTTTATTTGCCAAAAATGAAAATGTATTTTATCTAATCATAGTATTTTTAAAAGGCTTTAAAAAAATCCCATTATATAAGTTAATGTTTTTGCACTATAAATATAAATCTACATCATTGTAACTGGCTGATGTGTCCTTTCACACTGTCCTTTAATAGATTTACTTAAGCAATTCCCTATTGGTTACCTTCTACATACATCTTTATACAGTTACCCAAATATTTATTTAGGACACATTCCTGCATATCTATCTATCTGTGTGTGTGTGTGTGTGTGTGCGCGCGCGCGTGTGTGTGTGAATGTTTATCTGTATGTATCCCAAATGCCCTTGAGTAAAGATAAGAGTACCAGCCTCCAATCTTCATTTCCATAAGCAGGGGGTATGAGTGTCCATTCTGGGCATATCATTTAAAAAAAATCTTTGCCAATCTATAAGTTTAAAAAATGGTATCTAATTCTTGTTCTGTTTTGCATTTATATTGTTGGTATGATTATATTTTAAGAACATCTTTACAGGTAATTGATAATTCTTACTTTGCTAATTGCTGCCTCATTCTTAACTCAATCCTTCTTTTAGTTCCATATTTTTCTATTATACCATATTATTTCTATTATTATTTCTAAAAACTCTTCCTCTCTAAAGGCTACTAAATTCTTTCTCATCATATATAAAATATTTTTCCTAAATTAGTTACTTGCATTTTACCTTGTTTTTTATGTTTTTTTGTAATGAGAATCTTAAAAAAAAAATGTATACAGGCAAGTCCATCAAAATTCTGTTATGTGGTTATGCCCTTGCATATATGGCCTCGTTTATCTTTTTTAGTATTACACAGTTATAGCTTTTTTCTCTTACTATTTTTACATTTTTAATTTTCACATTTATATCTACTATACATTTAAGAGGCCACAATTAAAATATTACTATAACTTTTTCAGAAATCACATAAAAATATATAAAATCAATGTGATCATACAAAGTGGGTTTATTTACCCCAAAATACCTTTTTTATTTTAAATTTAAAGATGGGCTTATGGGGGAAAAATATACAGTAGCTCTTTTCACTTCCAAAGATTATAGTATTCAGTTATCAAAATACATGAAAATCTTGTTATTTTTCTGAGCTAACATTATAATATTCTTTTTGTCACCAATTCTGTTCACTGTGTACGTTTTATCTTCTCAACTGGACTACAGACAGATGTCTTTGCATTAAGAGAGTAAACTGAGATTCTTTGATTAGCTGTCCATGAAATAGTAGTTGCTGGATTCACACAATTTAGTATATAATTTGGCATATAGTAAATTCTGTCTAATTAAAGAATTTTGTGTGTCAGACACATAGTAAGAGCTCTAGAAAATGAGTAAGATGGTAAGTGGTTAAAAGGGTATTTTTAGAGTAATTAATCCAAGCAGCAACATATGGAATGAACAGAGATTCAAGAAAGAGAGAGCGAGGTAGGTCAAGTAGAAGTCTACTGCAAAATCTAGGCTTCCACTGAACGGGCCCACATGAAGTTAGCAAAGGAAGATTAAACCAAGACAGCGTTATAAGCCAGCCTGAGAGATAAGAATGAATAAAAGTTTCATGGACAGAAACCACGAAGGTGAGAGGAAGAGCAATCTAAGCAGGGCAGGGATAGGAATAGTGGTTTTGGTAGCAGATATACTGAATTTACCTTCCTTCAGTGGGACAGCTGTCTCACAAACTGTCAAAGATACAGGACTGGGGCACATAGCTAACTAGAAAGGAAAGCAACCATGAGAGTACTTATATGGTATCAGATACTGTTTTAGGTATTTCATTCACAGAACTGGAATTTAAATTTCAGTCATCCACACATTAGCCAGAGATGAGGAAAAGACCCATAGAACTTGGTTAGATTATTGTTCCACCATTTCTAGCTACATAGACCTTGGGGCAATTAACTTACCCTCTTTGTAAACCTAAGTTCTGTCATCTAAGAAATGAGGCAAACTCTGGAAAACAGTATGGCGTTTCCTCAAAAAATTAAAAATAGAACTACACTATGACTCAGCAATTGCACTACTAGGTATTTATCCAAGGGATACAGGTGTGCTGTTCCGAAGGGGCACATGCACCCCAATGTTTATAGCAGCACTATTGACAATAGCCAAAGTATGGAAAGAGCCCAAATGTCCATCGATGGACGAATGGATAAAGAAGACGTGGTATATATATATATATATATATATATATATATATATATATATATATATATATACATACAATGGAGTATTACTTGCCAATCAAAATGAATGAAATCTTGCCACTTGCAACAAGATGGAATGGAACTAGAGGGTATTAGGCTAAGTGAAATTAGTCAGAGAAAGACAAATATCATATGACTTCACTCATATGAGCACTTTAAGACACAGAACAGATGAACATAAGAGAAGGGAAACAAAAATAATATAAAAACAGGGAGGGGGACAAAACATAAGAGACTCTTAAAGAGAACTGAGGGTTGCTGGAGGGTTTTTGGGTGGGGGATGGGCTAAATGGGTAAGGGGCATTAAGGAATCTACTCCTGAAATCATTGTTGCACTACATGCTAACTAACTTGGATATAAATTAAAATATGAATTAATTAATTAATTAGAAAAAAAGAAATGAGACTAAAAAAAATGAGACCATAATAATGTCCCTCTCAAAGAGCTGGAATAAATGACATAATACATAAAAAGCAAACAGTGTGATGCCTAACTCAATAAATGTGGTCACTAGTGGAAAAACCAGAGAACTTAACAACTGGCTTTAGGGATGGCCCACATTAAGGGGTAGAAGATAAAGATACTTTATCTTTAAAATGGGAAAATGGGAAAGAACCTTGAAAACACAATGTTATGGAAATTATGGGGCCAAGAGTTTCAAAGAAGGAGTTACTTAATCCAATTTAGTCATGAGGACAGAGAAATGAACCATTCAGCCCTGGTTGTTCTTCCTGTAAGTAAAGTAAATTTGGGTAGCACTACATACCCAAAGTTGGTCATCCATGCCTGGAGGGTTCTTTTTGATAAAAGCACCATAGTATGTAGCAATATTCCGGTGATGAGAATACTTCTTCAACATGTTAATTTCTTGTTTGATTTCTTCCTCTTCATCCTGTATTAGAATAATAAATATTATGTCATGAACAGCCATTGTGCTTAGTAGGATTCTGTTTTTCGTCACCATCTATATCAACTACACAATAAATTCTTTCTTAAGTTTTATTCTTCTGTGGTGGTAAACAAGCATACTGACTACAAAGAAAAAAAATCACAAGACATCAAATTGGCAATCCTAGAGGCTCTTCTGTTTGTACAGCAAACAGGCATAGTATGCAACCATTTAGAAAGAAAAAGCTCATCCTTTCACCTGGAAAAGATCAAGGTAGACAGACTATTGAAATAAAATTCACTCTCGGCTTCTGGGAACTATGTCCACTGACTACCTATCACTGATCATATCTGATCAGTAGGAAAGATTGGGGAAAGAAAAAAAAAATACAAGCTCTGACATTTAAAATTTGTTAGGTTCATTTTCTTTGAAGCCTACTTTTATTGAAGTAACTGACTGAAGATGATGAAAGTCAGCTGGGTAAGTTCCCTAGATCTGAAGAAGTTCACAAAACAGGGGAACTCATCTCACCTTCTGGAAACTAAACATAAAAAGAAAGGGGGAACGTGGCAGTGCCATGGATGTGAAAAGAGGTAACTCTCCTACAGACTAAGTTTCCTGATGTTCGGGTTTCATTCATTCTGAGTTTCACTTTGGAGTCCATCAACTTGGCCACTTTTGGAGGCCCTGGCACTATCGGTGGGGGGTGCATGTGCTCTCCCATAATTTTATTTTGATATGTACACATCAGTTGGATTTATTTCTGAGATTGGCGAGACAAAATTCCATCCCAGGAGAGTTATGTGAGATGTGCATTAGTAACAATTACCTCTGAGGGTAGGTTGTAACATCACCTTTACCTAAAGGCCGCCTGTGCTGTGTCCCTGTCTGTCCCCTTGCAGCTTGGGCTGCTTGGCCTCACTTCAGTCTCTACATTGTCGGGCCCTTCTGCGGTTTTCCATGTGATGTCTTCTTTCCTGTCCTCCTCTGGACACAGCTTTTACTCATTATTCCTAATCGAGCTTAAAGGGCCCTCCTCAGGATGTCTTCCCTATTTCTCTCAGGCCATGTCAAGTCCCCCCTGCTGTATCTTATCCACCTCCTACACTTCACACAGGCATCATATTTGTTGGTACTGGTGTGGAGATGTGTCATAATTGCTCTTCTACTCGACGCTCTTCATGGATGGTAAGCTCTCCTCTGCCTTCAGGTCTCAGTTCCAGAGTCCCTTCGCCAGCAAAGGTTTCTGATCTGACTTGGTTCTAGCCTCATGGATCATCACATGTGTCTTCCTTTGTAGCACCTACCAGAATTGCAATCTACACTTATCCGTCCTATCATTTGATTAAGGCCTCTCTTTCCCATCAGCCCGTACCAACTGTGAACACAGGAATGGTGCCTGCTTTTGCTCTCTATAGCATGCCCAGCACCAGGCAAAGTGCTGGTGAACAAATACAAATAAAAGAGAGGACACCTGCAAGGACCCTGCTACTACAGTGGCATCGGGGGTACTTGAGAGAAAACAGTGAGGGTGAGATGAGAACGGTGAAGTGCTGACATTTCTTCATCATGAGAAAATAAGTTTTAGTGAAAAACAATGGAGATTTCCAAACCCAGGAGAGTGAAGCCTCTTACATGTCACAAGTCTTAACAAAATCAAAGACTAACTGATCTCAAAATAGAACATACGATTGAGGTGCTGACCTAAGGAGAAGCATGTGGCCCCAACATTGAGGAGGGGGGTCCAGGAGTGAGGGGCTGGGACAGTGGCTGAGGGAAGGGATGGCATCCGATGACCAATGGATTCTTCCCTGCAGCTATGGGAGACTACCTACACATTCACTGTAGCCTGAGGACAGACTGACCTTCACAGACCTTCTACTTGTTGAAGGGCCTCTGTAGCATGCCTCAAATGTCTTACTATGGTGCAGATTAAGGTATTTTAAACTTACCATGTGGGCTGAATAATTGTGGATGAATGCAGGATGTGAGCATATGTACTTTAGGGAAGCCCAAACAGAAGGAGGAAAACAAACCTGAGGGTTTCTGTGAGCAGCCTGGTATCCACAGCTGCTTCCATTAAAGAGGCAACTACCTGGGGCAGTGAAACACCAATCATTTTCCAATGGCAGCCTGCCAATCTCACCTTTGGTCATTCTTAGAGACAAGTTGGTTGTATAAGCATTGCTGCCGGCCTCCTAGGTTCTCAACAGGATGGAGGGTGATGTGGGACAATCCAAGAGGGGAGAAGTATCCTTTTTAAAAATGTTTGTTTATTTATTTATTTTTGAGAGAGAGAGACAGAGGGCAGAAGGGGAGGCACCGAGAGAGAGAGAGAGAGAGAGAGAGAGAGAGAGAGAGAATCCGAAGCAGGCTCCAGGCTCCAAGCTGTCAGCACAGAGCCCGACGCGGGGCTTGAACCCACGAACCGTGAGATCGTGACCTGAGCTGAAGTCGGATGCTCAACCGACTGAGCCACCCAGATGCCTCAGGGGAAAAGTATCTTAAAAAGTTTACCATACTATTAAGAAAACAGTTAAATAATAGTGTGATTCAATATATAATTAAATCCAAAATAAATAATACTGGAGATCGGAATGAAGGCAGCAAGTTCTCCATCACTTTGCGAAGGTAAACTGAGACAATATGAAAATGAAGAAAGCATATGCACGGAGTCAGAAAAATGAGGGTCGGCAGATGGGGTGCATGTTCACTTTGGGCTCCACTCTTTTCTGGCTACATCGCCTTAGGGAAGCAATCTCGCTTTTATTTTTATTTGTATTTTTTGAGTTTTATTTATTTAAGTTATCTCTACACCCAACATGGGGCTCGAACTCACAAACCTGAGATCAACAGTGGCATGCTCTTCCAACTGAGCCAGCCAGGCATCCCTAACCTAACTTTCAGCACTTAAGTTTTCTCATCTAGAATTACATACAGATTTATAATAGTATTGTATTATATGCCCAGTCTTTTGTGATATTTGAACGAAGTATGTTTGAGTTATAAATGCAAAATAAACACTGTTATTAATCTTGTCAACCAAAAAAATAAATACATAACAAGGGTGGAAGGGCAAGAATGGAAGTATCTTGAATTTTAGTTTAAACTGCACTGTTTCCAAACACAATTATGGGACCACTGTGGGTCATGGTTATGGAGCTCTAGCATAGAACCTTGATTTGGAGGTTATGTGACCTTGTAGGTGGGCATGCATTTTATCAGGCCTTCAGGGCTACGGTTTATCCTGATTTCTAGTCTAGGGCAACGGTGGCAGCAAGTTAGGCAGTGGAACTGAAAAGCACACACGTACTAGTAACTATGAGAACTTATTCAACCATTCCATAAGCAGTCTACCCTCTCACAACACAGCTCATTGAAAAGGATGAGGTTACGATGGTTTCAAAAAGACAAAGATAACAACCGAGGCTAGAATTAGATTTCAAAGCTGTAAGAAAAGGATGTCTTCTGTTTTGTAAATGGGTTATTCTTATGTCTGAAGAATTAAGCAAAAGGATCAAGCTCACTGGGAAACAAATGAAAAAAAAAAAGTAATGGTACTAAATTGTTACAAATTTTACAAGGGAATAATTTTTAAAAGCCAAGTCCAGGATACTGGGAAGAACTATTACTTCAGTACTGATACTGCAAAATCTAGTCCAAGCTGATTCATTATGTACCCTCAGGCATTGCATAGATACTCTCTGGGTATCAGCCATTTTCACCTGTGATTGAAAATAAGAATATCTATTTAAGCTGCCTCTCAGGGCTTGGAAAAAACTAAGTGCTTATTTAAGCATAGCTTTATTGTCAAAAGAAAGAAGATTGCTTTTTTCACAAGATCATGGGAATCTACTTATTGCTTAGTATTTGTGGTAGACTTGGACTGGGAGGGAGACAGAGAGGGAGTAGAAAGTAGAAAGTAGAAAGTAGAAAGTAGAAAGTAGAAAGTAGAAAGAAAGGGAGTCCATTAGTTCTTCTTTTTGTCTCTGGGCTCTGCCATGTGACCTGCTCTGGCCAATGGAACATTAGTAAATGTGCCCTAGCAGAGGCTGGAAAAGTACCTGTGCACTGGGGCATGCTCTCTCTTATTGCTGGCAGACAACTCTTCCATGTGAGAAGAAAGTGGTTTTCACATGCAAGGAAATGGATGCGTCCAGGAGATGCTTTTAAGCCACTGACTGCCTCTAATGATGATATCATATAACAATATGATACCAGGGTTATAAAACATAGCCAAAGCCAACCTCCACTATGTCCCAGAAACTGTGTGTGTTATCTTATTTCATACTCAAAACAGCTCTATTAAGTAGATGATTTAACGATCCCATTTTACAAGTGAGGAAAATGAATTTCACAGAGGTTAAGTAACCCCCAAGTTCATTCGTATTTTAAATGTCAGAGCTAAGATTCAAAGCAAGATTCCTCTGACTCCAAAGCCAGTGCTCTTAATTCTCTACTGAAAACTCCAGTTACCCATGGTGATAAAACAAAAGCTGCTAATCATGAAAGAAGTGTCTGGGAACATTTCAAGCCAGGGATGAAGAGAAACGCGCCTTTGGTCCTCCAATTAAAGAAGCTTGTTAGCACACATTAGTATTTGCTTATGAATGATATCAAGGGATAAAAGAGGGATTTTAAGTTGCATATTTAATACATGGGGAATATACTTTAAGCACCTACACTATGCTAGGATTTAAAAATGGAATTAATAAGGCATTTAATATTAGTGTGCTCTATAACAAAGAGTTTGACCAACATTTAGCTCTCAATCCATGGAACAAGAGTAAAACTGCATAACTTATAATAATCCAAGGGACGGGTCAGTTTCAATTCAGAAGTATGAGATGTATAGACTCCGAAGTGCCACTACACCCTAGCATATGGGCATCAGGTAGAACCACTTCTGCTCCTGCTCAACCAGTCCTGCTTTCCATAGCACTTGTTGGCATTAGGCAGTTGTTTGTGTTAATTTTCCTATCATTCTCAACTCAACTGTTGACAGAATATGACACGAAGTTGAAGATAATTTATTGTTAAAGAATCAGAGACTATTAGAATTTAAAGGGGTTGTTGACATTTTCCAGAATGTACATTTTAAAATAATTTGTAATAGTGAAATCCTTTCCTCCAATAGAAATTTGATTCAGGATGCCAACAAATATAGCATCAACAAAAACTAGACTTTTAAAATCAGTAACATTTATTTTTGTGAGTGTAACTATGTGATATCTAGTTATAAAATTAATCAATGACAACAAAGAAGCTGTTTGAGTGAATACGTTAGATGTTTGAAAGAAATATAAAGTCCCATATCAGCTTCAGTATCTCATTAATTTTCAGTTTTGTTTTGTTTCCAAGGCATAGAAAAAACAAGATAAGTAATTGCAAATTTCTCTTTTTAAAGAGAAAACTCTGAAATTTCAGTGGAAATTCTTCTTCCTGAATGAAATTGTGCACACAAACGGAGTAACTTAGCAGTACAAATTAAGAGGCTGCCATTTTCCAGTGTGTTTGTTGGTATATAACATACAGTTTGAGGTTTGTTTTATCACAGTTTATTAAACATGAATATATAATAAAAATTAGATAATATTTAAGCATGTACGGATCTTGTAAGATTATCTCAAGGTGGGGTTATGCACCTGTAAACTGTATTTTTATACATTGAAGGAAACAAACCCAGAATGGTCCAATGACCTTAGCCTTGAGAGAACTGGGACTTTGCCTTGACATTCTGTAGGCAGTGCCTGGATTTGCTGTATATGTTAGTCTTAAGCTAATGAATTCATTCAATAAACATTTAACTGCCTACTATACCCCAGGCACAATGCTAAATGCTAATAATATAATAATACAACAATGGGCACCATGGATTCAAGCTCTGCCACAATGAAACTTAACTATAGGCTAGTGGGGAACACTGATGGAAATCAAAGAATGACACAGATGCATGAACAGTTACAAACAGGAGAGGTATGGATAGCTAATCTAATTGGAGGCATCAGGGGAGACAGCACCAAGAATTTCAAGTTTGGGCTGAATTCTGAAGGCCTTGTCGGGGGCACCCAGTTGGGAAGAAAGGAAAAAAGTGTGACATGGTGTGACTATGGAGGGAACCAATTTTCGTGCAGAAAAATAGTGACTGCCAAAGCCCTATAGATGGAAGGGGTATGGCATGTTGTCTTCTATAGGAATTGTTGGTACCATGGAGAGAAAAAGGAAAGATGTCGGTAAGAGACACTGTGATAATAATATGCACTGAACATAGTGTTCTACATATGGTTCTCAAAAACTTTCTTTATAAATAACTATGCTTACTTCTCATACAAACTTTATAAGAGAGGGGGTGTGATCCACAAGGCAAGGTTAAGCAACATGCTCAGGGTAAGGGAGCCCTGAAATGTCAAAACTAGAATATACCCAGATGAAAGTGCCAATCTACAGTGCTCTTCTTTCCCATGAGGCTAACCTGCTCTCTTGCTGGGAAATTTCTCTTGCTGGGAAATGCTGTCCCTTAGAGATCCAGCTAGCACAGCCTGATGTGCATTTTTCTCATACCCAAGCTTCCACTGATGATGACTCCTTATAAAACCATGAATTAAAAATAAAATAAAATAAATAAAGACCCTTGATCAAGTTAACACAGAAGTAAATGAGTTTTACTCCTGGTAGTGTTGTCACTAACTTGCCTCAAGTCTTACATAAATGAGGTGACTTATATCCTCAGGGACCCTATACCTATAATTCAGGTAACAGCTCACAGGAATTGGAATGAGTCTTACCTGATGGTATAAACAGTATAATTGATAATGCCTCCCCTTTGTGTTTTGGTTACTAGGAAAAAATAATTTTCTAGTTTTCTGTGGCTTATCATTTGGATTTGTTTTTCTTTTATCTGGTTTTCTAATCTTTATATTTTCTCTGGTCTCTTGTTTTCACATATATATTATCATTTTGTATAGCATCTACTATGCCCCAGGTTCTAGGTTAGCAAGCCCTGCAGGAGGTACAGAGATGAAAACTGCACAGTTTCCATTCCTGGCTCATTAAAGTCGGTAGGGTAGGCTTTAAATGAGAGAGGACTTTCCATAAAGGGAACACAAGGGGTGAGCTTCAAGTTACTGGGAAGAGAGCCAACATATTGATGGGTGAGTCAAGTCACAAAAGAAAAAAAGCGCCCAATAAGAGAGAACCTGATAAAGTCCAAAGGTGGACATACATATGAAATGGAAATGTGCTGGCAGCACAGAGGAGGGGATGAACGTACAGAAGGAGACCCCACAGTCTGCTACTGAAGAGCCTGGTTGCAAACCTGGATTTGAATAGCACGCTCAATGATCCAGGTACTCCTCATACCTCTGTGTGCCAACATCCTCCCCTACACGTATCTCAACTTCACTAGGGGCATAAGAGAATTAACTATAATTTTGACCAAATGCTTAGAGGTACACAAATGAAAGGCACTACTGAATACCATAATGATGTACAAATATTTTTAAAAATGAGTGAGCCTCATTGTTCACCCTCATTAGTTTGGGGGCATAGACAGTAGTTTCCAGGGCCATTCTTTGCTCTTAAGGAATCTGTCTGACATGCGTGCATACATATATGACAAGTCTATACACCCAGTGTGTGTGCACGTGTGCAGAGACCTGGACAGACATAAGCCACCAAAAGGGGGATAGTCTGTAGGCAAGACAGGGGGTGATGCTGAAATGTGCAGGCAGTGGGCAGCTCAGCTTGTTCATTTTTAGAGCTCTAGAAGCTTTCTAAGTTCCAAATGCTGTATACCCTACAGAACTGATGCACTAAATATAGCCTCCAAGGTAAAAGGTATTATGGACACAAAAATAACATGTTTATCTTTTCTTTGTTAAAAGTTCTCATCATGTGCTTTATCAGACGATCTGTTTGCTAAAGATGCCTACCTGAAAAGCCCCAAAGGAGAAGTCCCAAAGAGGTGTCCAGAGGGGTCTCTGAAGCAGAAGAGTGTGGGCTGGGGATTCCTAGGCTTTGTTGAACCCACCTGAGAGTGAGACTCCGAGAGCTGAGAATGCCCTTCTCCCAGCCCTAGTAACACAAAACCGAGATCTATTCATCCTCGGATCTCACTTACCTGTCACTTTATTAGGAAACATACTAGCCACCCGGATAGATTCGTTTCCTCTTAAATTCTCTCTTAATACCCTCTGTACAGTCCTTAGAAGCTAATCAAAACTGTGATTAAGTAATTGTTCGGCTATTTTTCATGTCTTTTATACATGTTGGAACATAAGATTCCAGAAGACAGAGCCTGTGTCTGTTCTACTCACTGCTATCAGTCCAGAACATAGCACACCCTTTCATTCTTAAATGAATGAATAATTATGGTTTCAGTCTTCGGCTTCTAGAATCTAGCTATATACATTCTCTCCTAGATCCTGCTCTATAGTAGGTCATTTGGTACATGCTTGGGGTGAGACATTGTTCAGGGTAAGACTAATAACTCTGTAATTGAGGTGATGAAGACAGGGCTGATTCAAACCATTTACACACATCAACAAGAGACTAACCCAGGGATGGTGCACAGTTCACAGCATAGGCTGCCATCTCCACACTATCATCTACTAATGACAGAAGTTCAATGCATGCTCTAAACCCTTCTTTCCATTCCTATCGACTGCCCCATTCAGGAACTCACTGTATCTTACCAGGACTAACAATTAAGATCATTTATTGAGGACCTGTTGTGTGCCAAGCACCAGATATCATATCATTTTAGCCTCAGTATAAATTTGTGATGTCTGTATTTCCAGCCAACACATAAGAAAAATGAGATTCATGGGGTGCCTGGGTGGCTCGGTTAAGTGTCCAACTCTTGATTTTGGCTCAGGTCATGATCTCATGGTTTGTGAGTTCAAGCCTCACATCAGGTTCTATGCCGAGAGCACAGAGCCTGCTTGGGATTCTCTCTCTCCCTCCATCTCTGCCCCTTCCCCCCCACCCCCAAGTTCATTGTCAGTAAGGAGGTAGTAGGTGATCTCAGCTCTGAGTCTGCAGGCCATGCTCCACAGATACTCCCTCATCTTTCATTCCTAAAACAGGGCTGTGGGGAGAGTGGACACACCTTAACTGGCTGACTTGGAATTCCAACTCTGCCATTTACTATCTGTGGGGCTTGGACAAGTTACTTAGGCTCTTCGTGCTTTTAATTACTCATTTGTAAAATGAACACAGTAGCAGTGTCCGCTAATGGGAGTTGCTTCGAGGATTAAACAGACTAATATATGTTGTACTAAGTAAAACAGTGTTTTGGCATATGATAAGTACTCAGCCATTTTTATTTTGACCATGGATGTTGTTGTTATTACTATTATTAATAAAGTTATGTCCTGTGCTACCAATCGCTCCCCTGAACAGTCTCTCTTTGCGAAAGAGGAACGAAACGTGCTTATAGCAGTATGTGCCCTGACTCTTCAAAACAATCCGGATGAAAAGATTTTTTTTTTTTTTTGGTCCAGTTTCAGCCAACATTAACTATGCGCAAAGCCCTCTACCAGAGGCTCCAGGGAGACCACTTCCTTACCCTTCAAAGAAGGATGGAGACTGGTCATAAGCTTCAGCCACAGGAATTCAGTAAGCAGGACTGAAATAGGAACTCAGTCAAACAGGGTTTAAAATGGATCCTCCTAGTAGACAATCCCATCATATTAATTTACTGTTCAACTTCTGGCTCCCACATTGGCTCTTGCACTGGTTTGGGGGAAAGGACCAGGACGTATAGCATCCCATCCCTGGTTTAAAAAAAAAAAAGTTTATATTTCTTTTATATATTGGATTTTTGCCTAAGAGGATGTGATCAAAATGTTCTATTGGGAAAACAGAAAGTTTGAAAACTATGTAAAATCCTGTCATGTTATTTACTTCCTTCATGACCTGGCCCTACCTTGTCCACAAGGATCTTGTATCACTCTCTCCTCAGCCCTTTTGAAACTAAATCATGTAATAGTTTCCAGAATATACTTCAATGCTATTTCAGCCTCCATGCCTTGGCACAGGCTGTCTCCTTGGCCAGGAATATCTGTCTGATTGTCCTTCCTGGGCTTAATTACTCTACCTCACTGTCAATATCAAACTTTATAAGTAGCTTGGTTCATGAATTTTATAACTTTATTATAAAATGGATTCGTTTCACTTATAAATATTTGGGGCGAGGTTGTATAATTGTGAGTTCCCCTGCAGGCAAAGGAGCACTTTTTCATCTTTGAATTTCCAGTGCCCGTCAGAAACTCAGTTTTCAGTAAATGTTTATTGAATATATTAATGGGAAAAAAACACACAGTAAATTAAACACTAAATGCCCTTCTTTGTTAATTGGAGACCTATAGCAATGTGGTTGAGATGATGGATTTCAAAGATACAGTTAAATCGCTCAGGCTGAAATAGTCACCCCACCATGTACACATTACATTGAGCCAGACACTTAATAAGCCCAGTCTTCTCACCTCTGTAATGGTGCTGCTAATGGAAGTTGTTTTGCAGGTTACTGAAAGGATTAAATAATCAGAATATAGAAGGTGCTTGAAAGAGTCTGGCTCATAATAATCACTCCCGCAGTGTTAGTTACCATTATTATTATTTCTGGCTGCAACATAACAAAGGCACTTAGAGAGGCACTTGAGAACCAGATCAGTTTTAAGCACATCCACTGCAATGGTATTTGATAGCACAGTGGTGCAATTCTCCCGGTTTTACCTACTCAGCATCCTTCCCACCCTTTCCTCAAATATCTCGCGTGTTTTTCTTTCGTGAATCGTCCTTTCATGAATCATCCAGCCCTTAGTCCCTGTAGCTTCCAGGGCCAGGCACCCAATCCAGATATGGAAGAAGGAAACAAGGGTTGGCTCGGGAATGGGGACGTGACCCAAGCTGCACCACTGATATTCAGACTGGCACTCTGCTGGGACTAACAATAATGAAGTAATTAGAACATGAGCCTGGACCTGTTGGTGGGAGGAAAGCAGAGCACAAAGAGAGAGAGAGCCAACATTCCTAATCACACTATGTGACTTCCAATAATTTCCATTTTCAGCTTCATTTGGTTTGAGGGGGGCTTTGGTACTACACCCCACAGTGTCCTGAGCAATAGGATCAGAACCAGTCATTGTAAAGGTGAAAGCCTATGGCATTAAGTTATTATCTCCTTAAGTCCTGTGTGGGCTTCAAGGTATCATTGTAAAGGGACGGGTTTACACCAGGAATTTTTCTCCAAATGAAAATGAGAATCATTTACAGGGTGATCAAAGAACCACAGTCTCTTCACATATGGTGGCCAGAAAGCAGCAAATCTAAAAGCCTAGAGAAGTGCCCCTCTGACTTTCACGAATCTGGAGTTCCTTGAGGAGCTTGTAGAAAAGGCAGGTTCTGAGGGTCCCCCAGGACCCTTTCTCATGAAGACCACCAGAGGGCTGACAGTTCACTGAAGCTAGTGGTCCACTTTGAGAAATGTTGTTTAGATATTGTAGGCAAATCTAGAGTACACAAACCCAGCTGGGAAGGAATCCCCAGAAAGCTGCGAAATGAAGAAATTCTCATAATTATTTCAGGAACTAAAACAACTTCAAAGACTGAGTCTGAGTCGAAGTACTAATTCTGAAGCAAATACTGGCAATTTTGGAAGTGTCTCGGCATTAAAACCAGAAGAGCAGAAGCATTATATCCAGTTCTCTTTGTGGCTATTTTCTATTAAAAAAAAAAAAAAAAGAAAGTGGTGTAGAATAAAAACAATAATTTAAAAATTGATTTCAAGCTTATGGTTTTATCAATTTCATTACAATAAACTATAGTAACTTTGCAGTAGATCACTGCAGACAATTAACAAAGACGACCTTTGAGAATTCATCTCCATTTTTAACAGAGCAGCTATAATGAGCGCAATTATAATAATTGGTAAGAAGCGTTTGCAGCATTCCATAATACACAAAAGACAACATGGCAAAATGAAATAGATTGTTTTCTGAGGATACCACACAAATTCCACAAAGGAAATCACACACTGACTGTAGTGTGTAAGGGGGTGATACAAAAGTCATTTGATGCTGTATCAGACACCAAGGGAAATAAGAAAACTATCTCCTGATGTGCTATCCATATTTATCTTTGATAAAGCGTCAATGGTTACAAAATAGTCAATGATGTGCCTGAATCAGGGAAACTACTCAGCCTTTTCAACAAGGGTTCCCTTAGAAAATTAAGCCTAAATAACATAAAGCATACATTGTATGCAACAGATCGACTCCCTATGTGCTGGCAACAGCCTTAGCTCTGTATCATCCTCCAGAGAATTGAGAAAAGAGACTCCCAAGTTATTTTCTGTTGAGCTTCGCTATCTTGTGGAACCCAGTTTAAAAGGGCTAACTGACACTCCTTAAACTGAGAATACATACGCTGGGATAAAAAGCTGTGTTGATTCCAAAGCAAGGTGGTCTAACAATAGTCAGTGGTTCTTCAAGCAACTTGCAGTCTCAAAAATAGAACCAGAAACTAGAAAAGTAATATCCAGTGCTCTCAAGTCATACTTTGCGCATCAACATACAGCTTTGTGCGCTGAGATTAATGATGTCAATGGAAATCAACTGTCGGTTCCACAGAGCCACACAACAGAACTTTGCAGCATGAATGTCTTGGACCCCACCCACAACCAGCAATTGTTAAACTGCCAAGTGCATCACATTATGTGAAGATCCTATTCAATCCAGGGAAAATACAGTAGTATGACTTCAGCAGAATTGCAAAACAAATTGACTTGTTTTGTGGTAAAAACTTTGCAAAGGGTTTACAGACTTATAATGGGTTTCTGTGTAGATACTGATAGTACCTGATCTTGACTTTTGTGTCAGATTTGCTAACTGACCACACCAGTATCCATTCTCCCTTCCTGCCTGACTAACAGAACCCAGATTTTTAACTGCACATATTGGGAGAATAAAAAACTACATTTCCCAGTTTCCCTTGCAGCTAGGTACACCCAATGAAAGCAGAAGTTAACTAGAAATGTTGTATACAAGTAGACAAGATTTTAGTGGAAGGAGCTCTTTTCTGTACCCTTCTGCTCCCACCCACTCACTCTTCTTTTCTTGCCGCCAAAGAATGTGATCAATTGAAATCTGACAACCACCTTGAACCATGGAAGTGACCTTTAGGGTGGAAGACACTTGGTCACACTGTTGCCATATATCCCTGGGCTATAGATTCCAGACTCCTTTAACATGAGAGAGCAAGACACTTGCATTGTGCTCCAGCCTTTGTTATTTTGAGTTTTCTGTTTCAAGTGGCAGAATCTAAACCTAATACATATAGTCTACATGCAGTTTCTTATTCAGTAAAGGCCAGGTGAACTAATAAACTAATAGGGATTAAGTATCTGAACTGGTTTGCAACCTCTGAAATTTGAATAATGTATTTGAAAAAATAAAATAAATAAATGAAAGGACAAATAAAAGGGAGTAGTACTTTATCAAAGTGCCAATAAACATGGGAACGATTTTTTGCCACTGAAAGATATCTATAATTTAAAGATGAATTCAGATCATTAATAAGTAAGGAAAGGAAGGCAGTTCGAAGTGTGGTATAAATGAACATTAGTGAAATTAGTATTACGGTAGACAGTGTATCATATAATGTATACTTATCAAAGGTAACAAACTAGGCCTGAAAAGATATATATAGATTGAAGTCTGTCTGACAAACAGATATATTGTGTGCCTTTTTAAAATTTGTATGTTGGTTCTTGGTATCTTCATGTGGTTCATTCATTCTGTGTCTATTTACATCAAATAAACCACTTCTGGGCCAAATGGAAGACTTTGGTCTTTTTGCTTTTATGTACAACAAGCAGACATCTTAGAAAAATCCCCAGAACAATAGAAAATTATTAACATATTTTTGATGTCCGGTGTGTGTTTTCAAGTCTGATTTTTGCTCTGTACTCTCAAAAAGGCATTAAAATATTTTAAATAGCCGCAGCAAAAAGATTGAAAGCATAAGATTGTATTTAAAATAAAGTCTATTCCTTTTGATCATCCAGGCAGAAATTTTGTTTCAGTGTTGCTCCATAATAACAAGAATTTTTGGTTATTTGGTCAATAATTTCGAGGAGGGAAATGTTTATGTTAAATATCCTACTAGGATTTTAGAGCTACCCAAACTCTTATCTACTCCAGCGTTAGGTGGACCTTTGGGAAAACTGTTAAGACCCATCTCTTCTGTGTAATCTCTGTATTATTCTTTTAATACCTTCAAATCCGTGTTCTGTCTTCATATGCAAATATCCTTGGTTGTGTTTATGTAAATTTTTGAAACACATTATTCGCTCTACATAAGGCAGTGTGTAGGTTTCTAATTTAATTAGAATGGTTTATCCCTGGTCTTCTCAGTCAGATGTTGAATACTCTTACTGCTCTATGTTAAGCTCGGTGGGGAAATATCTTAGATGTTTAAGAAGATTCTATTTCTGAAAAATGATTTTTTCACTAATTTCTCTATCATAACTATATAGCTACTGCGATGGCAAAATAAAGATACATTACCCCTGTGACATCCATAACCTTAATGGCTGCAAGCTGGCCCGTTTTAACATGACGACCCTGTAAAGAAAAAAAGTAATAATAGAAGACTTTAGTTCTGATAAGCAATGTCTACATTCAGTTCCAACTATAGAGAACAATTATCTAGATCACTGTTATAGAACACCGATAGGGAAGACAGACAGGCAGAGATGGACAGACAGATACACACACACACACACACACACACACACACACAGAAATCTTAAATGCTTTAAGGATCAATTTCTATTTAGCATTTACTTTGTAAAACATCTCCATCATTTTGGTTTTTTGGGTTTGTTTTCATAATGGTTGTCAAGTTAACCAAAAAAAGGCAATATTCAATAACTTGTTTTTATCTTCTCTCCAAGGTAAGGGCTAGTGTGAGAGGAAGGGGAGCTAGGTCTGGGTGTGGAGACACAAGTATCTCCTCTGTCAGAAAATACTCAGTAGGTGAAGAAACTTTAGTTTCCTTGATTATGAAAATATCTTGTATTAATAGTCTCAACTGGATATGACTCTGCTATTACTTGAGACTGTAAGTTTATCTCTATCTTAAAAGTGAGGCTAGGGGCGCCTGGGTGGCGCAGTCGGTTGAGCGTCCGACTTCAGCCAGGTCACGATCTCGCGGTCCGTGAGTTCGAGCCCTGCGTCGGGCTCTGGGCTGATGGCTCGGAGCCTGGAGCCTGTTTCCGATTCTGTGTCTCCCTCTCTCTCTGCCCCTCCCCCGTTCATGCTCTGTCTCTCTCTGTCCCAAAAATAAATAAAAAACGTTGAAAAAAAATTTTATAAAAAAAAAAAGTGAGGCTAGAATAAAACAGATAGCAATAAATCTAAATTTGTGATCAAAGGGACAGCATTGAACAGAAGCAACTATTTCCCCGAAAACGGGCAACTTGGGTCTTTGGAACCACAATGAAGTGTCAACCACACAGAATCAGAAGAGAATAGGGTGTGGTGAGGGGCCAACACCAGAACAGAAGATTTCTCTTCACTTGCTCCTTGAGAAACGTGAAGTCTACCTCCCACTCTCACACAGTAGCAGGGATGACCAATACGTCTAACTTCTAAATGCATTTCATATATGTCTTCTAAAATACATTTCAACTATGACTGCTCCCCGGGAGTGTGATGCTGCTTCCAAGATCAGTTGGATTCAAATCCCAGCTGCATAACCTTAGGCGAGTCTCTTAACCGTCTTGGCTTCAGTTTCTTCATCTGAAAAATGGAGATAACGGTACCTGACTCCTGGGATGGCCGTGAAAATTAAATGTGATTATGTATATAAAGTGTTTGACAATGCCTGGCACAGATCAGCTGTCAGCAGATGCTGCCTATGATTGTTTGTGACCCTGTCCTGTGCTTCATGTTAAATGTCATCTTTCCTTCTAGGCCACGTGACTCATGAAGGCCTGGGTCATGTCTCATCGTTGTGTTTCCAGTACCTGGAATGGTGGGTGCTCACCCCACAGATGAAGTGGTGTGTTTATGGATGAAAACAGCAGGTGATGGACGCTTGGAGTTGGGAAGAGGGGAGAGGCTTAGTGCTGTCTGCCCCTTTGTGTTTCATCTTTCTCAGCTTTTTGCATCTATTTTCTCTGACTCTAGTAGCACTTCCTTCACCTTCCGGCCTCCCATCCTGCTCCCTTTCCTCCTTGGTCAGGAAAGAGCTAAAAGAAGGAGGCATCAAGTTGGTAACTCAATATGGACACGGCACAGCCCCTCCTACTTATTTCGACCTTCAAGACAGTAAGGGAGGAGCCGGGAGTGTCACCTCTCAGAGCCCTGAACTGAAGCTCCAGAGGCCTGAGTCCTGTCCAGGTTCTGCTCATGACCAGTAGGTTCATCCGAGACAAGTGATGTAACCCATCTGAGCCCTGGTTCCTTCCCCTGCAAAATGTGGGGGAAAAGGGCTCAGTGGCTGAAAGTGAGGGGAGCAAGTATTATTGTTACCACCACCCCTTTCCACTGCAAAGAGCATTTGGAAATAGTTTTGGCAATGACTGAGTGAGTAGTGTAGTGCTACTGCAATTCAGTGTCCAGAGATCAGGAATATTAACTTCAGGCAGAGAGTTAATCTCACACAAGGGAGAAGTAGCAACAGCGCCCTCTGTTGATAAACACTAAACGGCCTCTGGAATTGTCCAGGTCCCAGTAAGAGTCTATGGTGCTGTAATGTTGACCACAGCAAAGGAATCAACAGCTTTTCTTTGGGAATACAGTTGACTCCTGAACAGTGTGAGGGTTGGGACACTGACCCCTGTGGAGTCAAAAATCCATGCATAACCTTTGACTTCTCAAAAACTTAACAAATAATAATCTACTATTCACCAAAAGCCTTACCAATAACATAGATCGGTTGGTTAACATATATCTTGGGGCACTTCTGTGGCTCAGTCGGTGGCTTTTGATTTCTGCTCAGGTCTTGATCTCACAGTTCACGAGTTTGAGCCCTGCGCTGGGCTCTGCGCTGACAGTGTGGAGCCTGCTTGGAGTTCTTTCTCTCTTTCTCTCTCTCTTTCTCTCTGCCTCTCCCCTGCTTGCACTCTTGCACTCTTTCTCTCTCTCTCAAAAATAAATAAACATTAAAAAATATATGTCCTATAGTGATATATATTATGGACTGTATTCTTACAATAAAGTAAGCTAGAGAAAAGAAAATGTTACTAAGAAAATCATAAAGAAGAGAAAATACATTTACAATACATACTGTAAAAAATCTGCATGTAAGTGGACCAATGCAGTTCAAGCTCGTGCTGTTCAGGGGTCAACTGTATAAAGTCTTTAAAGTAAGGGCCATAAATCATACCTTAAACAATGGCTGTTTCTCTACTAAAGCACTAAAGAGGGTAGAGAAACTGAAGGCAAATGTAGAGGGTCTGAATGGTATCCTAGAGCTGATTCACCTTGAAATTATTATTATTTTTTTTTTTTTTGAGAGAGAGAAACAGAGTGAGTGGGGAGGGGCAGAGACAGAGTGAGAGAGAGAATCCCAAGCAGACTCCACATTATCAGCATGGAGCCTGATGCAGGGCTTGAACCCACGAATTGTGAGATCATGACTTCAGCCAAAACCAAAAGCCAGACACTTAACTGACTGAGCCACCCAAGCATCCCCACCTTGAAATTCTTTTAATGGCTCCATACAGCCAGATAAGGGCAAAACCACCTGCATATGGCTTGCAGGGCCTTCTACGAACTGGGCCTCTATCTGCCATACCACCTTGGTAGGCTCCCACCTGCTCTTATTCCGTGGTCCTTGAGACTAAACTATTTGTGTTCTCTAAATGTACTATATTGTTTCTTGCCTCTCTGATGATGTGTTTCCTTGGCCTAAGACACCCTCACCTCCTGAATCCCTAGTAAACTTATTCACTCTTGTCAGATTCAACTTAAGTACCACCTTCTCTGAAACCTCACTGTCAATCACTCACCTCTGTGCTACCAATGAACATGTTCATGTTTCTGTTATTGCACTGGGCCCAAAGAACCTGTCCCTCTGTTTTTCCTTCCTACTCTCCCTTCCTTCTTCTCTGGCTTCATTTATAGGAGACTCCTGCCTAGGACCCCTCCCCCCAATCTTATATAGAATCCTCCTGGTTCAAGAAGAGGCTTGACCAGCAAACTCTGGTTTGCTCTGACAGCCACCTCCTTCTCTTCCTCTGTGGGAGCCTGAAGCACCTCTGTCAATACGCAGTTTGAGAAACAGTGCACTTGATGTTTAACTCCTTAAGAAACAGGGGATCCTCTTGGAATTAATAATTTGTAACAAAGACGCGTCAACACCTAGTTCTTTCCACCAGCAGCTTGGGAGCCAAGCAGGTCTAGCTCTTGGTCCGGGCCCAAGGTCAGGGAGCAGACATAATACAAGCAATCCATTTCATATTTCAAACACAAGGCACTGGGCAGTTCTTGGTCTGAAATAAATAAATATCTGCTACTTTTTTGAATGTAGAGTATGTTGTTGTTTGGTATTTGTTTTTATTTTAGTAACTGCTCTAATGTCATTAAAGGCAACACTGAGAAAAAAAAAATTAACCTACTTCTCTCCCATTTTAAATTTCACTTCTAAGCTGAAGAATAGTTCTCGATGGCTCTGACAGATGACTGAATAATACACCCCGGGATGGCAGTTTGGGCTTAAATGAGATCCTGGAGATGGAACAATTAGCAGCCTCAGCTCAGTCCCGGGCAAAGGCATCCCCCGCACTCTGGAATAGGAAGGCTGCTGAGCTGTCA
The DNA here is from genome assembly GCF_024362965.1 of Panthera pardus. Taxonomy (NCBI): domain Eukaryota; kingdom Metazoa; phylum Chordata; class Mammalia; order Carnivora; family Felidae; genus Panthera; species Panthera pardus. The sequence goes on along the minus strand of NW_026526721.1, from coordinate 94,036,164 downwards.
ACCTTTGATAGAGGAGGGCCACAAAGGAGGCCCCCTGGCACGAGGTGCCTTTTACATCACTGGAGACTGTCAACCTCAATTAGGATCCAGATTAAGGCTGACTTTGAGGGAATAGCCAGGAGTCAGCTGACCTAAAGATCACTAGAAACTTGAGGCACCGTCATTGTTAGGACAGTGTTTGAAGAGGCACATAAAGTGTTCATAAAGTCACAAATGAATTGAGTAGGAAGAGACCCTAAGGTGCCTAATCCACTGCCCTTTTTGAGATGAGGCCAATATCTTACAATTAATGAGGACCTAATGCCAGGGCACTTTCTCCTCTTTCCCACTTCTGCCATCCATCTCTTGAATTAAAAATTATTATCACTAAAATTAAAAAAATTATTTTAAACAAATCTTCTTTTCATATTTTACTTAACTGGAGTTAAACATTGAACCATTCATCTCTATTTCAGGTAGGGTTTAAAAGAAAAAAAATTTTTATTTGAGTGCAAGGCAACATGACAGGAGAATTTTATTTTATTTTTTACTTTATTAAAAAAATAATTTTTTTAATGTTGATTTATTTTTGAGAGACAGAGAGAGAGAGTGCGAGTGGGGGACAGGCAGAGAGGAAGGGAGACACAGAATCTGAAGCAGGCTCCAGGCTCCACGCTGTATGACAGGAGAATTTTAAAGTGAAAATTTAACATTACCCCTAATTTTAATTTATTTTCACTTATGAAAGAAACAAAAAATCTAAACATAGACTCCATCTATATTTGGATCTAAAATACATATTCAACCAAAGACAAAATAATTTTTATTCTGAAAAAAAAACCTGAAAGGGAGACAAATGGTTAAAATTTTTTTCTCCACAAAAATTAGAAAAAAAAATATCTTATTTAACTGTAGTTGCTGAGTCATTTTTAATAAAAGAATGAAGTGTTTTTTTTTTCCCTGAAATAACCAACAATAACAAAAATAACAGACTAATTCTAGAAAGGCATAATTGGTATTCGAGTAGGATCCAAGCCTATTGCCAATCATGTCCTCAAGCATAATAAGCCTGTACCCAAGAAAGGAGGAAGAATGGGCCTCACATCCAGGAAAGCAAAGGGTGTGGGGTCACTCAGAACTGGTGAGTGTGGTCCCGCCCCATCCTCAGACACACATACAAACACACTCTCTCCCCTTCTTCCTTTCTTTTTCCTCACACTTGAGGTTAAAAAAAACCCCTATCTGCTGGTTCTTGTTCTTTGCAAAATAACTCAACACTGCAGTGAAATCTAAATCACTCAAGGATTATAGTACTCTACCCCTTTACCTCCTTCCTAAAATGAATGCAAAAGAAAAACAATGGTTTTGTCTGAAATAGCCATGTAAGCCTTGGCTCTGTTATTGCTGTTATTTTTTTAAGGAACAGCAAGATGGCTTTAGAGCTGGTAGCCTGAGGCTAGCCTGGAAGAAAGAGTACTTTCATTTCTAGGTCACTGAAATACATCTGTTTCCAGCAGAGCACATGAGCAAACTGGGTTTGTGGAAAATGCAGACACTCTACCTACTCTTTCCTTCCCTGCTGTCCAAGGGCTCCCTTACAGGTAGAATGTTTTTAGCTCCTTGTGTTTAGCTTAGATTAGATCTTCCCCTTTATCGAGGAAGACTTCACTTTCCTAATTGCAAGTGAGTGTTATACTGTTGCATTTCCACAGCATCTTACATGAACCCTACTGATCATAGCCAATGCTATGATTTTCAAAATGTGCATCATAAGAACCATGAAAATTGGAGCACCTGGCTGGCTCAGTCACTACAGCATGTGACTGCTGATCTTAGTGTTGTCAGTTCAAGCCCCATGTTGGGCATAGAGCTAACTTAAAAATAAAACCCCACAAAGAACCATGAAAATAAATCAAATCAAATGGAAAAAAATCAGTGTAGAACATGTAGTAATGGCAGCCGTTGTTTCATGGATCAAATGTCATGGTTACATCTATCTATCTATCTATCTATCTATCTATCTATCTATCTATCTATCATCTATCATTGATGCTATACTGCACCACCCAGACTTTTCCTTCAAGACCAAAACATCTGATAGCTCTCAGCCAGTTCGATCTCCGGAAAGTGCCCTCAGCTACAAAAGCACTGCCAAAGTCATGCTCCCTCCTGAAGACAGACAAATCAATGATTGGTTGACACAGGAGTATAAAAGTCCCAGCCCTCTTGCCTTAAAGTGGGACAATTCTGAAGGACCATCTCAGCTCCTGACGCCTCTAGCGATGGCTGTGGTCTTTGTAAGACTGCACTGCAGTTCTTCTTTCTTCTGCACAATTCTATTTTCTTCATAGGTATAGACCCTAAGACCACTCCTCAGTAAAACTCCTGCATGTAAATCTCCATCTCAGAGTCTGTTGCCAGAGGAACTCTACCTAAGACACCTGGTGACAGCAATGGCTTGAGGAAACAGGTTCTTAGAGTAGCTGCCAGGAGACCCCCATCAGTGGCTCTAGGATAGCCCCTGGCACGCTACAGCAGTGTCACTGTCGGGATGTTCGCTAGTAGGGAAGTGGAGTAGAGTAGGATACAGGTGCAAGAGAATTCACTAGTGATTCCAATATTTCAGACTTTTGAGAGGTCAAAAGAAACAGTAATTAAAAAAGAATGGAATCAGATGGCTTCTGCTTTTGCTGACAGCCATTGATGTACTAGAGAAAAACAAAGAAAAGCCAAGGGCAATTAACCATCAACTGAAGGCAATCTGTGAAAATCATCAGGGAGTTGAGGTTTAAATCCTGAGGCCTGTGCACTGTCTTCAAATAAGATGGGGACATCTCTGCTGTAGGCTCAGAGGGGTCAGGGAAATAGAAGATTTCAAGCTCTCAAGCACATCAAATTGGATGTCTCCTTTTCAAGTTTCAGAGTCTCATTCCTTCCCAATTAGACTCAAGTTGGGGATTCAACCTTTTCTTCTACCCTGATAATTCATTCCTGGGACTGGTCCTAAGCTTTTTCTATCCTCAGGCTGCAGAAGAGAAGAAGTTTTTTTTATTTTTAATGCCACCCAAAATTTTGGTAAAGGGACAACGGCATAGTCAAGCCTGAGAAAGTCATGGTGAGCATGCCTGAGACTTCTCAGGAACGAGGATCAGGTCACCCGAACAGGTCAGCCACATAGACAGCAAAAGTACTAACCAAGGAGAGGAGAAGTGAAATGGATAGTAGAGGAGGGAAATGATGAGCATAAGCTGCAACCATTAGATAAGATGTAGTTGGGGGCTTCTTATAACTTTGTTAAAGAGAAGAGACCAGCTAGAATACTAGAGGAGCTGTTTCCAAATGTATACAAAATAGGCAGGTCCAAGCGTCACAAGGGATTGACTATAACGGATGTTGTGGTGTGCCACACAAATCCCTTCTTCAGTACCTAGGTGTTCTGCTTCTTCAGGAGCTGCCCTTAGCCAAAGAGAACAGCTAGACCCAAGGTCATACTCCCTGACTAGAGGGAGTAAGCATTCGATGACTATTAATGAAGGTAGCAAGCGTTCAGTGACTGGTAGATGTGGGAATATAAAAGCCTGCATCACTTACGTGAAGGTGGAACAACTCTGAAGGGCCATCCCAACTCCAAAGCTCCTTTTTGGGTTTTTGGGATTGCCTAGGGCCTTGTAAGTGCATTCAACTTCTTCCTCTGCTCAAAACTATCTTTACTCTCCCACAGGTGTTAATTCTGAGAACACTCCCCAAAATACTTCCTATAATCTCTGTCCTCAAAATTTGTTTCCCAGGGAACTCCATCAAAGGCTCCATTCTTTCTTTCTTTCTTTCTTTCTTTCTTTCTTTCTTTCTTTCTTTCTTTCTTTCTTTCTTTCTTCCTGTCTTCTTCCATTCTTCCTTTACTCTTTCTCCCTTTCTTCCTATCCTTTCCTTTGTTTCCTTTCCTTCTCTCTCTCTCTCTCCCCTTCCTCCCTTTCTTCCTTTACCTTTTCCTCTTTCTTTCTTCCTTATTTGATATTAATGTATAATATTTCTTACCAGATCTGAGGTGAAAGTTTTTTTGGTTTTTTTTTTTTGGTTTTTTGTTTGTTTGTTTTGTTTTTTTCATTTTTTACAAAAACTCTGACCTAAAGGATGAACAAAATGAACTAAGTTGAGTGTTAGGAAATATATCCAGATAATGGGAATATGTCCAAAGGTCCTGTTATGCTATGGTTACTAGAGTATTTCAGTAACTAAAAATAGGCCAGTATGGCTGGAGTGGAGAGAAAGTGTCTGGCAAGTCCAAGAAAGGGCTCACAGGCTACTTTGAGGAATTCTGCCTTTATCGTAAGACCAATGGACAGCCAGTGAAGGGTCTGAAACAAGGGTGTAAAGTCACCAAGTTTGCATTTTGAGAAGATTGCTCTAGGGGCAGGACAGAGAATAGAGGAAATAGAAAGGATGATGGAAATATAGCATTTATAACGTTAGTTACTAATTAATTCAGTTGAGAGAGGATGGCAACTTGGACTGGGATGGAAGTAAGGGAGTGGGTGAAAAGTGGATGGAATCAAGAGATATTCAGAAGATCGAATCATCAAGGCCAGGGAATGGCTTGGATACATATTTACCCTGCACCTCCTGCACCTCCTACAGTGCTTGGCACAGCAGGGACTCAGAGCAAATAGGTGCTTACTAGTGAGACAAGTAGTGAGATCTGAGGGTTGTAGTCAGGTTCATGGTCAGCACCATCCATATGTCCATATCAGTTTCTTCCACTTCTCGCCATTTCTTTCCTTTTTTTTTTTTTTTAATGTTTATTTATTTTTGAGAGAGAGAGAGAAAGAGGGAGAGGCAAGATGCAAGTCGGGGAGGAGCAGAGGGAGAGAGACACACAGAATCTGAAACAGGCTCCAGGCTCTGAGCTGTTAGCACAGAGATCGACGCAGGGCTCAGACTCACAAACCATGAGATCATGACCTGAGCCAAAGTCAGATGCTTAACCGACTGAGCCACCTGGCGCCCCGTTCCCCCATTTCTATCCAGGCACAAAGTGTACAAGCAGATGGGGTGAGACCGTGAGCAAGAATCTCAATCATCTCACTCATAAATAAGACATGAGAAGACGAATTTAGTAGATGAAATTCCTTTAAACTTGATAGAGAGGCCAATCAACGTGCCCTCTGCACAGATCACAGAGACTAGGAATTGGCTTTAGTTTTCTCCCTGAGCTATAATGATGAGAGTGAAGGTGTACTCTTGATTTGCCAGTCCCAGTTAAGATTAAAGCATAGTTAAGAGACCTATCTGGACATCTTCAAGAATGCTACCTTTCTTTGGTACACCATGTCTTGAGTGAAAGAAGTAGACAAAACAACTTCATGAAAAGACTCCAAAGATCCTTCTAATCAAGGAACATGAACTGTCACAGGATATATTTGGACCAGTGTCTGCTCCTAGGGTTTCCCCAGGTTAAATAAGGACTTTATTTTTCCTTGGCCCGTATGTGCCATTCATCAGTAGCATAAAAAAAATCCTGCTCTCCGTGTCTGTCGAACTGAGATCCAGCCATCACTTCATCCAGACTTGTGGCAAAGACGAAGCAAGGCACTGACACAGGACAGTTCCCAAGCAACAGCTCCCCATCTCAACACCAGTCACTGTGAATTCCTCTGTTTGGCACCTCTGCGAGACAGAAAATGGATTGTTTTCAAGACTGTTCAGGGCTGGGCCAACTGAGAATGAGGCTTGCTCACAGACACAGGGTGGGGAAGAAAAGACTCTCATTTTTCTTTGTTGGAACCTAGGAGTCCTGTCTTCAGGGCTGACAGTTTGGCTCAGTTTATAAATCAAAATGGATGATTAAAAGGAAAAAAAATCAAATATTCACAATTTTTAGCAGACAATAGTTAATGTATGCAGATTCCATGGCAGGGAGCCTAATGCCTGTACCCAGGAAAGGCACGCACAGCTGAAGTGACAGCAGTGACGAGGCAGACAGGCTGCAGGGTGAGGAGAGCTCAAAAAAGTAGCAGAACCAGTCTCTTGGCCATGGCCTTAAGCCAGGAACACACTTCCCAGTAACCTCTTCTCTCAATCCAAAAAAAGGAGCACAAAACCAAAGACCTTATGGGCTCTCATCTAGTTTATGCCACAGAAGTACCACAATCATTGATGGCTTGTGTACATGAATTTCTGGGAGGATTTTTGAACCTCCTAGATGTAGGGTTTGAAAGATGGGGAAAGAATATGTATATATAGCCAACTCCTAAGCCTCCCCAATGTTCTACTCCTCCCTGCCCAGCACAAAAGCCCTCCCTATTCCCTGAATCAGGGTGGCCCCTGTGTATACAGATGGCATTTGAAAGCTCTGGTTCCTGGACACCAGTCCAGGATGAAGTGTATACTCAACTTCAGGAAAAGGAGGAAAATAAGGACTCTGTGGCATTTTTTTTTCCAGAAAGCCAGAGATATTCAATTTAAGTAGTTTCCATTAAGATACTTGATGGAAAAAAATGTCCTTAATGAAATATTCTTAAAGATTACTCTTTAAAGAGTAAAAGTAAACTTTATGTTGATTTTCAATGGTTATTTTGTTTTTTACTGGGATTTTTCTATTGGGTGAGATTTTAGTACTCTGAAATCTGAGAGTCTGAGCACGGCGTTTTAAAATACATGGGTGCAGCACAATAGAGAGGTAAGTAATCTCCTTAAGATACAAAGATGGGCTGTTCTTGACACAGGTTATAAGAGTTCATGCCAACAGTGGACAGCTCCTAATAGCTTAGAGTAGACAGTGTGAAGGATTCTGGAGTCAACTCCTGTCTCCTCTGAGCTCACTTAGTCCCCAAAGCCTTTGGACATTCAGTCTGCCAGGCACATGGCTGCTATACTTCTAGAACCAAAAGCTCCTCAAAGGCAAGGACTTGGCCTGATGTGTCTCAGTCCTGTCATTGTCTAGGACAGCATCTGACAAAGAGTAGGTGTTAAATCACACCTGGAAACGTGAAATTTCTAGGCCTAGTGGACCTTGTAAGCTGCCTCAAATCACAGTGAACAGAGAGACTCCAGTGATCCATCATGGCTTAACCTGGGAGAAGTATGACAGAATTTGAGGGAATGTCTACGTCAGAGTGGCAGATAGCTTTTGTCTCAAGCAATAAGAAACTGTAAGAATGGCTCCCAGTATGGTAACTGGAGGAAGAGGCCACTTGCTCAAGAAGGTTTTGTTTTTGTTCCCTTTTCCAAGTGCTAACCAACCCTCTGGGTCACTGGAATGAGCCCTGGAGGTGTGAGCAGGTATTAGAGTTCTGCATTCCACCATCTCACAATTTACCTCACCTAGGAAGGGGTCAGGGAGAGAAAGATATGACAAGAGAGAAGCAAGGCCCAGACACTGCCCTGCTCAAGTTCCTCTATCTCTGTGTTCCCTTTTCCTGAGAAAATACTAACTGAGGCAGAACAGATTCACCTCTTCTTGGAGAAAAGTAGCTCATTTTGTCAGATTTTTGAATCAACATTTCCCTCTTCAGAGACTACTTTAGGAGGTGACCCTGTCTTCCCCTCAGTACCTCTGGCAGACCCTTTTGCTCACTCCATCCCACTTCCCAGCTGCAGATTAAGAAGATCTACTATGTTCTCTCCCCAGGCCTGCATCAGTTTGTCAATCACAGCCCAACAGCAGCCCTGTCTTTTTGGAGATTTACAGCCATGTGGTCAGGAGTGGGTGGGTTGGCTTTGCACCACGAGGCACCATAGGCAACTAGGCAGAGATAAATAATAATGATGATGATAAAAAAGACAGTGCTACATTTCATTTCACCTAATTTATGGCTTCAATAGGAAGCCAGTCTACCCACAGTGCCGTCTGGGTTACTTAATAACAGAGTGTCTATGGCAGCAGCAAGAACAGGTCTGGAATTGGAGGTATGGGGGAAGGAAAGAACAGCACCGGTGTGGTGAGAAAAAAACAAAGGGAAAGGACCACTGTGTCCCCAGCTATCATTCTCGGGCAGCAGGGACACAAATAGGGACTCACTTGACTATCAGGGCTGTTGATGAATAAACTCTCTCCCACAGTGTCCTCAAACCCCCAGAAGTTTTAATTAAAACATAAGAAATGTCAGCTGGAGAAGCACTGGAATATAATTAGGGCCCACCAAATCTAAAGTAATGCGGGGAGAGAAGACTAGTAATGAAAGGGAAGCTTTCATGTTCTTACTGAATCCCTGCTCTGTTGCCGACACAAAAATCAATTTCAATAGGCTTTAGTTGTATCTGAGCAGGAACGCAGGCGACAGATGAAATTTAGTGAGCAATTTACTGAAGTTATAATGATTCTCATGGGGGAAAAAAAAAGTCTACAATGAGCGCTTCCAAACAAATACCTCCTCTGTAAGGACTCTGTAAGAATGTGTGTGCCTAGATAGATGGTATGGGTATGAGTGTGGGTATGAATGTGGATATAGGTATAGGTATAGGTAAAAGTATGGGTGTGGGTGTGGGTGTGGGTGTGGGTGTGGGTGTGGGTATAAGTATTGGCATAAAACGGTCATATGTGTTTTATCCTAAAAAAATGTCGCTAAAGTCTCTACCTCACTCCATTTAAGGGGTGGTTTTGACTCAGCCCCCAAAAGACATTTGGGGTGTCTGGGGACGTTTTTTTTGATTGTCAAGACTGGTATTACTGATACCTCATGGGTGGAAGCCAGAGATGCTATCAGACATTCTACAATGCACAGTACATTCCCCTCCCCCAACAAAGAATTTGGGGCCCAAAATGTCAATGGAGCCAAGACTGAAAATCCCTGCTTTAAAAGAATTTAACATTTAATAGGTGCTCAATGAATGCTGAGTTCTATTTAAAGTCACATTTCTTGGGGCGCCTGGGTGGCTCAGTCAGTTAACCATCTGACTTCAGCTCAGGCCATGATCTCTCAGTTCATGAATTCGAGCCCGGCATTGGGCTGTCTGCTGCTAACACAGAGCCCACTTGAGATCCTCTGCCTCCCTTTCTCCCTGTCCCTCCCTTGTTCATGCTCTCTCTCTCAAAAATAAATAAATATTAAAAAAAAAAAGTCATATTCTCCACCAGGTCACAAAAATCAAAAGGTAAGTTCTTGTTCTAAGGGATCTCCCATAGGGCCAGGGAGGGAGATGGACGTGGTATTGTTCTTTCTTTGCTTAGCAGCATTTACAAATGAGGGGCGTATTTCTCAAGTTCCAATACCCATGATCTTCTGGAACACAGGTAACACCCAGTGGCCCATAAGACCACTTTCCATTTGGCTTTTGTATGTGTAAGAAGCCAATTCCAAGATCTTCACTGTTTCCCAATTAAGGAGCATTTCCTAAATTAAAACAAACAAACAAAACTATTAAAGTAGTATTGGGGCTAGGTAGAATTTGATTTGTGATAATTGCACACAGAATTTTGTTAATTTTGTTATAATTTTGCTAATTACATTAATTTTTGAAAGAATAGCCTTTTTTGCATTTCTCAACAATGCTTTATAGTGTATATGTGTGCGTTCTTTCCCTCTTTTCAAATGTTTAGTTATAGGTTTTAATTACTGGCAGCTCAATTCAGGAAATACATTGCTCTGTCTGATTAAAATATAAATCATGATGAAACTTTAAGCTTAAAATATAAGGGTCAGTTATAAAAGAACAAAGGTGTTTGCTTTTATCCGACGTAAGTTCTTCAAATGAAGGGATATAGGAATCTTGCTGTTGCCATTGATGTTTCCAAGAAATAAGGAAAGCAGAATTTGCTTTCTGTAGAAAGAACAAGATGAGCAACAATATGCTTTATCAGTGACAACCATTCGCCGCCTCTTAGGTACCTGAGGATTCAAGAACTCAAGTTTTTTGGAGGTGGTCAAGGAATAATATCTATACATGGATCTCCCACACAGTGTCTGAGAGGAGTGATTACAGCATAGTAATGGCTCCACCTGCAACAGCACAAGACCCGGATCTCTGCAAAGGCTGAAAATCTCTCTCCCCACCAAGGAAGTCTCCGGTGTCAGCACAGACTGCATTAGCGATTGTGCTTTCCAAGCGAAGGCCTGCAAATCCTTCTTTGGGTAGGAGGGCGAGAGGACAAAAAGGACGTTTGAAAACGGAATGCCATTTTATAAATGCAGGCAGTTCCTACATATTCATAATCTTTCAACGTGGTGGCCAGCGAGGACGACAGCAATTTGTCAGCAGACACATCCATCCCTGGTAACAGGGAGTAAGAACTCATGTGCCTCTTAGAAAACTATACCCTCGTTCAGCAATAATATTCAGAACACTTAAGTCTGAAATCTTGGGGAGGTGGGTGAAATATGATAACACCGTGAGAAAGAACTTAGGCTCTTTTAAGTGAAAATGACATACCCTGAGCTCTGAGCAGGCTGGAACAGGCAGGTAGCTGACTAGCTTATAAACACAATGATTTCCAGCTAAATTTAGCTGCAATCTGACCTTGACCTGTCAGGTAGTTTCCTCCTAACGAGGGCGAGGTTTTCCTGACTCCAGTGAAATTCTTCTCTCCCACCACATTTTGATGCCTCCTGCTTAGATCAACTGATGAGGGATGGTGAGAAGGGCGAGGAGAGCATCTTGCTGACTTCCCTGACAATGTTCTCTTCTTAAGCAGGGATTTCCCCTGGCCTAAGAGACAGAGAGCAGAGGGGATCCCCATAGGTCCTACGGAGGAGTGTGGAAATCAAGAGATAAAGGCTTAGGAGGAGGGTGAGGTGCCCTTGTATGAGGTACTGGGTCTAGAGCTACTTTTGGTCAATAGTTTCCTTATCTGTAAAACAGGTATAAATTAATAAGGATTAAATTAATATATATAAACACACTTGATATAGGGGCTGAGTAAATGATGACGATGTTTCATGTTTTTAGAGTGACTACAAGGTTCGATGTCTGACCTTGTCTCCTGTTGTCCTCCCCACCCCGGCTTACTTAGCATGCTCCAGGCAGAGAGCCTTTCTCCCTTTCCTCTGACATGCCTGCCCACTCTCCCTGCTTTGTTTGTTCAACTGCTTCCTTCACATCCTGACTGAAAAGTCACCTTCTCTAGGAATCCTATCTAAAACTTCAACTCCGCCGTAACTCTTAGTAGCCTCCTCCCCTCCTGCTTTACTACTATCTAATGGATTACATGTTTTCTTTAGTTATCATATGTATTGGACATCTCTCTCCAGAATGGAGGCGTCTTGGGGGCAGGCCCTTCTCTTTGTGTTGTTCACTATTGCATCCTTAGTGGCAGATTGGTGCCTATACAGAGTAAACACTCAATGGGTATGTACTGTCTGAACGAATTACCAACCTCTTTGTGGAAACACTTTTCCAAGTCCCTCTGTTCTCTCTTTTAAAGAGCACAGCTTCTCTTATTTGAAAGTGTAACAACTCTTATCGAGCAAGTACTGTCATCAAATGAGGAAGCAGCTCAGAGAAGCAAGGTTTTGCAGGGCATAGTTTCCTTTCAGACTGGCCTTGCATCTAAGTAAACCAAGCAAGAACGGACCATCTCCATCTTTTTCCGTGCTATTTAAAATTCTCCCTAAAGCCGAAAGGGTGAAGAACAGAGCTATAATTCAAATGCCTGACAGTCTGAGTATATTTTATCTGGGAAGATTTGTGGAACTCTATATAGCTGTTTTATTTAGATATTATCAACATGGATTGAAAAGTTGCATAATATCGAATACTGAAATGCTGCTGCTAGCAGCAACCAACAGATCAACCTTCTAGGTAGCAACTGATGAAGAGGCCGTGCTTTTTGAACCAAAGAGAACATCTGATAACCTTCCCTTGACACAAATATGAAAAGATGGAGCTAGCAACTTTGCCTAAACCTTTTAGACCGCCATCAGCTAAGTTCATCTGCACAAAAGAATGAGGGATTGCCTTTCCTTCCTCCTCTTCCTCATTTCCAGGTGTGGAATAGGTATAGGGACATACACATCACACAACAAGTCTAATTTAAATCTCATTGCCCAGACCTGATTTCTATCACCTGGGGCCTTAGAGGTACTTGCTTACTATCCAGAAGATCCATATCAGTCTGCATTTCCTTGGCATTTACCTTAGCAATCTTGTGCTTGCAACATTAATGGTTTATTTCTTTGGTGGCTTCTGTCTTCAGAAGTGGTGGTAAGGAAATCAAAATGGTGTTCATTCAAGCAAAAAGCTGAACTAAGAGTTTTTAATTATTGAAATATACCATATATCTCAGTAACCCCTAACCAGAAAATTTGTCTTAGATTTAATAAACCATTAAATGACTATAATTTAAAGACTGTAATTCAATGCCAATAATAATCAGTATAGCAATTTATTAGTCATTGATGGACATTCAACAGTTTATAGATCTGAATATTAAAAAATACATAAGAATTGTACATATTCTTGAACTCTACCTTTAAAAATATACTACCTTTCTATTTTTACAGTTTTTTAATGTTTTTAAAAGTCCTTTTGAGAGGAATACATTTTAGAAAACAAATTCAGAAGTCATGAAAAATCTTTGGGAGATAGTAAATGCAGTGTCCCTGAAGGAGGAAAAAAGCCCATATATATTCTATTCAGAATTTGATATGTTCTCAATTTTTCAACATGGCTCTAGGCAAATCTCTTTAATTTTTCATGTATTTTCTAAAGAAAGAAAATAGAAATACTTGCTATGCCTGTTTTTCCTTACAGGAAAAAAATGTAAACAGAAGCAAGCACATAGAGTGAGTGCTTATGACTCACCTTATCAAGTCAACACTTCATTGGTATTGTTCATGATACCTTGCAATGGAGTTGTCTGACCTTGACAGTTTCTGTTCAGGGGCTCACAATATATCATAAACACAATCAGTACCGTATTCCACTATTAAACAAAATAATGTCAATAAAAAACTTTCCAAAAGGGCATCATTTCTATAAACTGAAATAGATTTCAGTGCACATTGGAATGTGGTCAGGTTATTACAAAGAAAGGTCTTATGAAGAAAATATACCTATTCACATAAAATGAGTAGAACAATTATGACAATAATAATAATAAAAAAAAACTTCTTATCCTACTCACAAGCCACATAGTTATACAACTCCAAGAAACACCATTCTTATTCTTTTCTGTATGAATGGAGTTTCCTGGAGTTGACCAGGACGGCAGCCCTGTTGATTAAAATGTAAATTCATAAGCTACTTACTGAGCATCTACTGTATATAAAACACTCTGTCCATCTCAGAGGAGCCTGAATCATCATCATCATCATCATCATCATCATCATCAAAATTATTAAAATTTCTTACACTAGTTTAATTTCATTTTAATAGATTTTACTCCTAAAAGAAGATTTATAGGCATAGAAGGTTTTTTTTCACAAGTTTGCTCCATTTTTAGAAGCTTCCTCAAAATTAACCCATGACCAACATAAAGTTATGGCATGACATTTTTAGAAAGACACCATTAAAAGCAAAATATATGCTGGCCTCATAAGTCACAATTATTACCTTGAAGAAAAATAGCAAGAAAGAAATCTACCTTATCTCATTGAGAAAGAATCATTTTTATTAGATCCAGAATATTCTTCCCTAATTTACTTTGCAAGTTCCTCCAAAACAACCCTAATGCAGAAAAACAAAACAAAACAAAACTGAAGAGGACTGAGATTCTAGAGAGGCTGTTTTCTAAGGCCATGATACAATTTTCATTTTGTGCTTTCTATTATACTATTCTCAGCACATACTCTTTTACTTACTGGGGGTGGGGGGCTTTTCTCAAAGAATTTAATAAATGGTAGCAAAAAAAGGGACTTCCTACACTCCAATTTGTATTTGCCAGCCCAAGATCACTCTCTAGTCTGGTCACATACTATCTCTGTCACAGCTTTAGGTGAATACACTATTAAAAAAATATCACTTTCAACCTGAAGTTTAAAATACCAGCTTCAGGGGGCTCCTGGGTGGCTCAGTCAGTTAAGTGTCCGACTTGGGCTCAGGTCATGATCTTGTGAGTTCATGGGTTCGGGCCCCGCATCAGGCTCTGTGCTGATAGCTCAGAGCCTGAAGCCTGCTTTGGATTCTGTTTCCCTCGCTCTCTGCCCCTCCCCTACTCACGCTCTGTCTCTCTCTCGAAGTAAATAAACATTAAAAAAATTTTTTTTTAAATACCAGCTTTTGTGTTACAAAGGTCATATGTAAATAAACATTATGATTGTATTTTATTAATTAAAACACCCATATCTGATATTCAATTACTAGAAAAATTAATTCAATAGGATAACAACAACTGTCTGGTTCTCTATAGATTATAGGAGCATGTTTAAATTTCAACAAGAGACCTCAAATTACTATGAGATTTTGAAAAAAGAGGAAGTTGCTTAAACCAATTTGTATAAGCTTCCTAACTATTTTGTTTTTAAATACACCAATATTTATAAACAGTTTCTTTCTGGATTGCCAATAATATTCTCACAACCTTTTAGGAAATACACTGTTAAAGCAAAAGATTAGGGAAAGGAAGTTGGAATAAAAGGACATAGTAATTCAGGTCTGTTGAACTTCTACTTCCATTGTGTCTAAATGAGCCAGCTCTGTGGGGATTTGGGTCCTATAAAACAGACCTTTTTACTCTTCAACACTGCACTTAGGTAAATAAGTAATTACTACAAACTCCCAACAACCTAAATCAATGTTAGGGAAGTTAGAGGATCCTATGAGAGTGACCTGAATGATTTGGTAAACAAAATTATTGGGGAAAGGTATCAACATGTTTATGATATCACAGCCTAAGGATCAGGCTAGGAAAAAAATACAATGACAGACATTAAATATATGAGTATTGCTCAACCAGTTTACCACCATTCTGTACCAAAAATAAGAGAAACGATGGGGTGCCTGGGTGGCTCAGTCAGTTGAGTGTCTGACTTGATTTCGGCTCAGGTCATGATCTCACAGTTCATGAGATCAAGCCCTGCATTGGGCTCTGCACTGGCAGCATGGAGCCTGCTTGGAATTCTCTCTCTCCTTCTTTCTCTGTCCCTCCCCTGCTTGCACTCTCTCTTTCTCAGAATAAATAAATAGACGTTAAAAAAAGAGTAAGAGAGGGGTGGCCTGGGTGGCTCAGCCGGTTGAGAGGTCATGGTCACTAGTTCCGGTCATGATCTCAAGGTTCTTGAGTTTGAGCCCCATGTTGGGCTCACTGCTGTCAGTGCAGAGCCACTTCAGATCCTCTGGCCCCTTCTCTCTCTGCCCCTCCCCTGCTTGTGCACTCTTTTTCAAAAATTTTTTTTCAAAACATTGAAAAAAAAAAGAATAAGAGAAACAATAGATTTAAACCATAATTTAAACATTTCTAATTTTCTTTTTTTTTAAATTTTTTTAACGTTTATTTTTAAGAGAGAGAAAGAGAGAGAGAGAGGGAGAGAGACAGAGTAGGATTAGGGGAGGGGCAGTGAGAGAGGAAGACACAGAATCTGAAACAGGCTCCAGGCTCTGAACTGTCAGCACAGAGCCCAACGCGGGGCTCAAACTCACCAACCACGAAATCATGACCTGAGCCGAAGTCGGATGTTTAACTGACTGAGCCACCAAGGCGCCCCAAAATGTCTAATTTTCTTACAGATTTATGAAAGTGATCATCGGGTCAGAGTTACCTAGGAAGGTTGGGACTTCTTCTTAAGATATTTTCTCAAAAATTAAATTAGATCTTCATGATTTTGGTATGATGACAGTATTGTAGTACTCCATAATGGAAGAGGGAAAGACTGGATTAGGTTTTAAAAATCTGTGAGGTAATTTTTAGAGTTTATACATTTATCTCCTATAGATCGTCTCATTTGATTCTGATAATTTTCCTTTAAATGCCTACTCTGGGGCGCCTGGGTGGCTCAGTCAGTTAAGCATCTGACTTTGGCTCAGGTCATGATCTCAAGGTTCTTGAGTTTAAGCTCCACATTGGGCTTGCTGCTGTCAGAACAGAGCCTGCTTCGGATCCTCTGTCTCCCTCTCTCTCTGCCCCTCCCCTACTCACACATTCTCTCTCTCTCAAAATAAATAAATGTTAAAAAAATAAAAAAATAAATGCCTACTCTAACACAAATATGAATACAATGCTATATCTTGCCCACATGGGACTTTTAGTCATACCTTTGCTTCATTGCACATTTGTAATACTGTGAATGTTTTAATATAAGTAAATGAACACCAAGTCCTGCTGGAAATAGGGGGGAAAAGAACTGGAGGTGGGGAGTAGAAAAAGAGCAGCAGTCAGTGTTTGTGTAGGGTAGCCTTGAAAACATAAAGGAAGCAGAAGCAAGGAAAGGTAAAGAAAACCAAGCAGAGGGCAAAGAGCAGTGTGATGAATGAGAGGGTGCGAGCATGAGCACGGGAGAGCATGTTGCCAACAAGGTTAATGAAGCCAGGTCAGACTATTCTGCCATTTTCTGGAAATCAGGGACAGAGCTAACCCTGTGCTCTGGGGAAGGGAGTTCTGACCTGAGCTGAACCTGCTTAGATAAACATCATTCCCCAAACCCTTCCCAAGTCAAATAAAAAGGTACATCTTTGAGATAAAAGTGGAAACTAAGATGACTCAAAAACTATGAGTAATAAATTAGACCCGCTGAACAGTCGTCGGGTAGAGAATCAGTCAAAAAAAAGTGTCTCCATATTCATACTTCAAAACAAGACAGATTCTAATCACGTTAGTAAAAATAGAAATAACAAGCAGTGTGTAGCAATCATAGCTGGTAAGTGAAAATTGTTATTATTATTATCATTTTAATATTTTTGAGAGAAAGAGAAAGAGAGAAAGGGGGAGGGGCAGAGAGCGAGGGGGACAGAAGCTCTGAAGTGGACGCTCTGAGAGCACTGACAGCAGGGAGCCCAATGTGGGGCTCGAACTCACAAACCATGAGATCATGACCTGAGCCAAAGTCAGACGCTCAACCGACTAAGCCACCCAGGCGCCCCCACAATTATTATTAATAGTAAATACCTTCTGTGTGCTTACTATGTCAGGCACTGTTTTAAGTGTTTTACATATTTTAATTCATCATAACAAACTATGAAGTAGGTATTATTATTATCCTCATTTTATAGAGAAGGAATCTAAGGCCAAAGAAATTACACGACATGTCCAAAACATCCACTATTTAAGATATGTAGCGTCTTAACTACTACTTAAATTACTTAAAATACATATCAGTGACATTCATTTCTCTGACTGTACTTCCCTTCATTTTAGTGAACAAAAAATATTTCTCAAGGCTCTTGGGAGTTTCACTTGCAGCCTCAGTCTTTCTAGCACTGGTTTCTCTCTCAAGATCTTGGATCCCCAGGTGTGATTGTTCAAATTGAGTTCTCAGAACTCTCAGCTACTGTAAATCTAAGCAAACTGCAATTGTGACACATAAAAATAACAGTATCTGTAGGTGTAAAAAATCAGGAGGGAACCAACAGATGCACGGAGCGAATGTAAGACTTGAATTCAGTCCTAAATTATTCAAGGTACTAGATCAGGAGAAAGAGGAAGATGGACATTTAAGGCACTGAGCATAAAGGCACTAATAGGCCAACTTATTAGGAAGGTCCAGAATCTGTGTATGGCTATGACATCACACATATATGGAAAAAAAATTAAGAAATAAGCTTGGAAAAGTAGACAGGGTCCCCAATCAAGTAGAGCTTCCCATGTCATGCTAAGGAGTTGACATTAAAGGATTTAGGCTGGAGTCAAAGGATCAGATTGGATTCTAAAAAGGATACCCTGTTACCATCTTCCCCACTCCTTCCCCACCTCTCCACCCACTACCACCCAATCCCAGATGTGAGATTAGAGTTCATCAATCTTCTACCAAGATTTGTAGACTATCAAACCAGACAGAATCTAAAACAGAGTCTGTGGCAGAGAGAAGATATCCAAGGAATACATAAGATGTAGAATCAACAGGACTTTTACATGAGGTTTTGGAGAATTCAAAGGAAAGAACTCTTGGAAGAAGCTGGCATTTCTGGGTGGATTTATTGACACAGAAGACTCAAGGGGAAACATGAAGAGGGAACTTTTCCCCTCTTCAGTTTGAGACACACAAGGTTTCCAGGGGCCTAATGGACACGTAGACAGATGTGTCCACTAGGCATCCCAGCTGTGGGGTTAAGTTTCAGGGGGTCGAGTTGGTTTCATGGAGACAGAAGGACTCACAAAGGACACTCAGAAAAAACAACCAGAGGGGGTAAAAAGAGAAAGTTGTAACGCCACTGGAAATCAAAGAAGGAGAAATTTCCAGAAAGGAAGTTGTGATGAGTTTCAAAAAGGAGGGTATGGTCAGAACCAAATGCTATAGGAGACCAAGTGAAATAAGGACTGAGAAGGGTTCATTCAATCTGGCAATTATGAGGCCTCTGGAGATAGAAGCAGGGATTATGAAGCAGAGATAGAAGCCAGATTGTACAGAGGGAAGGAAAAATGGAAAGTAATCAAGTGAAGACAAAGAAGGTAGAAAAAAGTGGCTCAGATGGAAACTAACAACGGAGATCTCATTAAGAATGTAGGGGGGCACGGATGAGTTGCAAGGGGGAGAGAGAGTCATTGTGTGATACCTGTGCAATGGCTCCACTCTCTCTAAGAGGCAGGCAAGAAGGTCATCTGCAGAGAGTAATGAAGGCAGGGAAGTGGAGGGAAGAAAGATGAAGTTTTGGAGTAACTTTTCCAGGGAAAAGGAGAAGGAACTGAGCAGGTATATACTGTGAGATTATTGAGTAGAACTGAGTGTCTCACTTGGGTTAGGGTTTGCTCTTTTCTCTTAGTTGAGTTGTACAACCCAAATGCAGAAAAAGAAAGCAAATGGTTGGATTGACCTTTGGGAGGGGGTCTGCAAGATGGATATTCTCGAAGAAGAAAGGGCAAAGGAGATAACACCTATTGGCTTAAAGTGATTAAATTAAGGAATCCTGAGGCCTGAGGCTAGATGGACAAGCTTTTCAAGTTTCATAGGGACTGAGAGGTTGCAAGAAGAGATCTGAGGGCTTATTCAACATCAAAGAGCAGCTGTGCAGGGTGGGAGGGAGTATACCCTAGGAGAGTCAAAGTCTGTGTTCTGAGATCTATGATTTTCAAAGCAGAACAGAGGTGGGTCCTGATAAGTCCAAGGTGTGAGTCACAAGAGTGGGGTGTCATTACAATTAATAGAACCACAGTTATAGTATCAATGTTATCCCATTTTAGTAATGAGCCAAAGATTAGGAGACTTATTCAAAGTCACAGCTGGTTAATAGCAAGAGCAAGGTTTTAATCCAGACCTTCGCTGCCAAATCCTGTGATCAATTCATACAACATCATTTCATTTGGTACCTTTTCCTTTCAACTTTTGAATAAAAAAATAATAAGATGGTGATTTTGCTTTTACTCTAGAAGTTAGAAATGAAAGAAAGCTATAAATCTGACTTAAAATACAGGTGAAAGTTTTATTTTCAGTATTCTGGTTATTACCTCTATGTCAAGGCTTATGAAATTCTGTTAAAATGTATCTTTGCAAGTGTTTTCTTATTATAAAAGCATTAAAAGTAAATAGCTATCCATTGCGGCCACAAAAATAGTTAAGAACCATTTTAGCTCAGAAAACATAAATCCAACCTGAAGGTGACTGTTGGCGATGATTTCACTATGCTGTACCCCCACTGCCTATCAAGTACCAGGCTGCTTTGGTATGATTCAGGCTGATTTAGGAAGATAAGGAGATGCTCTATCACATAGTTTTCAACCCAGGTACATTTGGACATATTCCCATATGTGAACATCAGATTTGTTCAAATGTAAATGGGGCTGTCATTTCCTTTGATGCAGAATCACACGGGCCCTCACTACCATCACCAGACCTTGTAAAGAGACAAGTTTGAGGATGCAGGGGCTGTGCTAAAAATGGCAATTAGAGGTCCTAGTGCCATCGGCCACTGCTAACTCCGTCGTGGGCAGCCCTCAGGTCTTTATACATTTAGAGGCACGTTCCAATGGAACATTGATGGTAAATGGGAGTAAAATCCAACCTTGAGTAATTCATTACAAAAGACAAATGAAAAAATGTCATTAGTTATCCCTGCCCTTGAATGTATACGAAAGCGGGGGGCCTGCAGGAAGACATATGCTTCACGAATTCTCACACGCGATCATTCCACCGCTATTAATTTCACCCACTCTTAAACCGGGAGGGGTTCTCCCCTGTTAGCTGGGGCCCATCCAACCCAACCTGCCAAGACTCTCCAACTGTTCCTAGTTTTTCTGTTTCTCACAAACCTAACAGCTAATAGCTTGCTTTTCGCGCGTAATTACTTGGCAGGTTAGGACTTTGCGTGGATACTACTTGATCCCCACATCACTCATGTGAAACCACCCCCATTCTACAGATGAGGCAAATGAGGCACTGTCACAAGGCTGAACAACTCTCCACATGTCCTCTCCATGCCTCTGCCTTTACTCTGCCTCCCCAACCAAATTTCACCCAATTCCTTCTCTACAGCTCAGATTCCACATGTTCAGAAAGACTTCTCACTTCAGTCCGCATGCATCTCTCCCCTCTCAGAGGCAGCTCGCCCACACCTGGATGGAAGGAAGCTTGGTCTCTGGTAGCATCAGCACCCTCCAACGGTGATGGTGAAGACCCTGAGGAGACCAGCTGGCCCTGTCTGCCTGGGAAACCAGTGCTGACGGCTGAGGCGGCTTCCTCACAGAAGGGAGGTTTGGGTTAATCAGTTTCAGTGCAACCCAAGCCCTGGTTCCCCAAAGTGTCCAGGAATAGAGATTCCCGGAGACCTCAGTGATGTCTTTTCTTTGATCTCATATGCTCAAAACTAGTAGATGCAAACGACTAGAAAGCAAGAATTTTGGAGCTGTTGGAGACACTTGTGCCTATGATATTAGCCCCTCCACTCTACTCCTCCAAGGCCATGCGGCTAACTCAGAGAAAAGCAAGGATTCCAACTACTTTAGCTGTAGGAGGAGGAAGAATGCTGCCCCTGTGGCCAGAGACCTTCTATCTGCACCAGGCCCTGCCACCCACTAGTTGGGTGACCTTGGGCAAATCACTCAAATCCTTCTGGGCCTCAGTTTCTAGATGTAAAGTCAGAGTAATGATACCTAAGGTTATTGTAAGAATTAAATGAGCTGGCATGTGAAGGTCTGGAAAATGCATAATGCTCTAAAAATACTACAGATTTCCATTATTACTCCACATTTGGGGTTTCTGGCTTTCATGTTGGAGATTTATTTTTTTCTTACAATCTTCTGTTCGCGGCAATCATCTGTTGACGATGTCTGAGACTGCTGTCAAATGCAGTGTCTATTGTTCAGAGACACCAAGTAACAAATGACCATGAGCCTGATAAGTTCTGTGCATCTGAAAGTGTGTGATCGAAGAATGGCTAAGCTCATCTAAATAGCAACAAGAAATCCAGTAAAACCTAACAAACGGTGTCACCTCTATACACAGACTATCAGACAACTTAAAGGTGGGCAACAGCCTACTGGAGAGGAACCCAAAGCAGAGCACATGCTGGAATCTGTGTAGAGTCTGGGAAGACCTGGACAAACAGCAGAAACCAGGACAAGATAGGAGGGCCTCCGGCAGGAGAAAGGAGTGCTTGCTTCTTTAAAGATGATGATTTCAAGAGTATTAAAGCTGCTCTGGCCCAGTCCAGCATGAGACTGGTCGCTCTTGTTGGCAGAGGACTGAGTTGATGTCTGAACATGTTTGGGTAAAATTTTGATGGCATGCATTGATGGCTGGGCCCAGAAACGAGAAGCAGGAAGTGTCATAATAGTTACTAACCCTTCTGTCAACTGTCTTGGGATAAGTTCTTCTGATTTGGGCAGATTAGCCATCTAGAGACAGGGCAGGAGCAAGGTGCAAGGGCACTGCAAGACTGTCCTTATAAGATTTTTCATTTAACTCAGACCCACAGAATACATGTGCTTAGTTGGGACCTAAATTATCAAGAACCTGAACATCCTACATACACTATTGAGCATTCAGCATAAATAATGTGTCCACTCTTATTTAACAGAATTACCAGGACTTGCACTCAAAACGGATTTTGTCTCTAGGCGCTAATACCATTGATGTTTAAATCATTTTCAAATGGTCCTCATCGCATTCCCCTGAACACCAAAAAATAATTATGACCCATCTTTATTTGCTGGAAAGTATATTTGATTTTGGGAAAGAGTTTAACATCTTTCCAAACAGGTAAAGATGGAGAAGGATCTGGGGTATGTGTAGATTCTCTTAATAGCTCACCTTAAAAAAACCTCTTGCGTTAGTTTCTAGTTTTTTGTTAGTTTGCTTGCCCCCCTTCCCTCACTTTTCTTTCATAAATGCATCTTCACTGAAGCAGTTTATGGGAAACAGAATGCCTCCATAGCTTCCTTATGTTCACCGGTTGGCTACAGCCTAGTGTGGGCAGGTAGTAGGTACTCAATAAATGACTGAGTTGGCGTTAAAACTTAAAACTTATCTCGAATAAGCGCTCTGAACACAAAAACTAGAAAACCAAACAGATCTGGGTAGCTGGTGGGAAATTAACATGTTCACTTACCCAGGTAGGTGATACTAAAAATGGGAGGAAAAGGTTAAGGATATAAACAGAATCATGGAAAGAACTGGCATGTCATGTACAATAATAGTTCACCTGACATGTCCTACATTTCCACTTATCTTCCGGTAATGCAAGCAAGATAGGTAGCCTGCATATTCAAATACACCTGTGTGAATGCCACACTTAGAAGGTAAACTACTGAAGGGAGCACATGGCCTGCCAGTGACAGCTGGATTAGAGCAATGGAATTGGTTCTTGACATTCACAAAGTAACTTAGATGTAAGAAACCAGTTTGGTTAGTTTGCTTCTTTATGAGAGGGAAAAAGAAAAACTAGACCAGGTTTGTAAGAAAGCAAAAAAGGGGTAAGTAAGGCCTGTGGGTTGGGAGAGCAAGAGGTCCCAGCAGTATCATCCAATTCCCCCCAAATGTGAAAATCTACAGCTGGGATTTTACCAAGGAAGGCAGGGAAAGGGGCATTTAAAGATAATTTAAAGGGAGTGGGGGTGCGGAGAATTATTTCGTATTTATGAATGCACAGTTCTGCTAAGGCAGAAGTGCAAGCTGCTCTTCCTTGATTTTGTAAAGTACTGGAAGTGTCTGTGAATATTAACCCAGGATTTGAGAGTGGCCCTTCTGTCAGCTGGAGAGAGCAGAGGCCGGGCAAGGTCTCTGACTGTAGCTTCTCACTCTGGCTCCCGTCTTCCACCCCCGGCTTCGGTCTGTCTGGCTAGCCCCGTTAAAGCAAAATCCGTGATGAGGCCTCCCTTGTTCCTCTGTCTCCCCAACCCTCACCTTGCGTGTGAGATCAAAAGGCTGTTTAACAACCCCTACCTCACAGATCTGATTTCAAGAATATAAGAAATCAGGAGTTTTTTGGTTTTTTTTTTTAATTCCTTCAAATGTCCCAACTAGGAAGAAGTTTAGGCTGTCAGGGCCACCCAGACCCTAGAGTAAGTGCAAGTAACAGACCTTCTCCACCACCCTTCCCTGATGGAACTCTGATCAGCTGCATGCAGCCACTCTCTCCCTTAAAGAACAAAAGCCACAAAATTAACTTAAAAATTAGTTACTGAAGATTGAAAAAACAGCAGGAAATATCTTTATCCTACTCATTAGTACTTCCGGAGAAGTAAACAGAACAAAAAATGTAACTAGAGGGCCTTCCATTGTTTAAATAACCGCTCTGTAAAAACACACAACTGGCAAAATTATGAAATGGTCCACAACTGTCAGGATCTGGACGTGGCTCAGACAACCAGCCATCTCAATCTCTCTTTACATTTCATTTTTTAAAAATCTGTTCTTAAATCCTCAATTCACACCAAAATGCAAATGACTAATAACAACATAATGTATGTATCTTCTTTCCTAAGCATATGTTCATTTTAGCAAGAAATAACAGCAACTTCTGGAACTTGTAGAATACCATAACAAAGATATTCCATAGCTCATTTGTCATGATCTGCTTAATGTAGGCTGTCTATTATTGAAGGCGTTTTATACAATAAAAACCCAAAGTAGTCTTAAAAAGATGAACTGACTCTCTGAAAGTCCATTCTCCAATTCTTTGACCCCAAAGACCACCCACACCCTTCCTCTATCAGATGCCACAAGATCAAGGAATGAAGAACTAATTAACAGAATTTCAGTTTTTACCCAGACTACTGGAGGACTCAGCTCCTAGGGTTTCAGTATTTGCTCACTACTCCCCATATAAACCACAAGAGACCCACGTGAAAATCCAGATTCCCTGCAACTCTTAAATTCAGTTTCTGGGTATACATCACTAAAATCCATATAACTAGATAAAAGCCTCACCCAGAAGTTTTGCACTGTGTTGATATTAACAACCCCATAAGCCTCTCTTTTTGGTGGAAAACAAACAACGATATTATGACTAATCAAATTTCTATTACTAGATGAAGATTCAACTGCTGACTAGCACAGTTACATTTCATATATCTATCCACCCCATTACAACTAAGATTTAAGAGCTAAATGGAAATCCTAGTTTTATAGCATTAATCCATCATCGTGATAAAGTTCGTGGGTAGATAACACAACAGAGACCCATTGTTTTAATCCTATTTCATAATCAGAAAGATGTGATATGCAAAAGAAAGCACAGAAAAGCTATTTGCAGAAAATACGATCTGATTTTTCACTGTTTTTGAATAAGCAAGATAAATATGTTCTCGTTTGGAGTACGGTAATGGCTTTCGGAATTGTGTTCTGAGAAGCAAAATAAAAAGGGATTTAGTATGCAAATTAATCATATGGCTTTCCCAAAGATTCAAAATGAGAAATCCATTTTTAATGTAACTGAAAATCACTTTGAATTTGCAGTGCCCAGCCCACCTCAGCCTCATGTCCCGCTGTTGGTTCATCTTGTACTGCTGGGTTGCAGCTGATTTTGAAGTTGCAATGTGTTTTATTTGATGCCAACTCAATTTAGAAAATAAAGGAGCGAAGTTCGTGAAAGAAACATCTGGCCAACAACACCTGATATGGGCAGAGAAACTATCAATCACTCCTTTGGTTTATGGAAAAGCCCAGGTTTAAATAAACTAAAAAGATTCTTCAAGTTCAATCCCCCCACTCTCCATGAGGCAACAGTAGATTTTTCTAAAGCTGTCTGGGTGACAAATGCCGTCTGGTTTTAAGTGATGCTCCATGGCTTAGCTAGAGTGAAGACAGTTTAAAAATCAGGCTACAAATCATTTTGAAAGTTCCCTGTTTCGCAAACTCCGGGTACAAGCTTTAGCTATTTTTCTATTCACTATCTAGACATCTTCGGCTCATCAACAGATTTGAAAACATTTTGTGGTGGCAAATTTCCAAAAAAAGGCCCTCACAGGTAGCCTAAGTACGTATCCACGATACCACCTCTTCAAAAACAGCACAGAGTAAATATAAAGTTGTGTGATGAGTCAGGAGACAAGACGGATTCAAGCCAAAGTGTGTTAACTCAGGCAAATGGATGTCTCGCGTCACAGGCCCAAAGAGCAGAGCTGACCTTGTTGTACATCCTTAGCTGTCATGGCTCATATCCTGGAGTTACCTTTGGAAACCACAGGCGTGGTGCTCAGTGTTTCAGAAAAGTCTTTCTGTGGGAAGGGCACTGAAAAGTCATCAACATGACAAAGAGTCTGCTCTGTACTTTCTAAGCCATGGATGGTTTTAAAATTCATCCCATCTCCTTGAGTTCATACTTAAGAGTGGGTGCAGGGTAGTGTAGAGGAGGGGTGATGGCAGGATCTAGCTCCCCAGGAGAGAAGGGAGGTATTTCGATAGAACTAGAAGTCTACATACAACAAAGGATTCTCGGCAGCCAATAAGACAAGCATTTACTACTTTGCCGCACAGAGTAAAGAGGGAAAACATAAACCCAAACAAGGCAGAAAGAAAAAGCATCTGCCGCCTCCCTGCCTTGCCTGCCTTGAGCATGGCTGTTGTTTCAGGACGCCTCCAGGAAGTCTTGTTTTCTTCCTCGGTTCTTTTCTCTGCCTTCTATGCCTGCTTCCTTCAGTTCTATGCATAAGAACCAAAAGCAAACTATGAGAAATTCAACAAATGACTCTACCATTCTCAAGGCCCAGAGCCTAGAGAAATACCAGCTGAGAATTAAAGTAAGCAGAAGGAAAAATCCATGAAGAGGTTAATTAGCTTATGCGGTACAGTCGAAAGAGGCAGAACATTTTATTGAGAAATAGCCAGGGTGTCCCAGTGGGGAGACACTATCTTCTCAACCAAGTGAGATGACTGGGGAACTCTCTTCTGCAATACTTTATGAACACTCGAAAACAAAAGCCGCAAACAGAGAGGACGATGGGCTAACCGTGAAGGCTCATGGGGAGCTAGCTCATGAATACCTCAGGAAATACTATATTTTCCTCCACCCAACTTCCTCTAAGCTCCAAGTTCAGATAGAACCTTAAAGAGGGTGAATAGCTGAGGGGTCATTTGGTTTACTTCCTAGTGACATAAGAGAAGCCATTTATTATCACTGGTGTAGCTGGATGGATGCTGGGTCACTCCGTTCTGAGGCCTGGACTTTTTTGTGATGCCAGAGGATATCTGGAAGCAGTCTAGCTGAAATAAAAACTGGAGTTTGAGGCCCAGGATCAAAGCAAACTAAATGCTCACTCAGGTAAGCACAATAACATTGGCCTCTATCATGCAGACAGAGTCCTCGGCCTTCCCCAGGGATGGGGGTGCAATCCAGTGTATCCAGTCCGGTGTAAAAAATCAGCAGAAAAATAACTGCTGCTGAGAGACACTCCCACTTCCCCCGGTTCCAGACATCCTTTCCATCTTTTTTTATGCTTGAAAAGTACCCACTGGGGACTGTCTCTTCTTTTTTTAATGTTTATTTATTTTTAGGGTGTCTGGGTGGCTCAGTCGGTTAAGCGTCCAAATTCGGCTCACGGTTCATGAGTTCGAGCC
The DNA here is from genome assembly GCF_024362965.1 of Panthera pardus. Classification (NCBI taxonomy): domain Eukaryota; kingdom Metazoa; phylum Chordata; class Mammalia; order Carnivora; family Felidae; genus Panthera; species Panthera pardus. The sequence continues at coordinate 94,009,174 of NW_026526721.1, read as the reverse complement.
CCACGTTGGGCTCTGGGCTGATGGCTCAGAGCCTGGAGCCTGCTTCGGGTTCTGTCTCCCTCTCTCTCTGCCCCTCCCCCACTCACGTTCTGTCTCTTTCTCTCAAAAATAAACATTAAAAATTTTTTTTTATATTTATTTTTGAGGTAGAAGGAGAGAGAGAGAGAGAGAGAGAGGGAAAGTGCACCATGCACACACATGTGCAAGGGGAGGGGCAGAAAGAGAGGGAGACAGAGGATCTGAAGAGGGTTCTGTGCTGACAGCAGAGAGCCCAATGCGGGGCTCAAACTCATGATGCGGGGCTCGAACTCATGAACTGTGAGATCATGACCTGAGCTGAAGTCAGCCGCTTAACTGACTGAAACACACAGGCGCCCCTGTTTATTCTAGTTCTAAAGTGGGTTTGACTTGATGAGTCACTGCACAGAAATGGCCTGGAGAAGGAAGTCAGGAGGGAGGCAACCCCAGGCCTGCTTCATCTCAAGGAAAGATGCTGTTCACTATGGTGCGGCACTCTGCTGAGGTCCTGGGGTGTCTGAGAAATTGGGGATCTGTGCTGGGGCAATCAGGGCACATGCTGCTCTAGGCCGGCAGTTCATTTTCTACACGCTCAACATATAAAGAGGTCCAAGTGATGACATATACCTGTCCCTACGGAAGCATGCAAATGTACTTAGCTTACAGGAATCCAAATCCCAGCTCTGCCTCTACCAGCCATGTGGCCGTGACACCATAATCATTTTAGGCCTCAGTCTCCTCATCTAAGAATAATGCCTCCCATCTCAGAGACGAGCTGGGACAAATTCCATGTAGGACAAAGCAGATACTCAGGCCACAATAACTATCACTACTGTAGTCCTAATTTAATTGTATTTATACTCATCACAGCACTCTGTCCTCCAATATGGCTTCTCAGAATAGAAAATAACATGTTGATGACAATGAAAGCAAGCTGGACATGTCAGGCACTTGAAAATCCACACCACTTGAAAAGCCCAGTTCGGGTTCCCATTGGCAACTGAGAGCCAGGAAGGCCATCCCTGGAGCACTTTCCCTCACAGCATTAACACCCCATTCATCTTTGGCGTAAACCAGACCACGCTTGATGTGACATTCTGGAGGGCAGCCATCCCTACTCTTTTCCTCACAGCCCAGACTTCGTGATTGCATTACACTGCCCATGGGATTTGAATTCCACATATGCTGTCAGCAACATAGCTTCTCGAAACACTTCTGCAATACCAACTGTTGGTCGGGGTTCTGGTTTCATTGCTGATGAATCTCATTCCAGAGGTACAAGTCAGAGAGCCTTTTTTGGTTTCTGCATTCGGAGACTGTCCCTTACCACCGCAGACAAACACATCATTTTGTTCTTACACATCGGCGCTTTTTTCCCTCGTCTTCATTTTTCCACCACAGTGGAACAGTGATGATTGATGCCCTGAGATCTCATGAAGAATAATGGCAGCAAAATGTAAAGCATATGTGTCATCTCTGGGAAGACACGTGGGCAGTAAAATATAGCTGTACCAAGGCTTCGTGGCCATAACTCTTAATATCTCTCTGCAACTGGAAATGATAAAGAAAACTTTATGATTAATATTTTATCTAGCACTGCCACCACTGTGGAGAAACCGAACAAAGGAAATACACATTCCCAAGGCCCTTAGCATCGATAAATAAGGAACCCTTACAGAACCACATTATCCCACTAATAATTTCCTGACTGACCCAAATCAACTTGCAGAGAGAAAATTCAAGTAGTAAAGACCTAGGAGATGGGAGGATTGTTTGTTTCTCCCTCTAGCTGTTTTCTAATTACCCTCACCTCTTTCTGATGCCCCCTGTCAGTCAAAGAAAGAAGAGCCAAAAGGGACCCAGCCCTCAAAACAACTGCCTACAGCCGCTGTGCCAGCTGCCCGGGAAAGCGGTGATGAAAGCAAAGCTCAAGCTCCTCTTGGGGAGAATCAGCCACGTTCCAACTTACAACAGATAAAAGGGAAGTTCTTTCAAGCCAAGCCCAATTGTTGCCATTTCTTCCATGGACACCATGACTCGGCCTGCCCTTTCTGCCCCATTCAGCCTAGTTCCCAGGATTTTTCTTTCCGCTTCCCTGACCCTCTCAGAAACTGTGTGAGTGGAGTTTATCTTCCTGGTGAAGTAGAAGCCAAGACAATTCAATGACGATGATCTTATTACAATTTCAGTAACCAATTATCCTTGTCTACTCCTTGTACTGCTTAGTTCACTGTCACACACAGGCCATTTAAGTTTGATTTCTCCCTGTAAATGTCCATTAGTCTGTCAGCTTTGCAATGTGTTGTAATGACCTGTTTGTGATTTTCAGGTGCACAGCTTATGTCCCGCAAAGTCAATTTACCATGTGTTGTTCTGCGTGTGTGTGTGTGTGTGTGTGTGTACCACAGTGTGTGCTTAATAAATATTTAGGGAATAAATCTTAGCCTCAGGCCTTACTTACATTCAGGCAAAGGGCTGACACTGAGTTATAAACACAGATCTAACGCTTAAACATCACCTTTAAGGAGGAGACAGTCATATTAGTTTTTCAGGGGCCATCATCCGGGATCTATCTCATGGCTGATGGAATAAGCCTCGGGTTTTAGGAATAAGGAAGAATTGGCAGTTGTCAACTAGTAGTTGATAACTACCTCCAAAAGCTGCCTGAGAAGCTGACCCACATAGGAATGCAACCAAGCCCACCAAAGGTGTGATGAGCTTGTAACACTGAGCTCTTGGACAAAGAGGTTTGAAAGAATCCTTGTGCCTTACAGTTTGTTTCACACATGTGTTGAGAAGACCTAAATATCCACAAATGGAAAGAAATGACCCAGCAGATTAGCATACAGACAGAGCAGAGAGAAAACAAATGATTTGTCTAACCACATGACTGAAGGTCAAGAATTCAGAGAAATTAAGGCAAAAACTGCAGTGGTATCCACAACTAAAAAGCACTCACTTTTTACACTTTTTAGCTAGGCACTTTTTATAATATCATAGAATTCCACTTCTAAACTCTGCCATTGTCTGTTTCATTGCCCTCACACCTCACCCAATGCTCTTTGAGAGATCCAGTTAAGTTGTAACTTGCTTAGTGCTCCTCAAGAGCCTTCCATCTTTCTTCTTGCCCTCATTAACTAAAGCCCAAGAAGTGTTCATCTGTCCCACACACCATGTAAGAAGATGAAAACCTGGGGAAATGGCATCCTTTCCTACACCTTCCCCTTTCAGACACAGATACACACACACACACACACACACACACACACACACACACACACTTTAACTGAAGGCAAAGTTTGTGTTAATTTGGCAGGAATGGGTGAAAAGGGTACAGAGGCTCCCAGAATTAATTGCATCCTTGTCCTGTGAATTGTGGGGAGCTAAATTGACATGCACTTCAGAAAACAAGAGAGTTGAGCTCAGCTCACAATGGTGGCTACACCATCTGGTTCCCAATGAGTTGTTTTTAGCTAAATTTTCAGTTAGGTTCATTAAAATCTAAGACACTTCGGTGTTTAGTTTAAACAAATGGGCTCACACAGCATTTAAAAAACTCAACAGAACTTTCCTTTCCTTTAATGGCTAAAATGCTTTACAAAATTCCTTCGGGTCAGTTGGAGTGTTTTTCTGAAGCCAACTGCTTTAAGGATGTTACTAAATAACTTCTTACCAGATAACTAGGGTTATTGCTAAAATATTATAGATTTTTATTTTCAGATCTTTTCGTAGATCAAGGGTTTATTTTGTATTAGTTATTTCATAAAAATCTATGGTGACTAATAATAGATTATTTAATTGCTTATGAATTATATTTTCTAGAGATTTGTCTGCTTTCCTTTCTTCCTCCACTAAAGACCTACTGTGTACAAGCATGATGTTAAGTGCTGGAGACTCAGCAGCAAGTAAGACACAGTCAGTCCGTTTCAATGCTGTGGAGTGTAGAACGGCAGAGCTAGCAAAACCCCCGATCTTGGAACCCCCAGTCAGGGTCTCCTCTGCCACTAGGACATGTCCTTGAACAGCCTGTTTCATCTCTACTAACCAAAGGTAAATCTAGCCACTTTCAGTTGCTTTGAGAATTAAATAAGAATTGATGGAAAGCCCTTTCTCTGGTGGGAGTGGTGGGCATAGCAGGCATAGGAGTAGCAGTATTTTCCACCATTTTCCTCAGCGTTGCCATTTGAGTGAAATGTTGCTTGGAGATGGCCAGCCTGCCCTGTTGACCTGGCATATTTCACTAAGGAATAGGGAGGAGACTGATGAATTTAAATAAAAACATCTTTGTAACACAGTTGCACAGAAGAATATATGATCTGCAAAAAAGATTGCAAATCCTTTTCACAAACTGCCTTCTACCCAATGCTAAAGAGAAGCAATAATAGCAGTAAGCTTGGCAACTAAGCGTGTATAATTTTAACTTTAACAGAAAGTTCCGCAACTGCTAATACTTACAACTTTCTGTCAATGTGTCCATTCACACATAAATCCACCCATTTGCCTGTCATTTGTCTATTCCTCTATCTACCTATTAATCTTTTAATCTCTTTGAAAGAGTGCTAATTCAAAGGACAGCTAGACATGTAATGATAAAATTCTGGAATATAATTCTTGTATTTTCACTAACATTGTAAACCATGAGTCCCCAGTAGGTCCAGCTGCATCAGTTATGTCCATTATTCCATTATATTCCCAGTTATGTCCATTAAGCTTTCCTGATTGGAATGGGGAAAAAAAAGGCTGTCAAGTCCCAGATTTGGACGTAAATCTCTAGTCTGCTAGTTAGGAAGCCATATGAATCTGGGAATTACTCGACTTCCGCGAGCCTACAATCTTCATCTGCCCTTATTTCTCAAGGCTTCTCTGTTCATGAAACGAGTAGCACATATAAAGAACCCCAAACAGCGACAGGTACATTTTAGGGAGATGCTAAAAAAAGTTACTTATTTGTGTGTACCAACTGTACTAATGTTCAAATATCTTTTTTTATTGTGATATTTTCACTTTAAAGTTTTAGGTATGGTGAGAGGAACTTAGTTTTTCTAAGCAAACATGGAAATATATTATCCATACGATCCAATTACTTTAAAGTACCTGAATCCTCCTTTTTCTCAATTCATTATATGTAAATAAGCATGCCCATATTGGAGGTATTCATTTGAATATTGAATAAATGTAGCTCTTTTCAAGGCAACACTCAAAACCAACAAAGATTTTCATGTAATCCCTTGCATACAACACAGGACAGGATTTAAATCCAATAAAGAATCTCATCTCTGTAGCAAATACTAGTAGGATCTTACACCACAAATAATGTTTCCTTTATCACCACTTCTAACTGTATACAGAGACTCAGAATTAGGGACTATGTAGTAATAAGGGACTGGGGAGGTCACTTACAGTTAGGTCACCTCCTAAACATAGGATGTTACTTGTACGGCTGAGGCTCAGACACCACAAGTTGTCATAATAGAATCACATCAGTAAGTGGCAGGACACTGCTACCTAACCGAGAGCTCCTTACTCCAAATCCAGTGCCCTTCTGACTACATCTGTGTTCCAAAGTAGACATACAAAGGAAGTTTAATTCATGAAACCTAGCAGACATGAGACATTTAGATTCCACCTTACCATGATCCACCTTACCATGACATGAGGGATCCTTTATCATGCAACCCTAGTATTTGTCCACTCATATCTATTCAACAGGCACACTGAAGCAAACTTACGTGCATCCAACAAACGTCAACAGATGTAGGGTGCCCTAATAAGAGGGAGTGATTCTTACCAATCTCCACAGCAGAATACCTGACACAGAGCAGACACTTGGTGCATTTCTTTTGACTTGCTAAGTCATTCTAACTCTTTTCCAAGCTCTCGTGCATGTCTTTCAAACATTTAGAGGTTGATCTCATGTTTCAGATATCTTTTTCCCAGATAATTAGCCCTAGTTTCTATAACAATTACTTGTGTATCAGGTGGATACCAGACTCTTCATCATTTTGGCTGTTTTCTTGTACCAGAAGTACTCCAACATGGTCAATATTTCTGCTAACATTTGGAGACCCAAACTAGACCTTGGTGCCAGGCAGAGGCAGGTGGGGCTGTTCATTCCCCTGAGCTGGACAACACCCATGCATTTTTCAGAAGAGTTGCTTATAAGAATGCCTTTCTCCTTCTCCTGATTTGCTTACTTCAATTCAGGGTGTTACATTTGTCCCTAGGCAATGTCACCTTGGTTCACATCGCTTCTACCCCATTAAAATAATTTTAATTTTATCAACCCATAGATTAGTGATCCCCATTACTTTTGTGTCATTTATAAATTCCATCTTCAGGCCTCCAACATCTTCATCAAAGTCACTGATTTTTAAAAGGTAAGAAAAGACAAAAAGAAAAAGACAGCTGCCTTAGGAACTTCCTACCAGATGGACGATGGCCCATAAATCAACACAGGGCTGTCAGAGAAGACATGAATCAAGCCAGCTCTATTCTTATCTAACCAGTGTATTTTCACAAATGATGTCTCTAAGACACAACACTGACAACTACATTGCCTGGTGTAAAATGTTCTGATAGCTCTTCATATTCTATTCATATCTATTTTATGGATAAAAAATGAATATCTTTAATGTAATATACAAAGCCCTCCCCATGTGGCTTTTGTCTGGCTCTCCAGTCTCAATTTTGGTTCCATAGCCCCTCCCCACACCTTCATTCTTATGAGGCTGCTCTCTGGCCATTGGAAACTAAAGCATTTCTCCCACCATTCTAAGCGATGCCACCTCTCTACATCTTTGCTCATGCTCATTTCCCTGCCACAATTGCTCTCCTTTCTTTCTGCCCTGCCTTGGTAAACAGTCACATATATTTCATGATCCAACCCAAGCATTATTTTCTGTGTACAAGTCTTCCTGACATTTCTTCCCAGGCAGAAAAATCATTTCCTTCTTTCCTTGTATGTAATTTTAATCATAGTATCTGCACAGTTACTTCTTTACATGTCTGTCTCCCCTATTAAATGTCAGTCTGCTTTCAAGTAGGGGCCTCAGCACCAAAGATAGTTTTTAGTAAGTAATCAACAAATATTTGTTGGGTGGTTGGATGGATAAATGCATATTATTTTTGCTAAAACAAGGCAAATGGCAATGCCATAATACCAAAGGAAAATAAATCTATTTTAAAATCCTGTCTTTCTTATATAAAGTATGACTTCGTTACATAAAATGGGACTCATCCATTCAACAGTTGAGCACCTATCGTACAGGTCATTGTTCTAGGTGTTGGAGCTACAGCAATAGGCAGAACAGGCAAGACCCTGTTCTAATGAAGTTAAATCAAATACATGAAGTAAAAACAAAATAATAATAAATTTAAAAATACATGAAGTAGAGACACAAATAAAGACCATTTCAGATCAAGATATGTGGTATTCAGGGGGCGCCTGGGTGGCTCAGTTGGTTAAGTGTCTGACTCTTGATTTTGGTTCAGGTCATGATCTCACAGTTTGTGAGTTCAAGCCCCATGTGGAGCTCTGCACTGACAGTGTGGAGTCTGCTTGGGATTCTCTCTCTCCCCCTCTTTCTGCCTCTCCTCTGCTCATGCTCTCTCTCTGTCTCTTGAAAGAAAGAAAGAAAGAAAGAAAGAAAGAAAGAAAGAAAGAAAGAAACTTAAAGATATGTGGTATTCACATATCTTTAAATTAAAGAGTTAAATTAAACAGGTGTCAAAATGCAAGGGCTGGGAGGTTTGGGGGGAGCAGATACAAAATTTTGCATTGGTTTGGGTAGAAAAAGTCTCTTCAAGGAGGTAACATTTAAGCTAATTCCTGGATAATAAGATGTCAAGTCATATGAACAACAGGAGTTAAATATGAATACTCCTGTTTATAACCTCTCCAATTCTAACCCAACAGTGGGGTCAATGGTAGACCATTCTGGGGGCACTGGTAGGAAGATGACAACCATGGTCTAGCTCTGCTCACCATAGACCTATCCAGAGGATCTGTCACCACTGTGCTGATGAGCCATCCTAGGATGAGGATAGACTGACCTAGAGAGGCTTACTTTTTCTTAGTTCTGTTTGTAAAACCTGTCTGTGCTGTTTGATTTCACTGACCTTTTAATAAAACAATCAGATTTAGTGTTTCTGCCTGTCTCCCTAGTGCCCCCCCCCCCCTGCACATCACTCCCTACCCCACCCCACCCCACCTCCTCTCTGAAATGAGCTTGAATGCCATTCCTCATCACTTTCATCTGGACATTGACAGAAAGAACAAAAGCTGGCATTCCACATCTCAATTTATCTGCTTGCCCTCGAGAGCCCATAAATAAAACAAAAAATGCTAACACAACTCCTAAAAATACTCTGCAAGATGAAAGATCAATGTTTGCAAGCAACTTCTCTCAGTTGGTCAGGGCACAATCAGCAAGTGAGAAACGGAGCCACCCCTCACTAAACTTGAAGAGATTTCACCTAGTTTTCCAAGGTGAGTTGCATTTGTAAAGCCCTGTGGTTGACACACTGTGGGAAGTGGTGATACTAATGTACCTGTGGAGAGTCAGAAAGGGATTCAAGTTCAAGGTTTGTTACTAAGGAGTCGGTGGTCTATCAAAGAAAATTTTGTTTCTCACCTGCCACCTGGATAAGGGACCCACAATTTTGTTCTACTATTCACCCGTCAATGAAATGACGCTATTCCAAACTTAGGTATAAACCCTGCTCTATCTTGGTAATCTTAGCCCTCTTGCAAGTGACTGGCTTAGGGATGGATGTGACCTATTCTGGCTAAGAGAGAGGAGGCAAAATCTGCGGAAGGCCTTCTGGGAGAAGTTTCTTGGCTGATGAAACACTCACAGAAAGACAGAGTCCCTCTTACATTCCTGGACATTATCATACCTGCATCTGACACATGGAACTTCAATAGCCATGTTGAGGCTCCAGATAAGCCAGACTAAAGACAAGCTGAAAGCCTTCCAATTCGTAACCTTTGTCACCTCAAAAAGTCACCATGCCATTCCTAGACTTAGAAACCAGTGAGTTTAGGTACATAAATTTTAAAGGACTTTCTAGCTCAAAAAACTATGAGATTTTCACAGAGGCACACTTAAGTAAGCACGGTTCTAAACAGTAGTGCTAATGTTGATGTATGTGGTGCTACCTGTAAAAACCCTGACAGGTGACCAGAGACTTACAGAGGTTTTTGTTCAGAGGGAGATATGAATTTGGATTTGTATGCCTAAAGGCTTTCCCTTTTTTTTTTTTTGGAATGAATAAGAATTCGAGAGTTCTAAGAAAGGGCATTAGTTAGGAGAAATATAAAATTGACACTGATTATGCCAGATTGCAACTCTTGTTACCAGAAAGGAACGCTTTGGAGGAAGAAACAAAAGGTAGGGCTTTCAAACTTTAATGATTTAAAAATGATTTCAATGATGTTAATGTTTTTAAACCTCCAGTCAACAAATATTTATGAAGCATCTAGTATTGGGCAGATAATGCCTGTATCCAATGATGTATAAAAAACACAGTTTCTTTCCTCAAGAAGTGAACAGTATAGTGAAGGCCATATATAGGTACAGATATTACAATATTTTTCAAAAGAACCATTATTAGAAGAGAGCCCAAGGGATTACGGGAGGTCAGATGAGGGTCTGGCCTGGGAAAGCAACCCTCAAATTGAGATTTGAAGTTGGGAGGGCCTGGTGGGAGGGATGTGATGCGGCCCAGCACACTGGAGGACACAAGTGTTTCCGTGAGGCTGGCTCACTGGATGCGTGGCAGGGAGCTGTGGAGCTAGAGAGGAAAGAGCTGGGCCCAGATCCCAGGAGCTCCGGCTGCTAGCCGGCAGGAAGTTCGTCTGCAGGGGGTGTTCTTCCCCTCCTACCTCCAGGCCCCACAGCCCCAGTTCCCTCAGGCTTTCCACCGTCTCTGCAAACCTCCAGTCTGGGGGCTCAACAATTGGAAAGAGATCCCACAAACTAGCTCATATCGTGGAATAAATGAATGAACACAGCTTAAAGTACAACTCTGTGTTCTACAGGAGGATAATCCTTTACCTCAGAGGAATGAAGCCACAGTCCTGCATTTCAGAGATGAAGGAGCTCCTTGGAGACCCACTGAGATCAACTCAATTTACAGCTGAGGAAACGGAGGCTCAGAAATGCTGTGGAACATTCCCCAAGCTCGCCCACAGCATTTCAGACCCCTGCCATTTGAGGGGGTGGTGGTGGGGTTCCCTCCAGAGGCTGTTGAGTGAGGCACCCCACTGGCTGACGACTCCTGAGAAATCTGCTTCACCTTGCTGAACACTGCAACCAGAAGCCCCCTGAGGACAGCAACCACGCATGGCACACAAAATATGCACCCATTACACATTTGCCGGAGGGAGGCCGGGTCCTGCTGCTGCTATTCTTCATGTGCACGTGAATGCCACTTCTTTCCAAACAGAGGCACCAAGAAGCAGAATGCGGAGCATGAAGCGTATTTTCCAGAGAAAAAGCTGGCAAATGACAGAATCCAAAAAAATTGGCACGGCTGCTTGCCATTTAAAGAATCAAATACTGAAAATATTTCAAATAATACAAGAAAATCTGGAAGAATTGTGACTTAGGACCAATTTGGAAAGAATTTCTAAGCAAATAATGTTCGGTTTAAAGAGACGTGCGGATGCTCATTTTCAAACCTGCGTTGACTTCTTTTCAGAAAAGCCATAGGCTAGAAGAGGTTCCTCAGTGAAACTTGATTCTTTGTCTTTCATGACATGACTGGTATTTCCACGACCTGTGTGGTCCCAGACCTGCCTTCATCCTGATAGAGTAACAGATTTCAAAACTGTCTTGGGGCGGCGGGGGCGGGGGGGGGGGGGGGGGGGGGAGGGAAGAATGCTATTCTTCAAGTGTTTAATTTCTTTGCATTTACAGTTCAAACAGATGCTCCCAAGAATGGTTAAAGGTTGCAAGAAAATGGTAATTAAAATCATCCTCATGAGGTGATTCATTTTTGTGAATGCTACCAGGGATAGACAAGCCAACATTAATTTAATCAAGGTTAAGTGGAATGCAGCAGGAAAAGGGGGGCCTTAAAAAAAGAATGTCCAGTGATTGTGTAGGAACAGAGCTGGCCTGAACCATTAGCGTTTGATTTAAAGAAGCATTATTTTTTTTCCTTCGTAAAGTCTCAAAAAGGGCAAAAATTACCAGATAAGGATCTACAACTTGCCTGTTCAGTAACCCTGCAGCTCCTGGGAGCCTCCAGAGGCACCAGTCTGTCGCGGCAGCTCAAATTTAGACATACCTCCTGGCTCAGCACACCGCCCAATGCAGTCTAGAATCAAGAGGAGGCAGATGCTAATGGGACAAGAGCCCAGGGAGCTGTCAGAGTTGAGAGACAAAGAGAAAGGACAGAAGGGAAGAAGGAGGAAGGAGAGGAGGAAGGAAGAAGGCAAGGAGGAAGAAAGCATGAAGAGAAGATAAAAGTAAGGAGAAAAGGAGAAGGAAGGAAGGAAGGAAGGAAGGAAGGAAGGAAGGAAGGAAGGAAAGAAGGGAGTCCCTGTTCACAAATCAGATCACACTTGGCACAGGGCTGTGGACATGAATTTTACAAAATGAAAAAACAAAAATAACTAAGCTACTAATGTTTCCAGGAACTGTCATTTCATCACCCTTCCCTGAGGATAACTGCTCGGGAGCTAAAGAATTCTTAAATATTTTGAAAATTTTAAAAATCTTACATTCGGGTCTCATACTTGGGAGCATAGGAAGAAAGAAAGAAAGAAAGAAAGAAAGAAAGAAAGAAAGAAAGAAAGAAAGAAAGAAAGAAAGAAAGAAAGAGAGAGAGAAAGAAAAGCTTCTGGAAGTATCTCCCCTCTAGGTTTCCTTTCATCCTCCCCCAGAATGTGGAGGAATGAGTTTGACTAAGGATGCCCCAAGGCTATGTCACCTAACCGCATAGGACAGAGCTGGGCTCCTCTTTATTTGAAAGGCCTATATGGGGTTCTTACTCCTCATTATTGTGTACTTGTACTGATTTAGAATGCAGCCCTGCTCTGCCACACTTCTGTGAGATTTGCCAAGTGTCTATTCCAACCGAGTTGTGAAATCTGGATGCTTACATGGGAAAGCCTGGGTTTTAACAAGAAAAGAGTGCATTTTACACAAAGGGAACCAAATAAAAATTTGGAAAAAACAACCTGGAAAAAAAAATCATAGGATGCCTTGAAAACACTTCCTTCCTCTGGCCTTTGAGAAACCAGAGCCAATGTCTTCCAAGTTGCAAATCGGTCCAGCTTAAGTTAAACTGGCTTCCTTCCGTTCTCCAAAGCAGATGATTATCATATTTGACTATTCTCACTCGGAGTCTGTTCAGAACAGCCTGGCCAGTGTAAAATCCAAAAACATTTCACTCTCAGATTGCTGTTTAAAATGCCTCTCTTATAATGAAAGGCCTGGACACAGCAAATGACATTTTTGGCTTTACTAGACTTTTTTTAGTGATGAGAAGCTGACACAGATAAAAATCTACGTTATATTTATTGGGATGCAGCTTTTTTTTTAAGGAGTACTAGAAAAAAAATATTATTCAGGGTGTAATTGAAAGGAGAGTTTGTGATCAAACCATCTTGGTGTTATAGCAGTATTCAGCCTCTGTGGCAGGGATGAGTCACTGTGTAAGAGCTAGTAAATACAGAATTGACATCTTGCTTAGAGGAGCCAAGGGATTCTCAGGATTCTCAGTCTGCTGGTGCTGGGCCGCTTTCTTCACCTGGCTTGGTTCAATACAGAATCAAAGGATTCCTGGCTCAGCAGGTTCTGAGGGAAAATGAGGGGCCAACCTCTTCCAAGAGGAGATAAGATTCATTCAAGAAGGACCATGGCAGGGCTGAGGAGCCTGAAATGAGAATCACATACTCCCAAGTCAAACACACCCCTTTCTCCATCTGAAATGTTCCAGTCATGGGAGATGGTCATTAGTTAGAAAATTCTTCCTTTCAAGGCAAGTCTCCAAACTACAATGTGCTATCGTGACAGTAAAATGCTTAGTCTTCATCCTTCTGAAGGATACTGTTAGATATGTTGGCAGGAATTACCCTGCTCTCTGAGTAATGTTTCCATCCAATGACCACCCCCCCACCCTGCTCCTTGACTACAAATCCCCACTATTCTTGTTGTATTTGGGGTTGAGCCCAGTTCCACACTGAGGTCTCTTTCCCCCTAGTGCAAATAGTCCTGAGTATAATCTCTTCTTACTTTGACTGCTGTCCAGTTCTGGTTTTCTCTGACACCAGTCCCCCAAACCTGAACATAAATTACTTTGGTGACTCCATGATTTCTGACCTTAAGGAAGTAGAGACCAGCTGTGGAAAGGAGCCAGGGTTTCTTTCCTTTTGGTGGAAGCTGAAAGGGGTGGTAATTGAGCGAGAAGATCTGGGTGGTATGCTATAAGAGGAGGTACGGGAGAGGCCAAAGATAGGAGCTCCAGGAAGGGGGACAGAGCATTGCAAGAGGAGAGAAGGAAAGGGACAAAATACCCTGTGCCAGTGACATTATAGCTGGCAGATTTCAGAAGTGCCCAGGAGCCAAAACAATGGCTGCTACATGGAGCGATACAAATATAAAGGCATGGCTGCATCACAGCATTTACACTTCCCGGAAGTATATGTGTCCCATGATAGAAAAACCATTTTACATTTTTTACTCGGAGTATTCGATTCATATTTGATATAGCTCACTCAAGTTACCAAAGTTTTCCTATTGACACCTCAATACAAAAATTTTCAGGATTATTCAAAGCTCATTTGTAAAGCCTCAAAAAATGTAATTAAAAGTACAAAATGGCTACATTTTGGCTTCTTGGAAAAAAAAAATCAAACTATAATTTTTCTTACAATGAAAGAGTAATACTGTCTGTAATTTATTTGGAGAGAATGGAGTGCAATGCAGACATGCATATTAAACACTCTCTATTTCATTTCATCTGACTAAATGAATAAATACATTACACCATCCAGACACACAGTTGAAACATTTCCCTGAGTATTCTTTAAACACAATGTGCAAGATTGCAATGGCATCATGACTGATAAAAATGACAAAGACGCTGTTAATCAAGTAAATAAAAAACAGCAGCATGAATTATTTATGCCAATAATATTTGTAACCATACAAATTATATACTGATGTTATATTGGAGTGTTTAGTATTTCAGTGAACACACATCACACGATGTCCCCACCCCACCCCCGCCTCTATATTTAGTTTCCTTGAAGAGCTTGAATTCAGTGGTACCACTTAAAATGGAACTATGGGTACAACAGTAAATTTTTTTTTGGTTGTCTCAAAATGTGATTTCTCTCTTAATATGAAATCGTTACTCCACAGCTACTACAGCCACAGCTGGTATTCTTTGAGAGCTTCTTACATGAAAGACCACCAAACTGGCCTATACTGGGGAGACTGGACTTCCCTCTGCCTTTGTCTTCAGAGAGAAGGGGTGTACATGACGACCATGGTTCAAATGGTCTTCTCTCACCCCTATATTAGAGTAAAAACAATTTAAGGGAGCAGCAGCCAAAGCAAGTCTCCTAAGCCAGGGGCCACAAAAATTTTCTTTTGTAAATCTAAAATATGTTATCCTAAAAATATCAGAGAACTTCTGAAATACTGAATATCTAGAAAGATTTTTCCTTCTTCATGTATGAGATCACTCGTCTACATGGATTCCTACATCTCAATAGAAAATGCTTTCATGATCACACACATATTCACACGTGCACGCTCACATTAAGCCATTCAATTCCTGCTTAGAAACTGCCAAGATCATTATTTTTTCCTTAGCTAACTCCATCTTGCCAAGTCTGGCAGGAGCTACTCAGGTACTTGCCACAGTTGGGTTGGGCACCCACCAAAGTGTGAGCTCTTCAAGGGTTAGGGGCACGTGGATCACAGTGGTACTCCTATAGCATCCACTGTTATTGAAAATATTGCTTGAGCATTAAATTGAAGTGAGTTATTAGTGAACAATGGAACCCCTCAGGAAAGAGCTAGAAGGTAGTACTACATCTACTTTCTCGAGATGTACTTCCCTGCTCACACAGAAGTGGAATACACATGGAATGCACCAGAGCGTGTCTGCCAACGTGGGGATAAAAAGAGACCAAACTGAGAATGCCTGGTAACTTCAAAAACACCCACCCATCATCTCCTTAGTGAGACATCCCCACCTAAATATCCCAGCAGTCCAAATGATGCTCAACGTAAAACTCGTCTCTCATCTCCAACCTCCTTCCTCCAACTCTCTGTATGCCTTTCCACGTGTTCCTTTCACTCCTGAAATACCTTTCCCCAGTTTCGCCACCCTTCTCTAACTGCTGACTACCACCCAACTCTCTCCTGATGGGAAGTGGTGGTTCAGAGCACGGACTTAGGTTTGAATCCCACCTCTACCACTGCTTTGCTGGGTGATGCTTCATGCTCAGTGCCTCATTTTCTTCACCTACCTAATAGGGACAATAAAAGTTCCTGCTTTAGAGGGTTTTCAGGAAGGTTAAATGAGTTAACAGATGCAAAATGGTTACAGTGGAGTCTGGCACATAACAGGTGGGTTTTAAGTGATAGTTGTCATCCTTTCTGCTATTTTATCCACAGCTGGACTGCCTGCCTCCCCTATAAGCTGAATTGAGGAACTAGTTTTCACTCCTCTGAGTGCAGCACCTGATGCATGGCCAAGACTCACGCTGTGTGTGCAGAAGGGGTTGTGTTCTGGCTTTCCCTCAGGACAACCTTATCCTCTCTGTGTCTGGGTTCAAAACCTGTCTGCAAGTCTTGTAACAATCCTGCTTCTAAACATGTATCTTTCCTACTTGTGTCGCCAACTCTAATAGTTTGGGCATTAACTTTTCCGTTCTTCTCACAATTTTCCTTCCTTCTTCATCCTTTTACACTGTTATCTGAATAATCTATCTAAGAGCCAACCTGATTATTTCTTTTAAAAAGACAGTAATTATTGGCTTCACTCAGATCATCGACATCAAATTCAAGCTCCTCAGCCTAGCACTAAGATTTTTTTACGATAAGACGCTGACTTAATCTTTCCAGCATCATTGCCCGTGACCTACCCAATATACACCTCTAACTTGCTTTGCATTTCCTGTCTCCGATTCTGTGCTCAAGCTGGGCCTTCATCCTGGGAACACTGCTGTCCGTCTGGTATAATCTTACTCATTTCTCAAGATCAAAACCAAATACAATTTCCTCCATAAAAGTTCTTTTCAAATTAGTCTCTACCTCCCATCTAGTTCCAAGACACTCTTTATAGGAAGTCTGTTTTTATCAAAGTATTTGTGACTATTTTGACTTTAGTTAATTATAGATATTAAGTTCTTAGAAAACAGGGACTGGGACTTAATCATGTCTGTATCCAGAAATATGCCTAGAGCAGTATTCCACAAACTACTATATATAATATTTTAATTGAATTTAAGAGTATAAATTTAATTGATGCATAGGATGTTAGGACTTTTATCTGCTTATAAGCAAATTTAAATTTTTTAATTAATTAAGTTCCGATTAAGTTTCAGTTTCAGAATTACCCTTGAGTGTTAAATACTTACTTGAACCCCACTATTTGATTACAAGCCTCAAAGTCTCCCTTATATGCGCAGATGCATCTTTCACAGAATAGGCGTGCCAAACATTTCCTGGATTTAATTGTTGAATTAAAAGTTTATGTGATTATAGCTGCCACCTGGTACTACAAGATGATACCAAGAGGAAAGTAAAGACCAACTAGGTCCCTTTACTCTTCCCCAGTTGCCATGAAAACACATGCATCACTTACAGAACTGACCTTGACTTTCCCCCATCCCACCCTACTGGACTCAGGACAGTGTTGGGATTGCCGAAGTTCTGCTATTGGGGGAATCTGTAGGGCAAGATGTGAGCACCAAGGGCTTCACTGACAGAGAAGGAAATGACAACGTCAATTTCTGGGGAAGTCCAGGACCCAGAAGCCAGGCCTTTAGCAGGTGGGAAAGGGATGGCCATATCTTATTCATGGGCTAGAGCTCTTCAGTTGTGAGTTGCTAGGGGACCTCTCCTAAGATCACATCCTACATGTGGAGACAGAGGGGAGCCAGGAACAACCCCTGAAGTGGCTATCCTCAGGCTGAGGAAGAAGCCAGACAATTTCTTACTTTTTCCCTGAGTTTATTTAATCATTTAATTTCCTGTTGATTGTTGTTCTCTCCCAGCCTCTGCTAAAGGGTTCATTAGCCATGCCAGCCATCTCAAACCATGAACCACTGGGTAATAAGAAAAGTACCTAGTGGTGTGATGGTAAATGTTTAACAACTACCTCTCTAGGGGAAATGCCCCTACTACCTGCCAATCTCTGTGGTATAAGTGCTATCACCATGGCCAATTTCAAACTACCAATATGCTGTCAATTAGCTCAGAGTTGGGAAGAGACACACAGAATCAGCTCCAGGCAGTACCAACTGGCTTTGGAGTACTCTTCACCTCCTCCCCACAGGGAATTATTGTCAGCAAATATTCATTAAAGGAACTACACCAGCAAAAGATGCCGGAATGAGATTCTATTCTTATCATGGAAAGCAGTGTACCTTTATCACACATACCAAAATTCCAAGGAAAGAGGAAATTTGAGGTTAGAGGCAGCTGTGAATTAATACGAAAGCCTTCTAAGTCACCCACTTTTGTCTACACAACCTGAAAACACACAAAATTTGGTGAGACCGAGATTGGCCAGGTGTTCCAAAACCTGAAACATAGCTAGGCTACAATATGCTGTGTCCTTTTTGTTAGGTATGAACACGTATTTACAGCCAATCAAATGTAAACAAGTGACATGCAGTCCTTCCAGGCTTGGCCATAATAGCCTACCAATGTGGTCTCTGTCTCCCTCACCCAAGTCTTTTCTCTTTCACCAGCTTGATGCAGACAAGTACTACAAGAGAAATCAGAGTGAGTAACTTAAAGATGGCAGAGTCACAAAATGTAAGGAGACTGGGGGGGGGCGGCGCCTGGGTGGCTCAGTCGGTTAAGCGGCCGACTTCGGCTCAGGTCATGATCTCCCGGTCCGTGAGTTCCAGCCCCGCGTCGGGCTCTGTGCTGACAGCTCAGAGCCTGGAGCCTGCTTCCGATTCTGTGTCTCCCTCTCTCTGACCCTCCCCCATTCATGCTCTGTCTCTCTCTGTCTCAAAAATAAAATTAAACTTTAAAAAAAAATTTTTTAAATGTAAGGAGACTGGGTCTCTGAATCACTTCTTGAATCACTTCTTCCTATAAGAAATACCTGGTTTGGACCTTACATTAACAAGAAATAAACTACTATCATATATGAACTATCTAAGGGTTGGTTTGTTTTAACATTTGTTTTAGCAGCTAGTCTTAACTAGCACATTTGGCAGTATCTGCCATGCTCCTGTTTACCGGGGATCATGAGTATTCTGGAAAATATTTATCGTGGATACTCTGGAGAGGATCTTCCAGGCAAAGCAAGAGAAAAATTTAAAAGCAGATATTTAGAAATGAAACTTTCGGCTCCTCTTTCACAAAATGCACTCTATTCATTTTGATTTGGCTGCAGTTTGAGGTCCCACTAAGAATTTTTTTGTTGTCATTTTGTTTGTTTTTAAAGAATGACTTTTAGACTAATAACTCTAGGTGAGAATAAGAAGGGGAAATTAGAAAAGATTTTGAGAAGGTCGACAGAATCAGAGCAATGATCCATGCCTTACTGATGACATTGTGCTTTCCCTATAATTTATACATTCATTGTATTGAATTTATATACATACATGTGTTCAGATACTGAGTGACAGCTAAACATTTATAAAACAACAATATATATTTTCACAAACTAGAACCCCCTTTCCAAACTTTTTAAAATTGCATTTTGAATATTGCCAAATCTTATTTTAAAAATCAGCTTATATTTATTTTGTGTAAAATCATTGGCACCACATAAGAGTCTACTCACCCAACTTAAATGTGTGCCCTTTTGCACTAAAGTTATTATATATTTGTTCCATAGTAAATAAATACAATTATATTTGCATGGGGGTTGGTCTGACAACCTTAATATATTATCATAATATATTATGTATTATAATAATGTAATTAATATATTATAAATAGAAGATTATTAAAATGTATTATATTTTTACTATTTTCATAATCTATGTTACCTAGGGCACTAGCTCATCAGTGCCTTGACGGGCAGTGTTTGTGAGCCATCCACGTCTAAGCTACTCACATCTCTCACAGTGCCATCCTATAGTGGGCAGAACAGTGTAAGATGAATGAGTAAATACACTCAAAAAGTAATTTTTCAATGACTCATTTGGATTTTCATTAGCAGTAATTCCCTTTTAGAAGTTGACGAGTCCCTCTTTCCTTTTAAGTCCACACTTGGATGCGCATGATCAAGGTGGGCTGTCATAGCAAGCCATCCCCAGGAGGGGTCACCAGCATCCATTTATGGAGGCCAAATTTGAGTGCTAAATCACAGTACAAGGGTAGCCTGTAGTCAACCGAATTATGCATATTTCAGCTTGATAGCCATTGTCTCCCTTTTAACCATTCTCCTATTTCCCATTATATTTTGGTTTAATAAACACAATAGCATATTCTGTGTTCAGAGACCCTGCTATCCTAGAGAAAAGCATTTTGTCTAAATGGAAAGACCATCAGTCTGGACATGGTCACTTAGATGCTTTCCCATAACTGCATATATGTTCCAGATTTCTGAAGACCAGTCTAAACTAAGTTCCTGGAAGATACACAAGCACTTAGAAGCAATGATGCACGGTGGTCTCGTGGACACTTACTCAAACAGGGAATGTGACTGCAGAGCAAGGATTAGCCCATACTCACACACAAGGTAATGGGTTCAAGTGGAATTAGATGGAGCCTCAATTTGCATGTGTCATGCCACCATCAGGACTTCATCTGGGAAACCTTATGAAAATTTTGGGTCTGACCATTCTTCGAGCTTATAGGAAGGCTTAGAAAATGACTCTCAGTTTTATTTTTACTTTCTTTATCCTTGGTTTTTGTTTTGTTTTAGACAGAGACTGAGAGCAAGGGGGGCACAGAGAGAATCTTATGCAGGCTCCATGCTCAGCCTGCATGCAGGACTCAATCCCATAATGCTGGGATCATGATCTGAGCCAAAATCAACAGACACTGAACCACCCAGGTGCCCTATTCTTAGTTTAAAAAAAAAAAGCAGAAGTTCACAACATTTTACTAAACTTTTAACCCTGGGAACCCCAAAACTTACCATTTTTGTATGTGTTGCAAAGCTTATTATTAAATTAAAATGTAATTGGAGCCTAAAGAAACCAGCATAGGAATGATGGAGACTTTCTGACAACAGACAATGAACCACAAAACCATTTGTTTTGTTTTCCCAGGAGGGAAATCAGAGCTAGAAGATCTGTGAATCAACAGCTTGATTTATTTTAAATTTTCATGAAGAAGCCTGGATATCAACAAGACATAAGTCTTCCTAAAGAGCTCTGCACAGACACCCCAAATATCTGATTTCTCTCCCTCATTTTGAAGAACAAACATTTATATCATGAGGGCTGGACAGAAAATGGGAGAGAGGAAGTGAGTTAGCAGCCTGTTTTCAACAACATCTTGTTCTGTGTTTAAGGTGAAATAAGCACCCAGGGCCCTGTGTCCCAGCCAGCTTGTTAGTATTCTTTAGCATGCAGGGAAAGTCCTTAGCAAAAGGGAAAGGCACACAAGAAACACGAAGTGTTCTCATTCAAATTGTCTGTAATTCTCAAGGGTGAATCTGGGACGTTTGGAATTTTCGGGACTGAAAAGCAAGATTCATTCTAACTTAACAAAATACAATTTATTGTCGAAGCTATGGATAAACTCAGTCTCTCAGGTTGCTTGTAGGGACTGAGGCCAAGGAAGAAGTGGAAATCACCTCAGAAGTGGCTGACAGGCATTGGCTGCCTAATGAATAAGGAGCTACCCTTCCAACCCCCTGAGTCTCTGCCAAGCATCACACAACAGATGAGGAGGGAATTAAGAAGAAGGAAGTAGAAGGAATAATGTTATAATGTAGATAGAAATATGGTCTTAGCATCCTGAGTTTCAATGAACTCTCACACAGATACAGGTTAAGTTGGCAGTGCAACCCACATACAGCTATAAAATGGACAGTAGTATAAAATAATCACTAATAACAACTCAAAATACAGGTGCAAAAATAATATTGTTACTTCCAATTGACCACACAAGTTGATCTTCTCTCCATCCACCAAGCCCACTAAAATGAGAGTTAAAAGATTAAAAAATGGTGTAAATCTACATTTTTTTTAAATGCAAGAGCCCTGAGAAGGTAAGAGATTCAAGCCAGAAAGAAAATGGAAGGGTGATAATCAAACATGGCAGAAGAGTAGTCTCTAATATGAAAATCCACGAAAAAGATTCGACTGATATTGCAGAATTTGGCAACACTTGGGATTCCTTGTAGAACAAAGGATAAGAGTAAGATATAAGCCAGGAAAAAGAATTTGAAAGGTTGTATACAGAGCAACCAACCACTTATGTGTACCATGTGCCTCCTCCATCCTGCCAACTAACATTCTCTTTCTTTCATCTCCCCCTCTCCCTTCCCTCCATCATCCTAGAACCTGCCTCTCCACAATATAAATAAATATATAAATTTGTAGCAATCTTCTGTAAAGAAATCGAAAGTCTCCACAAAAGAAAGATTCCACATTCAGACCCCAAACCACTCAACTATCGTAAAACTAAGCCCACACAGTGAGTCACAAAACAGCTGGTTAATGGCCTGGATCTTAATTATGAATGGTCATTTATGGGTTACCAGACAAATAAGGAAAATCTTCAACAAAAAAGAGCACAAGCAAGATTTTTAAAGAGGGGAATGGTTCTGGAGGAAATACAAATAAAACAGGCAATAGAAAAGAAATATCACCTATCCCAGAAGGAGTCAACAACCATAAAACAAGAAGAGAATGCCATAGAAAAGGAAGAATGAGTAAGCAAGAAAAAGTCCTGGTAATTGAAAATTCTTTTTTTCAAATTAAATAAATGAAAAATCAGGAAATATTCTCATTTCTCAAAAAATTATGACAGTTTTAGAATATGAGTTCATCACAACATGTGCCTTTGTATAAAGAGAAGGAAAAAGGAAAACTTGTCCTCTACAAAGGAATAGGAATCAGACAGGAAGGAGAATCAGACTTTTCACGAGCAAGCATGGAAGACTGAAGACAAAGGAAACCTCTACTGCCAAGTTCCCCTTTCACTCTGCCACATTCTAAACACCCTCCTCCCAATCTCTAACAATGTAGCCAGAAGGAAATAACATCCATCCTTGAACTCTATATTCAACTTAATCATCAATCCAAAATGAGAATAAAATCATTTTCAAACATTCAAAGACTCAGAAAAGTTAGTCCCTCCAACTAGACCCTCTATCTTAGGAAGATAACTGAAGATAGATACAACCAAAATTTAAGGAGTGGCCAGAGAATGGAGACAGGATGATTTGGAAGAACCAGCTGATCCCAAGCAGCGAATTCCCAGAGGGATGGGGGACAGTGGGCCTGTATGCTGGGCTGGAGGGTCTTGGGAAAGGGCACATACAATGAACATAGACCATGATGGGAATGCCTGGGTGGCTTAGTCAGTCGAAACTGGCTCTCGGTTTCGGCTCAGGTCATGATCTCATGGTTTGTGAGATCAAGCCTTGTGTCAGGCTCTGTGTTTATAGTGCATGCTTGCTTGGGATTCCCTCTCTCCCTCTCTCTCTGCTTGCCCCCCACCCTGAAAATAAATAAATAAACTTAAAAAAAAAAGGACCATGATGAAACAGGCCAAGGATATGACATTCAGATTACTGTATCTCTTTAAAAAACAAAACAAGTATCTGTAGTATCTTTTAATGCCCAGCTGCTGAGTCTTTGGCCCAGAATGCCTAGTGCTTGTGTTAGTGGATGTCAATAAGCTTCATTCTTTTTTTTTTTTTTTAATTTTTTTTTTTTTTAACATTTATTTATTTTTGAGACAGAGAGAGACAGAGCATGAACGGGGGAGGGTCAGAGAGAGGGAGACACAGAATCTGAAACAGGCTCCAGGCTCTGAGCTGTCAGCACAGAGCCCAACGCGGGGCTTGAACTCACTGACCTGTGAGATCATGACCTGAGCCGAAGTCGGCCGCTTAACCGACTGAGCCACCCAGGGGCCCCAATAAGCTTCATTCTAATATCCATATCGACATACAGGCAGAAATTCATTTTTATGTGAGCATGCGAAGGCTGCTCTTTTTTGACAGGTAACATCCAGCATTTAGCAATAAAAATACAAGGGCTGAGGTTTTACTGTCATCAGAAAGGTCAGGAGAATTACAATGTAATGACAGACTCTTTACATCACTATATACTGGAGACAGGGATAGTGTATTGCACCTTTTACATGCCCAAAGAAGGAAAATATTAGACACTGACTCCTGGAGCACATCTGTTCCCATTGAGTGAGCTGTACTTGTAAGAGAGAGGGGCAGCCCCACTTAGAAAGTGACTCATCTCTAAAACTCAAGTTGACTACAGATAACATTTTCCTGGAAAGCCAGTGTTTACAAATCAGGGATCAGTGAACTTTTTCTGTAAAGGGTTAGATAGTAAATATTTTAGGCTTTGTGGGCTGTTGCAACTACTGAACTCTGCTGTTGTAGCAGAAAGCAGGCATAGACAATATGTAAACAGATAGGTTTGTGACTGTGTTCCAATAAAACTTTATTTAAAAAAACAGACTGTGAACTGGATTTAGTTTGTCAACACCTGTTATAAGTGATCATTCATTTCCCAGCCCAACTCACAAAAATATTTATCTTGTAAGTTGTTGATACCTTGTAAATTTACAACAATACTATTGTCTTTAAAATTTATTAATTTTGATAAGTCAAAATAATGCAAGTACATATCTAAAAGCAACTGCTTGTTTCCCTTTTAGCTGTTTCTTCTGGGTGTTGCCTTCAAATCTCAACGTAATAGGCTTTTATTGTTGTTTCCTAATTTATTAGTTTTAGACATCTGTTGACTTTCTGCTAAGATAGAGAATTTAGTTCATGATTCTCTCAAGTGCCCATTCCTCCATATCTGCAACATAATTATATTGTTATTTTTGTTTCTCTACTTGTTACTGAAATAACTATTCATAGCGAAAAGTTCACTTCTTAAATAGACAGCTTGATGAATTTTCACCAATAGTATCTTTTAGATTCCCTTCTTTGTAAAATTAAGATTTTAGCACTCCTGCTCTTCCTACCTCTTTTTATTTTTGTATAACGAGGCTCATAATATTTGATTCTGTTATATAACTGCACTTAAATCTTTGGTGCTTTATGGAAAGCTTGATTCTGAAAATTGAAAAGCAAATAATATTAGTATTTGTAACTTAGTATTTCCAATGGAGCTAATGCTCACGGTGGCTCAATTTTCTTGTTTGTATATTTTCATTTTCACGGAATTTCCAAATGCCATTCTTTTCCCGGCCCAGTTGGTGTTTTAGTCACAAGTTCAATTTTTGTCACTCTTCCATTATGTTCACATTCTCATCATGGTCCTTCAAACTGTCATATTACCTGGAGGTAAATCTAACTCTGGGAAGAGGAAATAAGAATAGACGTAATGGTCTGTTAAGGAGTCAAAACAAAAAAAAAGCACTATTCCTCCTAAATTACACAGGCTGATTTTGCTAAATTGTGTATTCAGAATGAACATTAAACAATCATAGTATTTACTAGTTCATAGGAGGTCTTTCCACACAGAACCCCATTTGACCTTCAAAAGAACTTAGCTTGTGACAAAACCCTTTATTCCACATCAAGGATTCTCAATGGGTATAATGGTAGAATGTGTAGGTTTCATGTCCCTTGGAATTGTATCAAAATTTCAGGGTGGAGGAAGCCCTTTGAAATTGCACTTGCTCAAGTTAGTGAGAAACATTACTGCACTGATTAGAATCAGTTGCACACCTCAGGTATATTGATGAGGATAACATAATTCTCCTCTTCAGGGGGAAAAAAGACTCCCATCAGCATCTCATAATTCTTAATATTTGGATGAAAGTTTATATATAGGCATTAATGGACAAAACTGTGTGTAACTAACAAAAACAAAGTATAAGCACATTTTGCAAGAAAATTTACTACCTCTGTACCTCTGGCTTTAAATAAACATTAAAAAACCTCATTTGAAGGTATCTATTAAGACATATTTTTAATAGAAGACCCCTAGATATATATACAGTATTTGTAGCTTGTCTTTTTTCACTTACTTTATTATCAAATCTTCAATGTCCATAAACATAAATCCCTATTTTTAATATCTTCAACTAACATCCTTATGCATAGTTTAGGCATATGTCACATTGTTTCTAGAGTAGAACTCCTAGGTCAAAGGGCTTACACCTTTTTAGGACTTTTGATAACAGATCTCCTAACTGACCTGCCAAGAATTATCCAAATGGTCCTACCACTATGCCATATGATTGTGCGAGACGCCCACCCCTTTGCCAGGTCTAGCTAGCATTCATTTCCATGATTGCTGTCTTAATGACTCTTTAACAAGTTCATGATTTGGTAGGGCTCTGTTTGAGCTGCTCTATCCAAGGTAACTGTTAAGTGCACTTAACATCTTTGACAACAGCAACAGCAATGATGGTGGTGGTGATGATAAAGGGGCTCTTTTATTATCATCTCATTTTACAGATGAGGCAACTAAGCTACAGAGAGACTGTGTAAATTGCTCAAGCTTACAAAGTCAATAAGAGGTAGAATTAGGATTCAAACCCCTGCAGTCTGGTTCTAGAGTCCTTCAGAATTAATCTTGCCTCTTCACATATCAATACATACTTGCTAATAGTCCATCCACCATAAGGAAAAAAGACAAACTAGAAAGATCACCAACCATCCCCCCACCTTGGGAATATAGTTATTGTTTATTCAGTTTTACAGATGTGAGCTTACTTAAATACAATTAGTCAAGTACTTTCCCATCTGGAATCTGTTCTCTTTTAAAATCAGAACCCATGCCCTGCCTATATACAGGGCACTCCTGGATACACAGCACTCGTGAATGGACAGGCACTGTTGCTGTTTATTCCACCAGTTAATCCACCAATCCTTCGGCCTTGCACCAATTAGATGGCCTTAACCTTGCCCAGTATCCAGATAATTACGTGAAACTTCCACTGAATCAATTCTCACAAATGCTGTGGTTCTATCTGATCACTGCAGATGAGACTTTCTGAACAGGATAACAGAATCTTGAGTTTTAAGATGCAATTGAACATCATGTGCAAAGGCCCTGGATTCCAGGATCCACACTTTAGGAGCTGTGTGCTCTTGGACCAGATGCTTAATCTTTGAACCTCATTTGTTTTTATCTGATAAGCACAGATAAAAATATTTACAGCTCATAGAGCTGATGTGAGTAAATGTGTATTAAAGGCTTAGCACTATGCCTGGCACAGAGTGAATTCTTGACAAATAGCAGTTGTTGTTATTCCTCTTGATCCCACCTTGAGAATTATGATGCTATACAATTCAAACTGTCTCTAAATTAAAAATTTCCTCCAAAAGAATAATTATTCAGAGATGTATCAAAAGATGAAACAAAAAACCATTCTTCACTTTAAAGGAATCAATATTAATTTATAATATTATAGAATGTTTTTAAGTTAATGTTTTATTTTTTAAATACTTTCTTATTTATTATTATTTTTAAGTTTTTATTTAAATCCAAGTTAGTTAACATAGTGCATAATAATGGTTTTAAGAGTAGAATTTAGTGATTTATCACTTACATATAACACCCAGTGCTCACCCCAGCAAGTGCCCTACCTTTTCTACATATCATAGCTATAGGCTTTAGGACTATGCTGTTACTAAAATTAGGGCTAATACTTTAATACTTGTTACACAGTAAATGTTAATTATCAACATTGATGTACTATTTATTAATATTGATATAGCTAATTAATAATTATAATTTTTAATACTGATACAATCTTATACAGTAATTACTACAATAACAACAGAGAAATCAATATTTCACGTTACAGTAACGCTGGCCATGATTCGAAGAATAACCTGACAACATCTAGGGCAGGCAATAAAACAGACAGTGCTGGGAACCTCCTGAATAAACAGCCTCAGCCACAGTTCCAGGAAGTACCCCATATAAGTGCCCCAATGTCCTTAGAGAATGGAGTAGCATTCAACACAAATAGTTCCTATTATTAGTGGGAAATATAATAGTCTCATTAAATTGAGATAGACTAGACCTAGTCCCCAAATTTCGCTTGGATGGGAGCTACTTTCTGTTTCTCTTGGGGCTTAAAAAAAAATAACAGGACCTTAAAAGTGAAACACTGGAATAGAGAGGGAGGAAAAGTGGGAGGCAGCCTCCCTTGGCCTTTCTCATATGAAAAATCTGACACTAGCAAAGAGGAAGGGCATTGCACCGAAAACAGGTTTTGACCACATTAGATCACAACTAGACATTTCCTTGGGTAGCAAAGTGTAAAAGAACCTTGCTTTTAATCCAGATAGATATGGGCTCAAATTCTGGTGCTGCTACTTACCAGCTGTTAAATCATAAACAAGTTACTTATCTTCTTTTAGTCTCAGCTTGTTAACCTATAAAATGGGGATTGTAGCAGAATTTCCCTCATAGGGTTCTTCTGAGGATTGAGTAAGGCAATGCACATAAAGTGCTTAACACAGTGCCAAAGGAGCTAGCAATACATTTTAAATATTATTAATATTTTTGATACATCAACAGTTAACACTAAAACTGCATCAAATATAATTATTTCGCTCTCTCACGCACACATACACATTTATATACATCTTAGCCCTCTGGATCTTGCTGTACCTTAGGGTCAATGAGGACAATGTCAGCTGCCATTACATAGTAATTTAAAAACTTTGATTGTGTGAAATGGCACACTGCGCCCACTCATAGGGCAGACCTGAGATGTAATCTCGAGAATGACTGTCAGGGCTACAAGCCATCATCCAGGCCATCAGTGGTGTCTTCAATTCGGGTATAGGTTAAAATCGTTGGTTATCATCGAAACATTCTCCTCACAGCATCAGGCCAAGATCCCCATCCCAGTGAATCACAAAGAAGAGAAGGAAGAGCCAGCAAGAGTATTTATAGGTCAGGGCCTTGGTGCAGGGCTAAATTTATTTTCCTAACGACCATCCCTGCCAAAGGAACTATCTGTGGATTCTCCTAACGGTATCTTGAAGCTTTTCAAAATAACAAATGAAATTGAAAAGAAAAATGGAGGTATCGTATCAGTTATACCGAACAAATGATGTCAAAACCTCACAAAAGAAATTGAAACTACTTTCTTTAAAATTCAAAGCAGGAATTTAGAATGTAAAACTCCAAGAGAGAGAAAGGAGAGGATTGGAAACAACAGGAGGGCCCAGAACCTTAATCTTATAACAAACCTAGGCAATTGTTTGTTCTAACAGTAGAATGAGGTTAGTGCCCAGCCCGTGGCACCTGTAGAAGGAAAGTGAAACCCTGGCACATACAGGCCTCACACCACCTTTCTATGCAAACTCTTATTAAGAAGAAAGCAGTGGCCTTTATAAAGGAATCACTTTATTAAAATGGTATAAACTAGACATCTTTCATAGTTTCTTGTGGAGGAGAGGGGAAGGAAGCTAAATTTTAGACTAACTTTTAAAAAATCTCATGTAATGTTAACAACTGACCAAGTTCTCCTTGAATTTCATATGGATCAGGAAAAGGAGCTAAGAAAACATTACAGTCTTCTGAAATGTTTCCTGGATTCTTTCCTCTTTTTTCACAAAAATAGAACTACCCTTTTTTTTTTCTCTTTTGATGGGAGATGAGGATTATATAGGAGATTTGGCAACATGAATGCACATATGAGAAAGCCAATTGTGTAACGACAAGGAGTAGATCCTTCAAAATTATTCACTTAGGAGAATTTCAAGCTTTGGTGCTAAACCTTCAAAATAATAACCATCACTATCTGAATGCTTCCTCTCACCAAGGGGCTGAGGAATTCAGTCTTGCTATCTACCAGTTAAGCCTTTCTAAAAAAGAAAGGCTTCTTGACATTCAGACAAAGCTGATCATACAGAAGAGTCCATAGTTCCTGCCCTCTGTAAACCAAGGGAAAGACAAAGTAGAATTCCAGGTAGCCTAGGAGAAACCTTACAAATCCAGAGCTGTGGGGCGGGCGGATGAGGAACAGGAATTCCTACCACCCCACTAAGGTTCTGGAAGCTCTGGTAAACTGCGAACCACTGCAACTTCAGGGACTGGTTCCTAAGTCAAATACCCCGGTACCCCAAATCACAGGACGCAAGGAAGCCGCACAGGTACGGTGCAGCATGGGAATGCAGGCTGACCTTGTGTCCCCAAAACTACCTTTGAGGGTCTCTCACTATCTGCCAGGCCTCCCCAAACCCCCAAGGGTTCCTATAGGTGAATGTAATTTGGGTTATTGTGAGATAGTTATAGTACAACCTCAGTCTGAGAGACACGGGTATCTCATGTCTCAGACCTGAATTTTCTGGGTTTCATGAATATTTGCTCATTATCCAATCAGAAACATCAGCATCACCTGGGAATTTGTTCATGGATGCAGATTCTCAGCTCCACACCAGAATCTGAAACTCTGGGGGAGGGGACCAGCGATCTGTGTAGTATCCAGCCCTTCTAGGGATTCCAAGGCACTGCAGTGCAATCCCAGAATTAATCCCCGAGCATTCGTTCTAGAGCAACACAATCCCATGAAAACTTAGCCTTGAAAACAACATCTGGATGCATGTCAGGCAACAGATAGGTGCCTGAATAGAAGAAACCGTCTCTGTCCATAGTCACTTTCCACTCCCAAATTCTTTTACCAAATAGCTCCCACTTGCAAAAAGCTTCCTCTCAAAATGCAGCATTTTATAATGAGCAATGCATTGCAAATAGCCAGTGTCAAAGAAATTCCCCTGCCTTTGTAGTTTCCCTCAAAATCACACATTATTAAAGGGCCTGTCTTTTACACATTTTTAAATAACACCTAGAGCAATACAAATCCTCCACAAACTCTAACTAACATGGAAGAATACAATAGGTAATTTAGGATCCAGCACTCAAATTAGTAAGGTCTGGTTTCCTGCAGATTACCAAAGGGTGAAGGGGGGGAAGGGAGAGAACTCAGATAAAATGTGCATTGACTAAAAAGGCAGAAAGGAAGTAGAAAATTTATTCTGAACAGATGCCAAGACTTTGCCACATGCTTACAGTAAGAGAAACGAAGAGCAGAGAAAATTATTTTTAAAACCTTCTTTCCTTGAGAACCATGTTAATAATAGCCCTGTTTTAAGATATTAAGCAAATACTTTTTTAATGGAAGACATTAGACAAATACAGAACCTTAGCATGAAATATGCCTTCGATTATTTAAAGGATACAGACTATTTATCTTCCATGGACAGGAATCACCTGTCTTCAGTGATAAAATTCAAGCAGATAATTTTTTGATAAAACTGTTTTCTTTATAAGCGGCTGATAATGTATCATTTATATCTGAGACCGGGATAAACACACCAGCCATTAAAATTCCTCAGCAATACTCAGGCTGCTGAATTTGTTAGCATTAATAGTACATGTTAGCCTGCCCGACTTTGACTGCATTTATTCAGAGGAAAAAGTTGACGAGACGGCAAGACTCTGGAGATGATGTGATAGAGTAAACAGTGAGGAACAAATTATAATTATGAAGAAGCACCCATTTTCACTTTCAATCAGTTCATTAGATGTTAATAAAATTGGTCCTATATTCTTCCATGTGGCAGGTGAGAAGGTTCTAGCCTAGTAGTTCTCAGCCCTGGCTGTACATTAGATTCACCCAGGCTGCTTTAAAACAAAACAGGAAACTGCCACCCCACCATAGAACACCTGGACCACAGTACCTGGGGGTGGGGTCCCTGCGTCAGTGATTCTGATGCATTCGGAGGGTTGAGAAACACTGCTGTGCTTTTTTAATTATTATTATTCTTTACAAAAATCAAGTTGGAGCAAGTTAGCTATTCTGGAATGTGGTCATTTGGGGGACTGGCCTCTCCATTCCTGAAGGATCAAGAGTAGGACATAGCCTTGGCCTATCTTAGCATTCCTGAAAGATGCCAAGTATACTCCATGGTGATGAAGGAGGAAAAAACACTTACTTCAATATTTCCTTATCGCCTTTTGGTGGGAGGAGAGGGGAATGTATCTACAAATGAGCCATTGAAAAAGCATATCTGAATCAAGTGAGATGACAGAAGTGGGGTTGGCTGTTATTCTTCTCCATCACCATCATCTGTCACCATAACAGGTACATAAAGAGTCCCTCCTATAGCTCTTAGTACACAAACTGAGAGTAAGAGGATAATTCATGCGTGCCTTGACTCACCTAGGAATAAAGGGGGTAGTAAGAGACCTATTCAGACATCTGTGGAGGAAGCCAAAATCCTCCAGTGCTTCACAGCCTATGACATTCTTTCATAATTTTTCCCAGCAAAAGTATAAATTGCAAATTGAGATATAAAATTGTAGAGGCTGAAATGCCACCTTGCAGAGCAAACAGATGTTTATTTGTCCTGAGTCAATTTAAAATTACCTGGTACTAAATATAAGCCAGGACCATGCAGGGTCCTTCCATTCACACAAATTCATTGATGACACAATGCTGTAGTTGGAAGAGCTCTGTGTTCCATTTTCTAAAACATAAGGACTACTTGTAATAATCAATTACTGTAGAAGCTTTATGACGCTAGAATTTTACTCTATTGTTTCATACCTATCTTTATAGCTTATTATGGGTAACGTGGTTCATAGGATGCCAAGTCTTTGTTCAGAAGACCTGCTTCCCTCCATGATGTTGTTCTCATAAAATATATATGTTTTAAAATAAATCACTGTGTGTTACTATTTCCAGGAATATATTGAAGCAGAATGTAGGTGCTTTCCCTGTGGTCCTCAGGGCAAATCAAAATGATCTTGACTATGATATGCTGCTGAAATCTTCCTTTTCTCCTTGCCTAACTCAAAAACTGTACAAAAATTCTCATTTTAATTGCTGAAAAAGTTCTCAACACTAATCTCTTAGTATGTGACAGCAAACCCTATTTTTATCGTTGGTACTTTTCAAATTCAATATATCTAAACCTCAAATCCATGGCATCTAAAAATGGCCAGAGATATATCTAATCAATTGATTTTGGTTCTAATGCAGACTCCAGCATAAGAACATCTAAGAAAGTCACCTAGTTGTACAGAATCCAATTCCAACAGGATCCTGTGCTTAGTAGCTTTAACTTGGAGTAAAGGCTCAGCGACAAATAACAATCCCCTAAAAATTTCCACTTAAGTAATGTTTTATGATATATTTTGGAAACTTACAGGGAATTTTATTATATGTCATAGTCACATGGCTTTCAAAGATTAACACATTTTGATCCCAATCAAATCTAGTGCATTGGTTGGTCAAATAAGGTGTTGAATGTGGTTGCGTATTTTATTCAAGGCCAGTATTTCTAGCACCAGCAAAACTATTCAAGATCACCAAAGCCAGTGAACTCCCTCCTTTATATCTTCTCCCCACTTCAAGATCATTAATCACCTTCAAATGATAACTTGTCCCAAGATGGGTTAAAATTTTTAATATAGCATGTACATTTTCATTATAAGTACCTTTTCAAGGATAGTAGTTCAAGAGACATAAAGGGGATCCTCGCATAGAGCTCATTACCTGAAGAAGTAGACTAAGAGGAAGTGGAAGGAAAACGTGGTTAGGAATGCCCCAAATGGGAGTTAGGACTCCTGATTGGTCTAGGATGACTAATTGTATGTCTCTGCCTCTCAAGTGGACATTGAACCGCTCTTGGCCTTAAAAGCACCTGTAAAAAGAGAATATGCGAATAGTGTTCTCTAAGATTCCTTCATCCTTTTAAAAGGCTATGGTTCTAAGTAAGCTGAGAATCTGATTTTGTATGGTCTTAAAAACTCTTCATCTTTCCAATTAAAAATGTTTCATCTCCTGTAAATGTCACTACCAATCTGATATGCTGCCATGACATTCCAGACATGAGACAGGAGAAAATGTGACAAGCTTATGTAGATGCTATTCCCATCCTCTTACTACTCTACTTTGCCAGGAGCCAGCTCAGTCCTGGAACACTTCAAAAAACATGTCCTTACCACTAAAGTTCTAGAATAGGGATTCAAATTTAAAGTGTAAGAAAAGGCCTCAGTTTAGATCTGAGCCCAGACATAGGACTTCACACCTTCTTCTTACACTACCATTCATCTGGGCCTCAGTTTATTCCTCCAAATAGTGGAAAAGAACAAATCATGTGGGCAAATGCTATGAGATTTACGTAGACTAATAGTTTTAAAGACAGAAGTGGAGGAGGATGAGAAAAAAGAGCTTCTAGCACCTTGGGCTCTTGGGAAGGCATGTATGACCCCTACCATCACCACTGGATCATGCATCTTGTTGCAACTTGTTATTCTCAAGTGCTCAACCATATCAATGGATGAATGACGATGACAAAGCAGATGTCAACATTTAAATGTGATAAACTTCAAACAAGAGGAACTGTAATGTGTGGGAAGGGGTTCAGATCCCACTCAACCATCATCAACTTGACCTCCTTATGCCTGTTCCCCCATTGCTAAAATAGGGAAATTGTAATTTTTCTTGTTGACATTATTCTGGGTATTAAAAGATATATGACATATAAAGAGCCAGTATAATGCCAGGCACTTAATAGGGGCAATTAAAAGCAAAAATTGACTATATTAAGCAAACTCAAATATCTTCGCCATCAGATCCCATTTACCCACGGCTAATAATATATATTATGAGCTGTCTGTAAGACTCCCACAGTCACCTTTGACTTGTAATTTGCCAGAACCTTATCTGTAAGAAAATATTTTTCTGGGTCCTCTGGGTGGCTCAGTCTGTTAAGCGTCTGACTCTTGATCTTGGCTCAGGTCATGATCTCATCGTTAGTGAGTTCGAGCCCCACATCAGGCTCTGTGTTGACAGTGCAGAGCCTGCTTGGGATTCTCTCTTTCCTCTCTCTCTACATCCATTGCTAGTGCACACTCTCTCTCTCTCAATAAATAAATAAATAAATAAATAAATAAATAAAAACAAAAGAAAATATTTTTCTTTATCTGAAACTTCCAAATCCTCATCTCCATAATTATGGAATTACTCCAGGTTCACTTAGAACAGTAGCCTTTTAAAAGTATAAAGGAATATTAGAGAATGGCATTCTCCTCCCTTTTTACAGGTGTTTTCAAGGCCAAGAGAGATTCAATGTCCACTTCAGAGGCAGGTACATACAATTAGTCATTCCAGAAGCAGGGCTACCATTCAGGTGTCCTAACTCCCAATTTAGGGCATTCCTTATCAAGTAATGGAAAGAACAGAACTACAAGCCCAAAGCTCAACAGATTGTTGGTGAATGGAAACACTGTGAAAAAGTCCAGTGGACTCCATGGGGAGAGTTCAGTGAAAACAGTCAGAGAAGTAGGAAGGAAGGAATGGTAAATACAATGAATTCCATGACCAGTCCATAGAACCAAAAAAGATCTGCTCTCCTACTATGTTAGTCTATCCATACCACAAATACCTCAATTATTTTTACAATTCCATTTTAAATTACCCATTGACTTTTTAGCATGCCTCTTTGCATTTTTTTTAAATATAATCCTTAAGTTTTCACAATCTACTTAGAATTAATATTGTACCACTTCACAGAAAAATGTAAAACTCTCACAAGCATATATTCCATTTAACTCCCCTGCCCCAACACACACACACACACACACACACACACACACACACACACACACACCATACACTTCTTTATATGCTATGGCTGTCATATGTACTACCTGTTACATACATTATAAAGCCCACAAGATAATGATACAATTTTTGCTGTAAATAGTCATATGTATTTTTTAACTAAGAAAAAATGTAGTCTTTTATTTACACAAATGTCTACCATTTCTGATGCTTTATGTTACTTCCTAAAAAAATCCAGGTTTCCCTCTCACCTTATTTCCCTACAGCTTACAGCACTTTCTTTACAGATCTGCTGGCAATGAAGTCTCTCACACTTCCTTTTATTTAAAAATATCTCTGCATCTATTCTCACAGGATACTTTCACTGGATACAGGTTTCTGGTTCGACAGAGATTATTTTTTTTCTCCCTTCTAGAACTTTGCAGGTATTGTTCCACTCTCTTCTGGCCTTCATAGCTTCAGCTGGGAAGTCCACAATTACTGGAATCAGTTATTCTGTATGTAGTGTGCCATGTTCTTCTGCCTACTTTCAAGATTTTCTCTTTATCAACAAACTGTCTATAATGTGTGTTGGTATGTTTTTCTATTTAGCTAGTTTTGGTTTTGCCAAGGTTTTTGAATCTAAATTTATGGTTTTCATGAAACGTGGAAGTTTTGGTGACTTACTCTTCAATATTTCTGTGCTTCCATTCTCTCTCTCCTTTATTGCTAGGACATTAAACAAATGTTGGACTTCATTTTTGTCCCACAGTCTTAAGACTGTTCACTTTTTTTTCAACCTTTTTTTCTCTTTTTAATCAAGGATAATTTCTATTTATTAATCTTAATGTTTGATGAATCTTCCCCCATGACTTACATTCTACTATTAATTTAAGTCCATTTACAAAACTTTTAATTTTTGGATACTAAGGTTTTTTTTTAATGTTTACTTACTTATTTTGAGAGAAAGACAGAAGGGGAAGGGCAGAGAGAATCTCTCCTTCTCATGAACCATGAGATCATGACCTGAACTGATATCAAGAGTTG
Source organism: Panthera pardus (assembly GCF_024362965.1). Lineage (NCBI taxonomy): Eukaryota > Metazoa > Chordata > Mammalia > Carnivora > Felidae > Panthera > Panthera pardus. Next base: position 93,973,202 of record NW_026526721.1, on the reverse strand, counting down.
GACATTTAACCAAGTGAGCTACCCAGGCACCCCACAGATACTGAAAAATTTTAATTTCCCTTTATTCTTTTTTTATATTTTCTATTTTACTCCTGGAATTCCTTATACTTTCATTAATTTGTTATAAGAGTATTTCCTTTATCTCAATTTTAATAGCTGCTTTAAAATAATTGTCTGATAATTCCAACATATGGATCATCTCAGGATTGGTTTCCAACAACTTTCTCTTGAGAATGAGCTACATTTTCCTGGTTCTTTGTAAGTCAAGTAATTTTGGATTATACACTGAACATTATGAGTCCTATGTATGGAGGCTCTAGATTCTGTTATATTCCTTTGAACAGTGTTGATGTTTATTTTAACAGGCAATTGACTTTGTTAAATTATAAACATTGTCTTCTCTGAAGTAGGTAATAAATCAAATCTCAGTTAAGTTATTTTATATTTACCTGTGCTGCTTTGAGTCTGTCCCAATGTGTGTATGGTTCAGGAGTCAACCAGAGACAGGCACAGTTTACACACACAACCTGGGGCTCTCTGTGTCTGACTCTCCTTTCTGGAACTCCCTTCTCACTCTCAAGTAGCTATATAAAACTTTAAATGGTGAACTATAGTCTGCCAAGATTTTCTGTGCCTGTTTCATTCTCATTTCACCCTCTCACAAGAATCATGTTGGGTCTACCCACCATGGCCAATACACATCCCCTATTATATATTTCAATTCATCTTCAAGCCTTCATTCATATCTGGTCTCTACTTAGTAAGTCTTTGTTTTCCAAGTGCAAGATGTACACCATTGATAAACCAGATGACTTCAGATGGCCAAGACCTAACATTAAATAGCACCGAATCTGAATCACACTAAGAGAAAGATATTTTCAATTATTTTTCAACTCTTCTAATTCTGTCAAGGAGTAAATCTCAGTTTGGTGCTACTATGTCCTTAACACCTTTCTAATAATGGCTAATTCCCCCCTTTCAAACATAGAGACAGCAGGTCTCATGTGAAGAACCTTCTCCAGGCAACAGCACCTACCTAGAAATGAATAGCATTACTTTATCCTGCATTCAATGTATTTTTAGAGTTACCTTCTATTTGTGGTGATACTGTTTTCTATTTGTGATAACTAGGAAAGTTTAATTTTAAAATAAAAAGTCACAAAAATTAAAATTTATTTTAAAATAATAAATGACAGTATAGGTCATATACAAATAAGAATAGGAAAAAGATGAGTAGTCGAGTAGATAACTCTAGTTGTTATAACAGATATCCACTGTCCTTCCCAAATCAGCAGCTCAACACAACAGAACTTATTTCTTGCTCATGAAAATGCCAACTGAATATTTCTGATGTGTGGTAGTTTTCCATTTGTTCATTCAGAGGCTGAGAATTGAAAAATTTCTACCTTTTTAACACATGGATTCTAAGATCATCTTGAGTATATCCAGTCAGTAGACAGGAACAAGAGAGAAAAAGCATGACCTACAGTATGGGCAGTTTTTATTGGCCAGAATTAAAAAAGATGCACCCGAAAAACAAATAACCCAGTGAAGAAATGGGCAGAAAACATGAATAGACACTTCTCTAAAGAAGACATCCAGATGGCCAACAGGCACATGAAAAGATGTTCAACGTCGCTCCTTATCAGGGAAATACAAATCAAAACCACACTCAGATATCCCCTCACGCCAGTCAGAGTGGCCAAAATGAACAAATCAGGAGACTATAGATGCTGGAGAGGATGTGGAGAAACGGGAACCCTCTTGCACTGTTGGTGGGAATGCAAATTGGTGCAGCCACTCTGGAAAGCAGTGTGGAGGTTCCTCAGAAAATTAAAAATAGACCTACCCTATGACCCAGCAATAGCACTGCTAGGAATTTACCCAAGGGATACAGGAGTACTGATGCATAGGGGCACTTGTACCCCAATGTTTATAGCAGCACTCTCAACAATAGCCAAATTATGGAAAGAGCCTAAATGTCCATCAACTGATGAATGGATAAAGAAATTGTGGTTTATATACACAATGGAATACTACGTGGCAATGAGAAAGAATAAATATGGCCTTTTGTAGCAACGTGGATGGAACTGGAGAGTGTGATGCTAAGTGAAATAAGCCATACAGAGAAAGAGATACCATATGGTTTCACTCTTATGTGGATCCTGAGAAACTTAACAGAAACCCATGGGGGAGGGGAAGGTAAAAAAAAAAAAAAAGAGGTTAGAGTGGGAGAGAGCCAAAGCATAAGAGACTGTTAAAAACTGAGAACAAACTGAGGGTTGATGGGGGGTGGGAGGGAGGGAAGGGTGGGTGATGGGTATTGAGGGGGGCACCTTTTGGGATGAGCACTGTGTGTTGTATGGAAACCAATTTGACAATAAACTTCATATATTGGAAAAAAAATAAAAAAAAATAAAAAAGATGTACATCCTTTTAGCCACATTCCACTGGCTGGAACTCAGTCAATAGCCATGCTTAACTGTGAGAAGCCAGGAGGAAACTAGTTTAACTCTGTGACCAGGAGAAAGAGAATATTGGGTTTGGGTGAGCATAAAGTTTTGGAAACTGAACTAAAGTTTGGAAAATTGCCCTAGGTTATGTTCCTTCAAAGCAAAGGGGAGGAGGCAGACATCGCATCTAAGAAAGCTTCCTTCATCTTTTAAGAATGACTCTGGATATTCATGTTGCTTCTTCCTGCCCACTTTCCTGCACTCAGCATTAGACCTCTACCCAACAAATGTAGCAAGACAGACAGGCAGTCCCAGAAAGGTTCTGCCCATTTCAGTAGACCTCTCCCCACACAGGATCCTGGGATGCTCACTCCAGCTCCACACTGCCCAAGGCTCCTGTCCCCTGCCAGTCTTTTTCTTCCTAGCAGTTTTGCAATCACAATTTACTAATCCTGACTCTCACCCTCTCTACAAAGTCAATGCTTTCTGAGACTTCAATTAGCTAACCTGAAAAAGTAACCAGTGTTCATGTTAATTGAAAGCTCTTCCTTTCTTCTCTCCAGGGAAATTAAGAAATTTTACACAGTGGCTTCCTAGAGCCCATGATGTTGTTCCCAGTGTGTCCTATCAAGATACTGCCACTGCAGTTCCTGCCTAGGCCACCAGGCACCAGGAAGGGAGCCCATGGGGAGAGGAGGGTCTTTCTGATGGGATCTCTGTCACTCCACCAACACCACTTCTAGAGTTACTGGCCAGTTCTTATTTGGCCACTCCCTCATGCAAGAAAGGAAAGCGGGGAATGTCCTTCCCCAGGATCTTTCTTTGATCTCCACAGATCACAAGCACCTAATTTAGGGTCTGAGATCTCTGCTCAGGTTTAGTAAATGTAACTGAATCAAATTCAAATTATTGATTCAGCACCATTGAGACATTAGCAGTCATTCAAATTTTGTTCTATGTATTCCTTAAAAATAGTAAAATCTTAAACAATCAAGAACAGTAAGTGTCAAACCTTTGATCATTCCAGAAATGCTGTAATTAAAGAGTCAGCTCCTCACACTTTTTCAGAACACAGTGGAAGACCCCCATGGGCTCAAGCTTTCCCTCAGAGGTGACCAATGCTTGACCTAGCAATTTTAAATTCACAAACTGCTGGCAAAGCGTGTCAGCAAATATTCATATCTATGAATATGTTTCAGGAGAGAAGCAGCCCCTGTAATAAGCTGGTGTTTTATGAATGTATAAATAAAATGATATGCTAGCAGAGAAGGCTTCTGATATTGAATCTTAAACCCACCCTATACATTCCCACCCTTTTAAGAAAGTAAGTGAAACACCTAGATTCAAAGGTAGTGTGGAGGCTCCCTAGAAGGTTTTGCTTATTACTTAGTTACACTAATTTTAAGAACAACTCCAATCTCAGTGGGCTTCTCCTCTGCCTTTTCTATTCCGCCAGAGCTTCTAAGAGGTCTGAACCCTGGATTCACCACTTTCTAGTTATGAAATTTGGAGTAACTTATTGCACATGATGTTTAGGATCAAGTTTGAAATTCTCCAACCAAAAAATAAAAGGGGAGCAGCAACAGAATAGTGAAACAGGACAGGCAAAATATTAATAATTACTGACAATGAGGAAGGTCTGTGTTAGGTCATTCTATCTACTTTCATGTTTGTTTGAAATTGGTATAATTAATTTTTTTTTTCTGGGAGAGAGAGAAAGAGTGTGAGCGGGGGAAAGGCAGGGAGGGGGAGAGAGAGAATCCGAAGCAGGTTCCATGCTCAGTGCAGAGCCTGATGCAGGGCTCAATCTCATGACAGTGAAATCATGACCAGAGCCAAAATCAAGAGTTGGATGTTTCACTGACTGAGCTCCCCAGGCACCTGGGTATGATTAATCCTTAAATGACACTTTTTTTTTAAATTTTTTTTTAATGTTTATTTATTTTTGAGAGAGAGAGAGACAAAGCATGAACAGGGGAGGGGCAGAGAGAGAGGGAGACACAGAATCGGAAGCAGGCTCCAGGCTCCGAGCCATCAGCCCAGAGCCTGACGCGGGGCTCGAACTCACGGACCGCGAGATCGTGACCTGAGCCGAAGTCGGACGCTCAACCGACTGAGCCACCCAGGCGCCCCTAAATGACACTTTTTAATTATCTATAGCATAAATAATTTTCAAGTCCTCTTTTCATGAAACACCTTTATCCTGTTAAAAAGAATCACACAAGCCCAAAATGGTGTCATTTAGGCCACGTCACCAAATGGGGCTTAACACCTAACCTAACTGCAGTTTCAACATCCCCCAGAAATGTAGTCTTAACCAGTCAGTCAGGAATTTGCTGATCAGCATCAATGAGGTAATCTATCACATGGGCCCTCCTCATTGATTCCTCCCCCCGCCCATCTCAAAAAGATGAGGTCATCTGCATAATAAGATCCCTCTGACCTTCCCTCATAGGTGAAGTAGTCTTGCCTGAAGCATTTTTTTTTCTTTTGCCAATAACTTTCTTGCCCCACACTCTTTCCTATAAAAACTTTCCATTTTGTATATGTCCTCTGAGCCCCCCTCCACTTGTTAGATGGGCTGCTGCCTAATTTATGAATTGTCTAATAAAGCCAGTTAGATCTTCCAGTTTACTTGACTCAATTTTGTTTTTTAACACTCCTCTATTTCAGAAATATGTGATAGAGAATATACTTGGAATTCTATTTGATTTTGCAGAACAATTTCTTCCCTGTTCTCATAGGTTAATGATATAAGAAGAACTTTTTTTTTTCTTTCCACCATTTCAACCGTTCAGACCTAGTAAGAAACCAAATTCCCTGCCATGTATTTCACTGTGACCCTTGCCTTTTACAGACCAATTAAGATCCTAGGTATCTGGACACAGCTACAATTTAGTGCCACTCTCTGTGTTTGCTCTGAGATTCCAGTCCCTCAATACCTCCCCTTTCCAAATGGAGAGACACTGGAGGCGGGAGGAGGAGACGAGAAGAAAAGGAATATACTGCCTTCCTTTTTAAGCACCAAACGCAATTCTGTTCTTCTCCCTTTCTCCCCACTGATTCTTAAACATCTGGAGAGAGCAAAACATAGATGCCACGTCCATGAAGAGGGGAGACAAGTAAGATGCTGTGTTGGGATCAACCTATACTTTCTTTTTTACCCTCATCTCATCTTTCACATGCCAGGAATGCACTGAGAAAAGAGATTGAGTCCTGCTGGAGCTCCAACAGTGCCAACATAAACTGCTGGCTTCCCCCAAGTTATATTAATATAACTGACTCACTGGTGATCCCTGTCAGGGCTACACGCGATAACGTCAAAATTGTATGGATTAGAGGAAAAGCTGTTTAAAACACTTTCCCCCGAATGATCAATTTTTAATTATATCCCAACAAAATATTGACACCTCCTTTAAAACTGACAGAGCATACAAAATTCAGACATGTTTTCCTTCACGTCTTTGAGAAAAATGGAACTTGGGATATAATTTTATTACTTCTTTCATATGTCTTCATCAACTAACTTAACCTGGATCTGTTCTTTTAAATTATTTTGAGTGCAAAAAATGAAATCAGTTTGAATTTTATGTTAAAAATTCAATAATTACAGCCAAAGTAAAGGTTAGAAATGTATTTAAAACCCATTAATATCAGCATCACAGTAAGAGAAAGTATATAATGACAGTTGTAATTATTACATTCTCTTGTTTTTCACTTCTGAAGAGCAGCAATTAAATTCCTGCTTAGACTTATGGTGAAAGTAAAATGTTCTGCACCTGCAATACTGAAACCGTTTCATTCGCTCTAACTGCAGAAGGGTTTACCTCCTTACACAACAGCTTCCGGGTCATAATGGTGGATGCAAATTGTTTCAAGAATAGCACAGTGTTTCTGACGATTTAGGACGGTATTCATCTACCATTTGATTTCCATTCACTATTAACAAGTACAAAATGATCTTCCTAGCCTCTGCCAATATCAGTACAGACTGAAACATGTTGGTTTCCATCCAAATAGTATACATGGACCAACTGTAGTTGGTAGAGGACTGAAAACACTGTCATTCACTGTCTTAGCCCTTCCTCTGAACTTCTGAGTCTCTACCTCTTTCTAAGAGCAATTATTGTGAAAGCATTATTGTAAAATGTAAAGCATTCACACATGAAACTCTTCTTGGTGACTATCCACTTATGAGTGCTGAGCCAGACTGATAGGCTGACTCAAAAATGCATGCCTGTGTCAAAAACAATGTGCTCACTAAATATATCTGTTCCCCCACATTTCCCAGCCTTCACAGTTAGGTTGGACCATGTGATAATTCTGACCAGTATGCTGGTCCTGTAGAAATGACCTGTGTCACATTTAAGCCAAAGTATGAAAGAGCTGGCACATGATATTCTGGCTGTGTCTTCTCCTGTCACGGTGACTGAGGAGTCCATGAGTTATAGATGTTACAACTACAGGATGTTAAACTGGGGGCATCAGCCTGAGTCTCTGAATGACTGTGTGGGGTACAATACCACCACAACTGGTTACGGACAGTGAAGAAACAAACCTTTGTGTGTTATGCCACATACAAAGATGGAATTTGGGACTATTTAGTTCCTGCAGCACATTCAGGATATCCTACCCCGAATAAAATAATGTCTGAAGTCCAAACACCTTAAAATTTTCACCTAACTAGCTTCAAACAACTCTAGGTGCCTTATTTCTGCACTTCCTCCCACACCAATAGCTGAGATGAAGGACAATATGCAGAGAATGACTCCACCATGGCACCCTGGCAACCTTGCACGTCTCCACATAGGCCACGTGGGCAAAGCTTAACCACAGTCTGACCCGAGTGTTGGCAGGCTGCCCACAATTCCTCCCCAAATGAAGGGAGATAAGCAGCCTTGTGGGGAGCTGCCATGTGGCAGTTTCTCATCTACCTCCCAATCTTGTGAGACCGCCACAAGACGGTTTCCCATCCATCTCCCTAGGTTCAGTTGAGCACAGGACTTTCCACCTACCAGCCCCTCCCATCTAGGGCACAGCTGCAGGCTTCTGTGTCTACAAAACTACTTGGCTGTAATTTAGACGTGGCTCCTCTGGGGCAGAATGATCCACCACTCCTGCCACCTGTCATCTGGCCCTTGCAGTCCAGTGTCATCCTATGTGTGGGGTGAGGGAGATGGGGAACCAATGCCAGGCTGATCTTGCTTTTGCTGTCTGTGTAAGTAATACATGTCTGGATCCATCTGGACTCTTGTCCCTGTGGTGGCCAAATCTATGGAAGTGTGAAGATCCAAAGGAACAGCTGCCCTATTAGCCTATTAGCCATGATCATTAAACTGCTGCTTGGGGACTGCTTGACCACTTACTGCCATAAAAGGTGTTTCCATGATAACTCTTTGTTGCTCAACCTCAGACGGTTTTGTGCTAACATGTCTTTCTCCTGCTTAAAAGAGTGAAATGGGGTTCCAAGCGGGACTATAAATAGCTTTCTGATTTGAAGCTGGAGAACAAATCAGCCAGGCTGATTTCCCACTTCAGCCTCCCCAACATTCTAATAAAGTTAGCATTAGGTTTACAAAAGTTAGAAGGTTCCACCAACCCAGGCCCAGCTTCAGGTATTTGGCGGCAACGGGAGGTGACAGAGTCTAAAGTGTGCTGAGCAGTGGCCTCAGACTTTGGTATAGTACCTAACATGCAAGGGGATGACTTGGGACATTTCGTACTTTCACCATTCCAATGAGCCAGAAACATATATCAGAAAAACGAATAATTTCTTTCAAATTAAATAATCAATGGTGATACTAACACTATGTTTCCTGAGTATTAACAAACATGAATGGTGCACAAATTCGTTTACTAATTACTAAACATCAGGAAGTGTGACAGAAGGAGGGTTTACAAAGATAATATAATTCCATCTTTAGATGTAAACCCAAAGTTTTCCGAGGCAGGCAATGTTTCTGACTAGGCAGAAACAAATATACCACAATATATACCCCGGATTATGAGTTTCAGATATGAGACGACTTATATATGAGGTCACTTCACGACTGCTAACCCTGTTGTACCTACTGAAATGGTGAACCGCACACGACATTCTCTGTTGGCAATTATACGACACCACCATGCCCAATGGTACCACTGAGAACGGTGGTACAGTTTTGGTTCTCTCTTTACAAATGTCCTACTGGGAGCAAAAATCAACATGACATATTTTGCTGGTTGAAAGGGAGAGATTTTCTCAGGGAAAGAAAAGGAAGATGTATCGAATATTATTTCTGGAAGGGAGACATTCTTTCCTTACAAGACTTGGAAAGATGTTGCTTTAAAGATACTTTGGGGGAACCTGGTTGGCTCAGTCAGTAGAGAGTGTGACTCGATCTTGGGGTCGTGAGGTTGAGCCCCATGTTGGGAGTAGAGATTACATAAAACAATTAAAATCGTAAAAAAATAAAATAAAATAAAGATGATTCTGGGCAGAGAATGGTGAGGAGAAACCTGTGCTTTCAATGATAACTATGGGGATGGAACAACTGCTGACGGCTGGTAGGAACCATAGCACGCATGAATAAAGCACTCAAACACTGGTGTTTTTCTGAGGGAAAAGGCCTAGTGTTCTAAGCAGAAACTATCAGAACTAATTAAAAGGAAATAGTCAAGTGTTGTCCTTATTACTATTCTCTCAATCACAATTGTTTATGTGGGCTTTTCTCCATGCCAGGCTTCCTGCTAGGCAGAAAGAGTACGAAGAAGAATGGGATAGATGTTTGGTCAGTCAGTGCCTTGGCACTGTTAATGCCTTGCAGCTCCATTTCCTTGGAGCTTCCTTGGTTCCTATGGTAACCAGTAGTGCTCAGTTAAAAGTTTCTGGACGTTGGCAACCTTCAAAATAACAGTTGATTCAGGCAAGGATTCTCAATGGACATCAAAACCTTTAGGTCAATGTTTCAATTATGCCACAGGCTACTTATTAATTACAAAAAGGAAAAGGAGAAATTATAACAGAGAAATTTAGTGGGTACCAGTTTAACCAAGGGATTAAACTCAGCACAACCATGAAGGAGACAAACATTATGTGGCTCCTGATGTGACCCAACAGAAAGGCCAAAATATTGCCTACATGGTACTCTTGCAAAATTCATTAAACCTAAATCTAATCATAAAGAAACAAGCAGGCAGACCCAGATTAGGAGATACTGTACCAAACTACCGAGGTGGACTTTTTCAACTCTGCACTGCAGTTTTATAAAAGATAGAAAAAGTGAAGAATTAATCCAGATGAAAGAAGACTAAAGCAACAGAACAACTAAAGCAATGCATGCACCTTGATCAAACCAAACAACCATACAGATAATTCTTTGGACTACTGGAGAAATCTAAATAAGGTCTGTGTACTAAATGGCATTACTGTGCTGATGTCAAATTCCTTTGTAGTTCCTGGTTTTGTGATCACGTAGGGACCAGTCTTTGCGCTTAGATGATAATACTGAAGTACTAAGGGATGAAGTAGCATGATGTCTCCAACTGACTTTCACATGGTTCACCAAATATGTGTGTATCTACCTACATGGATATGGGAGGAGACACAGAGCAAAAACAGCAAAATGTTCTTAATTGGTAACTTTAGATGAGAAGTTATGGGTGTACACTTACTATTCTCACAACTCTTCCGCTTAATTTGAAACTTTTCATGAAAAAGGCAGGGGTGGGGAGGAAGAAAAAACAGCAGCTGGCTGAGCTCAGGTTACAGTGGCGGGTCACAGAAAGCAGAAATGCTAAGGGGCCACATGCATGAAGCCTGCACCCGGGGTCTCACAAGTCCCCCTCTGACAGGGCGGGCCTCATCTGAAAGATGGGACAGTCCAGGAGGTGCATTCTTAGTTTAAAATGGTTCAAGATGCCTCAACTGCCACACCCGAAGAGATTCATCTGTTTTACAATACCTACAGACCTAACATAGGTACACTTCAGAAAATGGTCAACTTCTCACCTGTTATTTAATCTAGTGAAAAACAGCACAAATTCTACAACAGAAATGGTATGAAACGCTCAGTAACCAACTTTGGGACAGTGTCAGTACAGCTTTGGGACAATGTGGGTAGGGTGCCTACATCCTCAGACGTGGTTGCAACGAAGCCCTGGCTCCAGAGGAAATCTAAACATTAGGCTTTAAACTTTTCTTTTGAATTAGGAATTCTCTGCTGAAGAGTCAATAGCATATGCCTTAAAATTCTGGCAGAAGTCCACATATGGATGAATTCATTACATGTCTTAAAAGAAAGTCATGAATCCTTTGTAAATATTCTTTTGGAATCTAAAGGGAAAAATCAAAAGATGTTATTTGTCCATAAAAGAATGATAACTCAGAGCCCAACCTTCCACCTCTCTTTGCAGCTAAGAAGACACAGAGCTCTTCCCATCCTGGAGCCCCCATCTCCTCCACCATCTGTGTCACATCAAGTCCAAGTCTCTTGCTCAGGTCATCTAGCTTCCTTATTATTATCAGTCAGCCTTTCCCTCTGTGTCTCCACGATGCAAAATCAGATTCAATTTACAAAGGGATTATTTTTCTTTACCACTTGTCTAGCACTGACAGAACAAAATGCCTTTATAACAAAGGGCTAACAGCAACAAACACAAAATTCATAAAGTCAAAGAAAGTAAAATTTCTATCATGTACTCCAAAGTAGTATTCTTACAAGAATTGAGCAAGGTCAAAATGACTCTTCCCTCATCTTTTATTGTTTAGTAATAGCGTAAAATAAATAGGCAGTTACTACTCAGAAAATTTCTGAAGTTGAAAACAGCCATCCCTCCTTCATATTCCAAAGAATCTGTGTCCATTTCCATTCCTCTGGGTCCAAACTCCCAACCATATGTAGGGCCTAATGTATGGCTTTAGCATTGTTTTAAATTAATAATAATCTGTGGTACTTTCATATCATAACTTTTATTTAACACTGTGAAACACATAGCTGAAGTATCAAAGTATCTGATGTTAGTGTAGAGCTGGAACATACTCTTTTATTCAACTTATGAAAAATATTTTTTTACAATCTACCACATATCCATTTGGATAGATAGATAGATAGATAGATAGATAGATAAATAGATAGACAGGTAGATATTTGGGGCACCTGGGTGGCTCAGTCAGTTAAGCATCTGACTCTTGATTTTGGCTCAAGTCATGATCTCAAGGTCATGAGACTGAGCCCCATGTCAGGCTCTGCGAAAGGCATGGAACCTGCTTAAGATTTTCTGGGGCACCTGGGTGGCTCAGTTGGTTAAGGATCCAACTCTTCATTTCAGCTCAGGTCATGATCCCATGGTTCATGGGATTGAGCCCCACATTGTGATCTGCACTGACAGCACAGAATCTGCTTGGGATTCTCCCTCTGCCATTCCCCACTTACATGTGCGCACACGCTCGCTCACTCTCTCTCAAAAATAAATAAATACATATAGAATATATAACATTTCAAAACATTCAGATTATATGACTAAATGTTTGCCTTTCTATCAAGCATTTGAGGTATTATATAGCATAGCCTTCACACAAAAAGCTTAGAACTAGGCACCCTGTGGTTCAAGTCACATTTCTCCTGTGCTGACTACAATGTGTCAGACATATGTATTCAATTATTCTTCTAAGATCAACTCTTTAAAAGCTGGCATGCATAAGTAAATACTCTATACATGGTCCCCTGGCTCCACTGGAGTCCTCTGGTGGTGTAAGGAGTGTGTTATTGCTGTCCCCAGAGGGCGGGCAACACCAGGACTTAACATGATAATGCAGGGCATACACTGGATTTGTGCAGAGGAGTGAAGGAGTCCATCAACACAGACCCAGGGAAGGCCCAGGAGGAAGCATGACCTCAGTTGGGCCTTGAGGGAGGGGGATCCATAGGGGGACCTATGAGAAGAAATAGGTAAAAGGAGGGACAGAAAGAACAGTGTGGGATGTGTGCAGGAAAGTGAGGCCATAAACTAAGGATTCAAAGCAAAATACCTACTGCTAGGTCAACAGGTGCCCAAAACAAGAAAGCACTATGGAGAAAGCAGGGGAGGAACCAGGTCAGTTGGCTAAGAAAGATGGGACCATGGTCAAGATTTCGGTAAGAAAGGAGTTTGAGAACAGTGTTAAAAAAAGCAAAAAAAAACCCCACAAAAACCACTAGATTAACAATGGTAGCAACTTAGAGAGCTAAATGTGACCCTGCTCCAATGTGGCCATTGCACAGCACATACGATTTTTTTGTTTGTTTTCTTTCTTTCTCTTCAAGTAGACCACTACGAAAAAGGCCACTGAGTGCAAGAGCAGTGGAAGATCCAAAGCATTCTTTACCCATTAAAAAAATAATAATTCACTTGGAAATTCCTCTGGAACTCTTTTAATAGCTTTTCATCCAGATCTGGTAGTGTGGAGTAGAAAGCACCATTATATAAAATAAGAAGACAGGTTATAGATGCCAGCTGTGCTCCTTAGGGCGTGCAAAACGACTTGTTACTGGATTTAAAGCAGAAAAAATAAGCAAGTGACATTTTTTAATCTTTCCATTTCAATGATCAATGGTGAGACTGTTAGACATTTGGACTCAATGTGAACCAAAAAAAAAAGAAGTATATTTGGATGCCAAGTGTCTCACTCAAATGGATATTCATGAAACAATGAAATGACAGGGCCCAAATGTAAATACCACCGAGGCCCCAGGAAGTTGAAAAGGAAAACAACCAATAGAGAAAATTTGCCCTCGGTGGTCAGACACAGCAGCAGTGATTCCCAGCAATTCCGTCCTCAGCTTTTCTTGAAATAACAAACCCTCTAAAGAGAGAAGAGAAGGCGTGTGTGCTCTGCTGTCGCGGTGATGGGAAAAATCTCGGCTGGCAGCAATGGGAACTGACTGGGCAGATTTGGCAGACACCAGGCCTGGGAACAAAGTCAACAGCATGCTTCGTGTTTTAGGGAGCGTCCTCTGTGCATCTTCAGAACAAAGACTGACGATGGGATTCATGGCCACACTCAGAGGTCGCCTAGAGAAAGGGCAGCTGGTGCCAAAAACATCTGCCCTGATACCAAACCTTCCTTTATATAAGCTTGCCAAACTCTTGTTTTCCATTTAATTCTTTTGGACTTTGAACTCTTCAGGCATAGAGTTTTATGAGTGGTGGTGGGGAGAAGGGGTAGTGAGGACAGCCGGATGTGGCAGAGTTGCAATTTTGTGTCATCACGCTGGAGGGAACCTCGAAAGCTAAAAGTGATGGCAGACCAACCATAATCAAGTTCAAACCCTGCCTCCAGACTCATCCATGTAAACCAGGACTTTGAGGGAAGGCCTCTTCTTAATTAGTTCCATCTGGAGACTCCACACACATTCTATGTTCACTTACTCCGAAGGTCAAGAAGGTCCTTATGATGTGTAATTAAAATACACTCTCTTCACTTGATTGACTCACATCTAATTTAACACGTTTAAAAACAATGGAAAAGTTAGAAACCATTGAATAGTCTTCTTCTGTTGTAAATGTTGAGTTTTCCTTCTTTTTTACCACTAGCAGTTCCAGTCCTGGACCACAAAGCAACGTATGAAATGCAACCTTGTTTATTTTTAACCCTTCATACAAAGTTATTCATCCTGGAAAAAGAAGTAAGTGATTGCTGACTGAATGAAAGAATCGGCACAATCACCCTCAAATCCCGAGCACAGAAAGCTACTGTGTCACCAGCATAGAGTGGTTCTCAAAGTGGTCTGGGGGCCTCTGAGGGTCTCTGAACCCCTTTCAGGGGGTCCATGACATCAAACTGTCTTTATAATAGGTATAAGATGTTCTTTGCCCTTTTCACTCTCTCTTTCCACAATTGTACAGTGGAGTTTTCCAGAGGCTACATGCCTCAAGATGACATCATCACTCTAAAGCAAATAGAATTTGTTTTTGGTATATTCTTGGACTTTAAAAATTCCTCATTGTATTTTATTAATTCTCATTTATTGATAATACAATAAAAATTGATAGAAATAAACCACCTGAGCAAAAGCTTTTTAGAATCATCAATAACTTTTAAGAAAGTAATGGGGTTCTGAGACCAATATTTTACAAGAGGTAGAGGTCTAAGAGAGCCTTTTCATTCAGGATCTTACTAAGTAATAACCTCGTAATATGGTGTCACATAAGCAGCTGGCTGATTAAAATAGGAAAAACTGAAACATCCTTAAGCTTTTTTCTTTAAGTGGTAGAATTCTAGGGATCTCTAGCTCTTACCAGTAGCTGGGCTTTCTTCCTTCCCTGGAACTCTATTTCCTGATTCACCTCTTGGAGAGAAGGACTTCATCTAATGCACCATCTCTATTCCTCCAGTCTACTTTTGCAAATAAGTCCTTTACTTGAAATTCCATTAGGATAGTCACTCACTGTGGCCCTTAGTCACCTACCTCCCCCGCCCGCCACTTAACCTCTCCCCATTGTGGTGATCACACTTACTTCTTCACTCATTTTTAATGATTATTTACAATTAATCTATTCTTTAAAACTTGATGTGCTCTGCCCCAAAAGATACACGTTACTGCCTCTCACACAACGCCTTTCCCATAGCTCTGTGCCTGGATCTTCTCCCTCCACAGACGGGAGGTCTGAGCTTCACGGATTACAGTCTTTGTTGAACCACAGTATTTGTTTATGGGGTTTCTCAAGATTGGGAGACGTATGGGATATTTTTTCTTTCCCTTCCAACTAATACAGAAAATATGTTTGATGACTGAATCGATGAAATTAAAAACTCAGAAATTAAAAACTTGGGGTGCTTGGATACCTCAGTCGGTTAAGCATCTGACTCTTGATTATGGTTCAGGTCATGATCCCAGGGTTGTGGGATCATGCCCTGCATTGGGCTCTGGGCTGAACATGCAGCCTGCTTAAGATTCTCTCTCTCTCTCTCTCTCTCTCGCTCTCGCTCTTTCTCTCTCTCTCTCTCCTCTGCTCTTCTCCCCCACTTGTGCACTCTCTCTCTCTAAAAAATAAAAAAAAAGAGAGAAATTAAAAATTTGAGGGAGAAAAAGGAAAGCAAGTGAGCAAAATAACAAAGCTATAATAGTACATTAAATCTGATTGTGACCTGGGGCACCTGGGTGGCTCAGTCAATTAAGCGTCTGACTCTGGATTTCAGCTCAGGACATCATCTCATAGTCCGTGGATTCGACCCATGCATCAGACTCTTGATTCTGACAGTGTGAAGCCTGCTTGGGATTCTCTCTCTCTCTCTCTCTCTCTCTCCCTCTCTCTCTCTCTCTCTCTCTCTCTCTCTCTGTACTCCTCCCTCACTTGAAAGTTCTCTCTCCCTCTCTCAAAAACAAATAAATGTAATTTTTTAAAAATCTGATTGTGATCTTCCAGGAGACTAAGAAGGAAAAAAAAAATAAGGGTTTGACTTCATTTCCCACATTTAGTAGAACAGATGCTTAACAAATACTCCTTGTAAACGAATGCCTCTTCTCAACAAAGTCTGAGCTTGTCTGTTCAATGATATACTGTCTATTACTCATGATGCACCTCAAAGCAGGTGTGACTTCTTCTGAAGGAACCTGCCACTCATTTCAAAGGCAGAATCAAACTTTGTACTTCCCATACTACAACGTCTATCTTTCCCTTCAGGATGGATTTAATGGCAAAAACAAAGTTACTCCATTAAGTGAAATGCGAAAAACTTAAGGAAATCCCACTTATTGAGATGAAATGCATCAAGCTTAGAAAAATGGGGTAAGTAGTGAGGGGAATTAAAACCCAGAGTTGGAAATAAAGAATTTCCCTCAATTTCTTTTACCTCTTTGTATGAAAACTTTTCTCAATCCCTTTTCCTGCTCTACACTATTATTGAGCAATCTCTTGCTACATGCTAATATTTAGTAATTAAATAATAAATATTTTAAATGAAATAATAAATAAATAAATATTTTTTAGCATTACAATACAAAGTCTACTCGTCCCTCACCTTATATTATTAAGAAGTGGAGTAAAAAGCTGATACCATACTCTTCAGAATGGCTGCCACAAGCAAAAAGCAAAACTATTTTCTTTTAAATTTTTCCTCCGGAAATCTGTCAAGCACTTATACAACACGTGTGCCACCCAGCTATTTCAGATCATAATCTGTTTTCCCAAATGTGTGTATCTTTTCAACTCGAACACAAAGTGGCCCCCAAAACCCAATCTCCCCTCACTGCTCCCACTCATTGAAATTCTTGGGAGATGATGAGAATGTCATAAAGAGATGCACTGCCAGCTTTATTAACAAATATAAGAACATGCTCTGACAGCAAAGCAGAGAAAATTTTTTCAATTCAATGACTTTCACTCTCATCCAAATCTTTTTAATATGAGGGAAGGAAAACTCAAATCACAGCATATGATGAGAACCTTTTCTGCTGATTAACATTATACAAATAGTTTTGTGCAAGGTGTTTATCTGGGTAAATATTAGCATACCATTATCATCATCACTCACTGCCTTGAGGATGAACTGTATTTCTCTGCACACTTTCCAGAAACCTCTGAGGAAAACAGAAGGAACAAGCTCACTAGTAAGCACCTACTGTGTGTTAGGAAACTCCACATATATTTTTATTAAGCTCCCTAAACATCTGGGAAGTACGCACCACCATCTGTAGCCCACAGGTGAGGAAACTCATGTTCATAATAGTTATATAATGTGCTCAAGATGATACTAAGGAGCTAAGAAAAACCAGTATTCAGTTCCAGGTCTGTCTGATTCCAAGGCTCTCACTGGTTCCTCTCACTAGGCTGCCTTCTGGGAGCCATTTTTAATATGAAGAGCCTTCTCCCAAACCAAACATGTGTCATCTGACTCCAGCTGACCCAGAAATACTAATTGGAAAGATTCTTTAAACATTTTCCCCCTACTTCCCCATGATTTTAACAAGTTCTGTCGTGTAGAATGACACGACCAATACTTTTGCTTTACAAAAGAATGTAGATAACAAAAACCATCATTTATATTTTGCTCTTTCACCAGCCACTTTGCTGTAATTTAGATATGTAAAATATCACTCGGCCACCCAGACGTTAACAGCTGGGTAGGAAGGGGCAGGAAGGGTTTTAGCAACTAAGATACGAGCAAGGTCAGGAAGTGCCAAAGCCCCAAGAGTACACATGACTTCCCGCAGGGGATGACAAGGGAAGGTGTGTGCACACTGCAAACAGGGTGTCTTCGAGTCCAGCCCTTCTTTGGGGGGCTGCATGTCCACTCACCACCCGCTAAAGTGTGGGGAAAGGAAATGAGAGAGGAGACATTTTATGGCCCTGATCCTCATGCCCTTAGTTGCCCTAATGGCTGCTCCAAAGCAGAGAAGACCACACAATACTTGTCATGTCGGATTTTCAAAATGTGTGCACAACTGTGTAGGTGTTACGCTTAAGATATGAACAACAGCAACAAAAAAGACCAGAAGGAAATACAGCAAAAGGGTTAATAAAAGGTTAATAGTAAAAAATTATACCTAGATGGGAGGATTAAACAATTGCGGGTTCATTCTGTATTTTTCTACTTCTAACCAAATTATCAAAACAATGTTATTTTTATAAAAATAAATGCCTATGCCACTATGTAGTGTATCATTTAAAATATTTCCATTTTCAAATGAAAATGAAGTTGAAACTTGAGGGTGGTATCTTGACCACCCACGGTAGCCACTTTCCGATGGGGCTCAGAAAACAGAAGTCCTGTGGAGGATTTCACTACCTCAGACACAAACCACTAAGGAAGCGTTTGCCCAAATTGCCCAGTTCTTGGTGGCTACCCAACGGGCCAGAAGATCTAGTTCACTGAATGCTTTCAACCTGTTGTGCCAGGCCTCTTCTCTTGACTGGGGTCTCTTTTCTGTTTTGCTATCAATTTTCAAATTTCTAAAATACATCCAGTAAGTTCACCATTTCCTCTGTCTATCGTGTTGAACCTTAATAAATGGCCACACTTTTTTCAGCAGGATGGCACAATGCCCAGTTCATTAATTCGGTAGTATCACCTGTGTGTCTCTGGCAACACTAGCTACTTCGGCTTTCACAAGATGCGTATATCCGAATTCTGGTTTATGGCTGAAATCCAGCAGCTCCCAAGTGGGGCACTTCCTTGAGTATTCATGGCAATTACTAATGCTTACAGATGAGTGTATTGGACCACAGAGTGCCATTAGGTGTACTTCTGACCTTCAAGATCTGTGCGTGCTTAACTTCACATGGATCCCGCCTGCGCCCAGCATGCTACCACGAATAAGAGATTACATTTCAGGGGAATCGCTCAGCAATCACGGAGACAGTGTTTTGAAAATGAAGGAAGTAAGAATACAAATGTTTAGAAACTACTCAGGAGATTTTTACCAGCAAATAGTCTATAAATTCAAAACCGGGAATATTGCCTCTGAGGATTCTAGCTTGTCCAATTTTGAAAAATTTATCTTTGTCGTTATTTGTGATACTGCTTACCAACTCTTAGCTTACACACAAACCAAACAGGCTAGAATTGCATACAGCTAAAAATCACAGAACAGTAGAGCTGGAAGGCAATTGAGAGGTCCTCAGCTTCAACCTGCTCGTTTTAAACATTAGGGAAATCATGGGTGTGAGAGATTGGGTAATTGATGGAAGACACACAGAATTAGTGGCAGAGGGGATTCCAGAAACAGCTCAATCCTCTTTTTCTTACCTATCGGTCCTAGAAAGTGAAGTCTACAATTGTTCCTTTTGTCGTTACGTGGATATTTCACAAGAGTCCTCTTGCAAGTACAAATAACACCAACAGTGTGCAATTCACTTATAATAATAATTTTCAAAAAGATTATTGTGAAATAACAAACATGTAGCCATGTTTCCTCAAAGCAGGGCTCTGGCTTGGAGGAGAGGTGGGAGAAAAGGAGTCCCAGCATGTAAACAGTACAGAAAAACACATATATACAAACAGCAGGTCTATCACTCTGAGACCTGCAATCCCACTACCCTCATCTTGAGAATAAATGCTAATAGCAGTTCCCTCTGAAAATTAATTCCCTTCAATAAATCATTTATTGTACTAAATTAACTGCTAGGAGACTACTTTTTCTGTTGGTACTTTTCTGAGCAGCCTGAAAACAGGCCTTCAGGAGGCATGCTATGTATGGTTTCATCTGATATGGGTCTGTACAGGAGATGCAGGGGTGGGATACACTGAGGTACAGAGGCTAATTTCAACACCCTATCCTGAATCTTTAGGGGCTCAATAAATGTTGAATGCTCTGTGCCATATCACGTGACACTCATAAACACAGAGACATGTAGACGACAAGTAATAACATGAGGAAAATAAGCCACCCTCTTCAGAGGCGAGGACCACTATGCTCTGTTGCTGAAGTCACCTGCAAACTGCATCCCTTAATGCAACCTTAATACAAACTTCAGGTGTGAGAGAAGATTTCTGTATTAGGAGAACCTCTACTTCTGCCTTATCCCTCTGCACTGAGAGCCACAATGGCTGACTTAGCCTTCCTCCCCTGGCTATGACTCTGAGACATCTGGTTGGCACCTCGGAGCAAGGGTCTTGTGAGGAGAGCCTGGGAAAATGACGGATTCAATTCTCCATTGACAACACAACTAGGAGATCCATGTAGAGCTAAAGGCCAACTTCTCCAAGCTGCAGTGCCATCCCATTCCTGCCTCTCTGGGATTTAATTAGGTATTCACCACAGGGCTCCATGGGTATGGTCTTAGATGTATAAAATAGGAAGTAGGGGTGCCTGGGTGGCTCAACTGGTTGAGTGTCCAACTCTTGATTTTGGCTCAGGTCATGATCCCAGGGTTGTGAGATCCAGCTACATGTCAGGCTCCACACTTAGAGTGGAGCCTGCTTAAGATTCTCTCTCTCTCTCTCTCTCTCTCTCTCTCTCTCTCTCTCTCCCACTTTGCCCCTCTCCACCACTCATGCTCTCTCTCTCAAATACATATATATATAATTTAAATATATATAAATATATATAATTTAAATATATAAATATATATAATTTAAATATATAAATATATATATATAATTTAAATGTATATAAATATATACTTTGGAGGGAGTCCAAAGGGAGTAGAAGGGAGTCCTTCTACTTTGGAGGGAGAAGAGGAAAGAGTTGCTGCTATTTCAATATTTAGTAATTCTAGCTTTTTAAAACCTCCCTCACTAGCCACAGTGACAAAAACACAGCTTTATTTCTAAAGACAGATCCCCATGGGCAATTAAGTAATTCAGTTCAGCCTCCTCAACTGATGATAATGTTGTTAACTGTGAATCCACATTTTTATTTTCCTTTTAAAAAAGAGTTGGAGCACAAAGAAATATCCTGAACTCACCCTGGTCTCTTAATATTGAAGAGAACAAACACAATACTCTATTCATTCATTCAATCATTTACACAAATTCATTCATTTACCCAAACATTAGTGCATTGTGGTGCTGTGTGCTAGTTCACATGAACTTCCTTCTAGGACAGTATATTGGTTTGCTAGGACTGCCAGAACAAATTACCACAAACTGGGTGGCCAAAAAAAGAAAACGAGAAACAAATTTATTCTGTCACCGTTCTGGAGGCTAGAAGTCTGAAATCCAGGTGCCATTTGAGTTGGTTTCTCGGGGAGGCTCTGAGGGAGAATCTGTTCCATGCCTCCCCTCTAGCTCTTGGTGGCTGCTTCCATTCCTTGGTGTTCCTTGCCTTGTAAACCCATCACTCCAATCCCTATCTCTGTCTTCACATGGCCTTCTCTCTTGTGTCTGTGTCTGTGTCATCTCTCCTATTCTTATTAGACACCAGTCATACTGGATTAGGGCCCGCCCTGAGTATGACCTCCTCATCTGCAAAGACTCTATTCTAAGCATAATCATATTCACATGTACTGGGGCTTAGGACTTCCACATATCTTTTGGGGGGACAGAATTCAACCCCCAACAGAGAGCATAAGTCCCACCGTGTGGTCATAGCTGATTTATACTATTGCCTTCTCTACCAAGCAAGAGCCTGTCACTGACATTAAGAAGATTAGAGTCTAGAAAGAGCAATACACAAATCTATCTTCCTTGCTCTTATCTCAGCTGCAGTTTTAGCTTTGTGGATTTTTCTATGTTCTTATTGCCTATCTCTACCTGAAGACTGTATGCTCCCAAAGCATAGGCACCATGTCTGCTTTCTGCTTCCCACTACATTCCCATATCCTTTCACAGTACCACGGACAGAACAAGCTTTCAAGAAATAATTGTTGAATAAATGTATAGATAGATGAATGAATTAACTAGATGCAAGCAGGAATGAGAAAAGCCTATAAAGAGTAATAGTGGTACACACAATCGGCCAACAATGAGAAAGAAATCATTGATCCTGATTAGTAGGACTATGGAAGGTTTCATGAAAGAGAAGGCATTTGAACTCAGTCTTGTGGGATTAGTAGGATCTTATAAATGAATAAAGAGTAAAATTTATCCCTTGCTGAGCAAACAGTATGAGCAAAGGCCTGGAGATATAAAGCCTGGTCTTCGGGGGGAACGGCTAATATACCCGATAAGCTGGAGCAAAGAGTACCTAAAGGATGTGAAAATGCTTGGGATGAGAAATGGGATGAAAGGCAACTCTGAGCACAGGCCATTCTGGGTGCGGTAAGATGCCACTGGACTTTCTTGAGAAGGGAAATGACATGATCCTACCTGTGCTTCAAAAGGAAAAAAAATACACAGAAATGATTCATGCATGTGTTCCTTCTTTACCTTCCTGCCTGAGTGATAGTTCTTATATTACTACAAGGAGATTTTTATATTTACCTGTGTATCTACTATGAACTTATTTGCCTGAGGAGCTAAGAACTATAAAGTTGACCCTTGAATAACATGGGTCTGAACTGTGCGGGTCCACTTATACACAGATTGTTTTTTTCAATAAATACAGTACAATACTATAAATGTATTTTCTCCTCCTTGATTTTCTTAATAACGTTTTCTTTTCCCTAGTTTACTTTATTGTAAGAATACAGTATATCACACATATAACATACAAAATATGTGTTAATGGACTGCTTATGTTATCAGTAAGATTTCCAATCAACAGGAAGCTATTAGTAGTTAAGTTTGGGGGGACTCAAAGTTATATGCAGATTTTTGACTGTGTGGGGTATCAGCACCCCAACCCCCCACATTGTTCAAGGGTCAACTGTACATAAGTGATCACATTTCATAATTATTAATTAATTACATTATATGTAGTATATTATTATATAACTTATATAATTAATACTAATTTTATAGTTAAAAGATATCTTAGAAGTACTTTAATAGGATGATGTCACAGGACCTAAACTTCTTCCCAGGATAATAACTTGAAATTTAAAACCCAAGAGAAGATGATTTTGTACCAGCTAATTTTGTACTCTTTGTACCAGAGTAATAAGAAGGACTTTTATGTATAGCAAAGCATTCTAACTTCTGGGTCCAGCCTAATTCTTTGGTTTTGATTTGAGCATGGCAAGCCCACAAACCAATAACATTCAAACCTGAGGTAGGGTGGGGCTACCATCTGTTGTTCTCTCCATGAAGCACCAGGGACCCTACCACTTACCACTGACATCTGGAGAGCAGCCAGGCACCATCATAGTAGGACCCGAGGAGACACTCCAGTTC
This sequence comes from Panthera pardus, assembly GCF_024362965.1. Classification (NCBI taxonomy): domain Eukaryota; kingdom Metazoa; phylum Chordata; class Mammalia; order Carnivora; family Felidae; genus Panthera; species Panthera pardus. Next base: position 93,950,072 of record NW_026526721.1, on the reverse strand, counting down.
CCCATGGAGACCTGCTCAGTAGCCAAAATTCTATCAAATGAAGAGATGCTTATTATGGTTTTGATTCTCCAAAGGTCTTTGGTAATAACGCAAACATTCTTGGGAAGAAGTATTTAGCTATTGACCTGTAAGGGTATTCATTATATGGAACTGTTAACCAAGAGAAACAGCTACCCCAAAGAGAACCTCACCCAGCCAACAAGTTCCCCTAAGGCAAGTGGGGGACTGAGTGCAAAGAGAGGCCCTAAGTGAGCAGGATGGAGACGGCATGAAGGAGAAAGAAAACTCATTTCATCCTCACAAACCCTAGAAGATAGGCCCCAGAATTTCTAGTTTACAATCATCTCTTTGTTATTTAGACTGTAAGACAACAGAAGGGTCAGGACTGTGTTTACCTGTTTCACACTGGTATCCAAGTCCTAAGACTATGCCTAGCACTTAAATGTGTGCTGAAAAGGAGTGAGCTGCCAGGAGGAATGTCACTCTTCTGTGGCACCTTGAGCACATATCTCTGACCATGAGCATACCCATCACAAAATTATGCCTATGAGTCACCCTCTCCCACTGGTCAGTAAACTTCCTAAGGAAAGGAAAGATGTTTGCTTATTTTAGTATAATGTCTGGCATTTAGAAAATATACAATTCTTGAGTCTCAGGGGGCTAAAATAACATGCATGAAACTAAATAGCTAATTAACAAGAGGCTTAGGTTTGAGCCGGGTCTCTCTCCATCTAAAATCTATACTCTTCATTGTAGAAAAACATCCTATGTATGACATGGTTTGACCTGAAACTGGTCTTGTGAAAGAAGGTTCTTTAGAAACAGGTTAGCAACTGTGCTTCAGCCTTGTAAGACAGACAATCTATATAATTTTTTACTATGAGTGTTTTAATTATCTAATGCTTAGTCAAAATACAGGCAAAACATAATTTTAAACACATGCAAAAGCACCCCCAAAAGTTGAGTCCAAGTAATCATTTTCTAAAATACAGATTTTTAATTACTAATGGTCTTAAACTTCTGTTTAAAAAGGATGAGCATAGGTAGAGACAGAAAGTTTTAGAGAAATCCAAAGCAAACTTTTTAGTAAGTCAATTTCTATTTTATATATATGCTAGCTCTCATTAGGAAATATTGAAAATCTCCTGTTCAAACCTATTCTCCTAAAACCTGTAGCCATGTTCATACTCAAAAAAAAAAAAAAGAGAGAGAGAGAGAGAGACAGAGAAGAAGAAATCTTCAAAAGCTAATTATTTTTACACTACAGTTCCTCATGTAGCCAATGGACTTTATCCTTTGCCAAAAAGACCAAAAACTGTTTTTTAAATTGAAAAAAAGGAACTTCGAAAATGCACTAAGCTTAAGTCCTCTTTTATAATCTCTCAAATTAAGTCAAATTAGTTTAAGCTTTCATGCAATACATTCCATTTTAGTGGACTCCAAAAATTAATATTGTACCTCCCAATACTCCAATAAGGTGAATGTAAAAAAAATTATACTAGACTCAAAATGTTCAATATCACATGTAAAAAAATTAGTAAAGAAATTCTATCCTGAGGAATGTTTTATCCTTTTTACTTTATACTTTTACTAATGGGTGACTTTCTATCATTTTGTAGAAATGTTCCTGCTGTTGGGTAAGAATTCTGTATAGTTGAGCCCTTAACCATAGTCTGGAAGAAATTTAACATAAAGACAAGTTAAAATGACAGATAGCATTGTTTATCCCGTAACTGATAAACTAACAAGTCTAACTATTAAGTTTTACAAAACACACCTTTACCATCTTTTCTTGGTACTCTTAAAAAGCTTTGCAAAGGTACTAAGAAAGAGTTCCAGAGCAAGACATTCATTCAGTGAAGTTAGTTTGTTGGCTGGTTGGTTGGCTGAATAGGTCATTGGTTGGTTGAACAAATTAATTTTTAAACATTTATCTTAGACTCCTGAACCAAGAAAATGGATTTTGGAGCAGTTGTTTGGAGAATCAAGTTTCTTAAAACTCCTTTAGAGCCTACAGTTTCTCAAGGCAGTCAAGGGAAAGCACTGGGACCTTTTTAAAGTACTAGCAGTTAACAAGGAAAATGCTCTCAAAAGATCATTAAGAAATTCTCCAGGGACACCTGGGTGGCTCAGTCAGTTAAGCACCCAGCTCTTGATTTCGAATCGGGTCATGATCTCCAAGGTTCATGAGATCGAGCCCTGAATCTGGCTTTGCACTGACAGTGCCGAGGCTGCTTGGGATCCTCTCTCTCCCTCTCTCTCTGCCCCTCCCCTGCTCATGTTCACTCTCCCTCTCTCTCTCAAAATAAATAAACTTAAAAAATTTTTTCTGCCAAAGGTTATAACCACTTTGTTGTAGATTCCAGCTACCCTAACAGTGATGCCTTCCAGAAGCATCAATTTGAGAAGGCAAGATGCCCTAACTACCTCTTTACAGGGTGAGTCAGTTTCTAAACAATGCAATTTAAAACATCTGTCCTCACCTACTCTTAGAGGGATACTGAGAAGATTCAGAAGAAAATGACTGACAGCAGCAGAAGAGGACAGCCAATGCTGGGGCTACGCACAAGTGTCTGTGACCCTTGAACAATGTGGGGGGTTAGGTGGGTAGGCCTATCCACACACAGTCAACAATCCTCATATAACTTCTGACTCCTCAAACACTTAACTACTAAGAGCCTACTGTTGACCAGAAATCTTACTGATAACATAAACAGCCAATTAACCCAAATTTTGTAAATGTATTATGTACCATACTCTTATAACAGAGTAAGCAAGAGAAAAGAAAGTGTTATTAAGAAAATCAAGGAAGAGAAAATACATTTACAGTACTGGATTGTATTTATATAAAAAAAAAGTCCATGTATAAGTGGACATTCACACAGTTGAGACATTCATTGTTTAAGGGTCAAATGCACTTGATTGCCAGTGCCTGCAAAAGAACCTTATTCTTAGGGGAAGATGATTGCCCTGATCCATTTACCTCCTTATTACTGATCAAGGCTGAGAAAAGGAAGCCTTCCATGGGCCCCTGGCTTCTTCCACATTGGCTCATTATACTTAACTGCTTACCTGTTATTTAATTAGCAGCCAGAGCTAATAGATCAAAGATATTTCTGATTTGAATGTTCTAGTTAAGTACCCATGGTGACATTCTAATATATTTTCTGTTGCCCATAAATTGACTAATAAAACTAAAGTAACTGCTATTGGGGATTTCACTATAATGATCTACAAATAAAAAGTTAACCTCAGTTAAGATAAAAAGAAAATATTCAGGAAAATTATCTCTGAAAGGAAACCAAGAAACTGATCTGGCCGTCTCACTGTCAGTCTCCCCAGGTTGAAACTGTAGAGTGGAAAGAGATGAGATTGAACTTTATGATATTTAAAGAGAAAAACTTCTTCCGGCTTCAGTTTAGTACTATCGGAAAAATAAGGTCATTACTTAATTCTTTGTTGTTGAAAGGTATGAATTTCTCGTCATCAAGATTTCCTTCCCAAAGACATGACTGATGCAAAAAGAAACAAAAATGGTCAATGCCTATCTATTGGTTTGGACTCAAAACAACAGCAGCAACAACCACAAACTTGCTAATGGTCTTTTAACAAAATAAGAATAATTCCATGTGGACATACTTCACACAAAGTAGTATCACTTGGCCCTCGCATTAGTTAGAAAGCTTTTGCTACCTTCATGAATGATGTTCCAAAAGACAGGGCAAGGGAAGACGGCATTGTAAAGAGGCTACGTCTGACAGAAAAAAATCTTATTTGGTTATTAACATTTCCACTACTGCTGGCTTGCCTAACACAGGACTGGCTGTGTTCTCTTCTCCCAACATCGAGAAACAATGGGACCCTGCAAATGAAATGTGTCATCCTCCACCCATAGGCGCCTTCACAGGAAGGAGAGTGTTGGATCAGATACCCAGAAGCTGTGACATCTGTAACTCAGTTAATTCCAATTAAAAGTACAAAAGAAAACATTAATAACAATAATAACAATAATAAATTTTAAAACCCTGTATGTAAGTGGCATTGGAAGAAGGGGGGAAACAACCTTTTTTTTTTTTTTTAAGCAACAGCTGTGCAGACTAATTTTTTTTTTTAAATCATTCATATACTTTCCAAAGCATCCATTCCCAACTGCTGCCTTCGTACTGGCAAACCCAAGAAATTCAAGACATGTAAACAAGAATAGATTTGCCCTTAAATCCCAAGGTCAAAGGCAGCATCTGTTGTTTCAGAGAACAAGGAGGGCTTTCTTTTTGCTGGTTAGTTTGTTGTGGGTTTTTTTAACAGAAAAAAAAAATGTAAGCATAAATTTTCTAGATGTTTCCTCATCACCTTAGGTGGTGCAAAATAGAAAAAACCTGCATAAAAGAAAACAAACATCCCATGTTTTGATATTTGAGTTGCATGGATGAAAGGCTGGCCATGCTGTGATTTTTAAAGCTGACAGGAAAATTCATTTTCATACCAAGTTCCCCTCATGCCATTTGGCTATTAAATTATTCAAGGAATTTCTCTGCTTCTAAAGATTAATAACATCAACCCAAACCATTTCTGAAAAGTACTTTCACCTCCTGTAGGAGACAGATGGACCACAGGAAAGCAGCCTATCATATTACAGGCAGACAAAAAGATTTCAGATTACCAGATTAACACACCAGGCGGGGAAAAAATGATGGAAGTGGCAAGATACGAAATACTGACAAATGGAACCAAATATTCTTCAGAGCCTTCTTTGTGAAAATAAACATAATTTGGAGTCCATTGCATTTCAATTTTACCTGTCTCGCGTTCACAAACCCAGCTAATTAGCATAATGTCAGTTCCAATTTAACCAAAGCCTTCGAAAATCTAGTGGAGCCTTATTAAAATACATTGGTATCAGGGGACAAAGGCACCACCTGCTTTAAAGGCCTTTTGTGTTCTAGTAAGAAATGTGTTTAAAATCTGGGTATATAGTTTGGATCCACAGTATTGAAGACTGTGGGCTTTTTTTTCTTGGTACTTTCTGTGTATTTAAAACATCAGCATCCCTTGAGAAGATATTCTTGCTCCTATAAAACCTAACACTTCCTAATTATCAATTCCCTCATAAATAAAGGGATTTCCCAAAAGTTGTATTTCAGAAAGCGTCAATATGAAACAATTACAATACTATTAAAAATCTATGAATATGTGATTTGTATTTGTAGATTCACAGAAGCAGGCAGTGTTTATTTTTTCATGTATATATATACACACATATATATACACATATATATTTAATTCTTATTTATTTTTGAGAGAGAGACAGAGTGCGAGTGGGGAAGAGGCAGAGAGAGAGGGAGACACAGAATCCGAAGCAGGCACCAGACTCTGAGCTGTCAGCACAGAGCCTGAAGCGGGGCTGAACTCACGAACCGTGAGATCATGACCTGAGCCGAAGTCGGATGCCCAACTGACTGAGCCACCAGGCAACCCATGAATATATTTTTTTAATTAAATACTTAAATTTAATTCCACAAATAATGCAAGAAACATTCTCATTTTAAAGTGAATAATTCAGAGAAAGGTCAAGTACTGTGCTCCCCCCTCCCTTACCAATCCCACTCTCGACCATCATGGGTAAACCACTCTACCACTTAGTAAATGCACACTTTCCAGAACTTTTGACAAGCACTTTTTCATATAATATGCTTTAAAAAAACTGGGATCATACTGTATTTTCTACAATTCCCTGTCACCATCCCAAGTGGCTAGAACATGTATCAAATGCCATCTGAAAACTTGGTCCTACTTCTATTATACACATATGTATGCACACAGGCAAATATACATGTATACTTAAACACAAAACGGCATAAAAATAAGCCTCTTAAGAAAATGCCCCTTTGTTCCTTATTAGTGCTTAGCTACCTAGGAAATGTATAAGGCAGATAAAGCAAAAGTGCTCCATTTCACCAACACAACTTTGACTTTGGTATCAGTGTTTTTTGTTTTTGTTGTTTGTTTGCTTTTAGGGGGGGGGGCACAATACTGGGGGTCACCAAACTGACCATTGGGCTACATCTGGTCTACCATCTGTTTTTGTATAGCCTGTGAATTAAGAATGTTTTTTCATTATTAAATGTTTGGAGGAAAATATTTTTTAAAGAATAACATTCCATGATAAGTGAAAGTTACATGAAATTCACATTCTGGTGTCCATAAGTGTTTGACTGGAAGGCATGTTCATTTTTCTTGTTGTCTATGGCTGCTTACTCCTACGAGGGCAGTAACTCAGAAGTTGTGGCAAAGAGGGGTGCCTGGGTGGCTCAGTCGGTTAAGTGTCCGACTTCGGCTAAGGTCATGATCTTGAGGTTTGTGGGTCCGAGCCCCGCGTCAAGATCTGTGCTGACATCTCAGAGCCTGGATTCTGCTTCAGATTCTGTGTCTTCCTCTCTCTCTCTGTCCCTCCCCCACTTATGCTCTGTCTCTCTCTCTTTCTCCCTTAAAAATAAACATTAAAAATAATTTTTAAAAAAAAGTTGCAGCAAAGACTGTAATTCCACAAAGCCTGAAATATTTACTATCTGGCTCTTTCTGGAAAAAGTCTGACAACCTCTGTTTTAGTACATGAGATTTAGTTTTCTAATATCTCACTTGTAAAACAATTCTTTAAATGCCATGTAGACACTCCTCTTTTAGTGGGTAAAGATGACCAAAGTATGCAGATAGGCAGGAGTAGAAAAAGGTCACTTAGTACAACAAACAGGTAATATACATATGGACTTACCTTTCTAGATTTTCCAAAAATTCTCTTGGTCCTAAAATATTACTTATAATCTGCTAATGAAGTAAAGGTGCCATGGATTATGTTGCTAGAAAGTCTAACCCATTTGTCCACCTGTTGAGCACCTACTGTGTTCCAGGTCGGTGCAGGGCACTGACAATTCCCGAGTCAACAAGATGGACATCATCTCTGCCCTCAGGGACTCCCAGCCCAGTATGTTCATTACAATGTGAGAAGCTATGAAAGCATAGATCAGGGGAGCACAATTCGTCTACGAGATGGGGTGGGATTAGAAAAGATTCAAGGTAATTTCACTTTTATTAGATTGAAAACTCAAAATCCAGAGGGTAGTTGCTGCACAAGAAATTAGGTAGCAATGAGAGAATCTGCCACCACCTCACTGTCTCTGTGTTCTCACTCTCTGTTCTTTATAAGCTATGATTGTGAGCAAAAGGAGCATTTTTTTTAAAAAAAATTTTAATGTTTATTTTTGAAGGAGAGAGAATGTGAGTGGGAGAGGGGCAGAGAGAGAGGGAGACACAGAATCTGAAGCAGGCTCCAGGCTCTGAGCTATCAGCACAGAGCCTGACATGGGGCTCGAACTCACAATCTGTGAGATCATGACCTGAGTGAATTCAGTCGCCCAACTGACTGAGCCACCCAAGCACCCCAGCAAAGGGAGCATTTTAGCCTCTAATTAAGATGGGATCTTGGTGCACCTGGGTGGCTCAGTCAGTTTAATATCCAACTCTGGATTTCAGCTCAGGTCATGATCCCAGGTTGTGGGATCAAGCCCCACGTTGGACTCCACACTAAGTGTGGAGCACGCTTGAGATTCTCTGCTCTTTCTTCCCCATTCATGCATGCTCTCCCTCTCTCTAAAATTGAAGAGAGAGAGAGAGATGCAATCTCAATCCAGTTTATGACTAAGGCCAAACTGTGAGTGCTCTGTACCATCAACAGATTTTGAGTTTAAATTTCATTTTTTTAGTGGATCTCATCCAACCATCAAACCCAAGCCTCCTTCATGGAAAAAAGAAATGAAACTACTGCACATACTGTGTATATATCCACTAACCACCCCATGGCACTTAAAAACACAAAGCAAAAAAAAGTCACCCTGCCTTATTCCACGGTGTAATCCCAGCAGCTACTCCCAAGTAGAATTCCACCCAGATAAGAGAGGCTTTGTGTCCATATAAAAGAAATCAACAGTATTTTTTTATACACCTGAAATCCCCAGACACACAAAGTGAGGAGAAGAGGAGACGAACGGGAAAAAGACGATTTCAGCAATATTCTGCAATCCTGACGTAGGGTGGAGGAGTTTGGGTGAAGCTTAGTGACTTCAAGGTCCTGCGCCTTTAAGGCTTGAATTCTTTTGAGTAACTGAACTATGGGGACATTCAAATTGGGTCAGAGTCTCTCACTCTTACAGGCTTCCTTGGTGTCCTATGTTCCTGTTGACTTCATACAGAACTAAGCAAGCATAAAAGGTCTCTAGAGAGAAGCAGCAACTGGAATCTGGGACAGAAAGAACAAAATGACTTCACAGTGCTGCCACTTAGGTCTCTGTTATTTTCACAGAAGGCTGAGTGAGCCCTATTGAGTAAAGCTGTATCCGACACTATCTGTACTGGTTTTCCATTAGGGCCTGAGTTGGTGGGGGTCAGGTGTTCTTATTCATCTAATTGATGGTAATTAGATGGGCTAACTTTGCCTACACAAAGAACTAGGTTTGAAAGTTAGGTTTTGTGATTCACCAAAGATAAAACTCATGAAAGGGACCTGGAGCTAAACTTTCAGAAACACCGGGGTTTTTGAGCCACAAATATCCAGGCATCACCTAGCTCCAAAACGGAAAGATGAACTGAATCTTCGGGGAGAGACCAGTTTGTTAAACAGAACTCAGCTTGGCTGGTACTGTTCCTAAGAGGTCAGCCTTTCTCTCTGCAAACAGGCAGAGACCAGCCAGACCATCTCTTCAAGAAGTTGCCCAAAATCAGAGTGGCAGGAAGAAAGTAACAACGGTTCAATAAACGGAGTCCAAAGGCCAAATCCGTCTGCTGATCGGGAGCCATGTCTAGGGATTAGTAGGAAGCTCTGGACATCTAGGTGGCCCCAAGTATTCCTTTGCCATTAATTACATGAGTTGTGGCTAATAAAAGTTATTTAACAAGTAAAAATTTCTGGATGTCCACTTAAATTTAAATTTCAGACAGACTAACACTTCAGTAGAAGTATGTCCCATAACTAAGAATATGATAATGGAATATACTTCTACTAAAAAAAAAAAAATAATCAGTTGTTTATCCAAAACTCAAATGGTCATACTTAATCCACATAGTTTTCAAGTTGTTCAAATATCACATGCGTATAGCTATAAGACATACACTAAAATGTTATTCATTGTTGATCTGAAATTTAAGTTTAACGGAGAGTCCTACATTTTATCTGGCAAATTTAGTCACAGAGAACACAAGCAGCCGTGGTCAGTGACATCTTAAAGACTTGGGGAAGCAGGGGACAGTTCTTGCACATGCTAGAAGACCACTTTGGAAGGGTTTATCTTGGACTTTGATTCATTAATTGACGTTTGCAGAAGGGCCATGAGGGCAGGCATTTTTATCTTAAATATGCTTTTACCATTCATGTGGAAAAGAGGCAAACATTGCTGACACCAACGATTTGTGACAGGAAGCAAATCCCAGAGTCCTTGCAGCGTTAGTTAGGGCCACTGGGTTCCCAAGCCTCCTCTCCTCCATCCTCCAGACATCATAATGAATGAGGTCCATATTGATCCTCTTGGGTCCCTGTGGGTTTAATTTGTTTAGATCTATTCATCTAAGATGGTGTAGTATGCAGTGGGAGAGGTGAGTTGAAAATATTTCCAATAAATAGGCTAGGATTACACATTGCAGGTCCCTACAAAACCATCATGCCCAGAGTTCTGGGTAGACAAAGAGGAGAGTGACCAAAAGTAATCAGTAAAACCAAGAGGAAAACTACAAAGGGGTTTTGAACGTATCTTTGCTTTAAAATGCTTTTTAGGGGGTGCCTGGGTGGCTCAGTCAGTTGAGCGTTTGACTTCAGCTCAGGTGATGATCTCACAGTTCATGAGTTCAAGCCCCACTTCAGGCTCTGTGCTGACAGCTCAGAGTCTGGCGCCTGCTTCGGATTCTTTGTGTCCCTTTTTCTCTGCTCCTCCCCCACTCACACTCTGTCTCTCTCACAAAAATAAATAAACATAAAAATTTTTTTAATAAAATAAAATGCTTTTTAAAATATATTAGCTCAGGGGCGCCTGGGTGGCTCACTGGGTTAAGTATCCAACTCCTGATTTCAGCTCAGGTCATGATCGTGAAATCAAGTCCCGTGTTGGGCTCTGCACTGAACGTGGAACCCACTTGGGAGTCTCTCTCTCTCTCTCTCTCTCTCTCTCTCTCTGCCCCTCACCCACTCATGCTCCCTCGTGCTCTGTCTCTCAAAAATAAATAAATAAGCATTTAAAAAATAATAAAATAAAATTTATTAGCTCATTTCTTCTGCTTTATTATGTAATGTACATGAAAAATAATTAGTAATCTTGGGCACTTGAACTGCCTCAAGTTACCTTTCTAGATATTGATTCTCACTACAGGGTACTGTAGGCAGATATACAAAAGAAGCAGGCATCTAGTCTAAAAGAGTAGCAGTTTCTCTATAAAGTGTCCAGAAGGCTTATGTCCATCTCCTTCTCCCAGAGGAAAAAAAAAAATTCCCAGATTCCCTAATTACTTAGGTTTAGACAAAACTATAATGAGTCGGTACAATCTATGCCAGTGATTCTCAAACACTGATGTGCATAAAAATCACTTGGAAGGTTATCAAAACACAGACTGTTGCCTTCATCCCCAGAATTTCTAATTTTTTAGGTGTGGGGTAGGGTTTAAGAATTTGCATTTCTTAAATGTTCCCAGATGATGCTAATGCTTCTGGTTCGAAGATCATCTTTTGAGAAACCAGGGCCTGTGCAATTATAAGTAATGGTATTGTTTAATACAATTGTTCACATTGAGTCTTTATGATTTGTCACACCATAAAGGCAAACCACTCCTACCCTTGAATGTGCCCTTCCTAGATTCTTATCTTGTCTGCTTATATTTTTAGACTGTCTAGAAATTCCCCAACTCACAAACACCATACTTAGAATCATCCCCTCCTACAGGATGTCTGCTCCGGCCCCCAAAAACCCCCACTGCCAATAACACAAGAAGCATTATAAAAAATGATGAAGTTTTAGAAATCTATGCTAAAGAAAGGAAAGAAGCTATGCCATCCCCGGAATGGGACTCCCACTTTAAGACAAAAAAATGATTTCTGGAATGGATGAGGAAGGAGGATCCAAGATGCAAATACACCTTAGTGTGATTTAGTCTAACCAGGGGATGGGTCTCCCTTTTGCTACACTGAACCAGGGCTGAAGTCAGAGAGGTTAGTAATCCTGAGCATGGACTGAAGTATCCAGCAAACCTGGTGGAAAAACACAAAGAACCTGCAGAAAATTGCATCAGGGAGTAGCTGATAGATGGCAGTTACAGAGTCAATGCCGTGTGTGTGTGCTCACCAACTACTTCTCTTGCCTCCTGAGCACATGACTTCCCTTTCCTGGCCCCATGTATCTGGGAGGAGTCAAGTGACTGATTCTGCCTAGTAGAATATGGTCAGAATGGCTAGACAGTTCCAGGCCTGACCTCTAAAATGACCTATAAATCGATCCCATTTACAATTGCATCAAGAGCCATAAAATACCTAGGAATAAACCTAACCAAAGATGTAAAAGATCTGTATGCTGAGAATTATAGAAAATTTATAAAAGAAATTGAAGAAGACACATAGAAATGGAAAAACATTCTATGTTCAGGGATTGGAGGAACAGATATTGTTAAAATGTCAATACTACCCAAAGCAATCTACACATTCAATGCAACCCCAATCAAAATTGCACCAGCATTCTTCTCAGAGCTAGAACGGCAATCCTAAAATTTGTATGGAACCACAAAAGACCCCGTACAGCCAAAGAAATGTTGAAAAAGAAAACTAAAGCTGGAAGCATCATAATCCCAGACTTTAGCCTGTACTAGACAGCTGTAATCATCAAGACAGCATGGTATTGGCACAAAAAACAGACATATAGACCATGGAAGAGAATAGAGAACCCAGAATTGGACCCATAGATGTATGGCCAACTAATCTTTGACAAAGCAGAAAAGAGTATCCAATGGAAAAAAGACAGTCTCTTTAGCAAATGGTGCTGGGAGAACTGGACAGCAACATGCAGAAGAATGAAACTGGACCACTTTCTTACACCATACACAAAAATAAACTCAAAATGGATGAAAGACTTAAATGTGAGACAGGAAACCATCAAAACCCTAGAGGAAAAAACAGGCAACAACCTCTTTGATCTCAGCCACAGCAACGTCTTACTCAACACATCTCTGAAGGCAAGAGAAATAAAAGCGAAAAGAAACTATTGGGACCTCATCAAGATAAAAAGCTCCTGCACAGCAAAGGAAACAATCAACAAAACTAAAAGGTAACCGACAGAATGGGAGAAGATATTTGCTAATGACATATCAGATAAAGGGTTAGTATCCAAAATCTATAAAGAACTTACCAACTCAACAGCCAAAAAACAAATAGCCCCGTGAAGAAATGGGCAGAAGACATTAATAGACGCTTTTCCAAAGAAGACATCCAGACCAACAGACACACGAAAAGATGCTCAACATCGTTTATCATCAGGGAAATACAAACAAACAAACAAACAAACAAACAAAAAACACATTGAGATACCACCTCACACCGGTCAGAGAGGCTAAAATTAACAACTCAGGCAATGACAGATGTTGGTGCAGAGGTGGAGAAACAGGAACCCTCTTGCACTGTTGGTGGGAATGCAAATTGGTGCAGCCACTCTGGAAAACAGTGTGGAGGTTCCTCAAAAAATTAAAGATTGAATTACCCTATGACCCAGCAATAGCACTACTAGGAATTTATCCAAAGGATACAGGAGTGCTGATTCATAGGGGCACATGTACTCCAATGTTTATAGCAGCACTATTAACAATAGCCAAATTATGGAAAGAGCCCAAATGTCCATCAACCGATGAATGGATAAAGAAGATGTGGTACACACACACACACACACACACACACACACACACACACACACATAATGGAATACTACTCAGCAATGAGAACGAATGAAATCTTGCCATTTGCAACAATGTGGCTGGAACTGGAGGGTATTATGCTAAGTGAAATAAGTTACTCAGAGAAAGACAGGTATCATATGTTTTCACTCACATGTGGAATTTGAGAAACTTAACAGAAGAACATGGGGGAAGGGAAGGGGAGAAAAATAGTTACAAACAGAGAGGGAGGGAGGCAAACCATAAGAGACTCTTAAATACAGAGAACAAACTGAGGGTTGATGAGGGGGAAGGGTAGAGGAGAAGAGGGGTGATGGGCACTGAGGCGGGCATTTGTTGGGATGAGCACTGGGTGTTGTATATAAGCAATGAATCATGGGAATCTACTCCCAAAACCAAGAGCACACTGTATACACTGTATGTTAGCTAACTTGACAATAAATTATATTTTAAAAATAGATAAATAAAATAAAACAACCCATAAAGATGGACACTCTCTTCTGCTGCCTTTGCAGGAGTCTCTGAGAAGGCCCTAGGGGACATGGTGTGACCGGATGAAAGTCACCAGTATACAGTGGTTAGAGGAGAGCCGCTCATCCGGAATACTGGTTCTGGGTTTGGCAAGAGGAAGATACAGACTTTAGAGCATGAAGCCACTGAGATTTGGTGGTTGTTACTGCAGCATAGCCTAGCCTTTCCTAACTAATACAACTACAGAAGATAAGGTGTAACAATTGTCCCTTCCTCATCTGAGCCAAAGCAGACTGATGCCACATTCTGTTCTTCTGTATTACATAGAACCTATATTGTCTTTACTCTGGACCAGTGGCTCTCCAATTTGGCTCATTAAGAAAATCACTTGTTTGGAAAAAGAATCCTGAGCTCTCTCCAAACCTACTGAATCAGAATCTTCAAGTTTGAGAGAGGCCACAGGCTTCTTAAACACAGGCTTAAAACAATTGGCTTGCCTAGGGCTAAATTGAAATGTCCCTTTCAGAGGGCTAGTTTGCCCCTATCTGGAGACTAGGTTATGCCTTGTCAGGTGCATAGTTTAGGACATTTTGGAAGGCTACTAATCTTTACCAAATTATTTTTGAAGTGAGGATTTTAAATTATGTATTGGCAGGAATCAAATATTCAAGTGTAATGGATTTAATTAATTTAAAAGCTTCTCTTTTAAGATGATGCAATAATTGGCATAAAGCCGAATGCCCGAAATACCTACCAGTGAGGATTTAAATGCTCAATTAAAACAATTTGAGTTTTATTCGTTGTGAAGGAGATATTTAAATATGTAAACAAGATTGACTCCCTAAGCTCTCCAGCTTGACAGTAATTTCTGCCTACCTTTCCTCATCCCCTTTAAAGGAGTTTCTTGGGGTGCTCAGGTGGCTCAGGGGGTTAAGCATCCGACTCTTGATCTCAGCCCAGGTTATGATCTCATAGTTGGCGAGTTTGAGCCCTACTTCAGGCTCCATGCTAACAGCACAGAGGCAGCTTAGGATTCTCCCTCTCCCTCTCTCTCTCTGCCACTTCCCTGCTTGCACAGGCCTGATCTCTCTCTCTCTCTCTCTTTCTCCCTCTCTCTCTCTCTCAAAATAAATAAATAAACTTTAAAAAAAAAACCAGGACTTTCCATGCCCCTTGAGGATGAGGGCAGTCAGAGTAGACTTGGGCCATCATAAAAAGTAATTGAGGAAGCCCGGCTTGAGAATCTACTCTTGGTCAGAGCACAAGAGCACCACCTAAACTGTCTAAGACTGACAAGTCCTTGTTGATCCTCAAATATAACATCAACACTACCTCAGGGCCTTTGCACTTGCTATTTCTGCTATAGTCTTCCTGTAGTTGTCTGAAAGACTTGCTCCTACACTTCCCTTATGCTCAAATGTCACTATCCTTAAGGCCGTCAATGAAAAAAGAACCCCTCACACACACACACACACATACACACACACTTCCTTATACCTTATTTTATTTTTCCCTCTAGCAGTTTCACCATCTAACATGCTAAATATTACTTGTTTATTTGTATATTACCCACTTCTCTCACTTACATGAGTTTCATGTATCCTTAGGGTTTAGAAGCTGGCAGACACATAAGTGTGCTCAATAAATATTTTGAATGAATAAATAAGCAAAAAAAAAGTTTAATGAATTTAAATATTTGAGTATTTGGGGGATTCTAAATAAAAGATGAGTATGGACTGGGCCCTGATATACTGACTATATGAATGAGAGGGTTTTCTTATGATGAGATTGGATAGTTCTCATTCCATACTGTTTAGTAATCTGTTCCATTCTGGGCAAATTTGCCACAGGTGATATTCTACCTAAAAGAGTTGCCCCCAAAGTATTTAATTTCTCATGTCCAGAAAAATATATCTGAACCAAACATTTTTTGTTTGCAAATATATGTTCTAGCACCACATATATATATGGATACATATATATATCTCGAGATATATATAGGCCTGCAGATAAGCTATGTTCTAAAAACATGTAACTCAGGGCCTGATCCTCCTCAAAGGGATATAATTAGGTGGTAGGGTGGCCAGTTCACAAGCTATTGAAGCGCCTCCACCCCAGCCCCCAATAATAGTCATGTGACATGGGAAAGCATGTCCAGGTCAGGAGGAGAAGGTTAAGAGTACCCCCTTTCTCCTATTGTCTCAGTGCAGGAATGGCTGTAAGCAAAATTGCAGAGAACTCTAGATTTGACCTCAGTCCTACCAGGACCTTTCTAACTTCTCCTGAGGCCACAGTCTCAAGTCCCCACCCTGTAAGAGCCCAACCGCATCCTCAACCAGTCTTTCAGAAGGAGAATGTTGCAACCATTAAAATACCCTTTAGAAATTTGTTCAACACAAGAGGATTAAGAAAAAAACAAACTCCGTAATTATTTGCCCATGAATATTATTGATACTTAAACAAAGAAAATTTATTTTTCTATAATAAAATATTACAAGAACACAAAATCAAAAGACTAATATTTAATTTCATTGCCATTTATATCCATCATTTATAGATCATTACCATTTTATGCTAACTTGAGTTGCTATAGTGAGATGAAGCATTTGGAGTATGAAGGCAGCTGGTCTGGGGTTTGGATCCCAGTTCTTCTAGTAACTGCCTTGCGGCCTTCCTGGGACAAAGGCCTCAACTTGTATGAGACTCACAGTCAAATGGGAAAAAAAAATTAATGCATCCCTCTGGATCACCTTGACAGCTAAATAATGCCTCGTCCATACTAAGTGCTTAATTCAAATAAATGTTAATGCTTCTGTCATTTTTTAAAATTACTTAATATTGCAGTAAACATTTTTCATTGCCTTATGAGGCATAAGATTGGCAACTTTACTGCAGTTTAATTATGTTTCACTAATATATATCAAACAAATTTTTTTTTTTAAGAAAATAATGTAGTAGAAAACATCAGGCCTTCCAGACAGAGAAATGTGTCCAAATCTTTTACTAATGAGTGAGTGTCCTTTGGCCATTTACCTTGAACTCCATGAGTTTCAGTTCCCACATAAAAAATGAGAATAAAAATTCCAACTTTCAGTGTTGTCTTGAGGGTGAGAAATGAAACAAGTAAAAGCCTCTAGCACATAATGGTCCCCACTGATATTCTGAAGGAGTAGATGGCAAAATAAAGAAAATAAGAGAATCAATGCCTCTTCATTTAGGCCAGTCATTAGCTAACAATCAGCCACTGTGAATGATAAAAAGTCTAGTAAAGTCAATAAAATGTGAAGTGAAACCTAATTCACTTTTACAATATGACCTACTTTCAGCTATTTTTGATTCACATGAACAACCAATGTTACGAGGAGCTGATTCTGCAAAGACTGTTCATTAAAAGCATTTTCTTTTCTTTTCTTTTCTTTTCTTTTTTTTTCTTTTCTTTTCTTTTCTTTTCATTATGGCTTTCCACTTTGAGGGGTTGAAAAAAAAAGATTTTCAGTGACAAGCATCCGTTGAAAGACCCCTTGTACTCATCTCACGGTGTGACTTTCAAAGTCTATGTAGTGTCAAAGGTTACTGCAGATGGGGGAGGAAAGGAGGACCCAAAGCAAATCGGTTTTTAATTCCACTCAATTATGCAGCTTCCATTAGGCCGCTCTGAACACCCTAAATAGACTATTATTTAGATCTTCGTATCTGAAGGTTTCAAAAAAGAAAATTCTGAATGATCTTCTCCCTTCCTATGAAGTACAAGTAGAAACACCTAGGTTTGTGCTCTGTGGAGAAGGCCTAGCTGTGCTGGTTTTTCATGTGGGACACAAATGTGCTTATTAGATACTGACCCCAAATCACTTAAGTACCTTTGAATCTTAGACAGCAAAACAGCTGAAGGAAGATGTTTTCAGGTGCCTTGGTGTATCTTTGTAAAGGGCCACTGTCTTTTCTCTCAGGGACTACAGCATTCCTTAAGCAGTCGAATCCACCAGATGACCAAGATGCAAGAAGGAAGGCTTATTTTCCCAAAGGCTAAACAAGGAGTAATGACTGCCAAACTAATTGTCTCTTAATTTTCTTTTCTACTCCCTCTCTGGCCGGACTTCTAGAGATAGAATATATAGATTTTCCCTTTGTTAATAACATTAACTCAGGAGGCGGCAGTGTCCTAGCAACAAAGAGCAGGGTTTTGGTGTTTTTGGGTTTTGTTTTTGATATCCCAGGGACTCTGCCTTATAAACTGGAGAGGGGTGGGACATTTTATAATTGGGGTATTTCTAACCAGGCAGATGGGAAGTGTGGGAGACAAAACCTTCTTGGGAGAACCTGATATATGATCCTTATATTCCCACTATATTTTCCAAACCAACCCAAGTGAGAACCACTGGTCCTTCACCCACTACCCTAATGACAACCACAACAAGCGATTCATCATGACACCCTCTTCCTATCCTAACAGACCCCTGGGTTAAAACGTCCACGGGCCTCCTACCCAAGGAAGAGTAAATGGCAAGTGAGCGGATGGCATAGATCTGCTTGTCTTCATTTCACAAAGAGAGAGAAAGAGAGAGAGACAAAAGACATAGACGGTCCTCCCAAAAATAACAGAAAAATTAAGCTATGGAAGTACCAGTGATGACTAAATTTTTGAATTTAACAACATAAACCTTTGAAACTGTGACATGAAAACAATATTTTGTGATCCTCTAAAACTGCAGACGTGTGCTAATCCCAATGAAAGAGAAAAGCACTGGGGATTGTGAATCAGTTCCCAAATTCTCTGGTGAAGAAACTCTTTGAGTGAAGAAAGGAGCCCTCCAGTGTCTTACACTATGAATCCAACAACAGGCCCCCAGTTCCACCTCAGGGCCGGGACCACTCCCTGGCGCTTTCCCATAGAGCTTCCATTCAGGAATAACATGGCAAAGAAAACCTCCTAAATGCCAACTGCTGTCATTTCTTAATGTTTTCTGTAATGGCTTGACTTGCTAAAATGACAGGGTTTATTATTTTTAGCTTTCAGCTTTGGTGAGTTGATCAGTCAAAACAAAGTATTAAAATAGCACCTACTTGGTAAATTCAATTTCAGATGACTGCATCTTAAACCCATTATAGACTAATATAAGCCTGACTTTTACATAGCTGAGGAAGTTTGAGAAGAAATAATAAATTCCTAGCTCAAAGAAGCAGGATGAATAACTTCTTTTGTCTTAAATAGGAGTCTATTTTGGAAGCAAATCCCAAAGGAAGTCAATGATAAACAATAGATTCATTTAAATCATTTTAGGACAAATAGCAATGAGGGTTTAAGGGAGTTTCTGAAAGTTCTAATGTTCCATCCAGCACATGTGAAATGCTTGAGATCTCAGTTAAATGCAGCATTACAAATAAGTAAGTAAGGGGCGCCTGGGTGGCTCAGTCAGTTAAGCATCTGACCTAGGCTCAGGTCATGATCTCACAGCTCGTGGGTTTGAGCCCCGTGTCAGGTTCTGTGCTGACAGCTCGAAGCCTGGAGCTTGCTGCGGATTCTGTGCCTCCCTCTCTCTCTACCCCTCCCCCACTTGTGCTCTTTCTCTCTCTCTCTTTTTCTCTCTCTCTCTTTCTCAAAAATGAATAAACATTAAAAAAATTTAAAAAACAAATAAGTAAGTAAAGTAAATGGTGGTCCAAGTCACACATGTTTTCTATGAAGAGCATAACATTTTTTTTCTTTGAAAACCTCCTTTAAAATAACCTAGCTGGCTCAGCCAGTAGAGCATGTAACTTCTTATCTCAGGGTTGTTAGGTCAAGCCCCAAGTTGCCCAACGTGGCAGTTTGCCCAAACACAGAGTTTGTTTAAAAAATAAAAATTAAATTGAATTAATCGAATTAGTAAAATAACCTAAACAATTATGAAAAATTATCTTGTGATAATATAAGCCACAGAAAGCTTTTTTAATCATTTTAAAATAACTTTTGTTCCCACTTTTTAAAATAATGCAAGTATAGGGTAAACTGGGTAAGGTATATGGGAACTCTGTACTATTTTTGGATTTTTCTCTTAAAAAGACAAGCTATTCTAAAACTTAAAAAAATATTTTTTAAAAAAGTTTTGTTTGGGGCGCCTGGGTGGCTCAGTCGGTTAAGCGTCCGACTTCAGCTCAGGTCATGATCTCGCGGTCCGTGAGTTCGAGCCCCGCGTCGGGCTCTGGGCTGATGGCTCGGAGCCTGGAGCCTGCTTCAGATCCTGTGTCTCCCTCTCTCTCTGACCCTCCCCCATTCATACTCTGTCTCTCTCTGTCCCAAAAATAAAATAAACGTTAAAAAAATTTAAAAAAAAAAAAAAAAAAAAAAAAGTTTTGTTTTACTGGAGAGTATTTGGGAAAAAAAGAAAATTGTAAAAAGGAAAACCACCTATAAAAAATAGGTATACATACATATAAACTATAACTCTGTATATATGTGGTCTTATAGCCTGTCTTCTTTGGATTATTATGGCATTTTCCCATATCATTAAAAATTCTTCATAAAAATTGTTTTAAAGGGCTGTTTATCATTATATCATATGGCTAAACCCAAAAATTTGTTTAGTCATTCTCCTACTGTGGGATATTTAACTTGTTTACTATTTTTAGTTACTGGAATTAGCTTTGTGCATATTTCTGATCATTTCTTCAAAGATGGATGTACACTTTTGGACATGGCCAAACTGCTTTCCAGAAAATTAACTTACTCTTGAAGAGTATGCATCACCCCACCTCAGCTCCAAGCACTACCACACATGACAACCTTCCACAATGGGAGTGCAGCCAGTTTAGCGTTAGGGTTCTTCCTGGGAAGAGCCTCAGGACTGACTGTCTGCTGTGAGTCAGGGCTGCTAGAGCCAAAGAAAGGTGTGAGATGCTCAAATGTCTCCAGGTAATCCTCCTGCCAGCCAACCTCCTGCTGATTCGGCTATAACCAAAAGCCAGGTGCATTTACTCAAACAAAATCTACCGAAATTGGTGTAAGGGGAAGAATGGCTAAGACAGAAAGATTTTACAAGAGTTTGAGGTGTCATATTTGGCCCAGATTATTCTCAAAATATGAAACACAAACAGAGATACTTGGATATCTATAATGATTCTGGAAAAACCTCAGCTGGGGGTGGGAATATTGTTTCCCTAGGAGTTATTTGCAAACTTGATGGCATTTTACACCTTGGCAGAATGACTGTAAAGCAATATTGGGGGGCGGGGGGGTTGAGATGGGAAGGCTAGAGATCTGTGAGTTTCTGAGAAAGAAGAATCATTCTGCCCAAAATGCCAACAGCATAGTGACATTCTTGAAGATACTTTGACCAGAACAAGAAGCAGAGGGGCTCTTTTTAGTTTTAAATTCAAATTTAACATTTGGAAATTTAACATAAAATCTGCCTTCCTGACCTGACAACATTGGGCCTAAATTCCCACGGCAACAAGTGGTAGGAAATGAGTAGTGGCCTGTCCTTGAGTTGAGCGGACAGACCAGTCTCATGAATTTGAATTACCTGCCTGGCAAGCCCCTTCCTAACCACAAGGTCTTACAAGGAGTTCTTCAGTTCCTTGGACTGAGAAAATTCTAGGAAGGCCTCAAGGAGATCCCCACCATTGTAACCATCACCACCACCACCACCCCGACCGGTCAAGCATCGGTGCCTCCTCCACCAAAGAAACCAGACTCCAAACTTCGGAGGAACTTCAAGTACACCAGCAACTCCAAACCAAAAGCCTTAGCAGACATGGAGCCAAGAAAAAAGAAGACATAAACAACATCAAGGACCCTCATGAAGAAAGGGATCCTGCCAGAACCACACCTCTCATTCAGACTCCTAGATTACCTCTCCTATGGCCTTGGCCTTGTCACTTAGTCCCTCTAAGCTCCAGTTTCCCCATCTGCAAAACGGGGATAACAAGACATCCTTCACAAGGTTACTGGGAGGTCTGAACGAGGTCATGACTATGAAAATGTCCTTCCTGCAGCTCGGGCTCAGTCAATGCCAGGTGAATGTGAAGCTAGTTAATACCGCTTTAACTTCCTCTACACCTAGAGTAACATGTCCCCGCCTGGACAGCTGCACCTGGAGATCTAAAATACCAACTACCTTATCTGCCCAGGGTCACAGGGTATTATTAGCTGCTTCCTGTAACCTCTGGTATCAAATGGGTTCATTTCTTTTATCATTGTTTATTTGATGGTGCTTTGAACAAGCATTAACTAAGCACCTACAACATGCTAGGGGCAGAGATACCAAGGGGAAAAGATTACAACTGCAAGGAAATCCAAGTATAGGACAAAAACAAGCATATAACCCATGATTAGCACTTAGTGTCATAAATCCTCCATCAGAGATATGTAATGGAGTTCAGGGAATGTGGGGTGACTGACGGCCTCCATGTGAAAGAGAGCCAAGAGATCAGGGAAGAAAGGGAGCTTTAATTTCCACCTAAAGGTTGACTGGAAATTCACCCAGTAGACTAAAAGAAAAGATGCTTTTTCAGACAGAAGGCAGAAAAGCAAAGGCATGGAGAAAGTGTCGTGATGCTTTTTAGGAAATACAAGTAGTGTGGCATAACTAATGCAGGTGCTAGGGAGGGAGTGGGGCAGGGGTTAAGCTCGAGGAGAGAGCACGCTTGGATTTTGGAAATAAGAAGGGTTTTAAGAACTGGAAGGAGGTGTCAGGTTTGGCTTTTAGGAAGAGATTACCCAAGCAGCCTGTTGGCTATTTAGTTTCTCTCTCTCCCTCTCTCTCTCCACATTCACACCCCCTCCACTGTGACTGTAGGAATGCAAGGGCCCCTCCCTGAGGAGATGGGGGTAAAAGGAATAGAATATTGGAGAAGGTGCTTGGGGCGATGAAGGAGAATAATGAAGAAGAGAAGGTGGTACAAACACAGATCATTTCTGGCAGGATCTGTGGGCACCAGAGATTTTTCAGGCCGTAGGACTAATTCATGGTCACACTAGGATATCCAGAAATGCCCTTGCCCTGCAAGGATCTCAAAAATATGACATTCAGGTGTAGAGTGAAAGAGTCTTCCAAAAATAGGCTAGAATCAAGCTATGTTTCCAGCCTGTTCCTCCTTCTTTCTTTTAAAGATTAACTACCCTAAGGCTTGCCAGAAAAACAAGAAAAAAAAAAAAAAAAAGAGGGTGGGTCAGGGGAACAGACTCAAGAAGGTCTGGGCAGGCACTGCTGTTTACTCACCACGTCTGACAGAACCATATTGTTTCTGTGCCTCAAACATGCCAGTAATTTCCTCAGGGAGAAGCACAGTATGAAGGGAGGGTAGTCTGTATTAAATTTAAAAACCTGAGTCCTTAACAATTGATCTTAATAAGCTGGATTTGAGGGTTATTTATTTATTTATTTATTTATTTATTTATTTATTTACTTTTGAGAGAGAGAGAGAAAGAGAGAGAGAGAGAGGTGGAGAGGGAGAGAGACAGAGGATCTTCAGCAGGCTCCACACTCAGCTTGGAGCCCAATGTGGGCTCAAACCCACAAAGCATGAGATCATGACCTGAGCCAAAATCAAGAGTCGAACACTCAACTGACTGAGCCACCCAGGTGCTCCTGGATTGTTGTTGTTTTTCTTTTATATATGCCATAAACTGTCACAACCCCTCTGATGACAGAATCTATTACTCTACTAGTACCGCAGATCACCATCACTTAAGGTGACTTTCAGAGCCTTTTTAGAGATAGGAATGATTAATAATGTGTCTCCTCAAATACGTCCTCCTAAAAGCCACTCAACAGTAACCTTCTATTGGGGCTCCTGGGTGGCTCAGCCGGTTAAGCGTCCGACCTAAGCTCAGGTCATGATCTCACAGTTTGTGAGTTTGAGCCCAGCGTTGGGCTCTGTGCTAACAGCCTGGAGCTTGCTTCCGATTTTGTGTCTCCCTCTCTCTGCCCCTCCTCCACTCATGCTCTGTCTCTATCTCAAAAATAAATGAAACACTAAAAAAAAATTTTTTTTAAAAAACAGTAACTTTCTATGAGCTTGGTTAATATTGGAGAATCTCTCTAATGCAAAAGACCTAGAACTAACACGAAAGAGGCCAGGGCAAAGTCACATTTTATTTATATATCTATCCCCAGGGGCAAGCACAGTGTCTGGCACAATGTTGGCATGCAATAAAATTTTGTTGAAAGGCTAGACAAATAAAAAGAAAATGTATAGGTTATTGATTAATTTAATATGCAACTTCCAAAGTTTTAGATTTTTAAAAATTGGCGTAAAATTTATATATATGCAGTAAAACCTTGTACCGTGAGTAACTTGTTCTGCGAGTGTTCTCCAAGAGAAGCAAACATTTCCAACAAATTTTAACTTGATAAGCGAGGGATGTCTTGTAATACAAGTAGCACGTCATGCCGAATGTCACATGATCACAACCAACCCAATGATTCCTCTCTCTTTCTCTCTCTGCAGGATTGTGGGTGATCATCTCCCATGCTCAGACGCTCAGTCTCAGGCCGCAGTGTTTGGCAGTAATCAGTGATTTTTCAGAACAACAGAAGGTGCCCACAACTGGCACTAGTGTCCTTTTTGTCACTTTAAAGCACCTATGGAAAGTCCTTTGCTTTTCCATATGAGAGTAAGCTTAGGAATGCTTTGCTTCATTCTAGGTCAGGCTGCCTGCACATATAGACCCTTTCCTCTGCTTCCAGTTACAGAAAATACAGTATACGACAAGATTTTATTAATACTGTACTGTAGTCAACATCTGTGCGAGCATATACCATGGCCCCCATGAAGAAAAAGGTTGAAAGGAAAGACAGTAAGAAGGAGATGATTACAGTGGAGGTTAAGAAGGAAATCACTGAGAAGTATGAACAAGGTATGCACGTGGCCAAAACTGCAAGATTTTATAATGTCTATGTGCATGTCTACATCTCATCTGCCGAGGAGGAGGAGAAAAAGGCAGAGGAATCCCTCACTTCAGATGAGATTAGGGAGATGTGTACAATGTGGGAAACCGCAAAATTTTGTAGAAAAGCACCATCCAAATAAGGCTGTAGTAGTGTGAGTGATGAATCTGTTTAATGACAATGCAATGTCACATTTCCATGAAATCCTCAAAAGGAGGTAAAAGCAAGTGTCATTGGATAGGTTCCTTGTTAAATAGGTTAATTTGTTTATTTTTCTTTATATGTTGTATTTTCTGTATTATTTTGTATATTACAGTATTGTAATCATTTTATTTGAATATTTTTGGGCTACAGAATGAATCATCTGAGTTTCCATTATTTCTTATGGGGAAATTGGCCTTGATATACAAGTGCTTTGGATTGCAAGCACGTTTCCAAAATGAATTATGCTCACAAACCGGGGTTTTACTGTAATAAAATTCACCCCTTTAAAGTGTACAGTTTGAGGTATTTTGACAAATGTATACAGTCATGTAACCACCAGCACAATCAGCCCCCCAAAATTCCTCATGCCCCATTGCAGTCAAGTCCCCTCTCCATAGTACTGGTCCATTGATCTGTTCTCCATTACCATGGTTTGCCTTTTCCAGAATGTCCTATTAATGGAATCACAGAGTATGTGGCCTTCAAGGCTAGCTTCTTTCCCTTAGCATAAAGATTTTGAGTTCTGCCCTGTTGTTGCTTGTATCAGTACTTTATTAATTTTCATTGCTGAGTAGTATTCTATTGTTTAGATGTAACCCACTCTCCCATCGACAGATGTTTGGATTGTTTCCAGCTTTCGGCTATTATAATTAAAGCTGCTAGGAATATTCACATATACATCTTTGTGTTTGGCATGTGTTTTATTTCTTCTGAGTAAACACCTACAAGTGGATTTGCCTGCTCATATGGTAAGTGTATGAATAACTTGGTAAGAAATTGAGAAAGTGTGTTCCAAAGCAGCTGTATCATTCCACATCCTTATCAGCAATGCATGAGAGTTCTGGTTGGTTCATATACTTGTCAACATTTGATACTGTCGATCTTTTTAACATTAGTCATACTCAAGATGAGATGTGTAGCTCACTGCAATTGTAATTTGCACTTGCCTTATGACTGATGTCAGGTATCTTTATGTGTGCTAACTTGGCTGCATGTAGCTTCTTTGGTAAACCAAATATCTTTTAATAAAAATTAAAAGCACTTTACTCATGTAGATTTCCCCAATACATTTTAGTTAATATCCAAAAAAACACTTTTTCGTTTTCCTCTGTTTTTCATGGAAAATTTCTAAGATGAATTAAATACTTCTTTGACTCCTTCGCATTCTTAACCATTTTCTTACAGAGAAGACGGAAGTACAGTACCCATACCAGGTGACTATGTGCTTTTCTCTTAAAAATTAGGTTACGGGCACCTGGGTGGTTTGGTTGGTTTTATATATGTATAATTTATTGCCAGATTGGTTCCCATACAACACCCAGTGCTCCTCCCAACAGGTGCCCTCCTCAATGCCCATCACCCACTTTCCCCTCTCCCCCACCCTCCATCAACCCTCAGTTTGTTCTCAGTATTTAAGAGTCTCTTATGGTTTGCCTCCTTCCCTCCTCCCTGGTCTTTTTTTTTCCCCCTTCCCCTTCCCCCTGGTCTTCTGTTAAGTTTCTCAGGATTCACATATGAGTGAAAACATATGGTATCTGTCTTTCTCTGCCTGACTTATTTCACTTAGCATATTACCCTCCAGTTCCATCCACGTTGCTGCAAATAGCCAGATTTCATTCTTTCTCACTGCCAAGTAGTATTCCATTGTATATATAAACCATATTTTCTTTATCCATTCGTCAGTTGATGGACATTTAGGCTCTTTCCATAATTTGGCTATTGTTGAAAGTGCAAGCATCCAACTCTTGATTTTGGCTGAGGTCATTATCTCTCGGCTCTGGTCATTATCTCACGGGTTCATGGGATCAAGCTCTGACTCAGGCTACAGGCTGGCAGCACAGAGCCTGCTTGGTATTCTCTCTTTCCCTCTCTCTCTGCCCCTCTCCAGCTCACACACACACACACACACACACACACACACACACACTCTCTCTCTCCTTTGCTCTCACAAAATAAACATTTAAAAATATATAAGTAAAAATAAAAATTAGGTTTGTGTTTCATTTTCACAGTCTTTCTCTCTCCTCTCTCAGGGATACTACTTCCTGCTGTCCATGTGCTTGCCTAAAATCACACACAGTAATCTGCTGTATAGTAAGCTACAAGCTTCTGTAATTACTTAAAAAAAGAAGCATATATGGCTCTGAGTACAAGCCTGAAGATCTCTCCAGGAATCAGGCCCATAGGCTTCTCTGAGGAACCTGATGACACACATTTTGTGGCTTATTTCCAGGTCAGGGCTCTGCTTGAGAGGTAGGCCGTCAGTCGATTAATGTCCTGTATCAGGATCAGTGAAGAGAATCTCTTGATCACCATTCCCAGATATACAGAAAGTTTTGGAAGGACTCAAAGTTTTGGAGGACACAACTCCGATGCATCCTTGAAGGAACCAATTTTTTTATTCTACACACATAAAAGATACCAAATAAATATTATTATGTTTAAGGCCAGCAAACCAGGGCAAGAATACAGTTCATGCTCCAGGACAGTGTCTTAAAATAAGTTCCCAGCTTTTCCTTTTGTTCACCCCAACAGCATAGCTACCCCTGGCAGAGAGCCTCATGCTCTCTGAAACTCTCATAGGGATGGGGCGCCTGGGTAGCTCAGTTGGATAACCTTCCCACTCTTGATCTCAGCTCAGGTCACAACCTCACGGTTTGTGAGTTCGAGCCCCACATCAGGCTCCGCGCTTACAGTGTGGAACCTGCTTGGGATCATCTCTCTCCGCCTCTCCCCTGCTCATGTGCCCTGTCTGTTTCAAAATAAATAAACTAAGGGAACCTGGGTGGCTCAGTTGGTTGAGCGTCTGACTTCGGCTCAGGTGATGATCTTGCAGTGTGTGTGTTCAAGCCTCGCATCAGGCTCTGTGCTGACAGCTCAGAGCCTGGAGCCTGCTTCAGGTTCTGTGTCTCCCTCTCTCTCTGTCCCTCCCCTGCTCACACTCTGTCTCTGTCCCTCCCTCAAAAAATAAAAATTAAAAAAAAATAACAATAAATAAATTTAAAAAAAAACCCACAAAACAAAAAACAAAAGCAAAAACACCTCTCATCAGGATGAAAAGCACGGATACCTCCTGCCTGAGAGACTCTGGACTCCAACACAACTCCACCCCTCCCAGCAACTGTGGCCTCTCTGCTGCTGGTTTCCTCATCTATAAAATGACAATAAAGTACATATTGCCCACCTCAGAGCACCTTGTGCCAGTCAAACAGGGAAGAGAATGTGAGCATGCTGCATCGAGAGGATCTGACTACAGGAGACCAGTCTTACCACAGCTCAAAGGGTAGCCTGACTCATGCCACCGCAGAAAGTTCTGAAGGAGAAAAACAACAACAAATACACAAATACCCCTTGAACAGGACTGAGCAAGGACAAGAGCCTCACAGTGAGATGGGGTGACACAGGTGCTGCCCAGGAAGGAGGAGAACAAAACTAGGTTTTGAGCAGGGAAGAAGCAAGAGACCCTGATAAGGAAGGGTGAGGAAGGGACATGAAGTCCATAGGCTGAATGTAGAAACAGCAATGTTTGTCTGTGTGTGCAGAGTTTAAACCTGGCATCCTGTGGGCACAGAGACAGCTACAGTGTGACACTTCAATCTTCAGTTTGGACTTGACAAGACTTCCAGTGAAACTTCAGCTCCCTTACTCTCACTTGGGTGTTCCTTGTCCATAATAACAGATGTCGATTCCATATATTTCCCATCCTTATTACATCTCCTGATGGAATTTTTCTCCAGGACTGCATTCCTCAAGAGTCAAAAGTAGAAGATCGTCTGTTCAGAGGAAGTGCCCAGCCATTCGATTACTTCTAGAAATATTTTTTCAAGATTTTCTATGCAAGCAACAGACCTTCAGAAGGCAAAAAAAAAAAAAAAATTCCTAGACTCTTCCCAAAGTGAGCACTTCAAAATACCTCGGGATCAATGAGCTGAGGCCAAAACAAAATAGGACACTGACAGTGAACCCTAGCTCTGGGTCCTTTTTCCTCTAATATCATTCTAGCCTGAACAGAAGGGAGAGAGCCTGTTCCCACAAAAAGAGAACAACAAATCCATTTAGCAGCTTAATCTGCCCCTTCAACCATGTACCTCCAAGTCTCTAACAGGTCCTTTTATATGGACCCATTTTTTTGTAATTATTATCTCAATGTGATTGAAGAAAGATATGGTCATTATGCGGCTTCCCCCTCCAAGTCTTTTATGTTCAATCAACCAACAATTAAATTTTAGATAATATTGCATACGCTAATCCTTCTGCTCTCCCTTGCCTGGTCTCTAAGCTGTGGGATGGCTTCATTTCAGTAAGAGTAGTAGGTGATGTGTATAGATGGATGTGCATAAAATTCCATCATAGTTCATCTTCTCTATGAAAACAGTAACTTTTCTTAATTTTCTAAGGTCATCACAATGATATAAAAGAAAGCCAGACTTCACCAGAGAATGTGTAAAAGGTTAATAATACCCCCTCAGAAATTATTAATTAAAAATTATTATTGTTGTTCTTATTAACTAACAATTATTTATTGCAAGGAAATGCACTTGGCTCTTTGTAAGAACTGCCTCATAACCCTAAAGCATGGTAAATCCTGTGGTTAGCCCAATTTACAGAGGAGGAAACTGAGACTCAGAGATGTTAAGGAATCAGTTCAAGGTTTCAAGGGCTTTGAGAATGAAAGAGCTAATATTTGCTTTTTCATTGTTTTTTTTAAATTTTTTAAATTTATTTTGAGAGAGAGAGAGAGGAGGGGAGGGGCAGAGAGAGAGGGATAGAGAATACCAAGGAGGCTCTGCACTGACACGGGGCCTCAACTCACAAACCGTGAGATCATGACCTGAGCCTAAATCAGGAGTGGGATGCTGAACTGACTAAGCTACCCAGGTGCCTCTGGAACAGCTAATATTTGAACCTAGGACTGTCTGACTCCAGAGTCAAACTCATAATGACTATGTCATAGATACTAGTCTTATTTCTCCCATGCCTTTCCCACAATGCTCATCCTTCTTTTCTCCAAAATTATGCATTCCCTTGACAAAACTTTATTGAAAACCTACTAGAATACATGCTAGGCAGGAGGCTAGATGCTGTAACGCATTCCTGTCTCCATTTCAGTCACTGGCACTAAGTTAACTCCCATCTCCCATAACCCAGTATGAGTATCCAGGTACCAGCACTATACTTCCATTTGTAGGACGAGCCAGGTGCTAATTGTTTGGACCAATGTGACCTTAGACCAGAAAAGTGCACTTCCAGGTCTTTCCTCCATGACATGATGGTAAGTCACCGATGTGCTAGGAGTATGGCTCTTGCCTTGTGCATTCTGATAATCAATTCTGTCCCTTCCCCACACCTGAGTCTGTGTTGGAACACACTCAATATTCTGGTTCCTCAAGAACCAGGGCTCTACCTTGCTTTTGTCAGTCCCCATCCAAGGAAGATTTTCCTTGCTAGAATGTAAGACCCTGGGGATACAGATGGGTATCTGCCTGTTCACTGAGGTACCCCAAGCACCCAGCACAGTGCCTGGGATACAGTAGGCCCTGCCTGATAGCTGCTGGTGGAAGAGAGTAGGTCCTTCTGCTGAACACCAGGCTGACTGATGGCCACGTTGCCTCCTACAAGACTTCTTACCCCCTCTTTTCCTGTCTTAAGAGCATTTCAGCAGGCTTCTTGGGACACTCTACAAGTTCCTGAATCCCCTGATGTCAAGTGACTACCAGAATCCAGTCTGTTGCTATAATTTTCAGATTGTGTGCCTTGGCTGCCAGGCTAGGCCTTCTGGAGCACCTGCAAGGTGTGTTTGTTGGCATATACCAGGTCACGGGCTGATTTCCAGCCCCTCCCAGCTGCCCTTTTTGGCGGTGTTAACTGGTCTTTGCCTAGTTTTATCTACAAGTATTTTTTTATATGATTATATACCAAAATCATGTAAAATTCATAGAAATTTATGTTCAAAGATGGGATAGCAAGAAATTGGAGTGAATAATAAACCTGTTTGATGAAGTATGGCACATACACACAATGGGCTTTAATCTGGCCATCAAAACATTATAAAGAATTCTGATGACATGAGAAAATGCTTATAACATTTAAAAACCTATACGACGTTACATGTAGTATGATCCTAAATATAGGAAAACACATTTTTTAAAAAGACCAGCAATAATCATGGAATTATGAAAGATTCAGGATTTTCATTCACACTTTTCTGCATATTTCTAAATTTCTACAAGTATATATTACTTTCATAATATGAAAAAAAACTGTTAAGTTACATGTTGCAAACATGTCCCAAAGCCGATATCACTGTGCCTTGACAGTATTGTATTCAAGCTTCTCAGCCATTACAATGCGAATTACTAGCTTATGGTTATCAAGAAACCTAATTAAACAAAACAAAATGAATACAATTCCAATTTTAATTTACTTCCTTTTTATTTCAAACCAGTGAATGGGTCTACAGCCTGGGGTAGAGTCTGCCCTTCCTCTGCTTGTGCTCACTCTCTCTCTCAAAAATAAATAAACATTAAAAAATTTAAAAAAAAATAAGACTGCATCAGAATCACCTGAGGGTTTGGTAAACACAGGTTGCTGAGTTCCAGTCCCAGGGTTTCTGACTCAAGATGCCTAGGCCAGGACCAGGAAATATGCATACCTAACAAGTTCTCAGGTGATGCTAATTCTGCTGGTCCCAGAAACAGTTTGAGAATCACTGATCTAAGTTAAACCCCAAAACAAACAATTCTAGAATCTCACTGGCTTACTGGAATTTTGTTTTCTTAATAAGAATAAATGTTCTTCACAAGTTAGTAGAAAGGCTTTGCTTGTTGCAGTCAACTCAAAAACCAAGTCTCTGGAACATCCTGTAATACCAGAAAGTAAGAAAGTGCTCAAACAAACAAACAAAATCTCCAGTGTCAAAGGGACACAACAGATAACTGAAAGAGTTTCCAATGGCCAAAGTCAGAACAATTTGAGCAACAAGATAAATAATGTAGTACTAGAATACAATCCAAAGTATAAAATACAATATCCCTGTGTCCATACTGATATAAATTAGGGAGAAAGACAAATCTCTTATGCAGAAGAATTACAAATATTCTACACAGATACTCTGTCCTCAAGGAGGAGAATAACTCCCCATTCCATACGTGTGGGCTGGGCATAGAGACATCCTTCCAAAAAGGACAGTATGGAAAGGAAGTACAGGTATAGCAGAAGAACCTGACAGATGCTACTTTAGCCACATGATCATGGTCAACATCAACAGGGACAAGTCATGTTGATAGTACCTACCCTTAATGATGTGATGAGAATGGCATTTTACCTCTGCAGTCTTCCTCCCCCAAACCCAGCCTAACCATGAGAAAAACATCAGGGTATCGAAGAGCATCCTACAAAACACCCAATCAGTACTCCCCAAAACTGTCAAGGTCATCAAAAACAGGGAAGTTTGAGACACTGTCAGAGCCAAGAGGAACCTAAGGAAACATGACAAGTAAATGCACTGTGGTGTCATGGATGGGATCCTGGAACAGAAAAGGACAGTAGGGGAAAACTAGTGAAAACCAAGGAAAGTATCAACTTCATTTAGCTTAAAAACAAAACAAAACACTGAGGCATGATGAGAAGCCACCATCTCTAGGGATGCTGGTCACCCTGACAAGGGAAAAGTGCATCAGTAATGAAAGGCTTTATTCCATCAATTTCATTGGCCACAACTAGTCATATGGCCCCACTCATCCAGAAGAGGACACTGTCAGAACCACCATATGCTAAGAGTAAAGGGAGCATGCAACTACTAGATGAACAGTACCAATGACTCCCACAGCACTTGCTTTTCATCCGTTTGAAACAGAAACTTGGGTCACTTATGCCTTGTGCAGATTCTTTGGAGTCAACCTCTAGACTGATGCACCCTGCATGGTTTCCATAGACAGATTATTTATACTGCATCTAATTTTCTCTTGCTCCTCCAAGTGTCTCCTAGGGTATGTATCATTATCAGGGGTTCTAGTCTTCTTCTCCAGCGATTCTTTTGATTTGACTCCAGACCCAGCATACAATCATAACCAAGTGAGCTATTTAAGAGTTGTTTGGTGGTTTACTCAAAGGCACAAATGAGTTTCAATGCCTCACTCACTTGTTTCAGTAAAATGAAAAGGGCAGCCCCCTTTTCACATGAACCTGCTCAACCAATTTACAAACCAAGCCCTCAACATGTCTGGTCTGAGCAGAAATCAATATTTCAAACTTATTGTGCTTTCCCCTTCCTCTCCCAGTACCCAACTCAGCTCTTAGTCTGTATGTCTTCCTAGAAACAGTTCCATTTTATTTATCCTCTCTTCCCCGTCCCCTAAAAAGCAAAAAAACAACAACAAAAATTTAAACCATACTTAATTCTCTTTTAATGCCTGGATCTTGACTCTGTTTGCATTTCTCTCTTTGTGACTAGAGCGAGACTTTAAATTTCATTTTGCTTTCAACATGTCTGGGAATTTAAACACATGACTGTCAGTGTCAGTGGGCAGTTCTGGTAACCTCCTCCCAAAGGACATAGCTTAACCTTGAAATTGTCTCCAAACTCCAAAAGTATCTATCTCTTTCAATAAACAAGTATTCTTTTTTTTATTTTTTTTTAACGTTTATTTATTTTTGAGACAGAGAGAGACAGAGCATGAACGGGGGAGGGTCAGAGAGAGGGAGACACAGAATCCGAAACAGGCTCCAGGCTCTGAGCTGTCAGCACAGAGCCCGACGCGGGGCTTGAAGTCACGGACCGCGAGATCATGACCTGAGCCGAAGTTGGCTGCTTAACCGACTGAGCCACCCAGGAGCCCCTAAACAAGTATTCTTTATATTCTTTATAGGCTATGAAACAGCCACAAGAAGGTCTTGATTCTCTATAACGGTTTTGTGGTGATAGTGGATGTAGGGGTGGGGGTGGGAGTGTGTGTATATCTGTTTTCATTTCATCCACTGAGGTGCTCAGCAGACAGATATTCATTTTTCCCTAATGCAGCAGTTTTTATAGCAGAGACATAATATGGCCAATCAGTACTGAAAACTGTACAAAATGCACCCAAGAAAGGAATGACTGAGGGCCTCATGTCAGCAAAGTATTAATGATCAGCACTCCCTATGTATTCTGCACAGCTCAGAATTCTAGAAGTCAAAGCCTAAGTTTTCTGAATGTTGCCCAAAAAATATAATCACAAGAAGATCAGGTGGTTTAATCTACTAACTGTACTTTTCTTAAATTATCTTTCTATATCAACATTAAGAAATTCTCATTTTTCTTAACTGCTTAAAACTCTCTCCATTTAGTTACAACAAATTTGCTCCAATGGTTTAGGATTCTTAGCCTTGCCAAAATTATGGATCCTATTTTCTGGAGTAAGAGTATTTAACTCTCTATATTTACAACAAAGTTGCCATAAGGAACAAACCGATTTAGAAGCTGTTGAGATTAATAATTCATTCGTACACATATCATGTACTTTGGCCCAGGCTCTAACACCATCAACACTTTTCCTAAATTGGTGTCCCCAATCCCTTTATTAGAGATAATGAATTCATCGCATGGCTGGGCGCAGATAGTGATTTCCATGGTCTCAACTGATATGAATCAATCCCCTTAGGGCTGGGAATATGTCTTAATTGTATACTTGTTCTTGAACAAAACTACTGCTTCCATTTGATTTCTTCCCCCCTTTACTTACCCAAATGATTTTCATTCTTACCTCACTCATCAACTTGTCAATTGGAGAACAGGAGCTATTTCCTTTCTTTGTTTGGGATTCTGGCCACAACCCAGGCACCATTTTCCAAGTAATTAATGAGCCCTGCAATGTCCTGGCTTGTGACCACCAGCCTCTTCCTTTGTTATATTACATCTTGCCAGGAGAAGGACTGAATGCAAGAGTAGGCTGCTGCTTAATGAAGAGCAAGCTGCTATTTTTAAGTGAAAATACCCTAAGGTCTTTTAGTTTTGCCACATGGCAAAAGTGTGTGCTTGCAATTAAATCTTAGGCTCATGAAGAAAGTCCCAGAAGCACA
This sequence comes from Panthera pardus, assembly GCF_024362965.1. NCBI lineage: Eukaryota > Metazoa > Chordata > Mammalia > Carnivora > Felidae > Panthera > Panthera pardus. The sequence continues at coordinate 93,915,510 of NW_026526721.1, read as the reverse complement.
AGTATTTAAGAGTTAAAGATTTCTAATAGACTGTCAAGAACTGAAACGGAGCACACAATCTGGTAGGGTGGGAACTCAACCTTGGCTCCTACCTGCCACACCAAAGCTGCTTTCCCTGCATCAGCAATGAGAAAACACCAGGATAGCCAATTTGGGGTGAAGGGCAAAAAGAGGTCAAAAGATGAAAGTGGACTTTTTTTTTTTTCCCATCCTTATTCCTTAGAAGCAAGGGGATAAAATGTTGAGGATTTCTTCACCATGATCATTCATGCATTGAAAAGATATGCTTTTAGTGTCTTCTAGGCATCAAACATTAATTTATTTCCTAGGGGCAGAGGACTCATCAAACAGAATCCTTATCCTCAAGAAAGAGTTTTGTGGAAAGAGACTGAAAAGAAGAGCACACAGTCTGGTAGGGTGGGAACTCAACCTCAACAGTAAGGAGGGAAAAGGATGACAGGTCTAGACGGTGGGTTGTTCCTATGAGGTGGTCAGGGAAGGTCTCTAATAAAACGACATTTGAGCAGAAACTAGAGAAAGTGAAGGAGCAAGCAATACGGGTATCTGGAGGAGAAGATTCCAGGTAGATGAAACAGCAAGTACAAAAGGCACTGCAATCAGCCACCTGTTTGCCTGGTTGACCATTAACTACCCTAAAAGCTTAACAATATATTCAGAACTGAGTCACTCTAGACAAAACTTCCTCTTTCAATTCCCTAAACATTGATTTTACCATTTTTGAAAAAAAAATCATTGAAAATGGATTCTGTAACACTCTGCCCTGTTAGAAATATGGCTCATAATGAAGTCTTTTCTGATGACTCCCATGTGTAAGTATCATCGTTTATTCATGTACATATTAAGCACATAATCTATGTGCAACATTATACTTCTCCCTTACCTATCGAGCATCTACTCTTTACTAGGTACCATGTTAGTTATGGAGAATACTATGATAAGCAAAGCAGAAAGTTCCTGTCCCCATGGAGTTTCCAGTCTGATGAGGGAGTCAGGCATTAGCCAACTAATACACCACTATAAACTGAGCTTTACACCCTGAAGGAGTGTGCAGAGACTATGAGAACTCAAAACAGGGCCTAGGACCTTCTGGAAGATGAGGAAAGGGTTTTGTGAGGAAATTACTTGAAGGAGTTCATAAGAGGAGAAGAGGATTCCAGGAAGCAGGAACAGTATGTGCCAAGGCCCTGAAATGTACAGGAACAAATTGGGTTTGCTGTATTAAAAGAAAGCAGTGTGTCTGGATTCCAGAGAGCGAGATGGAACAGCAATAAAACTGATTTTGGAGAAGGAGAGTACAGTCACATCATGCTGGGCCTTGTAGGCTAAGTTCGGTCTTGATCAAATGGGAAACTATTTGAAATGTTTTGGGCCGGAGAAAGACACGATCAAATAAGCATTTTCGTATGACCTCACTGGCTGCACAATGGGAATACAGGGGCTTTGGGGATAGTATCAGGGGACAATCCACTGAGGTGCTCAGCAGACAGATATTCATTGCCTGCATAAGAAGAACGGTGGTAGAGACAGAAAACAGAAGAGGGAATTAAAAAGCATTAAGGAAGTAGAGTCAGCCAAGCTTGGTCATGGATTTAAATTCAGGAGATTAAGATGTCATGGGTGACTCCTACTTGGCTTTTGGAACCATAATGATGCCCATCTTTCTTTTGTTCACCTGCTAGGAAAAAAAGAAGAAGAAAAATGACAAAATATCCTAGCTCAGGCACCAAACACACAGAGCACAGTATCTCTTTTCTCTTTAGCAGCCAGCCTGGTTCTATGTTAATACCTGAATCCCTGACGTTCAAGTCTCCAGTGCCGTTGGCTGCAAAGGGTCTGTCACAAAAAAAATAATAATAATAAAAAAAATAAAAAATAAGGAGAAGCCAATACTCTATGTTAGACTGGAGACAAATGAACTCCTGATCCTCCTGATCCAAATGACTTCTCTGTTTCCACTTCATTATGGTGGCACTTAGCTGGTCACACCTACAAAGAAATCAGCAAACTGGGTGACTCATTAGGATTTTCTTTTCCAGAGAGCAAAGTACCTAAATAAAGAGTCTCACATTAAGCATACAATGCCAGGGAGTCATCTGAGCAGCAGCAGCAATTTGGGAGAACTTCAAGTGTGGCATTTAGGTTTGAGAGGGGAAGTTAGGAATCCGAGAACTGATCTCACAAACAAAAAGCTTTTATAATAGCCTGTCCTGGATAAGACAGTAATGAGAGGACAAAGAGAAAAGTCGTCCTCCTCTTAATGCCAAGGAAACCTAAGAATGTGACTTCTTAAAAAGGAGCAGGTGAAAAGAAGAATTTTAGTGTCATCAAGAGTGACTGTTCTTCCTCTTTGCTAGAAATAGCTGAGAGTCTAAATCACACAAGAGGCCCTAAGGAAGGAGGCGCTTATTATAAATGAGCCTGAAACTAAATCGTGCTGTATAGACTCTTCTAAGCTCTTCTGAGAATCCTAATGGGATCTTACTCACCTGAAGATCACCTGTTCACAGTCACAAAAGGTTAGGATAATATTTGTAGTTTGTTTTGTATGTGAATCCATCATAAACCTCATCCCTTCCTGTGACCATAGATTATTTTGGGGGAAAGGGTCACCACCCTATGCCAAGTAGGGGCAGGAAACCACAGATTTTTTTAAGTCTATCTTTCTGTAGGAATTAAGTTCAAATAATTTTAAATTGAAGCAACAATGAGTATTCCATAGTATAAAAGGCAAAATCCAACTGAACTTTTAAGATAAAACACAAGGTTTCAGGTACATGTCATTCTTGTGGGTTCCCCACCACCACCTTGAACCCCAGACCTCCTGATGGGGATGGGCAGGTACAAGCAGACTCCTCCATTAGGCATGGGTGGCCACAGTACCTAGGGCCCCACAGTGCTTTTCACAGCTGTCAATGTCATGCTAATTTTGAAATACGAAGAAAACAATGAACTCTTAGGTCAAAGAAAATGTTTTAATATATAATATTAACGTAATTGTCTTTATACCAAAGTAGGTTTAAAATCTATTTTTCAAAAATTTTTATGGAGTCAGATGACCAGAAAGAAAAGTGCCTAGGACCCACCCACAAGAGTCCTACCGTGGCCCTGGGTAGTTAGTTCCTCCTCAGGTAAGCCTCAGAATACAACTGACAATGGTACGTTTTAAAGTATAGTGGTCCAATATCATTGTGATTTGGTGGGACAGTGTCAAGCACTTTTAATTTGAAAAGTATGCACTATATTATTTATTTGTTTGTTTGTTTGTTTGTTTGTTTGTAAGTAGGCTCCACACCCAATGTGAGGTTTGATTGAACTCATGACCCTGAGATCAAGAGTCCCATGCTCTAGCAACTGAGCCAGCCAGGCACCCAGTATGTACTATATTTGAAAGTGTGGTTAAAATGATGGGTTTCCTACTAATAGTAGTAATAAAGTTTCCTTTTTGGAAAATTAGAAATTTTGAATACTAGTCTGATTACTTAATTCCATTTTAAATCATATAATGTTTTTCAGAACTAGTGGGTGAAACTGTTAAGACAACATGAAATATTTGTTGGTTGGGACAAAGCATCTCTCACTAGCACATGAAATGATCCTACATAGTTCTTACATTATACAGAGGGAAGCAGATAATTCATAAAGATTCCCCCCAAGAATGAGATGTTCACAAAAAAATGAGGTCAGCAAGTCCAGTCTTATCAGCTGGGATAATTTTACGAGGGTCAGACAGCCCTGGAGCATAAACAAGTCACTCTGGGGTCTGGAGGAAGCTGACTCCTGATTCCCGAGAGGCAGCATCATACAATTAGATTGTTTACCCTTGCTTAACACAAATTTGACACATTTTCTAAAAACCACCTGCTGGGGTCCTGTGAAAACGGATGATGGAAAGTCAGAATAATTTTCTGGCGCAGAATGTCTAGCATTCCAATAATCCATTCCATTTCAGTCATGTTTTGAATATAGAGAAGGATATTTTCCTCAAGTAATATTTGAAATCAATCTATTCTTGCATGCTTTAGCTCCCTCAGAGCATAGATTCACTTGAATCAAAAGAAGCCAGTGGAATCCAGGACCTTCTAAAAGTAGTATCCTAAGGCTTCTTTTTTTCTTGTATGTCTTGGAGTTGTTAACTCAGACAGAAGGAACTTATCTACTCCCAGAGCAACAAGGTCTTACATTATTATTTTTTTTTTTTTTAACGGCCAATGAAATCTGCCCCAGGGAGCTGAAAGAAAGCTGCCCAAAGAAAAATATTCTGTATATCTTTCATGAGCATTCAGACTACAAAATAAATAAGATAGAGCATATAACATCATTACAAACATGCTGAAAAGGGTAAACAAGGTTCTCTATTGGCTTATTCACCGCTGCCAATATTAGCTATACCATCATCCTCACCTACTATTTACGTAAAATATTGTCACTGGTAATAATAGAATCAGGATTTGAACTGAGGTTTGCTTAGGCCTAAATTCATGCTCTTACCCCCTGTATTAGAATGGTGCCTGGAACAAAGCTGGTAGTCAATATACATTTTTGAGTTGGAATCTAGATTAAGAAGTGGGCTGTCTGATCCAGGATTCTGAAGTATCTTCTGGAGCTACTTTGCAGCTAATCTCAACTCCCAGTATGAAAGAGCTCTTTAAAACATCTGATAGGATTCAAGGACTACACCTGATAATGCCCTGTCTCAAATATTCTTTCAGGTTAATTTTACTCCTTATCGAAATTCAATTAGGATGAGAAAAAATTAAGTATTACAGTTAAATAACCAAAATAAGTAAACGATTTCCATACAAAAAGTTTAAAGTTCTGTTGCTTTGCTTTAAAGAAAGGAATGTCCAAAGAATCTCAATCATTTAACTGGACTCCAGGTCATAGAGTATACTGCAAATATCCAACACTAGCTAACTCGTGTGTGTGGGTTTGCGTACTCATTTCATTCTTGAAATTCCTCTAAATGCATTTCATGCATTATCTCACTTAATCCTTGTGAGGTAGGTACTATTATTATTCCTATTTTTTAGAAGAGGACACAATGGACAGAGGTTAAGCAATTAACCCCATGTCAAACAGCCAACAAGCGGCAGAGCCAAGATTCTTGACCCAAAGGACCTCATGCCAAAGCCTCTGCTCTAAAACACTTTGCTCTGTTGCTTCCTATAATAATAACTACCACTTACTGGACACTTCAATGTGTCCCATATATCCTTTATACGCATTATCTCATTAACTATTTGCATCCACCATAGGCAGAATATTTGTATGTACAAGTGTGTATATGATGCATGCAGATAGAGAAGTAGGTTTGTGTGAATAACTCCACCTTCTAACCCATCACTATAAATCATTGGATCTATCTCTTAACCCTTGAAAGAAAGTCTTTTTAGATACTCTATGATTAATCACATGAAGAACTCCTACAAAAACTGCATTGTGTATCATCTTTCTCAAATTTCCATTAGGTGTTTTAAGTGAATCTTCATTTCAACATTTCAAGTTGAACAGAATTCATTTCTTCTCACATTCTTGCTCTTTTTTTCTTTTCATTTTAATATGAAATATAACAGCACCACAGGAAGTTCTGCAATATCGGTAAGGACAGAGTTTTAAGACTGTCAGAGTTTCAGGGCTATCATTAAACGTATAAAAGTTCAGAGGAAAGTCTCCAATGCATCGTAGCAGCCAAATGTCTCAAATCTGTATGTACTTTCCACTAAGTATTATAAGACTCCATCATGTATCCTGGTTATTGCCATTGCTAAGAAGATTTGCTTTCTCCTCTTCACTTACTCAAGTATGTGGTTTATCTCTCTGGGGTCTGACAAGCCAGCCAGCACTGGGCATCAAGGCCTTACCCTCATCTTCTCACTTCCCAGAAGAACAGTTCAACACAGAAGTTAAATGCCCCGTTCAGGCACCCAGCCCACCCCAAATCTGGACTTAACGCCTTCTCTTTAATTAGGAACGGTGTTTCACATAATCAAGTGATCTCTAGTCCCCAGGGCCTAACTAAGCGCATGCTTCCCCAATTTAAATATGCATATGAATAATCACCTGTACGATCTTGTTAAAAAGCAGGTTCTGGGAGGGCCTGAGATTCTGCATTTCTAGCCATCTCCCAGGTGGTGACAACCACACTACTGGACAGCAGATCACACTTGGGACACTAAAGGTCTAGTTCACAGGCAAATGCAAAAAGTAAAAAGTAAATGTCTGTGTTTCAGTTTTTGAGAGGTTCATCTTGGGTTCAAATCCAGAGTGATCTACAGAATTTTCCATTATCTTCATGTGGCATGAAAATTCTAGATAATCCTTAGAAATATCTATTCACTTTTCTAGTCTTTGCACTCCACAAGGTTATCTCATTCTAGGTAGGAAGGGAGACCGTTATCCCATACATAAAGTTCACCTAGCGATGTGTCCTCTTATGTCCCTTTATCCAACAGTAAGCAACTAATGACTTCAAAATGATGAATCCGTGACACAGATGTGTTCAATACTCAGTGAACTTCTCTAACTCAGACTACTTTGGATGCAAGGGTTGGTACCACTATGTAAATAAGGGACTATTTTACTGTACAGCTTAATGAAGCAAGTACAGGCAGTACAAATTCCTTGGAGAAAATGCTTGAACACTGAAGAGCAACTTGTGATTAGCATATCAAGAGGAATAAATAAAGAGTTTTAAGATACCTGAGGGTACTTAAGGACAGAGGTTTTTCAACAAACTTCTTAAACTTCTGTTTATACTCCTAAACTACGTGGTAAATTCTTTCTTCTTAGACACTTTAAAAGATCAGATTCAACCCAGGTCTCCTGTCTGAAAATGAATAAGGTTTTAATGCTCAGAAATGCAGAAGTAGTGTCAAGGTTACTTGATTGACCCAAGTCAAAGAACCTTCTAGAATAGCAACATATTTTGGCTGGGCTTCTACCTATCCTCTTAAGTGTGATATTTTAAAGAACATATATTTCACACATTGGCGGAATTACTAGGTCACCTGCAAGAAGCAAGATAACTCTTGAACCTTTTTTAACTGGTCAGAGCATGTAGACAGTACTGAAGGATGGCTTGTCAGTGTGGCTCCTCCACTTTAAAAGGGATCCTAAGAACTAGAGGCTGTAGTTCTCAATTAAACCAGAAATATCTAAATTAAACATTTAATTAGATCACTGAACTCTTGAGTTGAGCAGTCGGCCCCACCATGCTTTCATTCTTCCAATGAATTATATCTACTTAAATCTTTGATGTCAAAAGGTTGCAGATGGCTCACTGCCAGATTGCACCATTACTGTCAGTGTGACCAAGGGCATGTCAAACTTCCTAAGGTTCAGATTCTTCATCTGTGGAGCAGGGATACTAAGTAGTAAGTATCTATCTTCCTTATGACATTGTGGAATGGAGCCTTTCATATAATGGGCATAAGTACTATATATACCCACTCTACTTATATGCTTGCATACTAGTATGCTTCTACTGTTAAAAGAATGGGGTTTAGTCCATGAACTTTAAAAAGACACATGAACCACAAGAACAGTCAAGAACTACCACCGAAAGTCCCTATTAAATCTATGAAACTCCTGAGCCCAGAGAAGACCCGGGGTAAAAAATACAAAGAGATTCTTCCTTAGCAAACTGCCAAAAGGGTTCTGAATGCCACTTAACTTCTAAGGTTCAAGTCCAGAGAGATAGTAGCATGTAACCTCAATGTGACTTTCCACAGCACACAAGCCCACAGGGCTGTGTTTTGACTTAAGTCAGTTCTGAGACTTGAGTGTTTCATTGGGATATCCAGTCCTTCATCTGAGCAATATTGACATTTGTTATTCTAGAGGATTTTTGTAAATAACCTCCATCTTCCAAATCCTCCAAAAAGCAGATATTAATATAAAGTACCATTATTCTAACAAAATCAAATTTTCAGGCCACATTTATATCTTAGGGTGACTGCACCACCAGGAAAAGAAGTGTCCTCAACTGCTACTTCCTCTTAGGGAGAAATCTAATTCAAGTAATGCATATAACTCAGTCAATAAGAACACCAAATGGAAACATATGCCCTTAGCTATCTACTCTTACTTCTTTCTTTTTTTAACTAATATCCAGCACTACACACTTAATTGCTTCTACTCTAACCCAAATCACTGCCTATGAAGAGCGGATTTTTCTCCCCCCCATTTACTTTGGAAATAGACACCAGCCATAGAGAAGTTAGTTGAGCTCGTGTGCACACAAACTTACAGCATCTTAGCTGATCATCAGCTCCCTGAGCTGTGTTCTTCATGGAAATCTACAAAGAAAACCTCTCAGCTTTAACCAAGACCTTAGAGTGAGAGGGCAGCTGTAGCAGAGCTCTGTGAACCAAGGCTACAGGCCTAGGAGTTGTGTGTGCCATACCCTTCCTGAGAAGCAAGATCCTGAGTAACACATTGAAACCTCTGGATGTTCATGTTCTCACTCAGGAGTGGGTATCATAATCCTAACTAATCTCCAGCTTTGACTGTTAGAATTACAACATAATGACCACAGGCTTGGAAATGCAAAGATGTTCCCTAGAAGATATTTATAAATCATTTATCTGCTAAGGGCTTAATATCCAAAATACATAAAGAACTCATATAACTCAGTAACAAACAACAACAAAAACAACAACAAAAACAGTTAAAAAATGGGCAGAGGACTGGGGTGCCTGGGTGGCTCAGTCAGTAAAGCCTCCAACTTCAGCTTAGGTCACGATCTCACCATTGCAAAGTCTGAGCCCCACGTCAGGCTCTGTGCTGACAGCTCAGAGCCTGGAATCTGTTTTGGACACCGTGTCTCCCTCTCTATCTCTGCTCTACTCCCACTTGTGCTCTCTCTCTCTCTCTCTCAAAAATTAATAAACATTTAAACAATTTTTTTTAGAAATTAAAATAAAATGGGCAGAGGATCTGAGTAGATATTTATCCAATGAAGACATCCAGATGGCCACAGGCACATAAAAAGAAGCTCAACATCACTAATCCTCAGGAAAAGGCAAATCAAAACCACAATGAGATATCACCTTAAACCTGTCAGAAAGGCTAGTGTCAAAAAGACAAGAAATAACAAGCATTGACAAAGATGAGGAGAAAGGGGAACACTCATGCACTGGTGGTAGGAATGTGAATTGGTGCAGCCACTATGGAAAACAGTGTGAGGGTTCCTGAAGAAATTAAAATTAGAGCTGTCATATGATCCAGGATTTTCACAACTAGGTATCTAACCAAAGAAACCAAAAACAATAATTGGAAAAGATATATGCACCCCTACGTTCATTTCAGCATAATTTACAATAGCCAAGATATGAAAACAACCTGTGTTGTTGGATGAATGGATAAAAAGAGATGTGGGGGGCGCCTGGGTGGCGCAGTCGGTTGGGCGTCCGACTTCAGCCAGGTCACGATCTCGCGGTCCGTGAGTTCGAGCCCCGCATCAGGCTCTAGGCTGATGGCTCAGAGCCTGGAGCCTGTTTCCGATTCTGTGTCTCCCTCTCTCTCTGCCCCTCCCCCGTTCATGCTCTGTCTCTCTCTGTCCCAAAAATAAATAAATGTTGAAAAAAAAAAAAAAAAAAGAGATGTGGTATATATGTGTATGTATGTGTGTATACATATATATATACATGCATGTATACATATGTATGTATGTATATGTATATATGTGTGTGTATGTATGTATGTATGTATATGCATGTATATATATACATACACATGAATATATATATGCAATGTATACAAATGGTGACTCACTGTTGTATACTTGAAACTAATATAACGTGTCAACTCTAAATAATAAATACGTGACTAATAAATTTAAAATAAAATTAAAAAGGAATACATGAAAAAAAGTTAATTAACTTAAAAAACAAAGATGCTCCCTAGAGACTATTGCACAAAACAAGGAGTCTCTTCAACACCAAAATGCAGATGACCTAATGCTGGGGTGTGAGGTAAGTGGTAAGTGGGGTATGACAGGAAACCTACTTACTTTTAGATATTAACAAACATATGGATTTGAACAAGAACTAACACTACGATGCATAGTATTCAAGTCAAATTTCAAAGAGCACACTTAACCACAGTATTACTCATCAACTTAACCAGAAATTCATAAATCTCCTGTGCTTCTGGATGGAAAAACAATATTAAAAAAAAAGCTTTTTGTTTTGGAGATTGCTATTTTGCTTTGGGGTTTTTTTGTTTGTTTGTTTCTATTTTGTGTTTTCCTCCATCCCTTATCAACACTGATTTCTTGACCACATCTTAAATTTATAGCATATTTACTCAGATGACTAACTGTAGGCTTTAGTCTTGTTCAAGCAAGTCTTATCTTCAGCAACATGCTAAAATCACCAGAAGGGTTAGCTGAGGGAAATCAGGATCTGCTTAATTTGAAACTCCTTTTAAGAGAATCTACAATTGAGGCACCTGGCTGGCTCAGCCACAAGAGCGTGTGACTCTGGATCTGGGAGTCATGAGTTTGAGTCCCACATTGACTGTAGAGAGTACTTAAAAACAAACAAACAAACAAACAAACAAACAAACAAACCTTAAGAAAAGAGAGAGAATCTACAATCAACTCTGCCTCCATCCAAAGAAAAGGACACAGTGCCCTGTGTTTTCACTAGCCTTCACTGTTTTGACACATAGTAAGAGAATGAGTGAGATCGACATGGGCAAAACTTGCCACTGAATCATCTGATAATAGTTTTTAGAGGCACTGCTAGTGTTCTTCGGTTATGGGTACTATATACCTATAACCTGAAGGGGAAAAAAAGGCTGAATAGTGTGGCCCTTAGTGGTACTAGAAATGAAGAATCTTTACACAAGTATTCCCAACTGGCTTTCATGATAAATTACACAATAAATCGTTTGCATCCTCATACTGTAGCCAGGTCACTCTCAACTACATTACCCAGAAGTTCTTACCTATCATCCTCTGTTTCATTGTCCCTCCCAGCCCCCCAAATCCTCACACATAAACCTAGATCCCCGAGAGGGGCAAATATAAAAGCAAAGAGTAAGCAATTTGCTACAGTGCCATGCCGGGTTATGGGTACCTGGTTTTCCCTCTGCTCTGGATAGAGAAAAGTACGGATTATGCACCTGGCAAATATTTGCATGGTCTCCAGAGCAGTTACATTCATCCATTTGCTCACAAAAGTACATAACTACAGCTGAAAGAAAAAATCAATTCAATTCAACAAACATTTAACAAGCTCTAGTCTGATTGCTGAGCCTTTGGGAAAAAAAATCATGCACCTGGCTATTGAAGCCGATTTTTGAAGAAGTCTAGAAATATGCTATTCTCTCCCCTCTCCCACCAAAAGCAAATCATGAGAAAAAAAGCAACCAATTCCCTCAAATGATCAGCACAGCCCCATTTCATATTGTAAAATGTAACTAGTGCAAAGCATGCCAGTTCCTTTTTGTAGAAGGAAAATAATTCCCTTCTTATCTTTCTGGGGAAACAGCAATTTGGTTTGTTGTATAAAGGACAGTGTCTCCACTTGCTAAGAAATCAGTGATTAATTACCTAGTCATCAATCACCTGTCAGTATTTTGGATCTAAAGATTAGAATAACTACATATTGAAATAAGTCATGGCATCATTGCTTTACATTCTGAATTCAGACTTATCAGGGATCTACATAAAATGAATTCTAACATGCAATACAAGGGCAGGGCAAAACCAATCCCTGTCAAACATTTAAAGAGATTTAGGCTACTCAACCACGAGCCAGGCTCTATCACCTACTTGGTGACATCAGGAAAGTCATGTATAAACTCTGAGACCTCAAGGGCTCTGTCTGTAAAACAGGGGTAACCATACCTCTTTTATCTCATTTGTGGGCATCATAAAGGTCACGTGAAATAATGTGAAGGAGGGTTTTATGAAAATGGTTAAATTCATCAGTACTGATGCTTAACTCCACAGTCCCGAAGACATGGCAGAAGGAAAAGCTAAGAAAATCCATCTCTGTTCCCCAAAGTGCAAAACAGGGTCTTTACAAGTTCAAATGAGCTGTGGCCCCTTTTGTTTTCCCACAGGGATGGTTATAGAATCGTGTCCATGACACTAGTTTTAGAAAGAAGGGAAAACACTTTTTCCTTATCCTATTTTTTTGTTACATGATGCAGTAGGTGGATACTTTTTATTTAGCTTGTCAGTATTTAAGCTGCTGTTGGCTATTAAATATTATATTTAGTGTCAGTCTCCGGGATGAAACAGTTGACATTAAGCAAAAATGACACATATTCCACTAAGATAGGGCGTTCCAAAACTCAGCAAAACATAGGAGTAATATGATCTTTTTCTTTTTTAAATCATCTACTCTATATTGGCACTAGAGACAAAATAAGGTAATGTTCTGGACCTCAAGGAACTCAGAGTTTAGAGTGGAAACAGCCAAAACATTACAAAACTGTGAGATCACTCTAGCGAGAAGATGTCAGTAGGTAGGTGTCACAAGGTACAGAGGAGGGGGCTGCTGTCTGAGCCAGGTGTTCAGGAGGGAGGGTAGCTGGCATGAAGAAATAGCGCCTGCTGTGTGCATGAGTGCAGCACTGAGATAGTGCTGAAGCACACTGTGAGTCAGGCTGGAGGGAGAGACAGAGATCCCATCATGAGGGACCTGGGAATGGAGGGTGTAGAACCTAAGAGTGGGGAATGCTCTGTGGATTGATGCAAGGAAGGGAGTATCACGTGAGCGGTGCATTGATGAAGGAACAGCTGCACGAAGGAGACCCTGACATTCCTCCACCCAGAACATTCCACTGTGAGCGAAATACTACATCTAAAAGAAATTTCCTGCTAAAAAAGGAAAGAGTTGATACACTTAAAGGTAAAAGGGAACCTAACTTGTAAAACTGTAATAAATGTAACCACAGCCTAGAACATGTTAATAGAGGAAACATTAGCCACACTCTTTTAGGATTTGTACAATATGCTTGTACATTTTTTATTGACCTCGACTTCTACTTCCACCTCAACCTAAAAAGGATCATTTTATGTACATATAAATGGGGTAGAAAAATCAAGGACTCAGTCAGTTTCGGCTTCCTAGAACAAGATGTAGCCCTTCAGGTGCTGGGTACTCAGTCAACTGGAGGGTCAAGTGGGTTGTCGGTGAATCATCTTGAGGAAAGCCAACACACAGACAGGCAGATGTGCAGGACCATTCCAGGCTCACTGGGAAGCCTGAGTTGCAAGACACTATCCAGGAAACGATTACCTCTACAATTAAGTTAACTGGGAATATTTTAAAAAGAAAAGACCAGGGGGACACCTGGGTTGCTCAGTCGATGAAGCGCCCGACACTTGATTTCAGCTCAGGTCATGATCTCATGATCTCATGGTTCATGGGATTGAGCCCTGCATCATCAGGCTGCATGCTGACGGTGCAGATCCTGCTTGGGATTCTTCTCTTCCTCTCTCTCTGCCCCTCCCCCATGCAGGTTTTCTCTCTCTCTCTCTTTCTCTCTTTCTGTCTGTCTCTCTCTGTCTCAAATAAACATGAAAGAAACAAAGAAAGAAAGAAAGAAAGGGAAAAACAGAAAGAGAGAGAAAGAAAGAAAGAGAAAACAGAAAGAAAGAGAAAGAAAGAAAGAAAGAAAGAAAGAAAGAAAGAAAGAAAGGGAAAAAGAGAGAGAGAAAGAAAAAGAAAAAGAAAAAAGAAAGAGAAAGAAAGAAAAAAGAAAAAAGAAAAAAAACAGAGAAAGAGAAAAAGAAAGAGAAAGAAAGAGAGAGAAAGAAGAAAGAAAGAAGGAAGGAAAGAGAGAGAGAAAGAGAGAAAGAAAGAGTGAAAGCAAGCAAGCAAGGAAGCAAGGCAGGCAGGCCAGGGACTGGGGGGAAGAAGGGAAATAGGGAATGAAGAGTTATTGTTTAATGGGTACTGAGTTTCCGTATGGGACAGTAAAAAGTTCTGGATTTGGATGGTGGTGATGATTGCACAACTATGTGAATGTACTTAATGCTCCTTAACAGTATGTTGCGGTATGTATACTTCGCCACAATAAATAAGAGAGAAAGAGAAGCAAAACCAAAAAGTAGTAAGATTTTGAGTAAATTCAGCAAGGAGCCTCATACTGTCTTCCTGAATGTGATGCACAGACCAAAACACAGTTTATCAAGAAATGCTTTAAAGAAAAGTATCAACGGGAACATGCTAGTGGTCTGCCAGAGACTGTATGTTCCAGGGGACTCTATCATGTAATTAGGGCAGGTTTTCTAAAACAATAGAACACTTCCCCCTAAAGGAGACAGATCTCTTCACATAATCTGGTTCATAACTTTTCCATGAAGCCTAGTAAGATGATATTATCATCACCATGATTATGATGGTAGCTATTTGGTATTTATTAAGAGTTCTCAGTGAGCCAGCTGCTAGTCTTTTCTTCTTTGTTGTAGATGGGAACAAAAAAAGACAAGTTCTGTGCATTGCTTTGGAAAGTAAGCAACAGGACCCAAATCAGAAGCAATGCCCAAGGCCACAGCACTTGGCAGGAGATGTTGTACTCAGCCTGATTTGGAGGCCCTGGCAATGCTTTGTTCCCCCATTCCAAATCCTCACCGCCAAGCAGCGCTCCAACTTAGAAAAGAGTATGTATTTGCTTGTCAAACAGCAGATATTTCTTTTTGCAGTCGCAAAACGTCCAGTAGATTTCATAAAATTACTGAGGTTAAAATTACTGAGGTTAAACCACAGAGATAAGAAATTCAATCTCTGGTTTAATTAATTGGTTAGTAATAATTGGTTATTCTTTTTTTTTTTTTTTAAGTCTCAAATGTTTCCCATGTAAAAAGCAGTTAAAACTGTGCATGGCTCTAAATTCTGTGCCTGTAATCCTGGCAGAGTTTTATTTTACAGGTTGCAAAAAACCCCAAATAATGGTAATTACATAGTAAGTATTGACTGTTTAATTACATGAGACTGCCTTATAATCACCAAGTCATTAAGGGTGTTATGAGATCTAAAAACTACAAGCCACCAGAGTGCTGTGCATCAAGTTGTTTGGCAATTCACTGATATGAGGTAGAATGGAAGTATTTTGAACTAAAGCAATCTCAACACTTCAAATGAAAGGTGGGTACACATGTGCCAAGCCAGCAGAAGATGCTTATTAATAAAGGCTGATGCTGAATAAGTGAATAAATGAGGTGAACGGAGCCCCATGATAGAGGTAAGAGTGGTAGAGACTCCTTCTCAGAGGCAAAGACACCAAGAAGAGCCCCTATATCACCTGAGAAGCAATACCTTAGTCCAGTGGCTCTCAATTCTGGCTGCACACTAGAAGCATCTGGAAAGTTCTGGAAATCACTTCTACCCAACCATACACCAAACCAACTAAAACCAAGTCTTTAGAAAAGGACCCAGATATGTATAGGTTTTCAAAGCTATCCAAATGATTTCTATAAACAGCGAGGGCTGCGAACCACTAGTAGTAACAAGAAATCCCACGTCGTCCCCTGCAGCAAGTTTTGGTAGCAACTATGGAGGTCTTGCCGCCTAGCAGAGAAAGAGACCCTTCCACATGGCATGTGGCATACAGGCACTCACATAGGTCTTCCCTCTGTGCTCACATAGCAACCATCGAATTCATTACACCCGACAGATCATAGCATGAGGTAGCATGGTCTTAAGCCAAGTCAGACGCAAACAACATTGAGATCTATGAGGATGAAGAGTGCATCAGCCAACACATTTCAAGGGTGAATGATTCACTCTCACCCACCTCCTAAAGTTCTAGAGTGGTACAACCAACTCTTATTTCCTGTAATAATCCACCTTATCTTTACAAATCACTGAGAGGTTGAGTTTTCTTTTTTTTTTTTAAACACTAAAAATCAACTATAATATCTAAATGGTAATTATGTCATTAAACACCATGTAAGAAGTATTGCAAACTGGATTTAACATAAATAATGCAATTCTTTATTGCACACACAAGGCTATGTGTGTTTCTGACTTCACCTTCTATGAATGCTTCTTTCAGATCGTAAAACTTATAAAAATAAGACCATGGAAAGAACTGGTAAGCTAGGCTCCACTGGCACATGTGTTTGGGAAGAAGAAAAGGTTGCTGAGTGCCTACTGTGTGTCAGGTGCTGTGCTGAGGTCTTCCATACACATTACACTTCGGGCTTCCCAACAGCCCTACACTGTGCTGTTACTAACAGATGAAGAAATCCAGATTTGGAGAGTGAGTTGGCTATCTTTACACAACCAGAACGAGGCAGAGCCTGACTGTGAATCCAGCTCAGTCCTGTTCCAAAATCCTTTTTATTTTCCACTTACAAAAATGCTAAATTGCACCCCAAGATGTGCAAATGCCAAGGCCTCAAAGCTTCTTCCATATCTCCCTTCCACAATCCATTCAGGTCTCTACTCTGCCTGGGCAGCATTAATTGCTCCATATTCTATACTCCCACTGTCTCTGCCCACCAATTTTAAGAGTTTTGCTATCTTGTCTCATCCTTAAAGAAATGGTTCTCAACTGGGGACAGTTTTACTCCCTAAGAAATATTTGGCAATGTTTGGACAAATTTTTGATTGTCATGACTTTGAAGTGTCATTAATATCTCATGGGTAGAGGCCAAGGATTCTACACGTTCTAAACATTCTACAATGCACAAGAGAGCCCTCCACAACAAAGAGCTATCCGTCCCAAAATGTCAATAGTTCCAAGATTGAGAAACCCTGCCTTGAGTGATAATGTGGTTTAACAAATGTGCTTTAGTGTCTTCCCCTACAAAATCATGAGGAGTAACGAAGACAATACATATGAAAGCTTTTAGCACATGGTAAGCACCCAGAATCCTGATTAGATAATCTGACTGCACACTTTCGTAGAGTAGGAACCACCTCAGTTGGCTCTACATTCTTCCCACACAAAGCTCAGGGTTTTTTCTTTTTTTTTAAATTGGCACTCAACAAATGTTGAAATAATGCACTCTTTGTATCGGAAATTCTTGATTAAAAAAACAAATGCCACTATTATCTAAGAAATACAACGTTCTCCCCATATTCATTCCTTACTAAACAACAAATGAATAGTATAATTTCATGATTCACTAGAACAGACTATGAAAAGCTACATTACATCTTGAGTATATCATAGAATCATCTCTATATCGAGATGATTGATAAGCTCACTATTAAAATGCCTTGTGTTACTTTAGCAGAAGGTTAATTAAGAGATCACAATACACAGACTTGAGGAAATCTCATGCAAGAGGCTCAGATTCTTCTACCTACACCAGGTCAGTTTGACCATATCGGTTCTCAGGTCTTGAGTTGAATTATTCAGGACAACCTTAAACTGTAATCACAACATGTCAAATAAAAACACCAAATGTTTAATATCTCGATGAGTACATCAAACCTGGTTGGCATCATATCTCGGGTCAAGATCTTTATGTTTTTTACTTTTCTCAGTTGATATAAGCTGGAGTCAGCACAGAAACCCTAAAATCCTAATGTAAATGATTACAAAAAGCATTAGGATTAGCATTCACTCAGTTGCTACAACAGGATAATCTACTTTCATTTTTGCAGTTTCTGGAGGCATGGCGCCATGGCCCTAACCATCAGAATAAACCCGTATGCTTATTAAAGGTGCAGATTCCTGCACCTCACCCCAGACCGACTGAATCAAAATTTCAAAAATTGATCCTATAAATCTACATTTTTAATAATTTCCCAAATATTTGTTTTGCACACTAAAGTCTGAGAACCTCTGCCAGGAGGCTGGACCCCAGAAAATGGATTTGCCTCACTTTGTAAATTTCCAGCATGGGTCTGGCTTCTACAGACTATGAACAATTCATTTAACATAAACTCCACATCCACTTCCGACCATAAAAATAAGTAGGGCATTTTGTTGATTACTTTTGTGCAAATAGGCATTTCTGAAGTAAGTAGACTAATATTTTATGGCAAACACTGAAAAAAAAACCTGGAAATGAGTATAAAAAGAATTCTCAAGGAAAACAAAGCTCAATTCTGAGCCCCACAATGGTCAACGTCTGCTATGCGCCAGACTGAGGAGACAGTGATGGCTAGAGAGACTAGGTCCCTATCCTTATTTTTCCTTTATTTATGCATTTAAATAGTTTAATATACACTCAAACAAAAAAGGAAGATGATTTCAGAGTGGCAATGCCACGAATTCAATAAAACAATTTCATGCGACAGAGAAAGTCTGTGGGGGAAGGAGGCAGAGGTAGTGGCTATCTGTAGTAGACACAAGGATGGAAAATGGCGTCCCTGAGGAGGTAACATTTGAACTGACACCTGAAGGAGAAGGCGCCAGTCATGAGAGGGTTGGGAGAAAGTGTTCCCGACAGAGGAAACTGTGCTGTAAAGACCCTGAGCTGTGAACAAGGTGCTCATGAAATTATTATAGGAATTAAATCAGAAATCAGATCGCATATACAAGATGTTCTGCAAAATAGAAAGCTATTTAGAAGTATAAAGTATTATTTTTAGTAATATATTAGAACAGTTCTGGAGAGAAGCTGCAATAATGAAAGGCCTCAGATCTGTGTGATATAAAGAATTAATCAAGCAACTTGAGGCTATATTGCTTAAAGAACAATAGACACAAGTATGTGTTTGAGTGAAGAAAGGAGAAGTCTTCTTTGAATATTTCAAGAACTATGTTCTTGTGGAAGATGATTCATTTTTTTAAATAGCTCTCAGGGTATGGAGCAACTTGAAATGGTAAACATTTTAGAAAGGTAGAAGAATCTTGGCTCATAATGATAATGAACACTCAAAGAGAGTTGTAGGAAAATGGACTGACTGGAAGGTAGTGAGTTCCATATGACCAGAAGTAATCAAGGTCAGGCTGAATAGACATTTGGCAGAGGAATGATTGGACTAGATTACCTAAGAGGACCTCTGCAATTCTTTGAAAACACACATACATTCACTCGAGGTGCTCTCTCTCTCACACGTCCTGTAACCTCCAAGATGGCCTCTTCAGTTCATGCTTTACAACTTTGGGAGGTTTTGAGAAAAACTTGAGAGATGCTGAGGATTCTACCATATTCACAATTCACCCTGTCATTCTGCAATAAATTATGTCTCCATGTCCATAATAACCAATATATATTTCAAAATGGCAAATTAAGAAACCGGATAGACCAACATTCATTTTTGAAATTTGTGGCTAAGATTTAGTGGTGTTTCAGCAGTACACATTAAACAATTATCTCAATATATTAAAATATTAAAATATTACTTTATTGTAACAAAAACATTATCTGGATTCCATTAGCTCCCAATAGGTGGCATGCCAATAAATAGCCAAAATCTTTAGCACACAGGTATGTGGCTTTTTGTTGGTTTGGTTTTTAATGGGAACCATAGGCCCAGGAAGATGATTTCTACAATAAAAGTCCTGACAGAGAATCACTACTCTATTATTTATGTATTAAATCCAATAAATAAAGTAAAAAACATAGTGACTTGTCACTTGACCACCTGGGACCAAAATGCTAAACGGTAAGCCTTCTAAGGACAGAGAGACCAAGCCAGACTTGGGAGTGAGACTAGAAATAACTTTGAAAATCTAAACATTACTAAATGACCTTTATATGTCCACACCCAAATGCATGTGGTTCATATTCAGATAGATTGCAGAAAATGTTCTCTTAATATCTACATTTTTGTGCACATTTGTGTTTATTGTATTAAGTACATTTCTTAAAAACTACTTGCAAATAAAATTCTATCATGTCTCTCTTAGGACAACTCACAAAAATGAATCTTTCCATAAAATAAAGACAAGGTCTATGTAATTGTTCATAAAATTAGACTTCATTTTGTAAAATCCAGGAACACCAAAAGCTGAAATCAACAAGTTGAAATCAAACTTAATACAAAGAAACTTTAAAACTTAATACAAAGAAAGAGTTTATCATAGAATTTTTTTTTGGTATACAGATCTCTTCTCAGGGCTATGAAAATTTCTATGTATGCTTATAGTATTTTAGAAATATGTCTATTCCATAAAAGGTAAATATAACCTGTAATGTGAACAATCACTTCCTAACTTATTTTTCTTTAGGCTCACATATATTAGATTGTGCTATTTTATTAAGCTGAATCCCTCAGAACTCCGGGTAACAAAAGGACTGGATTAGTGGCTCAGGAAACCCAGGTATCTCTGTCCAGAAGCAGGTGCCACCTAACATCTGAGTTGCCTAGACACCGATCTCTTAAATGAGTAGGGAGTTTTAATTCTTCAGATATATCATTACCATTACAAATCCCCAAAGCATTTCTAATGACACTTGTACCTGACTAATGCACAGAGAAGCTGCGATGCCACAAAACAATACATAGGGCTGGTAAAAGAGACCAAGTCTTCTGTCCCAGAGTCCAACATGTTCACCAGGACCTTTCTTGGCAATCTCCTTCCAGCTTGAGTGGTGTCAAAGTTTTGTAACGACCACTAAAATAATGGTATCTCTAGGATAATGTTAACAACATAGTTGGTGAATATCTTTCCTCTCTAAAAAAGATCTGAGACCTCTTGACACTTGTCTCCTTTCCTTATTTTTTTTTCAGGCAACAAGAAATTCGGGATAGTTGTGAATTTTCCAAACCTTCTCATCCTTAACTGAACCTCTTTGTTGCCTTATCTTGCAAGAGTGTACAGTCCACCTCTTAGAGGTGGACAAAGTTGTGAATCATGACCCAAATGCATGTTCTACAGATGGGAAGAAGCATGGTACTGTGGAATGGCTCTAAGGGTGCCATGAAACCAGGAGCATGCCACAGAGTTGCAACTCCAGACTGTCAGCAAATCAGAAGTAATTTTCTACCTAAATCAGAGTTTAATTCATTAGCCCACATTAATTCACAAGTTCTAACCAATTTCTCAAAACGCAATAACACAATCTTCCAACCTAATTATCTTCATTGACAGCATTTAAAAGCATTTGCTGAGACACATTTCTTCCTTGTGTCAGACAGGATCAACGTCAAGTGAACAGCTTGGGTGGACGACATTCTGTCTAATTGCAAGGGGTTGCCATTTCAGGAACTAATCATTTCTTGCAAGGGAGAAATTCTCCCCTAGAGTGGACACCAATAAATAAATACCTCCCAATAAATAAAGGTTTAAATAGGTACCTGTTTACAATTGTGTTCAGATTCTCAAGATCATCGTGTGTGTGTGTGTGTGTGTGTGTGTGTGTGTGTGTGTGTACTCTTGGCATTCTGTTGAATTGGAAATATTACAATATAGATGACTTCCACAATAATTTTAATCACTTAGAGAAGTTTAGGGATCTGAAGAGAAACTTTTAAAAACAGAACAACAAAAGAGATAATTTGTAATGAAAACACCATCCCATCTAACTACCACTCAGGAAAATGATAGATATTTCCCTATAAATAATCATGAGAAAAGAACTGTGTTTTTTTGAAGGCATTTATTTCAATAGCTCATTCACTAAAACCCCCTAAACTTTAATCCAAAACAGTTCATTTCCATTTCCTTTTGATAATCAGAAAGGAAATCAACCCACATTTTTTAAACAGTCATTTTTTTTAGATCCTTTACTGGGGGGTAATATCTTTTAAAAGCATTTTGAGTGAACGTATAAGCAAAAACTACTAAAAGGACAAAACATACTTCTTATTCCTCATGTCAAGTTTAACTTTTACTTATTTCATATCTTCTAAAAGTCATTGCTGCCATTAGGCCTTTGCTTTGTGAGGTAGCCAGGTTTCTCCTAACATTGTTCACTAAACTCATTTTAATTCATGCCCTGGGCCAATAACAAATCTACTTTTCCAGCTGTAATGCTTTAACAGCTTAAATTTCTAAAGTAACAAGCATCTTTTGCTCCTTTGAAAACCAGTTCTGGCAGTGTGATGTAAAGGAAAGTAAACACTTAAAGAGGTTCAAATATGCAGCATCAGAATTCACGTGTCAGATATAGATACTGTTGTATTTAATGAAGGTCAATGCCCAAATCCCGGAATCCAGTTTAGGCAATGGGACTACAGACATATTTCGAAAGATGGAGAGTCAATTAACAAGCACATAATTTTGTTGTAAATCTGTTATAAGACATATATGAACAAGAAGGGACAGCATTTCTAATTAGCATGCATGAATCAAAAACCATATATACGCCATGCTATATTCAAATTAAATGAACCTACCTTATAAACTTGTCCATATGTTCCATTTCCAACAAGTTCCACTAATTCAAAAATCCCTGCAGGGTCCTAAAAGAAAATAAACAAACAACAAATATTCAGCACAATATTCTAGGCATTGTTGTAATCAAAAGCAAAAATTCAAAATAAGCAAATAAATAACTTTAGCTTTGGGGGTACTCATGTGTTAATATTAATTGCTATTAAAATTTAATTCAGCTACAGCTATGAAATTAGTCAAAATCTACTTTCTTTCCATTTTACATCTCTATGAGATGTGTTTAAATCAGACAAAAAGAGATATGACTTTCACTGAAACAATAACAAAGAATTAACATATTTCTCACAGTCAGATGGAAACACACTTGCAGGTATATCAGGATAAAATGAAAGAGCCATCATCCTGAGAAAGGATTCTAATTTCTCAGATCTTTCTCTATGAAGCTTCTGAGCTGTCCATTATGTTGAACACAGTCAAGAAGGGGGTGTTTCTGTGTGGTGGGGCAATCTTACATAAGGTAGTCAATGGTTCCCAAGAGCAGATCCAACCAACATAGCTGCCTCTGGGGTACCTGGGTGGCTCAGTCAGTTAAGCGTCCAGCTCTTGGTTTTGGCTCAGGTCATGAGTTCACGATGCGTAAGATCGAGACCCGCATCGGGCTCTACACTGTCAGTGTAGAACCTGCTTGGGATACTCTCTCTCCCTCTCTCTCTAGCCCTCCTTTGCTTGTGTTCTCTCTCTCTCAAAAATAAATAAATAAACTTTAAAAAAAACACAGCTGCCTCTCTCAGCATGTTTTTCTTTGGATTCATCTTCCCTCTTTACAAGGCTGTCCTTGCAAAATATGTTTCTGTGGATGGTCTCCGGATCCTGCAGTACCTGAAGAGTCCCTGCAGGATTTTGAAGACAAACTAAATTGGAGATTGATGCAAGTCCTTACCACCAAACAGGTGTCACCTAACCCTCAGAGTCAGCTAAATGTTAGGGTGCTCCACAAATGTCCAATGAGTGCTACTTCTTACTAAATTACTGTCCACAAAAGTTGAAAAAAATATCAAAGGCTATAAAATTCAACTCAGAAGCATAAACTGACTCTGACCTCTACTGATATCTAATTGGACAGAAATTATTTCTTTAAGGGCCTAAATGAAGAATCACAAACTTAAACGTCCACAGAGACTAGGCAAGTAACATAAGAGAGCAAAGTGCAGGGCGCCTGTGGCTCAGTTGGTTAAGTGTCTGACTTCAGCTCGGGTCATGATTTTGCAGTTCGTGAGTTCAAGCCCCATGTCAGGCTCTGTGCTGACAGCTCAGAGCCTGGAGCCTGCTTCAGATTCTGCGTCTCCCTCTCTGTCTCTGTGCCTCCCCCACTCATGCACCCTCTCTCTCTCTCTCTCTCTCTCTCTCTCTTTCTCTCTCTCACACACACACTCTCTCTCTCAAAAATAAATAAACATTAAAAAAAAAAAAAGAGTGAAGTGGGCCGGCTGGGGTCTGTGGCAGCCTGAAGAAGCCATGTCTCCCTGCAGAGAGGGAGGTAACATAGCTGGGACCAGTTGGTTCTTACATTAACCTATGAGCACAATATTGCCAGGTCTGAAGTTTTGTGTTTTGTTTTTGTGTTTTGTGTTTGTTTGTTTGTTTCCAAGATGTCCTAATTTTTATTTTTTTAAGTTTCTTTATTTATTTCGAGAGAGAGAGAGAGAGGCAGACAGAGAGAGAGAGAGAAAATCCCAAGCAGGCTCCTCACTGTCAGCACAGAGCCTGATGCGGGGCTCGAACTCACGAACACATGAGATCATGACCTGAGACAAAATCAACTGTCAGAGGCTTAACCGACTGAGCCACCCAGGTACCCCCGTCTTAATTTTTAAATGTTAGGCGCGAACTGTGAGGGAAGGCCAAATAAAAAAAGGCTGCAAAAGCGTCAACACTTTTGTAAGAGCACCACCATATGTTGTCAGGGTGACTGAGAGGCAGGAGAGGGAAGGCCTGGGCTTTGGATTCAGACAGACCTGGGTCGAATACCAGCTTTCCCTTGACTGGCTGCATGATCATAGGACACCCTGGGAGAGCACCTCAGTCTCTGGGCAGAGAAAACAGATATGACACGCGCCTTGCAGAGCTCTGATGAGGAGTGAGTGAGGGCCTAGCACTACACCCTGCACATGGTTGGCCATCGGCTAACGTGTAATAGCAGTCGTCCTGAAGCTGAGGGTCTGCACACCACTAGCAGCATTTAAAAGGTGAAGGGCTGCTCAAGGCTGCCATGCATGGGGAAGGAGACAAATGAGTTTGATGTGATAAGAGAGAGTCATTTCGAGTTACAGTCTTCAGCACATCAGGCCCAAGGAAAGCCCTTTGCTGTATGCCTTTGAAGACTCCGCAGAAAAAACAAATTAAAAAATAAAACAAAAGCCCAGCAGTTGAAGCACTTTGTCACTGAGAAAGATTGTCATCTGCGTAATCCATCGTGATAAAGCCAGGAGGGCAAGAAACCACACTCCACAGCCTGAGAAATCCGGAGGTTCCAGCCACGCCCCACGTGGTCAGGGGGTGTGGACAACGTTCCAGAGGGAACCCTGTGACAGGAGAGACAGTAAGGGCCCAGGGCCCTGTCAGCGGAGACCCCGCGGCTAACAGAGCACCTGGGAGGCCTCAGGATGGGAACAGAAAGTTGTGTGTGTGAGACCGCCAGACCAGCAGAACAGCAGGTTCTATTACACGCAGGATTAGAAAGAAATGAGGGAACGAACAGTGGGGGAAAAAAAGCCCACAAATGGTGGCAGCTGCTGTTTGTTTCTAAGTTGTGCTCCCAGTAGTTTGTTTTCTCAGCGGTGTTTCTGCAACAAATTTTGAGAGAGGTTCTACATTTGCTCGAAATATCTCAATTGTGTTTTCAACATTCGTTTTTCTTGACTAAAAAAACAGAATTTGAATGAAAGAGAGAAGATCCAGAAGGGTGACTACCACCTGCCTTAGGGAGCCTACGAAGCAGTGGGGGAGGGGATGGCGGAAGGGGAGGGCAGGAGCAGAGCGGGGACAAGCTTCTAGGCCCAGGGGCCAACCCACCTCACAGACCCCTCCTCGGGGCTGAGGTTCAATGGGCTGATCTCAAGACCATCTGGGCAACTGACTTCTAGCTCGTTCCTCTTGAACAGTCCACTGATGGGCCTATGTCTCAGCCAGTCAGGACCAAGGAAGTGCAATGCCAAGATTTTTGTTCAGCTGCTGGGAGAGGGGTCTTCCAGCTGGGTGCATCCAACGGACTCAGAATTAAAGGTCAGAGTAACCACAGGGATGGATTGGTGACCACCTTGGGTAGACAAACAAACTAGAAACAATCATGAAATTGGGGTGGTTCTCCAGGAAATGGGACTCAGAATT
The DNA here is from genome assembly GCF_024362965.1 of Panthera pardus. Lineage (NCBI taxonomy): Eukaryota > Metazoa > Chordata > Mammalia > Carnivora > Felidae > Panthera > Panthera pardus. The sequence continues at coordinate 93,889,893 of NW_026526721.1, read as the reverse complement.
ACTGAGATTTACACAGAGGGATTTTATCAGGGTTTCCACGGAATCAACACCAGTTGGGAATGAAAGAATTCGGATTGGAATTAGCAGACAGAATGATGCAACAGAACCAAAACTTCATCTGATCCCACAGGAGCTCTGGAGCCGAGGCGACTCTTCAAAGTTATCCTACCCCGGGGCATGGGAGCCTTTGCACCCCACCTCCATTGACTAGTCATTGCATACAGGCTGTCCACTGTCCCCATCCCAGAGGTTATGATCTTGTGTGAAGTGACACTCTTCTGCTGAGGACAATCCCCAGGTGAGAACAATCACTAGCTGCCTTCACTCTCAGCAGGTGGACCCCAGCAGGTGGACAAGGAGTGCCTCAGGAGCAAAGAAGGCAACTGGGTGACACATCACAGCAACCACTACAAGCATCATGGCTAGAAACGAGTACCAACGTGGAACTGGAAGAGAAGTCGAGAAGCATCTATCTTCTACAGTATGCTGACAATAATAAGACAATGGCACAATTCGGGTCATGGTATTTACAAGGAGGAGGCTCTCTGAGACCCTGGAAAGCAGAGGGCAGACATATTGTCCAGGAGCACTTGAATTAAGCACTTATCCTAAGCTTCCCTCTCCCCTACCTCCACTCCAAATACCCAAGAGCTGATGTTTGTGAATACTCCCATACACAAATGCATCTAACTGCTAGTTAGGCTCTTGTGGAATAATGCTACAGCTTGAACTGGGTAAGCATTCATTCATGTGTCTTCTCCACTCTTGGAGAACTCTAAAATAATTTCTCCCAAGGGTCACCAATGACCTCAATCTCTTATCTATAATGGTCTCTTCTCAGTCCCGTCCTGGCTATTCCCTTTGAGGCATTTATACTGCCAAGCATCATCACTCTTGTTGAAATATGTCCCCTCCCTTGTCTTCTAGCATACCACTCAGTTTCTCACAGAGATTCTGTTTCTTCCACCCAGACCTTAAAGATAGGCTGACCCCAACGTTCCAACCTCATGCTGGTCACTGAGTACTAACGATTTCATCTCCCAGTATCCATTATATCCATCTACTCTGTTCTGTTCATACAACAGGCCTCATCTTCTCTTGCCAGGACTATTTACTTTCAATCAATTCTTTCCTCCTTCACACTGAACTTTCTAAAAAGACACAACACACCATGCTTTAGAATCCTACACAGTGTGGTTCAAATTGAAAGTCGAGGTCCTGTCATTCTCAGGCCCAGTTTTCATTCCCACTCTCACGTCCCATCATTTTGTACTACAACTAACCGCCTCAAACCACCCGCTATGTCCCTAGCACACCTTACAGGCCATGTCTCTTTGCCTTGGTTCATAATGTCTGTCTGCCAAGATTATTCCTTCTACCATTCAGGCAAGCCCAGCCTTAAAAACCCAGTATGCCACCTCCTCTGTGAAGCTTTTCTCAAATTAGTACCACCAACTCTCTGCACCCACAGCACGTTGTACATAGCTCTATCATAACCACTTTCACCTAGTGCCACTCCCTCTCCCATTTCTTTCCCTTGATAAATTACAAATGCCCTGAAAACAGGGACTATAACATATTTATTTTAGAATTTCCGAGCACTGAGCATGGTGTCCAACACAGAACTTCTAGACATAACTATTTGCTGAATAAGGTTGATGCCCCACTCCCAACTCTCCACCACACGCCTAGAGGAAGCTGCCAAAATTGGGATCAGAATGTCAAGCCAAAGGTCTAGCAAACTTACAACATTTCTTTTTACAATCTAGACAAGCTGTCCCAGTCACTACCCCTTCCATTTCCCTTACCCAGCTTCCAGTTGCACAAAACTGGCACATACTCTAGCTCCTATGGTATTCCCAGCTCTAAGGAAAATTCATAAAGCCCGTTGGTCTAAGCTGTGCTTCAGGTGCATTGAGAGGACAGGCTGTCAGGATGCCGCCAAGTGCAATGCAACAAGGCGATGTACCTAATAATCATGTTACAAAGACAGGAAAGCCAAGAGACAAGATTCAGCTTAATTCTCTCTCTCATGTTTGTTTAGCTGCTCATAAAGCCAGGATGGGCAGCATGGAAGAAGGTTACATACGCCAAGAAGAAAAGAGCAAATCATTGACATTTACCAAAGTCAGGAATCCCTGTTGGCTATACAAGCCTTTATTCAGATCTTAACCTTTGCTGGGAGACGGAGAAGAGAATTTAATTCTAAGGTAGAGTAGTTTACATTATTTCATAATGAAACATAACTACATATCAAAAGGCAAGCTGTTCCATAAAAGAAAATGTAACTTTTCAGTAAGTACTGATAAAGACAAATTTGGTTAGCCACTATAATAAAAATCACAATAATAGCGAACATTTTAGGAGTCTTTACGTGCCAGGCACTATTCAAAGCATTTTCTACGAATGGGTCATTTAATTATTACAACTATGTCAAATGGATGCTCTTGTTGTCTCCTGTTTTACAGATGAGGAAACTGCGGCACAGAGAGGTTAAGCAGTCGGTTAAGGTCACACCATTGATGAATGACTGATCTAGGATGGGTACCTGGCTGGCCAGACTCCAAACACTGGACTCTTGACCACTTTGGACCTTTTCAGCTTCATAAAATCAGCATTCCCAGCCCTTGACTTACTACTCACTAGCTCTCCAGCCTTGGGCAAGCTTCATCACTTCCCTGAGTCTCAGTTCCTTCATCTTTAAAATGGGGGATAATATTGCCTCCCTCACAGGGTTACCTTGACAGCTGTGAAAGTGTCTAGACTAGCTCAGGCCCTGACACCTATAGTATTTCAACAAACATTAACCTCCTTCCTTCCTTTTTTTTTCTCTTCAAAGAAAGAGTTCATTTAATATACACGGCCTATGCCACAGAAAAATTCCGTCTGTATTCTGTATATTTTCAACTAACAAAGCCAATAAAAGAAAATCTATTGTTTTTAACCAACACCAAGCACTTAGCAAACAGGGTCAGATATTTATGGGCAAACAGATGTCTCTTTAGAAATTACTGAGAAATTGGGAAGACACATTAAGTTTAGGGGGGCTCCTGGGATGCTGGAATAAATTCTCTCCTTCATCAGCTGATGAAATTCAGGCAATACTGGCAGGCTCAGGCCTGACTTCACCGCAGAACGGAGAGATTTAAGATTTAGGGGTTAAAATCCCAGCCATTGAATTATATTTTAATTCCTCCGGGCCCCCTGAATGACCCAGCATTTCTCAGAACACTAAACAACATCTCTACAGTAAATCCCAAAGATCGAAAAAGACAAACTTAAATATATAACCAGGACGATGACTTCCTTCGTTTCACAAGAGGTGATGTATATTCTCCCCAACCCTTCTCCCTTCTCTGAGATGAAATTAACAGAGGGATTGGGAGAGATGATGGCCAGTGGCCAGTGGCCAGATTCTAGACACCTTTTCTCCCAAACTCCTCTCAAAGACCACTGTTCTGTTGCAGATCTTTCACTTGGGGTCACCAGTGCTTTGACAGGGTAAAACAGACCCCAGTAGAGTCCGGATGGCTGATACGGCTCCCAGAATGACTGGCCACCCCCAGATTCCCTACTGACATCTGCCAAATGACTGTGCTTTACTCTAAACTTATGGGCCTTGAAAAGACCAAAATGTTATTTCTCTTGGAACCATATTTAGCAGCTGTTTTGTTCGGTTTCAGCCCTAACTGACAAGCATATGCTTACAAAAGCAAAACAGCACAAAGAAAACAGGAACAGTAGGAGAACTCTCCATATTTATCTTGAGCCTCCAGGCTTTTCAACACCATCGTTCTTCCCAAGTGAGCACAGTGATGGGAAACATCGTACTGAGGCCACATGCTGTACTCAAAAACAGGCAAGGTCCCTCAAAGCTCATTTTTTACTGGCTTTCCCTCCTTCTAATGCAGGGATCTGAAGACCCAAAGGTCTTACCTTCCACAATGGGGTTTACTCAATCCCTGAATGCTACCCACACTCTCCACACCCAACTACTATCCAATGTAGGAGTGGGGGTACACTGGCCCCCGCCTCCTGGTGCTTCCAATCTGATGAAGGAATAGACATGAGCACACATAACTACACATACATGGTCATTTAAATTTCAGTTAAATTAGAGTGACAAGCAACATGGAGGAAAAATGCAAGGCGCTCTAAGAGTATATACCTGGTAGACCTAGAATATAATCCAGACTTATCTTCATTAACATACTGCCCAAGCCAGCATTTCAAATAGAAGAGGTAATTCAAGTAAAAGAATATATTACAGAATATAAAAATAGGGGTGTTTTGGTGGCTCAGGTGGTGAAGCATCTGACTCTTGGTTTCAGCTCAGGTTATGATCTCACAGTTTGGTGAGTTCAAGCTCTGCATCTGGCTCTGCACTGGCAGCACAGAGCCTGCTTGGGATTCTCTCTCTCTCTCCCTTTCTCTGCCGCTCCCCCACTTGCACTGTCTCTGTCTCCCTCAAAATAAATAATAAGCTTTATATATATATATATATATATTATATATCATATATATATATAATATATATGATATATAATATGAACTCAAAATAAATAGATATAGAACAATGACTGCTGAATTTTCTCATTTGATCATTTGTGCAGAACAAATTAAACTATGCAGACCTATCAACTGATGCAAAAAAGCTAGGGTTCAATTTAGGATTCCACTCCTTGCTAGTGTTATTTGACCTCTTGTATTCTGGTTTTCCCACTGTAAAATGGGAGAATCCCACTTGGCCTGCCTTCCTGGCAAGGCTGTGTCCTGAATGTGAACGTGCTGAACACCTCCCCAGCCCCACTTGTCCAGTGTTGTCCTTTGGAAAGGGTGGTACTGACTGTGGGCTGACTCCAGGACACCATCTGCCCCACACAGCTGAGCCTAGCTAGGTGGTATTGCTCTTCTTTTTACCAGTACTAGCTCCAGGCAGGGTCAGGACATGGTCCTAGCTAAGCATCAAGCAACACCATCCTTGATGACGGTGGCTTCTAGCCCACAGGACAAGGAGTCCAGAACCTCCCCACCTTCTATTTGGTTTGCTACCTGTTTAGTTCCACCTGCTACTAAGCAACCATTGGTAGTGAAACAGCTTCCCATGCATCCTGCTCCCACTCACCTGCTTCACTAGAGACTCTATAGCTCCAGCCTGTCCTCATAAAGGCAGCCTTTAAAATTAGATCTGAAACCTGCTTCCTCAGAGCAATACCTGTGAGACCTGAAGCTGTAATGGTCATTATTACTGTCTCTGAAATAGACAATGGCCTAAATGCTTCATATATTTTTTCATCTTTAATCCTTACAACTCTATGAGGAGTACATATTACTAACCCCAATTTTCAGATGATGAAACTAAGGCTTCAAGGAATTAAGCAACTTACCCAAGGTTAAATATTATGTGGTAGAGACAGCAGCCAAGACCAGGCTGTAAAGTGAGGATAAATACACCTCTTCTGAGGACTGTTCTGAGCACCAGAAACAACGTATATAAAGAATTTCGCACAATGCACAGTGATAAATAAAAGCCACTGCTACTATTGCCATTGCTGCTGGTATTAGTAAACATTGTCCAAGGTGATAGCATTGGTTAGTAGTAGAGGTGGGAGTCAAATCCAATATTTTGAATGAAAGTCTGTCATTACTCACTTTTCTACAAATGGCCAATGTTGAAACTAACTTGTAGTTACAGGGATGGTGAAGACCTTGCAGTTTAACAATGGAGCCAGAGAAGGGCCAGTGACCTCCAACCAGGTAGTGCAATCAACCAAGCGACTTGGGACTAGAAGTAAAATATGCCAGTGGTTGCTCAGTGTCCCTGCCTTCCCACTCGAGCCTGCAGTTCCAGAGGGGGAAACCAAGCGGGCTCTCAGATTCTGTCCAAAGCTACAGTTTCGTTTCTTTTCTTTTCTTTTCTTTTTTCTTTTCTTTTCTTTTCTTTTCTTTTCTTTTCTTTTCTTTTCTTTTCTTTCTTTTCTTTTTTTTTTTTTCCGATTTTGCCACCAGCTAAGATGAATACTGGTTATTTTAAGTTAATCAATTGATAGTGACAGGCAGTATACCAAGCTAGTTAAGGCCACAGACCCTATAGCCAGAAATCCTGATTCTGATCCCAGCTTCACCATTTACTAGCTAAGTGACCTTGAGTATATTATTTAAATCTCTCTGTGCCTCAGGTTCCTCAATTGTAAAACAGTGATTATAGTATGTCCACTAAATGGAATTATTACAAAATAATTAACATACATAAAATATTTATAGCAATGTCTGGCGTGTTGTAAGTACTCAAAAGTGTTGGCTAATAATTCTTTATCTCAGAATACAAACTCCAAACTCAAAATATAAACACTACTCAGATCAGTGACTGGGACATTATAGACACTCAGAAAATATCTGCTGGCTGAAGAAAGAAAGTTCTACCACCAAGAGCCACAAGACAGTAAGATCTCTGACATTCAGAAGCAGGGATTTCTGAGATCTTGTCAATAAATCCCTCTCCCCATTTTACAGAAGAGCAAAGACCCAGATAGATAGTTCCTATATACTCATACAATGATAGGATTTTCCAACAAGAGAGTTTACGTGGAATGTCCAACGTATCACCTAGTTAGTGGCAGAGTTAGAACAAGGACCCCAAGTCCTTTAGACTTCTAGTCTTTTCTTCCAGTCAATAAAATCCTCTGAGGAAAGGAAAGAAATCACTCGCTTTCAAACAGTGTCTGGCAGGGAGGAGAGCAGGAGTGTGGGGAGGATAGGTAGGTGCTTGCATTCATTTGTAAATTCCAGGTATTTGGGTTGAGAAGTGAATCTAAATCATGCCTGGGGAATGATATAATGTTATATATCATACATTTGCCAATTTGGTATCACTGAGATAGTCAATTTGGTCATATGTACATAGGTACATATCAGCATAAGAGATCATTGAATTTTTCCAAATGTATTTTTCTCAGTTCACAGATTTTACATAGTCATACTCATATTTAGCTTAGTTCCAAATTATCTCCTTAGAGCAGAAAACGAATAATTCTACATAAGCTTATTGTTATTTTATGGCTTACATTAGAAAAAATGGGCATGTATAATTAGGAACATAAAATTAAAAAGAGAACAATCAAAGAAGAACTTAGAACATTAACTTGAATATTTATTCTGATTTTGGTAGACTGGCTACTTTAATCCCTTGTTTACTGTTGAGATTGACCAGCCAGCCCTTCTCACACTTCCTGACCCACACACAGATCCTGAGCTATGCCAACAAAGTAGCCTTTGCACATGTACAATGCACAAAGCCCAATGCTCTGTTCAGGGACTATTTCCAACTCACCCACTGTCAGGGAAAGGCATACTAACTCCATAAAGCGGACTGAGAAATTTCTCCAGGATACTAAGCCAAAAGGCAGATTTTAGACAGGGATGGGATCTCCACCTTCCAGAACTTTCCCCAACTCTCCCACAGTCTGTTCAAGCTCAAACATGATAAGTTGCTCTAAAGGCCAATTTGTACATAAAGGCCACTATCCTGGTCCCTTCCCTCCCATCATCAGGTTGTCCCAGAGATTATATAGCTATTTGGGAAAATGTATCATTCAGTATACAGAGATATGCAAACATGAGAACTCTCTAGGCCTGTCAGGACAGAGTAGCTTTCCAGTATTTGCAGCAACACGAGGTTGAAATGTTGGGAACCAGGCTAGCAAAGATTCGGGTATTTTGCCTTTTTAAAGACGCTTATATGAAGAAAAAGAATAGCATTTGCAGCAGATGGACTTTAAAGACAAGAAGTGATTACCTAAATCATCAAGTAAGAAATATTAGGAAACTACCCAATGTTCCATTTTGGGAAGAAGAGCCTGAACCCTTCCCCCAAAGGTACTCATTTCCCACCTGCTTACAACAGACCAATGACATTTATATTTGCTTGATAGCATCTTCAACACTTTTCCCAACACCAGCAGGCAACCATGTCATTGACAACAGACCTTCTCTAAGGGGTGAGGAGGTTAATACTGGTTAGTTGGATTCCCTATTACTCTCCTGCTTCGAGAGAGGAGTGGGATGGCCAACAGCCAGGTAGGAACAGACAAGAGCCCATGAACATGTACCTGGGACGGGGGCCTGCCAACTGGCGAATGATGGTATGAGCCGTTCCAGTCATCACTTGGTGTCATCACTAATGGTACAGATGGCTGGTTAGTTAATACCAACTCTTACACAGATTATTGTAACAGGGCTTCGTTAACATCTGAGCTATTTTTTTTTCTTCCAGGCTTTTGTCCCTGTGGCTAGGCTAGCAGAAAGAATATTCAAGTTTGTTTGTTTGTTTATGTTTGTTTTACAAGGCAGGTAATTTTTGAATGGGGGTTCTATACCATTTGTTCAAGGATCTAAAAAGTTTTTTGGCAAACTCAAGGAAAAAAAGCTAAATTTCTCCATCCCTCCGGGCTTCCAAAGATGTTAGATTTCCATTGTCAAGTAAGTCTGGGAACACTGAGTTTAAAAGATTAGCAATTTAGGTCATTCTTTACTGTGTGGCCTCTCCAGAGCCTTTAATGTGTTAATGTTCCCTATGAGTCTCCAAGAGACAAAGGCAAGGTTTTCCTTCTTCCTAAACCTGTCTGGCTATAGAACATTTTTTGAAGGAATTTTGTGTCTTTCTAAGCACTGGTGTTCTGGGTAGCACAGGGTGGAAAATGATAGGGTATAGAGCGATCTTTCCCTTCCCATTCCCACTTAACAGAAGCTTGCATCTTAACTTACAGTAGCAGGGACTGCTCAGTGCCGCCTAATGTCCATTCTCCCATTGTTCCTTGGTAGCAAAAAATCCCAATTTTATTTGGGAGACCAATGCATCCAAGTCAAAAACTGTATGCCCTAGCTCCATTAAGCCTAGGAGAGAATATGTGACTGGGTTCTGGCCAATGATATGTAAGCAGAACTACGGTGAAGGACTTTCAGATGGGCTGCTTAAATGGAGCTGACTTAGCTGAGAGAAAGGCTCTTTTGTCTTCCACCTTCTTCCTTCCAGTTGCCTGGAATGCAGATGTGATGGCCAGAACTCTGCAGCAATTTCTGACCCTAAAGTGAATTTAAGAATTGAAGCCTCATGCTAGGCTGTTATAGCAGAACAAAAAAATAATCCCAAGCCTCAGATGACCCTAGAACTGCATAGGTTTTCTGTTTGTTGCAACTGAATTCGAATTGATTTGCTTTGAATTTTACCATTCAGACATTTTTTATTTATCTATGTTTAATTAACAGTTCTTCTTTAAAAGTACTCTTGTCCATCTGCCTTTTGATCTTTTAATAGAGGTGATAGTCATTACAGTTGTTCCACAAATATTCAAGTTCTCCTGCTGTTATGTTAATACAATATCACTTCCCCAACCCCTCTTTAAGTTGGGTGTGTGACCACATGATTCTCTTTTGCCAATGCACTGTGAGTGAAACTGACATGCCACTTTCAGATGCAATATTTGATTGCTATATCAGATACGGTGATGACTTTGGAAGCATATGTGGACATGAAGTCTCCACTGGTCTATGTCTTTGTGTAGCTGCTGGACAGAGTCCTCTCCTGTTGGGCTCTGGACATGGTCAAGAAATAAACTTTAATTGTATCAAATCTCTAAGACTGTTTGTTATCACAGCATATCCTAGCCCATTCTGTCTGATAGAAAAGAAATGACCAAATGGTAGTGATAGTAATAATCTCACAGCAAAATGCTTTATGATTTCTGAGACAATATTTCTGAAAAGAGCCACTTTTTCCTGGGCACCTCCTAATGCCCAGACACTGTGCAGGCCATTTTGCAAAAATTATTTTACTTAATATCTGCATTGATCCTGTGAGGTAGATTGCTTACAAAAGAGAAAACTAAAGCTAGGAGAGTAACCTACACGAGATCGATGTTCAATGCCAAAATGCACATTCTCCCCACTGTCTCCAACCTGCAACATCTGAAGCCAACCCTGGGAAATAAAAATGCTTACAAAGCTGGCTGGTGACACAGGAATTCCAGGAACCCTTTGTTACCAGGAAGGGGGAGGAAACATTAAAACATGGAGTTTGCATTCACAGGGCTGACCACATCCTACAGACCTAAACCAGGGCATGCCGGGGCTTGTAGTCCCCCCCCCCCCCCCCGACCCTCCCACCGAGGACAGCAGAACTGCAAGCCCTCCAGCTGCTCATTTGAGTCCTTTGAACTCAAAACCTGCTTTTGAGCCACTGTCAAGGTAACCACGAGGCTGAAAATAACTAATTGGGCAACATTCTCTGACTGCTGGCATGGGCAGTTATAATCTCAGCATCTCCGTGGCAACCTGACTGGAATTCTGGTTATTCGCACAAAGGAAAACCGGTCTCCGTTCAGACCAGGGCTGCATTTTGTCTCTATTCCACTTTTCTCATTACAAGTTGCTACTGAAGGAACAATGCCTCTTTTATGAAGAATGTTTATCACTGGTCCGTGGAAAAACAGCATTTTCGTAATCAGGGAAAATTTGGAAAGGGAGAAAATGGTAATGGATCCTTCACTGCCACATGCAAAGAGATTTTATTAAGATAGGCTCTATACAAACAATAGTAGAGGTCACCGTGGGGTAGTGACCTAAAGTCACGAGATGTCAATGGCATAGAATGGGCAATGGAGCCCTAACAACTACATGGCAATAAGTTGACCAGTGCTCATTTCCTGGGCGCCTACAAGGGGCTATTGTAAACCCCTCTTCTGAATCCCAGTGGCTCCCCAGGGATTACTGGGTGGCTACTCTGCTCTACCATCCCATCCCATGCTGGTGAATAAGGAGGAAACGTTTGTTGGAGGAAATGCTGTAATCCATTTCTCAAGGACCCTGCACAGAAAGGAGACGGGAGAGAGTGTAGGAACCCTGCTTGAACCAGCCAAACAGGCTGAACACAGTATAAATGCTAAAGGAGTTCAGATGGGTGGGAAATCAATACAGACTGACACAGCCAGGGAAGGCTGAAAGGAAAAGTTGGGCATCAGGCCGGACTTTGAAATGCAAACAGGATTTGCATAAGTAGAGAGAGCTCAGCATGGGGACAAAAATTGCTTTTTTTTTTAAATGGAGTCATTTAAAAGGACACATGTTAATAGCCTGTAGCTCTTCTGTCAGAAAGGACAGAAGCTTCGAAACATGTCACTTGTGGGACAGCACCTTCATTCAGCAAGTTCTAGATTATTTCTAGAAACCATGGGTCCATAAGCATTTCATAGGGCAGACAGATTTCAAGTATTGAACACACATGACCATAAAAAAGTGGCAGACGCACATGGAATAAAGAATACATAACGCCATTAATTTGTTTAAACAAAATGCTATGTTTGTTCCAGGCAACAAAGGAACCGGTAAATGGCGTTTACTGGTAAATGGTGTTGCTGTAGTAATTTGCTTACATCCACCTTTCCCACTCAACTATGTTCCCTCCCGCCACAGAGCAAGGGCCAGGATCTCTTCAAATTAATATCCTTAGCAACGTGCACAGTATCCAGGCTACAGAGGGCACTTAATAAATACTGGTTAAGTAAATAAATAATTGTATCAAGACTGACAAGATAATATACATAAACTCTTTCCTTTTTCATTGGTGAAATAAAGACTAAGTAAGGAAGACCATATATCATGAAGATATGGATACACATTCCTCAGCAGTATACAGGTGGGCACCAGAGAACATGTGAGGCCACATTCAAATATGGCACATCTTCCCGGAAAGCCTATTTTCCACAAGGACTTCCGTGTTTGTTGTTTTAACATAGTGGTTAAACACGGATAAGCTGGTATCAGTATTTTTTTCCAGTAGAGGTACCATAGTCAGCCTACCAGTATCTCTTCAGGTTCGAATTTAGTCTCCTTCACCAATAGGAATGTTTTGGTAAAAACATCCAGAAGCATATTGTCCACCTGTACTGCTTATATCCTTGATTTTCAAATACAACAAATGCTCTTTATTTCACCTCCTTCATTCAAAATTTCCCGTTAGTTAGATGGACCTGGACAGTTGTTTAATTTCCAATTGTCCTCACAGAGTAGATTTTAAGAAAAGGAAACATTTAAAAAAGATAGCAAAAGAAATACTTATTTAAAAAAAAAAAAAGTCCATCAACTGATGAATGGATAAAGAAATTGTGGTTTATATACACAATGGAGTACTACGTGGCAATGAGAAAGAATGAAATCTGGCCCTTTGTAGCAACATGGATGGAACTGGAGAGTGTGATGCTAAGTGAAATAAGCCATACAGAGAAAGACAGATACCATATGGTTTCACTCTTATGTGGATCCTGAGTAACTTAACAGAAACCCATGGGAGAGGGGAAGGAAAAAAAAAAGAGGTTAGAGTGGAAGAGAGCCAAAGCATAAGAGACTCTTAAAAACTGAGAACAAACTGAGGGTTGATGGGGGGTGGGAGGGAGAGGAGGGTGGGTGATGGGTATTGAGGAGGGCACCTGTTGGGATGAGCACTGGGTGTTGCATGGAAACCAATTTGACAGTAAACTTCATATATTGAAAAAAAAACCAACACCATCTCAGTCATGTGCCATTTACCTCAAATTGCTGCTAATTATAGTCAGACATCTCTACCAAAGCTGGTACTCTAGGACCTGTGTTAGACAACATTGCCATTCTAGTATCTCTTAGTGACTCTGTCTAAACCGAAAAGGGAATAAGACTCTTTACAAATTATTATTAAGTCTTACTTCTCAACAACATAAAAATGTCCTCTCTTCCCCCCAGTCCTTTGGATTAGTGAAATTGTCCTGAGAGGCAAAAAGGATCATTCTATTTCTTGAGCAGAGAGATGGTCTAATGGCCATCTAATTAAACGAGCGGCACATTTTTGTTTTGTGCACTTTTCAGTATATATTTTGCAATTAAAAGGGTCAAAAAAATCATTGAATCATGAAGAAGGCAACTTCAGTGTAAAAGAATGAGGAAATAGATATAAGCAGCCACCCACCAATTAGTCAGTGCTCAGTCAGTGAGGCTTACTTAAAACCCACTAGGTAAAAGTCTTTTGTTACAGCACAGAAATTCTTGCCCTGACTATGGCATTCCCCTCAGTAGTTAACCACACCACACAGTACGACGCTAAGCGTATAATTCTTGTAGAGTATCTACTTCATTGACTACTGTTTGCCAGTGAATGTGCTGTAAAACAAATCTATGGCCGCATCCCCAAAACCTGACATCAGCTCTCACATTGTCCACACTTGTTCCAGAGATAGATCTTTCCAACAGCCCCCTCCTGTACCCTTCTCAGCCACTATATTCAAATGCATTTTTCAAGATGAGAAACCTGGGGAGTATGTGGCTGGAGGTATTGTTAGGCAGGTGGGATTTTGTGCAGCTGATTGTCAAGTCAAACAATGAATTACGAAGAATGACAACGACTGGAAAATCTGCATGTCATTAGAATAAGCTTTCTCTTTCGAGTAGAACCATTTGGCTAGGACCAAAGCGACTGGCAGACCTACAGCCTAACCAATAATCGTGAGGCCTGGGGAGTTCTAGCAAGCCCTGGCAAGGAGACACTAGTTCTCCCCTCTGCAAAGTCCCTTGGGTGAAGGCAGAGCTCTCCACGGGGAGAAACGCACAGTTAAAGTGGCTGAGTGGGGCAGAACTGGGGCTCCGGCAAAACCAAAGCCATGGCTCACCACCAGTAGTACTGGCAGAGAAGGTGGGGCAGGGTGGACCTCTCCAAAGTAGAGAAAAGATCCCTGCCAGTGAACTACTTGGCCATTTGATATGCTCATTTAACTTTAATCCTTTCCAGGAATAAGTTTTAAAAATGATTAAACAGCCTGCATGCATTCGGGTGATTTCCGTATACTATACAGCAGTCAACAGAGACACTGACCAGGGGCGGAGCTGGTGAGCTTCCCCTCAGCCTCCATCTCTTAGCACCACCCCATCCCTGCCAACGGCATGAGGTGAGGTCTTCCTCTCCTCCTCACAGAGGCACCTCTCGCCTTACGGGAGAAGGCCACCAGATCTCACCGTACCCTAACAACCACTGCTGAAGGGCCTGGCTTAGAACCTCATGTTCATAACACAAAACTTACTGCTGACACACATCATGAGCTAGAGATACTTTCCTCTGGAAAACGTTAGGGATCTAAGAAGTACCGTAAAGCACATTCGAGAATGTAATTTATATAGCTTTAAAATTAGGAGTAAAAAAGTAGAAATAGCACTGGCTCTGTAGAAATCATTTCCATTCCAATTCCAGGTCCTGCTTCTTATTAGCTGTGTGACTTTGAGCTAGCTGCTTACTTTGTTGAGGGTACTTCTTCCCCTACCACTTTTGTGCGCACACACACACACACACACACACACCATCCCCTGCTTTACTTCAACTACTTTCAGTCTGTGCACAAGCAACTTCTCATAAGCTGGTTTTCACCTTCAAATCATATGAGGCATCACATCCAAGCCCTTCCTCAAACCCACATCCTTCTCCCTAGCAGAGCTAAGCTGCTCCTCCATTTGTGTTCTCATAGTATTTATTCTAGAAAACTACCATAGCACCTGCACATATGGTAATTATGTGTTTAAGTGCCCGACTCCCCCTCCAGACTATACCTAAGGGACTTGAGGTAGTTCTGAGTCATATTGATATCTCTAGCCTCTAACAGTGTCACAGTCATAGAAGGTCCTCAATAAGTGTTAAATGAATAAATGAATGAATAAAGTGAATAAATAAATGAATAAAGTGTTCGTTTCTTGAGCATTTGCTATGTGACTAAGCACTTACATGTATTATCTGCAACCCTGGTAAGAGCGCTAAAAAAACATTCATTTTATAGATGAAAAACCAAAGGCCCAAACACAGCAAACTAGTGATTAAAGTCAAGGTTGGAGCAACCTACAATCTGCCTACAAAAAATCTAGCACAACAGCTAGCACTTATTAGGGCCTTGAAAAACGGCATCTTCTCTCCATTTGCACAAACAATAATAAGGGTGTGATTTGCACAATGTATCAGAAACTAGGTTCATTGGTGATGGTTAACATGGTTAACTTAGGAAATTTGAAAGAAAAGAGCTCAGTCACCAAATTCCTCATAGCACTCATGAACAGTGTTTTCATCGCACATTAATCACTCCCAAAATATTTTCTGAGCACCTGCTCCATGCCAGCTCTGTGCTGTGCACTGGGGATCTATGGATAAGAAGTCATGATCCCAGTCTTCCAGGAGCAGACACCAGGAAGTACCAGCATTTGTAAAGCGCCTGCTATGGGAACTTCTGAGTGCCTCAGAGCACATATTCTTAATGGACAGATGTTATATGCCCATTAAGTCTGCCATTAGAGGGGTCTATGAATCATTTAATGGAACACAGAGCAGCCTGCTCTGTGCAATGTATGTGGCCACAGAAGATTCTTTTAGGAAGATAATGTTCACGTTACAATTGAAGAGCAGCCCACATGTGGACTCCTGCCACCTGGGGTAATGAAGTCTTTAGGGAACTGATCAGAATTTCCAAAGAAATGCCAATATGGCTGCCACCTAGCAAAGCAGTGAGCAGCAAGACAACAAGGCCATTCACCATTGAGACTTTACCACACATGCCCTGCCAACCTCTCCCTGGAGGAACCCCTTGTGTCCACCAACCCATTATGTCCATCTTGAGGCCGGCAACCTGGTGTGCCTCTGCTCACAACACAGAGAGGCATCGTTAACACAGCATCCTATGTAAATTGCACCCAAAGCACAACAAAATGTGAAAGGAATATACCTTGAATGATGTGCAACAGAAGTGGTTCTGGCTACCAAAGGAACTAAGACTCCCAATACCTTCAGTGGCTATGCCATGATCAGCAAATCCAATTTTTAGGCAACCTGTGGGAAGTCTACTGTGCCTTTTCCAGCACTGACCAGCCACAGCAAAGCAAAGCCGAACGAGCAAAGGTGCATCTTTCTGCCCAAAAGCGCAAGCTCACAATCAGCCATATATAAGAAACCCTGACAAATTACCTCAGCATTTTAATTCAGGTATTAAAATGCTACCCAACTGAATACAGTCTTGTCAGATCTCCATTCAGTGTTAATAACTTTGAATAACTTGTTTCAGTATCTTTGAAAGCAGCACAAACATGGTTTAAAGTGGATAATAAATAATAATGGTGCAAGATTGCAGCCTCATCTTATGCCTTTTGTCACATAACCACATCTGATCTCTGTTCTAAACCTTTAGTTCTCCCCATCGTTGCTCATGGACAGTGATTATTGTTCACAAACCCCTCTGAAGAGCCCCTGTTTTGCAGAGTCTCCCACATAGCCACCCAATTAACATAACTAAATGCCTTAGTTAGGTACAGAAGCTGCCAACAAACTGCACTTGGCATTTACTTTCAAAGAACTGGATGCTGGGTGATGTTGGTGATCCCACCTCTTTCAGGTGAAAGTCTAAGACCACGAACCTAATTAGCTAACAGGATGCATGTTAACCTAACACATGCCCTTCATGAGATAAATGTGCTGTCCTGTAGCTATTAAAGAGGTTCAGAATATGCTACCCCAAAATATGTCACTTTGACGGATTCTTCTCAGCTGAAGACAAATGAAAAGAAACAGACACACAAACTCTCTGTCCTTTCCCTCCCTACCAGGAAGGGCAGAACAATTCTTACCAATCCTCAGAGACAACTCTAGACTCTTATAGTCCGGAAACACACCAGAGGAATCTACATAGCAAATCTTACAAATGGGCCCTTATCTTCCATTAGTTTCCCCTATATGTTCACCTTTCCACAGTTTGTGCTCTTGGAAGCTCAAGACCCTTTCTCTTTGTCTTGTCACTTCTCTACAAATTTATTGCTTTTCTGTTAAGGTGTTATTTTAAGTCCAAGTTCTAACCATTCCTTTGAGTTACTCATCACTGAGTTCTCTCATGTGTATGCAAAATGTACATGTTTAAAAAATTTTGTGTTTCTATTGTTAATCTTTCTTTTATCAGTCTAATCAGCAGGGCCCCAACCAATGAACCAAAGATGGGTAAAGAAAAAAGGTTTTTTTCCCTCCCCTACACTATATTCTATCAAAGAATTCTTTTTTTAATGTTTATTTAATTTTGAGAAAAGGAGAGTGCAAGCAGAGGAAGGGCAGAGAGAGAGAGAGAGACAGAGACAGAGACAGAGATAGAGAGAGAGACAGAGAAACCTAAGCAGGCTCTGTGGCAACAGCACAGAGCCCAACATGGGGCTCAAACCCACAAACGATGAGATCATGACCTGAGCTGAAATCAAGAGTCAAAGACTTAACCGACTGAGCAACCCAGGTGCCCCTCTATCAAATAATCCTTAACCTGTACCCATGAGGGTCTGTGAACCTCCTGAAACTAGATTCCATGTTTTAAGCATGTGCATTTTTTTCAGGGAAGGGAATCCAAACATATGGTTATCTGGAAGGAATCTAATATCCAGACTCTCAGTTGACCCTTCAATAATCCTTCAACATGAGCTCGAATGGCAGTACACTCACCTCCATTTCATAAGGGAAGAACAACCTCTGAGTTACTACTTACCTGACACTGGAGAAAAGTCAAGGAGCCCTCCCACTCCTAATCCACATTTTTATATGGAATGCATCCAGCATCTCTAAGACCCACCCCACACAGACCATTCTGGCTGGGATGACTTACCTCCCACCTAGACTCTCAGTCCTAAGGACAAAGTATTTTTCTTTGTTTTATATCATCTCTGCGTGCATTATGGGAAGGGGTATTTGTGTATAACAATAACCATAATCAGTCAACTGATGGAAAGAGCTTGGGTGGTCCAGTCAGTTAAGCATCCAACTCTTGGTTTCAGCTCAAGTCGTGGGAGTGAGCCCTTTGTTGGGCTCCATGCCGAGCATGCAGCCTGCTTAAGATTCTCTCTCACCCTCTGCCCCTCTCCCTTGCTCTCTCACTCTCTCTCTCTCTCTCTCAAATTAAAAAGAAAACAAAACAAACAAATATCTATTTCTATTTTTTAGCACAAGATACTTATAGGCCAAAATTTTTTAGTGACTGTATATAAGGCCATAACATGGGGGGGACAAGACTTTGAAAAAACTGTAACAGATAGCAGGATAAACCTGCCAAATGACTGAGAAAAGAACTTCAAGACCTAGAAGTTCCCTATACTCTATAATTGCTGAAGACTGACTAAAATTCTAACAAAGTAACAGCTCAAAACCTCCTTTCAAGTCCTCACAAAATCGACTAACTCAT
The DNA here is from genome assembly GCF_024362965.1 of Panthera pardus. Taxonomy (NCBI): domain Eukaryota; kingdom Metazoa; phylum Chordata; class Mammalia; order Carnivora; family Felidae; genus Panthera; species Panthera pardus. Next base: position 93,871,642 of record NW_026526721.1, on the reverse strand, counting down.
TTGAAAAAATGTTAAGCAACTACCAGGGTTTTACAGAGAACACAAAGATCAATCAGGTGTGGGCCCTGCCCTCAATGAGCTTAAGGAGTATGAGTAGAGGGAGAAAACCACTAAGCAAGAACACCTGCCCCCTTCACAGTTTCCCAGAATGCCTCTAGGTTTTTAATTCTAAAGCTGCAAAAACTGTACCCATCTCTCAATAGAACAGTATCTGGTCAGTGTGTACACAGAAAAAACATATATTTCATTCCAAAGCTCAAAACAACATTTTAAACAAAACACAATGTGAGAGAAAAGCTTCAAGTTACACTCAAAACAGCTGGCAGAACAGCAGAAGGATGTGTAGATCATTTTGCAAAGTGCCAAATTCAGCCAACAAAGACAGTGTAGCTGGGATACTGCTAGCTGCAGAATCCTTAGTGATCAGGAAACTAAGGTTTTAGCATTTTATATCCTAATGAAAGAGCTTACTCATTGGTATTTTAACTGTTTTAGCCACACTTTAAAAAATTGCTTTGCTGTTGACATGTAACATACTATCATTTTTCTTGGAAGGAAGGAAGGAAGGAAGGAAGGGAGGGAGGGAGGGAGGGAGGGAAACCAATCTGCCCCAGGTAGCTTCTTAAGCAGAATGTCTGGGTTTTAGGAAAAATTAATGCCTGTATCTGCGACACAAGTTAACAAATACTTAAGCACCCAAACAAGCACAAATGAAGCCTTGGCAGTTCAGAGAAGGGAGAAATTATTTCTAATAGGTAAGAAAAAAAGGAATATTTTGTTTAGGGACCTAAGTTTGTGCCCAGATGTTGAAAAGTGGCATTTACACAAATGTAAATGGTAGGAGTCCCACAGCACAAGGACTAAAAATTGGGCAGGGAAGGTCAGGACAGGGGCAGGGCAAAGGATACATGAAGAGACTGATGGACAGCTGGGTGTTTCAAGCAAGTTCTAGCATCCACAGTTCTCTAAATTGTCACAATAGCGAAACTGGTGGCTATGAGAAAGGGGAGGAGGCCTGGAGTCAACACAACCAGACAAAAGCTAATGACAGAAATCCCAAAAATCTTAGGGTCCCACCTGAGAGAAAGGCATAGTGACGTAATGAACATGCAGCAATTCAGCGTATGAAAACTGCACATCCTTGATCTGCCCAAAGACCATCAGTCTTGATTCTAACTTGTACGTATAAAAAAAAAAAAAATCAATTATCATACACAAGGACCTTTCAAATGCATTCTTTTGTCTATGAAGACAGTTGGTTGAGCGTCCAACTTTGGTTCAGGTCACAATCTCACTGTTTGTGAGTTGAAGCCCTGGGTCGGGCTCTGTGCTGACAGTTCAGAGCCTGGAGCCCGCTTCGGATTCTGTCTACCTCTCTCTCTGTCCTTCCCCTGCTTGCTCGCTCGCTCTCTCTCTCTCAAAAATAAATAAGCATTAATAAAAAATTTAAAAAAAGAAAGAAAGGAAACTTCCAACCATTTTACCAGGCACAAAAATAACCATCCTAGTCTGTTTCTATCTTATTTTGCAACAAAGACAATGGCTTTCTCCCTTCGACACAATGTGACATGCCCATATAAGTCACATTTCTAAGAACCACCCTAAGAGGGACACTTTTTTGGTGTGTCTAAGGGCAGACAGCCCTTTCAACCCTCTCTCCTAGTTCAGGGCACCCTGTTCATTACACAAGTACAAACACATGGAGAATGTGAAGAATATATCTAAGTTTGGCAGTCCTCGCTGCATTCTGCCTGTAGAAGTGCCCCCAAATGGTGTGAACTGAAGCAAAACAGCCGCAGCAGCAAAATGCAATCTCGAGGTCAGAGCAGACCCAGCTGCCCTTGTCTCTTAGACATTCCTGGCTGGAATCCCACTGAGCAAATGTGGGGGAAGAACAGACAAGGCAGGCCTGAGGATCAGGAAATACCCAGCTGCAGCAGGAGAGAGCAATCACCAGACACGTAAACTAAGCAGGCAAACAGCAATTTCCCTTCAGGAGTGCCCCCGAGGGCAGAACTGTAAATTATCCCGGGGTATTTCTTTTCAATCAAGCCCCGACTTTAGCACTGAGTTTTTTAAACCCCGCCTCTTGAGTTACAGCATGGTCCCACAGGGGGTCAGCATTAGGTCCACAAACACAGCCTCCACACTTTCACCTGAAATCTAAATAGAATAATGTCACCCCCATAGAGCAGCTTCCTGATTCAGCCACTTCTGAAATCTTTTTTCCCAAAAATTCTATGGAGAGGGATCGTTACACCCACAAAAGAACAAGTGTTCAAGGAAAACAATCAGTCGCTTCTTTCGTAATCTCAACTGAGTGAAGTGTTAACTAAGGGAAGCCGCACAACTTAGAAATCGAGTGTAATGTTCATTTCTCAGGTATTTATTCCCTTCAAAGTCTACACAGGAAACAGCAGAAAAGATTCATGCACTCATTCTTTGACAACTGCATTTCAGCAATTCTAAAATACACATTTTTTTCCATATTTTAACATTTCTGGAATTGAGATACAGCTGAAAATTAAGATACCAGTTTCCTTCTTTTGGTACATAAAATAGCATGTTACAATTGATTATGTGTGCCACACAGGGACTGCTTCATACTTCTCAACTGAGAAAAACCATCTTTCCCCTTGACTTTGTCCTTTCCTCCCCAGTGCATCCTTGGATAGTGCTACCAGAGAAATCTCTACAGCAAATCTGATCATGTCACCCTTCCCCCTGTTTTGAATGAGCTAATGAATTCCCTTTACCTGTGGGTAAGGAGGGAGTGAGAGGCGTTCATGACATGTCCCAGGACTACTTTCTCAGCATCATCTCCTTGTGCCTTCTGCCAAATGATGAGCACTTCTCTTAATATACCACATTTCTCTCAACTCCATGTTAATTTTTGGGATTCATCTCAAGTATTGACTACTGGAAATCTCTTTCTCTGACATCGTAACTCCCCCACCAAGGTTGAAACAGATGTCCCACCTATATTTTATAGTATTATCACTCTAATTTGGGCCTCTTTACCTCTATCCTCCAAAAGACCATGACTTCTGCAAAGGTAGACTACATCCTGCACGTTTCTAATGCAAAGCCCTTGGGACACTGGGACACAGCCCAGCATGGAGTTGGAGATCAGAGCATAATTAATGAACAGATGGGTGAACAAAGCTCATGACATTTCTCTTCTTTGGTTCATGAGATGACTCACAAATTCACAAAGTTCATGACTTTTAGAGGTCATCAGCGATCGGATAGGGTTTCATTGTCTTCTTGGTTACTCTAAAGCTCAGGTCCCCCTTGTCTGAAAAATGACACTCCTATACTGATGGTCTCTAAGTGCCCTTCTATCTACAATTCTGTTATTTATATTCCAGTGAAAGCTACCTGCTATGCTGCTCAGCTAGCATTGATCCAACACTGTTTTTGAAAATGGATTCTCAGATTGGCAAAACAGCCTAGCTCTCAAGATTCTCAAGGTTGTGTGTTGAGGGGAGAGCATGTCCAAACTCCAGAGGAAATATGTCATTTGAAAATGCATATCCAGTGTAATTTTATACCTGGAAAACAAATACTCTGCTCATTACAAACTGAAGAATATACGGCTTGATAAAGTGATCTTAGCAGATAATGAAAGATAAAGAGCGTGATTCTCAATTGAAGAGACGATAGGATCTTTTTATAAAGTTTATCAAAGGGGGCATGGGTTTTAGAACTTCACAAAATACTGGTAAAGCAAATGCTAACATGACATGGTCAGGAAGAGTATAGACTGTGATATGAAATTCTGGGTTGAAATTCTAAATCTATCCCTTACTAACTCGCTCTGTGATTCTGAACATGTAATTGCCCCAAGCCTTAGTTTTGTCATCAGTAAAATCGGAATTATCATACACATATCACAGTGTCATTATAGGAATTAAATTTTAAAAGATTGCACATAAATCACCTCCAACAGTGCTTGGCATTTAACAGGCCCCTAATGAATGATCACAATTATTACAACTCTTACTAATATCCCTTCTCCAAACACAGAGACCATGTTATATGCTCCTTTATATTGCATAGAGCACTCGGGATGTACACAGGCACTCAAGAGATACTGGAAAATTGGTGATAGTAATGATGATAATGAGACAAAGCAATAAGTATCCATGGAATGACATTTGATTTTTAAAAATTAGATACTGAAAAGAGATTGTTTCCATGATTCATTAGCTTTTTTTTTTTTTTTGGATCACAGATTTCTTTTTATTCATGAAATACATCATAGATACCAAGAGTGCTTATGATATATGTGTGCAGTTTATATAAAAATTATAATAAATTAAACACAGTGAATATCCATGTACTCACCACCCAGCTTAGGAAACAGAACATTACCACCATCTCTGAAATCATCTGGATGCCCCATGCCCCTCCCTGGTAAACCCTCCCTCCCACTTCCCAGGGCAACTGCTACCTTTAACATTATGTTTCTCACATTTACCATTTCTTGTTTTTTTAAAAACAACTTGATTAAGATATAATTCGCAAACCATAAAGCACCATTTAACATATACAATTCACTGGTTTGTCGTATATTCAGATATGTGCAACCATCACTGTGGTAAATTTTAGACTATTTTCACCACTGCAAAAAGAAACCCTATACCTTTTGGCTACCACCCCCTATCCCCTCATCTCCCCACCCTCAGTTCTAAGCAACCACTAATCTACTTTCTGCCCCTGCACGTTCTCCTGTTGTGGACATTCCATATGAATGAAATCATCCAATATGTGACCTTTCGTGACAGGCTTCTTTTACTTAGCATAATGTTTTCAAGGTCCAGCCATGTCGTGGCATGTATCAGTATTTCATTCCTTTTTGTGGCAGAATAATATTCTATTACATGGAGATACCAATTTTGTTTATCCACTCACCAACTCATGGACATCTGGGTTTCCACCTTTTGGCTATTATGGATAATGCTGCTCGCACTCATGTACAACTTTTGAATAGATGTATGTTTTCACTTCTCTTGGGCATATAATACCTAAGAATGGAACTTCCCAGTCATATGGTAACTCTGTTTAAACTTTTGAAGAACTGGGTTCAAGAGCTTTTATGCTGATTCTCAGAAGACAAAAAGATAAAATTTTATTAATGACTTACGATGCTAGACCAACCAATTCCACCACAGGTAGACCCTCAGTGCCAGGGCAACTCCTCATCTACCTTATAAATAGTTACATATCAATTATTCATAGATGGGCAGATACCATCTTATAAGAATTGAAATTTTCTAGCTGTTAAAGACAGCCAGTAGCAAGAAGAAAAGAAGACTTAATAGAATCAAGGTGTCCCCATTTCCTGACCATTGTTGATTGACTAATTTGACTTTCAGAAGGCCATTTTTAAAACATTTTTCTTTAGACTCAATCCATTATTTTTGTGGATTGTAATTCCAATGATGATATCATTAAAGGTAGAATATATAAATAGACCAATACGGAAGACTTAAAGAAATATCAATCCATTAGGCATAGGCTGTTTTTTCAGACTTACTTTCCAGCAAGTATGTTTATAAAAATTAAGATAAACCTGCTTCCCACCAAGAGTCTGAATTGCCAGGAATATGTCGATAGCACAAGATGACCAGAAAGTGGGCAAGGGGTGGCAAGAAAGAGATTAAGGAAAGGAAACTTCATCTGAGAACCTCTGAAATGTGACATCTGGTAAGTCTATTCACACCCCCACGAATCACTGCAGGTCTGACGTGTCAGTCTCTAAAGCCTTCGATACAAGAGTGCTAAGGGCATCTGTCTGTGATTTTCCTACTGAATGCCTGCCTTGTTTTCCACGGTCTGCCGAACTCCGCTGTTATTAGTCATGGCTGGATTGATGGACAGAGAGAGGTGACAGACCAAAAAGTATATTACTTACCTTTCTGTTAGTATGCGGAGGGGGTTAAGAAGTTGGACAACACAGAAATGTCTCTGAATTTTAATATGGTATTTCTGAGTGTCTCTGACTCATGTTATACCATTGCTCAGAAAAATGTGGGGTGGGCTTCAGGAAACAAGGTTCCTAAATACCCCATGGTAACTGGCAGGAAAATATGCTCACTGTTCAGCTACTCATGTGAACCCTATGTCCCCCTAATCTTGAAGTCCCATTAGTTAAGAACAAAGAGAAAATAAAATAAAATTCCTCCTGGTGTCAACTACACTTGAGTTTAAAAGAATTAAAAAAAAATTAACTACTCCTTGCAAACAAATGGACTTGCAAAATGATAATATATTTAAAAACTGTATTTACATTTGAAACAGAAATATCACTGTAATACATTTATATTTCATAGAAAATACATACGCAAAGGCTTGTATACTTTCTTAAAATCCAAATACATTCAGACAATCCATACACATGAGACATCAGTATGTAACTTCTCAATGAAACTATTCCTGTAACACAACATAAACACTTTTTTTTTTCTTTTCTGCTTAGTTCTATGGTCAAGATCTACAACATTTACAAGACACAAAAATAGTAAAGCAAAGCGTGTCCTAATACCTCTTTAGGCATCCTAACATTTTTTTTTCTTAACCTTGCTGCTGCAGAATTCTTAGATCTTAGAGATGAAGTGATATGTGTAGAGCTGGAAGTGCTGGAAGGAGAAAATACAGTGGCAATACGTGGAGGCTGAATTGATGTTGGCCCAAACACAATTTTCTCATTTACTGATTCTTTTCACACCAGTCACAGTAAATAGCACAGAACTTTTGGAGACACCAAAATAACTGATGCTTTACTATTAGCACTTTTCAAATCAGTCCTCCTTAGACTGTCACCTTGTGCCAGCTCAAAACACACTTCACGACTGCAAGTTTCCACTGTGTAATTCCAACATTGCTGTATTTTCCCCAAAGAGGTGTGAAACAGGTCAGTGTGCAGAGCTAATAGCATCAAATTGTTATCTAGGGGGAAAGAATGCATACTGTGGAATTGTTAAGATTGCAAAATTGTAAGCCAGCTGCATGTGTCTCTGTATGCAACTCGAGGACCTATATCTTCTCCTTGCACAGTAGTCTGTAATAGAAGCACTGTCCCTAAATAGCTGATGACGGAATCCAGATTCCCCGTTGCAGGGCCCACACAGACCTTCACAACCTGCACCCAGCCCAACTTTCCACCTTCTTGGCCATTATCCTTCTGCCATGTGCCCAAACCAGTGTTACCTTTTTCATATGGCACAATGAGGTAAAGGATGAACCTGCCCAGGGCCTAGGGATTCAGGCCCTAGGACTGACAGAGTCACTGTCTATGCAGATGTGTTACCTTGTGTGGCACTGAGGTTAGGAAGTTCTGCCCAGACACCACTTATGGGAAGGTTTCCATGATTTCCTGGACTTGTCAAGTCACCATCACAACTCCAAGATTCTGCACATGTCATTCCCTCCTCACAGAACACCCTCACTTCTCTGCAAAAATAAATAGTTCTGGGTCGCCTGGGTGGCTCAGTGGATTAAGTGTACAACTCGACTTTTGACTTCGGCTCAGGTCGTGATTCGCGGTTCGTGGGGTCGAGCCCTGCATGGGGCTTTGCGCTGACAGTGCAGAGCTTGCTGGGGATTCTCTCTCCCTCTCTCTCTCTGTCCCTTCCCACTTCTCCCCTCCACAAGCACGCACTCTCTCTCAAGATAAATACATAAACATAAATAAATAGATAGTTCTTGTTCTTCAAGATTCCACTCAGACATCATCTGTGCAGCCCTTAGCCTGAAGAATTGGAGACTCTTTTCTGTGCCCTTAGGGCAATTCTCACCCACATAAACCTTCTCCCTATCTGCCTCCTACACCGCAAGTCAACCCATTGAGGGCTTATTTTCATCTGTATCCCCGGAAGTAAGCAGAGTGCCTGACAAATAGTAGGTGCTCCGCTGCTGTTCTCTGAAATAATTTAGAACTCATCCAAAACATGCAGAGAAGAGAGAATTCAAAACCAGTCTCTAGCCAATAGGGATTTATTCTGAAGCGTATGTGTTCAATTTCACTTGTGGCAGTGCTTGCCATTTATGGATTCCTAAAGAAATTCTTTAAAGCCTCCTTCTGAAAGCCAGCATGCAATCTAGAAGATCTCAAGCAGATGTGAACAGCAGTAGGCAAATTCCCTCGGCCCCTGAGCCTCCCTCCCTCTTGGAGGCTGGTTTAGCTGGAGGCCAATCAATCACAAGAGTGCTGGTCTCACTCTGAAATCCAGCAACATTCAGCATCTAGAAATATGTCCTAAAGAAATAATCAGCAATGCATGAGCAATTATGTTCAAGATTATTAAATGTAGCATTATTTATAAGAGCACAAATTGGAAATGGCCTAAATGTTCAACAACAGGGGACTGGTTAAATAAATTATGAACATCTCAATGTTAGAATACTAGGCAGCCATTAAAAAAATCATGTTGATAAGAATTTTTCATGACAGAATAAAGATCACTGCCAGAAAGTACAGAATAAACAATACTACATACAGTTTTATCCAATTTAATTAATAGAAACCTGTATATGAATGTCTGCATTAAGAAGACTGAGAGGAAATGTACTAACATGTTTAGTGGTGTCTATATCTGAATGATGGAGTAACAGGTGATAATAAACTTTGCTGTGTTCTCCATTCTTCTTCAGTATTTTCCATGTTTCCTATACCAAGCATGCTTTACTTTTGCATGAAGTGGGGGAGTTGAGGTAAGATAGAATGAAGAAAAAAAAAGAAAGCAGAAGGAAGTGAAGAATGCTGATTGATGGGTTGTCCTGCTCTGGGGAGCACATAATTGTCCAGTCAGGTTCTGGAAATAGGTCCGTTGTCAGTGCCACAGGATACGTAAATAGTAAAGCTCTCCCAGGAATATGTACACAAGGATGGCCAAGTTCTGACTTAGCTTCCGGTAAGCTTACCAGACTCAAAAGTGGATCCAAGTATTGACAGGTTTTCTTGAATTGGTGGAAACCATACTCTGGACCCACAGCTCACTTTCCATCTTCGGACTAAACCAAAGACTTAAAATTATAAGTTTGCTTTTAGTTTCATATTTAGAGATATATAGAGGTTTTAAGAAATCACACCAAATTCTTCCCTTGAAGTTCTCATTTTCCTCAGAGAAAATGCTAGATTCAGATCACTGCCAGGAAGACATTTCTTCTCCATCTATACTCTCCTACTACTCTGTTTTCTAAAAACAAGTAAAATTCTATTTTATTCCCAGTGTTGCTGAAAAAAATTTGTAGAAACACCCAGGATGTGGAAGAGATTGATGAACAGAAGGAGTGGATGGTGTCAAAGAAGGCAACGGAAGAGTCTCCTGAGCATCATATGCCTCGAAGAAGCTGAGATGAGACAGAGCCTAAAAGCACCCTTTGGATTTGGCTTCTAGTGAGCACTGATGATCTTTACCAGAGCGATTTGGGCAGAACCAAAGTCTGCATCACATAGGGCAAAAACTATGAACTATTCTTTATGAGGCTTGTCTAAGAATGGCAGGAGAAACATAGGCCAGTGATCACAAGATCAAGAGAAGAATCCAAATCTGTGTTTGAAGCTACAGTGAGGAAGCAAAGAAAGGAAGACCAAGGAATATTCAAGACAAAAGGGAATAATGGTGGAGCAGGTCTAGCCCTAAAAGAAAAAAAAAAGGGGGGCTAAGAACCAGAGCCTAGTGAGAGATCACTCTTGAGCAAAAGAGGCACTTTGTTTTCCAGGGCTCAACCCAGTGATTCTTACCCAGGGAGCCCATCAGAATCTCCTGAGAAGATTTTACAACCCCCACACAGCTGGACCCCACCTGCTGTACTATCCTCTTAAACGACGGGGAGCAAGCTGATAATTTTCTAAAGTTCTGATGTGATTCTGATGCACACTGATGGGGAAAGAGGAGAGGGTGAGTTCTGAGGGAAACATGTCCATAGGTGTAAGGGCAGGAAATTGAAGGAAGAAAGAGTTCAAAGTTCTGTCAACACAAGACGTAGGTCAGGTAGAGAAAGAAGGCAGGAGGTGAGCGGAGCAGTGAAGTCTTAGCATGGCCCCCGGGTATGGCTCAGAGCAAGGCATCTGGGAGCAGGAAGCAGGAACAGCCATCTTACAGAATGTCCAGGGGCACTAATAAACACCATGGAAGTGTTTTCCCCAGGAGGGCTCAGCAATGCAAAGGCCCAATGAGAAGGAGATGGTCAGATGAATCTAAATGTGGGGCTCCATGGGGAATTGACATAAAAGAGCAAAGAAGCAATTTCATATCAACTTCATAGGGCTGTTGGAAGAATTACATAATGCATTTAAATGTAGCCCAGTGTCTCACACAAAACAAGAGTTCAATAAATGCTAGCTGTTATTGTCATTGCTGCTACTGCTGTTGTTATTTACTCCTGGAACCAGGCATAGGGATCCCTGTTTCTTAGGGACCTGTAAAATGTAAGTCAGCAGTTACTTGTCAATTAACAGGAAAATTCACAAACTATGTGGGGTGTTAAACCCTTCAAACAAGAGATGTTAATGACCATGTATTTGTGTAGGTTTCCATTTATACTTACTTTTGAATAGTTAGTGGTTCAGCATTCTTGTGATAATGACTAAAGATAACTGGTACCATTTCTACCATGAATATGGCAGCACAAAAGATTTTAAAAATTGAATGGTAAATAATGCTGTTTTTAGAAAGTCCACGTGAGGCTGGGCCTGTGTATTCCGTTATTGCTGCCCCCACCTCATTTTAAAAGCATTTGTGGAGGTTGTCAAAGACACATACAGAACTAAATTAAGAAAAGAAAGTGAGGCAATCAGTGTAAAGAAAACTAAAGGGTAGGGGAATATACACTTGTTGCCCAATGGAAGTGAAAGGACATGCTAACCAGTCCTTTTTCTTGATGCCAGTGGTGGGCATAAAATTTGGCTGTGAATCACCTAGCAGTGAATGCAAAGAGAAGAACAGGACCCACACCATAACTCACAGTTTCCAGTAGTAAGGGAAAATGCCGGTAATGTTGTTACTGAAATATAAACATTTCTTCCTTTATATATTGACAGCAATACAGTGAACAATGCCTATAATACTCTCTTTACAAGTCAGGCAAGATCTGACTCAGAGAGGCAAAGGATGGCAGTGAAGGGAAGCCCAGGATTGGCCAAGGGCACAGGCTGTCCACCCGGAGTGATCAGAGGCTCCAGGAGAAATGACTCCAAGCGGAATACCTGCTGCAGCTAAATATATGGTGAGAGGGAAGTTCATACACAGGGCAAGAGTGTAGGGATACACTGGCGACGATGAGTACATGAGATACCAATCAGACACACAAGAGCTTTGCATTACAAAAGGGAGGGCATTACTATCTATACCCATTCCTGACATAAAGAAACAAGAGAAGCCTGGTAAGAAATTCATGAAAATGGCTACTTACAGGAGGCAGAGGGACATGAATAGATTAGGACAAGCACAAGAGTGAGGCTTTTTTAAATGTTTATTTTTGGGAGAGAGAGACAAAGCAAGAGCAGGGGAAGGGTAGAGAGAGAGGGAGACACAGAATCCAAAGCAGGCTCCAGGCTTTGAGCTGTCAGCACAGAGCCCTACACGGGGCTTGAACCCATGAACCATGAGATCATGACCTGAGCCAAAGTCAGACACTTAACCGACTGAGCTACCCAGGAGCCCCTGGAATGAGACTTTTGAAGGTACACCTTTTATGTTGCTTTAACTTTTGAGCCATGTCCACGTATTACCTATTCAAAAAATAAATAAAAAGAAAACAAACACTAAAGACCAAAAAAATAAAAAAGAATGTTGCATCCTATGAAATTGATGGCCAGTGAGAGGTGTTACTTGTTCTGGTTTTTCACAGCAACAACTCTTGACCTACACCTGGCTTTCTATATCACACACATCTACAGAGAATCAATGACAAAAGGTCACAGGACCTGGCTACAGCCTTGAAAATGAAATCGATGTAGAAAAGAAGTGGGAAGAAGCATTTCCAATTTATCAAAACATGAAATATAGCCACTTGTTTTCTATACAAGTAATAGTGGCTATGTACCCATAGTATAACCTATGTGCGTGTATAGAAATCTAGTAACAAGTTGTTTTTCATGGGGGCACTATTAGAATTGTGCGCAGAGTAATTCTTTAAAAAAAAATTTATTTATTTATTTTGAGAAAGAGAGAGAGTGTGTGAGCAGGGGAGGAACAGAGAGAGAGAAAGAGAGAGAACCCCAAGCAGGGTCTGCACTGGCAGCACCGAGCCTGATGCGGGGCTCAAACTCACGAGCTGGGGGATTATGACCTGAGCTGGAACGAAGAGTTGGAGGCTTAACTGACTGAGCCACCCAGGCGCCCCCTGAGTACAGTAATTCTTTGTTAAGCTAGGCTGCTCTGCTCATTGCAAAGGGTTTAGCATCCCTCGTCCCTGCCCACCGAATGCCATTCTGACTCCTCATTTATTGTGACAACCAAAAATGCCTGCCCCAGCACCCTACATTTCCAGAAACCTCTACCCCTGACTGAGAACCACCGGAAGCAATAAGTAAAAAGAATTGAAACTAAAACTTGCCAACTTTTTTCCCATCACTGCAACTAATTTTCATCAGTTAATTAATTTAATGAATTTTCATAACACATTCGTTAAGAAATCATCAGCAATCTGATCTTACAAATGTTTGGCTGTTACTAAAAATAGTTGTGCCTTGAGTTAAAAAAAAAAAACTGATCTAAAGAAAATTTGAGGAATCTAGAATCCCTGCCAGCTTTCAGTCAAACCGACTTCACAGAACGCAGTTTATTTTTTTTAAGTTCATATATATTCTCTCATTGATTATGCTAATTAAATCTCTTAAGAGTCCTGTGAGTTTGGCAAGGAAAAGAGTATTTCCCCCATTTTCACAGGCAGGGAGTCAAAGGCTTAGAGTAGTTAAGCAATTTTTCCAAGCTCATAATTGACAGAACTTGGGGTAGAAACCAGAACTTTTGGTTGCCAGGCTCTGGCAGTTTTTTCTTCTCACTCTAGATAGTATTTCCTCTCTGCCAAGCCAGGAACACACTGACTCAATTCAAACCTTTAACTCAGTAATTATAAATTTGAAATGTAGCATCTTCTTTTGAAATAGTTAAGGCAGAAAGAATGGTCCTCAGAATGGTCTGACTTGAAACTCAATAAAGCTGACTTTATAAGTTCGCAAAGGTGATAGAGGTAGGTGCAGCCATTATTCCGTTTTACAGGTGAGGAAACGGAGGTAGAGAAAGGAGGAAGCACTGTGTGTCAAAGGTCACACATTAATAAGGGTGGGATTTGAATGCCGGCAGTCTAGCTCTGAAGAGAAAACTTCTAATCAATTAAACTTAAAAATAAATCACAAGAAAAATTGGTAGATGGGATGCTTTAGATAAGCAATGAGACATTCTCTTTTGGCTTTGTAAATAACATTTAAATCAGTATCCCTCATTAAATGTTGGTTGATTTGTAAAAGCAATTTCACAGAATAGAAACAATCATGTAGGGGCACCTGCCAGGCTCAGTTGGTTGAGCATGTGACTCTTGATCTTGAGGTTGTGTGGGTTCGAGCCCCATGTTGACATTAGTTAAAAATAAGAAAATCTTAAAAAGAAAAGAAAAGAAAAGAAAAGAAAAGAAAAGAAAAGAAAAGAAAAAGAAAAGAAAAGAAAAAGAAAAGAAAAGAAAAAAGAAAAGAAATAAAAGAAACAATCATGCAGCTAGTCAAATTACCCAGTATTTTAACTACTCAAGCAGCAGGCAGATAGTAAGTTACTGATTTTCTACTCCAATAATACTTCTGTGATAACGAAATAACTCAGAAATAAATAAGACTCTTGGACATCTTATTTGGACGACATGAAGGATTTATAATTTTTCTACCCTTCCTTTACCAATGTATACCTTGAAAAGACTAAGTACGCAAATGCACAAAGAATTCCCTAACACCAATAGGGCAAAAAAATGCAACAAAATAGAAGCAGACAGCAGTCTGACTTAATTCAAACAATTTCAAAATAGAGGTGAAGCAGCTGACTCTATTCTACTCCCTGTAGCAGGTTATAATGGTCACGATGGATAACCAATGCAGAAGATGTTTTCTCCTCCACAATTTCGACAGAGAATCTCAAAACTCTATTTGTTAGCCAAGTTTACTCTCTAGAAATAAGAGTATGATGTCCTACTAGGAAATACTACTTAAATTAAAAATTCACAGTTGTCAAACACTTTAACAGAGAGGGTCGTGTTCATGCCTGAAAATCCAAATCAGGTGGAAGGCAAGTGAGAAATTAAGGAAAAGCCTGAGCTGTAGCCAAAGAAATCATTGTCTGACTCCTCAGAAGAACCAGAGCTCTACAGAGGTAAGAAAGAAAGGGCTGGAGAAAAGGCAGTTAGTAAAACTCTTGTGTGGCCTAAACTTCATCATAATTTATGTTTCATGCCACAGTATAGGCGGACGGGTATATGTGGGCCTATAAAACCAGGATTACAACGCACAACCGAGTTAATAATTACGTTGTCAATAACCCATGACCAAAGAAGAGCTAGAAGAAAAAGCACAGCGTCTACTTGCTACTGGTTCGGTGATGGTCCCTGCTGCTACTAGACATTCATTAATCGCAGAGCCTTATGGTTACTCCACTACACCATCTTCCTAGATGACAGAAATCTGATGCCAGTGTGCATTCCAGGAGTTGCCTGGCAGGGCTCTGGAGCCAGACCAACACAGCATCAGGGACTGAGAAGAACCCAGAGTTCTGCGGTGTGCAGCAGACACTCCACATACTGAGAGCAAACATGGTCCAAAGGCTCTCTAGAAAAGATCCCCCAAGTTAACCAGCCAGAGCAAGAGACCATGTCCCCATTTTACAGATGGCAAACAGAGGCACACGGAAGTGTGATATTCTTCAGTTCACTGGGTCAATACTGAATACCTGAAATAGCAAGCTTAGTAATTGGCTGTAGGGATCATAATAGATCCCATAAGACTAAACCTAGAAGAAAGGAGGAAGAAGGCAGAAGTGGAGGAGGCCCTTCCAGCTGAGCTTAGTTTAGGGGGCGGAAGTGGGTAGAGATAGAAGAACACAGGAAGAGGCCCTTCCAGTAGTGGGCAGGAGAAGAAAGGTCAGGAGGAGTTAGAAGGGGATGGGGACTGGAAGGGGATCTCCACTGGTATGTAGTGTGTAAAAGAGGGGAAGGAAAAGCAGAAATGGCTGTTGAGCCAAAGAAAGTGGGAGAAACAAGTAAAAGAGAACGAGGGCGGCTCTTACAGCAGTCAGTGTGGAAGGGGAGGGAGGTGGGCACAGGGGATGATGAGGATCTTGGCAGGAGTGTCATAAAAAGAAAGCAAGCATCTCTCTAGACGACCTTCAGTACTGCTAAGATTCCAGTAACTTTCCAGAGTTATCTGTTGCAAATTTAGAAACTCTTTTGCTTGTAAAATGAAAACCGCCTTGTTGCTGTGGTCCATTTTCTCTCATTTAAAATGGAGTGGGGCTGGGGGGACAGTTGGCCACCATTATTGAAATAGCAATTTTCATTGGCTTTGTGGCACCTTAAACAGTCTGGGAGGCAAATATTCGCCCTCCCCTGTTCCACACTGGCAGGGAGAGCCAGGTACGCAATGAAGCAGCCACCTACCCTCTGCAAATCGGCACTGGGTAAATACTCTACTGGAATAACAGAGCCTATACCTCCGTTTTCCAGGGGAACAGGAACATCCAAGAGTTTAATGTTTTTAACTTTCATCTAGCGAGTGTTTTGAAGCTCTGGCTACGGGCTGGACTTCCCTAAGTATGCATGAGGAAACACGGGGATGTCCCACTATGGAACACACATGAGAATCTAAGAGCTGTGAGCTGTGCCTATCTATCACATTAGGCTCATCCGAGCATCTGCTGTAGCATCATCAATAGTCCAGAAAGGAAGGAGTCCAGGTGCCTCATGGCTGCTTCCTGTCTCCAATCCCTTCAGTAATTACGGTTCTGAGTCAGCTTTCATAACCCGCAGTGAATGACACACCTACTCTGAAGCACACATCCTGATATAACCAAGCCCATAAAAGGCTAAAGATAAAAGAGAAAATCATAACAGTATGATGGGAATCATAACAAGATATAATTTCCATAAAAATCATCTCGGTGGCAGCTTCTTCTAAAAAAAGGGGTAAACATAATATCTCTCACATTACATTTATGTTCTGTACCTGGTATAAATTCTATTTCTTCATTAAATAGAAAGGAGGGAAAAGTCTACATAGAGAACTAAAATATTACATGAGGGTTTTTTTTCCCCATTCAATTTGGAAAGTTTTTGCAAAAGTGGATCATTTATTTATGAAAGCCCTAACTTTCTGATCGTATTTAATGAAGAAAGCTTTAGCTCTGATGAAGGGAAAAGACCACAGTGGCTCATTTAGCCACCAAGGGAAGCTTTGACAAAGGTGGGGACCAAGACTCGTCAAGGAAGGCCCCTACAGCATGGAGGCTTGGGTAATGGCCATCAGATTCATTCTGCCACTAAGGACCTTTACTTGGTATCAGAAGGTGGACATGCTGGGGGTGCCTGGGTGGCTCAGTCAGTTCAGCGTCCAACTTCAGCTCAGGTCATGATCTCACGGTTCATGAGTTCAAGCCCCTTGTCAGGCTCTGTGCTGATAGCTCAGAGCCTGGACCCTGCTTCAGATCCTGTGTCTCCTTCTCTCTCTGCCTCTCCCCCACCCATGCTGTCTCTCCCTCTCTCAAAAATAAACATTAAAAAAAGAAAAAGAAGAAGATGGACATTCTGTACTCTTGGAGGCAGAAGATATCAGAAAGCAGGCAGATATGGATCAAATCCAGGCTATGGCACTCATCAGCTGCCTCAGTTGTGTTACTTAATTTCTCCGAGCCTCAGTTCCTTTGATAGTCAGATGAGAATGAGAACAGTACCTACCTCAGTGGGTTGTCATAATGAGATGAAATGTTAAAGGTTCTGGCTCGGACAACACATACCAGCCCTCTTTCACTTCCCCTTACCTCTCCTATGGCTGAACCCCAGACCAGCAGAACAGGACACTAAACATCTCTAAATTTCATTTTCTTCAGCTATGAACTGATGAAGGCTGATATATGGGAAAGCATTACATGTATGTACCAACATTAGGAAATATTGTTATAGTGCCAATCAGCACCCCTTCCTCAAAATTATATTTCATGGAATAAGAGTAAGAAGCATCTCTCAGACAGTTTCTACCCCATCTGTTTACCGCTAAATGTTGATATACTTTTATATTAGTGTCCCCTGAGGGGGATTAAACTGTGCTTTATAGTTATTTTCATTTTCATTTTGTGCATTTAATTAATGCTTTTATCTCTGTGCTCACACTCTGGGGTAAAATTTGAGAAAACCAGAATCTGAAAGGGTAAAGACAAATATTAGCAGTAAGCAACTTGATTCTTACTTATCCTTGCACCCGCAACCCAAAACGCATTGAAAATTTAGCAAACACGTAGTGGGATTAAAGCAACAACAACAACAACAACAACAACAACAACAACAAGACAAGCATCAAGAAAAAAAGGAACATGCGTTCCCCTGGGTGAAATTTGCCCTAGAATCCTCAGTACCTAAGTGCCCAGCACTTTCTCCATCTGGAGAAACAAAACAACTTCAATCTACCATCACCCATTATTGAGAAGAAAAAGTTAAAAACTAAATCTGAAAGGCACTAACATTCTTCTCCTGATATGTATCTCCACTGAGTGAACAGAAGGGCCACATGTAGCCTCCAGATGTACATGGCCTTCAACTCCAAGCTGTTTAAAATACACAAACCATAGCCCCCTTTCCCCCATTGTTGAGAAGATGAGGAGCTCGATGGACAGGTGAAGGCTGAGATTGAACCCCATCCTACCATCTCCTCCACACCACATGTGCCTGGTGGCTTTCAGAGAAACACCAGTGCACCTAGTCACTCTGTCTTCTCATTCAGGATGCCAAATGCTAACTAACCATAATCAGGAGTTTTGATTATGGAGTTTTCTCTTTCTCTCTCCATTCTTAGTACGAACACCATGTTTTCTCTAACTTCTAATCATTTTTCCTCTGTCCTTTCTGCCAATTTCTAGGTTCTTCCCACCCATCCCAGTGTTTCTTCTGGCCAGTGCTTTGCACTAGCTTTGCATGGATATCATGCCAGAAGAACGGAAATTTATATTCACAATTTTGTAACAAACAGGTAAGGCAAAGTTAAATAAAGAGAAATCAGAAGCCAGATGAGAGCAGCAATTTATACAGGGTTCTTTGGTCCACTGGGAATCTTAAAAGAACCCCAACATCAGTTTAAAGAGGTTCTCAGCATCTGACTGTAGAAATACACAATTTTGGACAAAGTATCTTCTCTCCTCTGAGAGTGAAGAATAAACATCTCCTGACTCTGGTTCTCTAATGCTAGATAACCAATGACTTCAAAATTTAGTGGCTCAAAATAACAGCTTTTTGTTATTTGTCATGATTCTAGGGGCTCTTGCTTCCCATCTGAAGCTCAAATCACCTGAAGGCTTTTCCTCACATGCTGGCATCTTGCTGAGATCACTGGTTGGCATCCCTCTCTCCAGACAACCTCTCCAAACAAGTATCTTAGACTTCTTCCCCACAGGCCAGTCTCAGAATAGTCGGACTTCTTACATGGCAGCTGGCTGCTCCCAGAGCAAGTATTCTGATACGCAGGAAGTCAAGGCTGAAGTCTCTTAAAACCTTTGCCCAAAAAACTGGAAGTCACTTCTGCCATACTTTATACAACAAAGCTGTCATCAGACCCATTCAGATTGAAAGGGAAAGGGGGGCAGACCCCACCCGTCAAGAGAAGAACCGAGTTTGAAGACCGCATTAACAAACCACACTCAGATAGCCTTGCATGATCTCCATCACAAACGTGGGGCTGATGGCAGACTGAGCCCTAGCGGATCATCTACACATGTAGATGCCTACTCCCACAGGACAACATAATCTTAATGCTGGGAGATAAAAGGAGGCATTGGTCAACTGTGCTAGTTGGCTATTCACAGTGCTTTCATTTCACTGCCAGTCACCAAGGTTGGGGAAGTGACTGGAAAGAAAGAATAAGAGCTTTCTTTGATCACTAACAAGTCATCAAATTTCCATATGCATTGCCTGTGTTTTAATGTCTCCCGGTTAAAAAAAAAATACCATTTGTATTTTCATGGAGGTACAATAGGTTTAACTTCAAATTTTGATCATTTTAAGACTTCACTGCTCCTCTTCTTGTACTGGTCCTCCAAGTGCAGATGAATGGATAATTAGTCAGCGTTATTGGACAAATAGATTTGCAGGACATTAGCAATGTAAACTCATGCTTGAATTCCTGCTGTGAATATTCATTTAGATAAGCAGCAAAACTTCAGGTTATTTTAAATTAGACCCAGACATCAATCCTACGACTACTGGAGACTGTATCTGTATATAAAACTGCTCATTAAAGCCAGGCAAGAAAGAAGTAACTCCTGGAAAGGCCAACTGAGCAATTACACCAAAGCTTATCCTCACCAGTGACTCGTTAATGAATATCTCTGGTGTTCCAGCCCTGGAAGAACCCACAAAGGACAAGGCAAGGAGTTTTCAGTTTTAGATGACTACTAAACCCAGAGGGAACTGGTTCTCTTTGAATCCTTTGTCTTCCCCCTTCCTGATAACTGCAGGCAAGTAGGTGGCTTTTTTTGCCCTGCTTGTCTGGTTTCATAACAGCCTATTTCAAATTTGCTGAGTGACTTCTTCAGAAATCTCCTATCATCAGTGACTTGAGTTCTTCCTTGCCCCACATGGTCAAAATAAGATAGGACAGCTCTAATAGCTCTTCAGCGGAGGGGAGGGCAGTTCTTCCCTGGTGCGGACAAGGCAAGGGGGACAGTGAGGCAACATCAAGAGCTTCTTGCTTCACCGGCATCAAGTGTCCAGAGTACAGCACAGACAGCAGCTTATGGTGACCAGGATGGGCATGGAGAAAAGGGTGCACAGTGTCAACATGGAAACTGGGTTAAGAAAGTCCCGGGGGAAAAAATAGATAGCTAATTAGAGTTTTCCAATCAACACACACAAACCGGAATGGATTTTCAAAGATGTTCCTCTTTTTTTGTGTGCCAGAATTTAAGACTTTTTCTGAGCACCAGGAAGTTACAGCCGACAGAAGGGGATTTGGTGATAGAAAATAATAATAAAAGAAAGTGATCATAAAAGAGCTATTCGTTGAGCCCTTACAATATGCCAGGTGGATACTATGACTAATCGCATTTTACACATGAGGAAAATGGGGCACAAATACATTTAATAACCAGACGAAGAGCACTTAGCAAGCCGGAGGGCAGAGCTGCCCAACAATGGAGTTCATACTCTTCACTACCACTAGTATAAAGATGAAACAGAAGTTTTCTGACTGGACAAGGCTGGTATCTAATCCCAACTCCATCATTACTGTGCTTGACCGTGACTTTAGTTGTTAGCCTCTAGGAGCCTCAGTTTCCTCACTTAATTCTTCCAGGTGCTATGAATTCCCAGAACATAGTTGGTTTTCAATAAACTATAGGTATTTTTATCATGCAGGCCAGAGGGAAAATGGTCAAGTTAACAACATAAACCACAATAATGAGAAGGAAACCCAGAAGCATCAGGAACATGAACACTCCATGCTGAGCTGAGCAGGAAAACCGTACCTTAGAGAGGACTCTTTCTAGGGCCTTGATCCCCTCTTCACACGTGAACTAGACCCAATCTTGAGAGAGTCTGTATAGTCTGTGTTCACAACTCAAAGAATTAACATAGGTTTTCCTTTCCCTTTTACCTGGAGATATAAAAATACATAATATCTGACATACAAAACTATATTTTTACTCATATCCAATCTTTTCTAACTCCAACAGGTCTCTACATCTGATTCTAAATTAAGTCCTCTCCAGGCACAGTTCTGATTAAATCCCACTGGCTTCAGAGCCATTGAATCATCTTCAATGCCAAGTGAATGAAATCCAGTCTCTGTGGTCTTGCCTCCTCTACCTCACAGCAGAGATTTAGGCTTCCATCCTAATGCTATCTTCCCTCATGCCTCATCTAGAACTCCTCTTCTAGGAAGGACAAGGCCCATCAGCCCACTTCTCCCTGGACATATTTACCTTGGCTCATACCCTTCTATTGTCTTTGTACTGGCTGGTTCCCCTGAGCACCTGCTCATTCTCTCCTGCTCAAATCCCTATGATCTGTTAAGACCCCACAAAAGGGCCTTCTCTTCCAATAAAACTCCTGATACAGTCTGAATGTTTGAGCCTCCCCTAAAATTCATATGTTGACATTCGAACCCCCAAGGTGATGGTATTAGGAAGTAGGCCTTTAGGAAGTGATTAGGTCATGGGAGTGAGCCTCATTAATGGCATTAGTGCCCTTATTTTTAAAAAGGGCCCAGAGAGCTTCCTTGTCTCTTTCACTGTGAGAAGATGCTCTTAAGTCTGTGACGCAGCAAAGGGCCCTTACCCCAACCATGCTGGTGCCCCGGTCACACAGTGATAAATATCTGTTGTTTATAAGCTGTCCAGCATGTAATATTTTGGTGTAGAGCCCAAACAGACTAAGACACACATCCCATAAGCAGTTCAGGCCCCAGTAATCCATTCTCTTCTTCCTCTAGATTCCTACCATGTATATAGCCTTCTTCTCTCCAATGCATGTATACACGGTTCAGTATTGCTATGTAACTTCTCCCAGGGAAATCCTTCTCTCTCCAATGATGCCCATATGCAACTTGAGACAACATATATGATTAAGAGTATAGGGTTGTAGTCGGGCAAATCTAAAGTCAAAGCACAGCTCTGCAATTTTCTAGCTATATGACCTTGAGCAAGCTATTTAACCTCTCTAAATAGTATTTTCCTCTCCTATAAAATAGGATAATAATATCAGTCATCTCCTATGATCTGGGGGTGGGTTCATACCGGGCACATATGAGTGCTGAATAACGTCAGCTATAATTATTATCAATACCCATTTCTCATACTTTTTTCTATCCCCGATAGCACTATCTAATCTATGTATCTATCCAACCACCTATCCATTCATCCATCTTTCCATCTATCTGTGTAAGACACTCAATGAATCTTTGCCTACTACCTAATTTGGATGCACCAATCCTTCTCAAATTTCCATTTCTCCAAGAAGCTCAAAGCTGTTTCTAGTTTATTAATCTGGCATTGAAACTCAAGAAGAGTCTCCAGATAGGATCTCACAGAGAGCCTGCGGATTTCCAGGAGGCTGAAAGGGGAGTGAAAAGTGATCATTTCCTTAGTTCAGATATGCTGGTTTGAAGAACAGCTGAATAATTCATTAGGTCTTTTAAGGTACATTGATCAGATTCTGCTCTTTGAGAAGCATTTTACCTTGAAGTAAACTATTTGTCATTCTCCTTTCAAATGAGAGGTAGATAATAGACTGCCTCTCTTTAACAAAACTATAATAAAGGTCTAAATGATAATAATCCCTTAGACTTGCAGAGTGCATCACAGTTTATAAAGCACATTCATATCTATCATCCCATTCCATCCTTCCAACAGCCCCATCAGACAACCAGAGGGCTTATCTCAGTGTGATAAATGGGAATGCTCAGGAATGTTCAAGAGCTTTCCCACATGCCAATTTGTTGGTTCAAATATTCCAACTCCTAATTCAGTGCTCCTTTTACAGCACCATAGGATTTAAAACTATTTGCGCATCTTTACAAAGAGATACGCAGCTGGAAAGAATGGACCCCACTGCTAATTTGTATTCTGGCTAAAGTACTTGTGTTATCACCTTGGAGATATGAATGCAAAGCAAAACTGTCAAATGGCATGTAAGGCAGTTCAATACTTACATGAGGCTAAGTGGGAGACCTTGGTTGAAAGTCTATTTTAATGCAGCCATTTCCAGGGTCATTCATACTTGTTTTCCTAGAGTGAAACAGTATACAGCTCCAGCCTCCAGGAATTTCCTGTTTCCATACTCAGTGTGGACCACATTTTGGTACTCTTCCTACACCTACTGTTCTACCAGGACCCCTCACCCACTGCCCTCCAGCTGCCCAACCAGCTACCTGGCTCCCCCTGAGACGTAGAGCATGTTCTAACTGAACACCTATTTGGGGGCTATTTCCATCTGCAACCTGCTCCCTTCTCTCATTCACACCTCTGAGCAACTACCTCAGAGAGACCTTCAGCCCATCTTATCACATACCATCCACACGCACACACCCTGTAACCACTTCCCTACTGTTTCATCATGGTACTTATCACAATTTGACACTTCACAATTCTTTTATGTCTCTGTTTATGAGTGGTCTCCCCTCTAGAATGTAAGTTCCATAAAGACAGGCTTTTGTTTGGTTCACCACTATCCCACCAGTACTTAGAACAGTGCCTGACAATAAGAAGCTCCCAATAAATACTTGTTGAATAAGGGAATGCAGCCTACAAATTTCCCTGTTTAGAACCTCTACTTCTTCCAATGTGAAAAGATTCTTACACATGAAACTAAAAGAACAGAAATGAATCTCACAACTAGGACAAACGCAGAGGCAATCAGTGCCATGGAAGGGATGCAAAACATGTGGGCAGAATCCCTGAGACCAGAACAACCATGACTGCAACTAGGTTACATCACTAGAGCTAATGCCATTCACTCGATAAGAACAGATTAATGACCAATACTCCTCTCCTACCCCAACCAACTGACTGTCTCATTGCCTAAGGCAATTCCATCAAATGCCTCCAGCTGTTTCTTTTGAAAAAAGATTCAAGTTATTTCCTGGACTTCACATGTATGACAATAAATTGGCATTTACTACCTGGGAGTAGCACAACCTGCCACTACCCATTTCAATCTGATACAGTAACAACTACTCAACATTGGTCATGAAGCATTCTTCCTAAAAATATTTAACCTGTATGTAATAATGAGAAAATCATCACATGTCCAGAAGGTGGGATATTAACCAGGGTAACTGGCCAGGACTCCAAAAAAATCAGTGTCAGGAAGAAAAAAAAGGGACTGAAAGACTCTCCTAGATTAAATACATAATACATACATAAAAACGAATGAATGAATGAATGAATGAATGAGTAAATAAATAAATAACTAGGTTGGATCCTGGGATGGGGAAAACAACTAAAATTAGGAAACTGGGAAAATTTAATATGGAATGCATAGTTTACAGAAGCTCCATCAGCATTATTGAAAACCAAGATCCAGTTTATCATCAGTCACCCCTACAAGTAATCATTATGCATTTTCCACATACATCACATCCTCTAGTTACATACATCTGGTCACAATAAAATCTGCATCCTGAGTTCAATAGGGCTTAGCCTCCGCGGAGCATCTTTAATGCTAACTGGAAGAGACAGGGTTTATACATGCTTATTTAGAAGATGATTATGAAAACTGTATTCCCTAAGCCTGCCTTTTGGATTTTTATTATTCCTTCTATTTCTCCACCTCCCTCCCTCTCTCTTTGCATTGGCAGGAGTGGGGGATATGTCAATTAACATTTAGTAAGTTCTGGCATTGAATACGTTAAATACTACAGTAAATACTACTTCAGCCACTAAATTGTAAATTCCTTGAGAGTAGAAATGATACCTGGTTAATCTTTGCATTCCTTGTGGCAAACAAAATGTCTCACATAGAGTACATAGTTCATAAGTGTTGAATTCTGGGTGAGGAGATGGGCTAAATGGGTGATGGACATTAAGGAAGGCACTTGTTGGAATGAGCACTGGGTGTTGTATGTAGGTGGTGAATCACTAAATTCTACTCCTGAAACCACTATTAAACTATATGTTAACTAAGTTGGATTTAAATAAAATTTTTTAAAAAGATTAACAACAATAACTAAGAATGACAATAAAAATTAAATAAATGAAAATTACTGTACTTCAATTTAGAACATGTAATGACTATTGCTCAAATTTTTAAATGACCCCGAATCTCTGTACTTTGAAATGTACTGAGGAACTAATACATTTTTCAGATTTTGCTACTTTCATTCAGTTGCCAAGTCTCTTAAACATTTCATGAAATGTTTAACAATAAAACTACTCTTCACGTCTCAAGAAATATTTTTGAAGAATTTGGAAAATCAAGACATTCTTTCCATGTATAAAAAATTCAACAAGTGATTCAATAAGTCAATATCATACCTTATTTCAAAATGAAAAGGCATGAAGAGCATTTACTAATATCTTCTGAATACTCTTACCTACATCTGCTAAAAAAAAAAAAAAGGCTTGTTTCACCAAATAATCCTTGCAGCATGATTTATCCACCTTTCTGCATCCATATCAACCACATCTTCACTCACCTTCTCCAATGAGAAATTTTATAGTTGCTTATTTCTTTAGTATTTATTGAATTGATTCTGGCAATGTGAAAAGTGTTATAATATTTAAAAATCATTTAACTTTCTCCTTTACAGCTCCCTCCTTGCTTTTTTAAGTTCCATTTCCATTTGGGAATCTTGACATTTGTAAATGTCCTGGATCATCAGGCTCTGAGACATTCAAATTCTACTTTACTGAAATCAGACTGCGTGGGGCGCCTGGGTGGCTCAGTGAGTTAAGCATCTGACTTTGACTCAGGTCATGATCTCAGGGTTCATGAGTTCAAGCCTTGCATCAGGCTCCATGCTCACAGCATGGAACCTGCTTGGATTCTCTCTCTCTGCCCCTCCCCAACTTGCGCTTTCTCTCTCACTCTCTCAAAATAAATGAATAAACTTAAAAAAAAATCTGTGTGCTGAATTTCAACAATTATGTTTCCTCTACACTTGCTGACATTCTTTCATGACAATGCCCAAGACCACTACCTCCACTGGGGCCTCATGCACCCCCTTCCTATAATCAAAATGGTTTGCAAGGCAAGCTTTTTCTAAGACCACATAGCATATCCTAAAGAATTACCACGACCTAGTTCTAGAACATTACTCCAGATAGATTTCAGCCAATGGCAAAATATACAAAACATCTTTACTTCAGCAGCTGAGCCTCGTTTCTAAGAACCACTCCCTCTCTGAGAGGCTAACCAGAGGAAATCACCCCGTCGGAGAAAAAGAGACCATGGGCTTGGTCCCCGTCCAGCCACCACCCAGCTGCACAATCCTGAGATGTGTGTCTCTGAGCTTCAGTTTCCTCATCTTTATAATAAAGCAATTATACTAGGTCATCTCTCACTTGCCTTCCAATTCTAAGATTCTGTAATTCCACTGAGTGTTCCTATTTGGGACAGAGGAGAAACATGATTATCAAATCTTATATATGTACACACACACACACACACACACACACACACACACACATACACACACACACACACACACACAGAGCTTTGGGTAGCTCTTCATTATCTTGCTACTTCCATGTATTTTGGGTGCTCTGGCAACTTCCAAAAGGACCTATAAGAACTTAGAAATTAAAACACAGCCCAAATCTATGACATAGCAATTGTACTCTTAGGTCTATATCCAAGAGAAATAAAAACATACGTCCACACAAAACTCGTACACAAATATTCACAGCAGCATTATTCACACTAGTGAAAAAATGAAAATAACAAAAATGTCTATCAGTTAATGAATGGATAAATAAAATGTGGTGTATCCATACAATGGTATATTATTCAGAAAGGAATGGAATACTAATACTTGCTACAACATGGATGAATCTTTTTTTTAATTTTTTTTTATCGTTTACTCATTTTTGAGAGACAGAGTGTGAGCAGGGGAGGGAGGGGCAGAGAGAGAGTGAGAGAAAGCATCTGAAGCAGGCTCTAGGCTCTGAGCCATCAGCACAGAGCCTGATGCTGGGCTCGAACCCACGACCAGGAGATCATGACCTGAGCTTAAGTTGGGCACTTAACCGCCTGAGCCACCAAGGCACCCCCAACATGGATGAATCTTGCAACCATCCCACTAAGTGAAAGAAGCCAGTCCCAAAAGACCACAAGTTGTATAAATCTATTTATATGAAATGTCCATTATAGGCAAATCTATTAACACAGAAAGTAAATTAATGGTTGCCTCAGGCTGGAGTGGAGAGAGAGTTGGAGGGAAATGGGAAGCAACTGCTAATAAGTAAAAGGTGTCTTTTGGGGGTGATGAAATTTTCTAAACTTGATTGTGATGATGGCTGCACAGCTCTGTGAATATACTAACATCCACTGAATTGCACACCTCAAAAGGATGACTTGTATGGTATTTGAATTATAGCTGAACAAAACTGGTTTTAAAATATTAACAAATAAACATGCCCCAGGTTTCTGCCTAAGGATAAAAGAATTAAAAAAAAAAAAAAAAACTTTTGAAGGAAGCCCTGGGTTCAAATCCCAATGCTCCTCCTCAATAGCTGTGTGACCTTGAGCCTGTCTCTGACCCCACAGGCAGAAATGACCCATCATGGTAAATTCATCCGTGTGGAAGATGTCCTCTAGGGACACAGCCTACCAGCCTATCATCTAGAAAACACACACTTCTTTCCACTGCCCTTGTTTGGTACTGCACATAAAGTAATGTTATGGTTCAACTTCAATGTGTATTCTTCTAAGGCCATATTATTATCAGCCTTTTGGGTGTCCATGATTGTGCCCCACAAATACACACACATTTATACATATGCATTCAAATTCACACACTGTTTCTAATTAGGCCATTTACTTCTGCGAGTTAGTAATTTAGACTGTAAACACAAAGGTAATATTTCTATGGCTTTAAAAAACTAGCTAAGTGATGTCCACCTTAACTCAATAATTTGTTGTTTCTTAAACTCTCTACTTTCTCAAAATACCTTCTTTTTATTACTTTTTTTAAGAACTACTATCAGAAAATGAGAAAATAGGGACCCCTGTGTGGCCCAGTCAGTTGAGCATCTGACTCTTGATTTCTGCTCAGATTATGATCACAGGGTTGTAGAATTGAGCTCCACGATTCTCCTTCCCTCTCTCTCTCTCTCTCTCTATCTCTCTCTCTGTCTCTCTCCCTTTGCCCCTCTCCCCTGCTCTCTCACTCTCTCTCTAAAATAAATTTTTAAAAAGATAGAAAATGAGAAAATAAGCTTGCTTTTGGCAATCATACAGTCATCAAACATCTAACACAGGGTTGGGCAAAATGGGAAAAGGAGAGTGGGAGGTATAGGCTTCCAGGTATGGGATGAATAAATCATGGGAATAAAAGACACAGCATAGGGAATATAATCAATGATATTGTAAGAACATTGTATGGTGACAGATAGTAGCTACACTTACTTGTGGTGAGCAGAGCATAATATATAAACTTGTGGAATCACTATGCTGTACACCTGAAACTAATGTACCATTGTGTGTCAACTATACTCAAAAATAAATAAATAAATAAATAAATAAATAAATAAATAAATAAAACCTAACATGTACCAGAAGTTGTGCAAAGCACTCAAGATACAAAGATGAATATGGGACCCTAGTTAGCCTTAACTCTTGAAGAGCTCATCGTCCAGTGAAACCATAGTAAAAAAAATTCTTTTTTAATTTTCAAAATTTTTTCAGCTTTATTGAAATATAAATGACATATAACATTTTGTAAGTTTAAGGTGTATGACATGTTGATTCAATACACTTATTTTTACTGCAAACGATTACCCCTGCAGCATTAGCTAACACCTCCATCCAGTCACATAATTACCGTTTCTTTTTTATAATGAGAACATTCAAGATCTACTCTCTTCACAACTTTCAAGTATACAATAAATTATTGCTAACTATAATCACGGTGCTGTGCATTAGATCCCAGAACTTATTCATTTTCTAACTAGAAGTCTATACCCTTCGACCAACATCTCATTTCCCCCACCCTCGACCCCTGAAAAAAAATTTTTTTAATCAACCAAACTAATTCTCTTCATTGATATAAAAGAATGAGTTCTTGTTAGTGTTCTAATACCTCCCAGATGGGTTGGCTTCGAGCAGCTGAAATCTTTGGAAACTTAGAATCATCCCCTGCACCAATGAGAAGGCAGACCAAGAAGTCTATCACACTCTTCTCCAATGAAAATACGCCATTTTAAGCCAGGTTGAACTTTCCCCCGTTTTTATAAAGTTCCATGGCTAAAGCTGAAGATATTTTAGCCAATATGCAAATCAGTCAATGTGTAGCACTGTGTCGATATGTGAATAGTTACTTATTACATTGCTATATAAACCTGTACACATGTTACTAAATAGAAAAAAGGACTACAATCACCCAGATCATTTAAAACCAAACTCTTTACATTAAAAATAATCTGAATTCATATATATTGGTATATGGTGTTTATGTGCACTCCCACTCAATTTACACATGATTAATTTGTGTGCTTTAGAAAAAAAGCAATGAAATCAATACCCGTTTTTAATATGTATATACTAATTTGAAAATCCACAACTTAAGCAACCTGCCAAATATTAAAACATGGGTATGCAAACTAACAATTCTTCTCAGATATCTGTTAGTAATGTTATAAATAGTAACACTATTCACACTAATATAAATGCCAATTTTTTGCCACCTCTTTGGCTAAAGAGAAGTATGCATAATCTGACTCCCTATAAATTCTAATTTTAAGAAATTATATTTATCACCATGCTATATTTATTACCCATACCTACACAGTATTTATCCAAAATTCTATGCAAAAGATATCTCATTGGTAACTTTTCTCGTATTAAAAAAAAAAAGTTTTAATGTTTTAAGTAGAACAATATGGGTTCTATTTAATCAAAAAAAAAAAAGGAAAAAATGACAGCAACATGAATGTAAAAAATGCACATTTTTTCAACATCAAAGTCATCTTGGAATACATACAAAACTATTTTAAACAGGAATGAACTGTATTCAGGTCTACCTGAATAATTGCCTCAATTTTTTGCCCATTTTGACTGGAGCTCCATCCTATCTATACCCTCAAATCTTCCCCTTCTTCGTACTTGTCCATTACCCCTTCTCAGCACCCCCTGACACTGTTAACACTTCTCTACTTTGCTTATAAGGCCACAGATTACTCAGGTCCAACACCAGGTACCAATGACTGAGGAGGGGAGAGGTTAAGGTCACTGGATTTGGGGAAGGCAATGAACAGCAAGATCCAGGTGTTAAATGATCATCTACCTGGACAAATAATTAAGTCAAAAAAGATGAAGACAGGTACAGCCACTGTGGGAAACAGTATTACGGTTCCCTCCATAAAATTAAAAATAGAACTACCCTATGATCCAGCAATTCCATTTCTGGGTATTTATACAAAGAAAATGAAAACACTAACTTAAAAAGATTTTGCACTCACTGAAGGATAAACTATTTACAATAACCAAGATACAGCCTAAATGGGTGCATGGACAAAGAAAATGTGGTATTTATGTACAATGGAGTATTATTCAGCCATAAAAAAAGAAATCTTGCCATTTGTGATAACACAGATGGTTCCTGAAGGCATTATGGTAAGTGAAATAAGTCAGACAGAGAAAGACATTGTATGATCTCACTTTCCCACTTATGTACTTACATGTGGAATCTAAAAAACAAACACAAACTCATAGATACAGAGAACAGATTGGTGGTTACCAGAGGCAGAGGGTGGAAGGGTAAGCAAAAATGTGCCAAAGAGGTCAAAAGGTACAATCTTCCTGTTATAAAACAAGTAAATCATAGGGATATAATGTACTGCATGGTGATTAGAGTTAATAATCTAATGCAATGGTATTGCATTTTTAAAAGTTGCTAAGAGAGTTAATCTTAAAAGTTCTCATTACAAGAAAAAAGAAACTGTAAGTATTTATGGTAGCAGATATTAACTATACTAATTGTGGTGATCATTTCATAATATATACAAACATTGAATAATTATATTGTATACCAAAAACTAATATGATGTTATATTGTCAATTATACCTTAACTTAAAAAAATAAAAGAATGAAGAAGACAATAAACAAATGGAAAACAGATGTAAGATCTTCAAAGATGAGTAGAAGTGACCATGGTCTTGATAGATAGCAGACAAAAAAGATGCAGAGTGATAAAGTGTAACATTTGGGAGCTGAATTAAATGATCTCAAAGATGCCATCCATTGCTAACAAAGGGGCCCTGAAAACATCTCAAGAATACTAGTAGTGACCTCCTGTAGATTCATCAGAATGCCCAGACAGATCTATTTTCACACCTCCCTTGCCCTTCTAAAATCCCTAGTCACTTCCTCTCCACCTCAACAGATAATCTGGCTTCCTTCTTTACTAAAAAAAAAAAAAAAAAAAAAATCAAGGTCATCAGAAAGAGATTCAGCACAGACTCTCTTTTCAGTCTCAGTTCTTACACTTCTTCATCTATTTTCTGTTCCCTAATAGAGGAAAATCCTTCCTGGCTTCTAGCATTAAACCCTCTGCTTTTCATCCTCTTTTCTTAATCAAGTATTGTAGAGTGCCTCCATAATCTAAGAGCATGAACTAGTTTATTAAGCTTGTGAAAGTTTATAAACCTCCCCAATACTCAGCTTCTTTAGCTATAAAATGGAATATAATGTCCACCATTCAAGACAGTTGTAAGATTTAAATATGATAATAGATTAAAGTAGCTGCCCCAAAGTAGGGTGCTTAACAATAACTAGCTATTATTATTACCCTCTCAGGGCTGTCTCCTTCAATTACCACGCACACTTCCTCTCAAACTAACTGCAAAATCCATTTAGAGCTGACTTCAAAGAGGTGGTCTACCCACTGGGAACATAGCCCTGAACAAAAGCAAGGGAAAGTCCTTGTCCTCACGGAGTTTATAGCCTAGCAGGCAGAGAGAGAGAGGCAATAAATAAAACACAGAAGTAAATTATATAGTGTTAAAAGATGCTAAGCCCTATGGAGTCACAATTTATGAAAGCATGTACTGGGAGGCCTCACTTTACACACTTAAATGCGTGTAAGCAAAAACCTGAATGAGGCAACTGGCCAAGCAGATATCTGGAGAAGAGCATTCCTGAGAGGGCCGAGGCAGGAGCATTCTGGGTGGTCTGAGGAATAGCAAAAAGGCTGGTGTCACTGAAGCCAGTGAGCAAGGGGGAGGACAGTAGACAAAGGCAGAACAATGAGGGGAGGGGAGCAGAAGCCGTGCAGATCAGACCTGACAGAGCCTTGAAGGCCATTGTAAGGAATTCAGCATTTACTTTGAGTGGGTCAAAGAGTAGGAGCCTCTGGTGAAATCTGCACAGTGGCATGATCCAACTTCACCTTTGTTAGGATCACTCTAAACACTGTTGAGGACAGGCTCAAGGTCAAGAAAGGAAGAGGAAGACCAGTTAGGAGACTATTTCAATAATTCAGGACAAAGATGATAGTGGCTGGTTGATGTCAATAGAGGTTGAGAAGTCGTTGGGCCCTGGATATATTTTTGAAGGGAATGTAATACCAAAAGGATTTTCCGATCCATCCAATTGCAATGCAGAAAAAGGGAGGGGCCAATGATGATTTCCAAGGATTTTGTCCAGAGCAACTGGAAGAACCCATTGGCCCTTTCCTGAGCAAGGCAGGAGGGTAATGAATGCCTTTATCTCTCCAGGGCCATTGCTTCCTGCCCACTAACAGCCCAAAGGTCTTCTTGCTTTAAGAATAGAAAAGAAAGCATGTCAGCTTTCTGCTCTCCTAATCTCTCCTAATGCTTGACACTAAATTTC
The DNA here is from genome assembly GCF_024362965.1 of Panthera pardus. Lineage (NCBI taxonomy): Eukaryota > Metazoa > Chordata > Mammalia > Carnivora > Felidae > Panthera > Panthera pardus. The sequence continues at coordinate 93,838,908 of NW_026526721.1, read as the reverse complement.
CTTGCAAAATTGCTCTGTAACCACTGCCTTCACTCTTCCCTTCTTCTACAAATGACACTTCCCTTCTTCTACAAACAACACTCCTGCAGGGCAATGAGGACATTCCAATCTTCCGGCCCAGACTCTGGAATTCTGTGCTGTAACCTTCTTGCCACACTGCAGCATTTGGCATTGCCCAAATACCTCCTTCCTCAAATTCTAGCCTTGGTGGGAAGATCGAGTATCCTGGTTCACTGTAATGGCTATGATTGTTCCTCCCACATTCTCCTTTCTCCTTTACTCTCTCCTTCATTTCTGTTCTCAAGGACCAGATCCCCTAAATTCCTCTCTGTCCCTCTGAAGCTACACTGCCAGGACCTTCCACTCACAGCCATTCTAAGTGTTCCCTTCATGGGGTCGCCAGCAGCCCATTCAGCGCCTGCAACATTGTTGACTGCACAAATGAATGAATCAATCTGTCCATCAATCGTCATATCTCTATTTAGTTTTCACCTGTCTCCCAAGCTCCCGCTCTGCTATTATAGCCACGAGCTGCACATTCCTTTTAAGTTAACCGAGTCTAAAGAAATACTCCATCTTAACTATCCCTCCACAAAGCAAGCAGCTTTATTCTATCATTTTTTTTTCTTTTTAAAGTTTATTTATTTATTTTGAGAGAGATAGAGAATAGGGGAGAGGCAGAGAGAGAGGGAGAGAGAGATCCCAAGCAGGCTTCCCACTGTCAGCACAGAGCCCGACGTGGGGTTTGAACCCACAAACTGTGAGATCATGACCTGAGCCGAAATCAAGAGGGGGATGCTTAACCAAATGAGCCACCAAGGCGCCCCTGACGATCACATTTATTTTAAGGATGTAACGACCCCTGTATAAAAACTTTTATTTCTTCCACATTAAGATTTCTACAAGAGCCTCCCTTCTGCCCTTCTCATTTCATTTTACAATGCTACCAGCTTAATTTTGTAAAACACTGGTTTGATCATGTCACTCATCCAATCAATGTTTATTAGTACCACATTGGCTTCAGAAGTTGAGAGAGAGAGAGAGAAACAGAGAGACAGAGAGAGAGAGAGAGAGAAAGAGGAAGGAGAGAGAGAGAGAGAGAGAGAGCAAGAGGTTGTCTCTCCACCCCTCCAACAAGCCTTACACACCACTGCTCACACAGTTCCCCGCCTGGTTGTTTCTCCTCCAGCCTCTCTTCAGACTGTACCCTGTACTATGTGTTCATCAATGTTCTGCTGAAATCCTACATTGCCCCAGAAGCTGGACACACACCTCCCAGACAAGAGTGGTTTGCAACATTAATGCCCCAGGATTCCCTGTACTCCCACTTCTATGTTACTGATAACACTGGTTCTGCAGTGTGGCCCTGGGATCAGTAGCATCAGTATCACTTTGTTAAAATGTAAATATTTATGTGTGCCTTCCCCCACACCACGCCCCAGTCCCACTGAATCAGAATCTCGAGAGGCAGAGTTCAGCAGTCTGTGATTTACCAAACTTCCCAGGTAAGGCTAACACACATTAAAGTTTGAGAGCCATTGACTTATAATAAAATACTGCCCTACAATGTTTCACCTTGCCAACTAAACAATATGCAAAATGCCAAGAGCAGTATCTCGTGTATAGCCGTCCCTCAAGACACGAGTTTTGTGACACTGTTTTCAGTAATGGCATCACATTAAGTATCAAACCCCAACCTCTAATTTTGTGGGAGCTCAAAATTTAGCTCCCAAAAATTCCAAGAAACAACAAAAGTACTCTAGTTTTTAATATGAATCAAGAAAATAAAATAACACTCTTTTAATCAAAAGTTTAAGTCTTTTCAATGTTAAACAACAAACTTAAATGCTTTTACCTAATACTAAATAATTTGACATTAAGTGAATAAACAGAGAATCTTCTTTTATATTTCCTTTGTATTTCAGCTTCGGAAAAACAGTTCTGAAGTTTTGAGGTTTACCTTAATCGTGAATACAGGACAAGGTACCTAAATAAAAATACCTGCAACAAAGCATGCCTGGGTGGCTCAGTCTTAATCACTGACTTTGGCTCAGGTCATGATCTCACGGTTCGTGGGGTCGAGCCCCATGTCAGGCTCTGTGCTGACAGCTCAGAGCCTGGAGCCTGCTTCAGATTCTGTGTCTCCCTCTCTCTCTCTCTGCCCCTCCCCGACTTGTGTTCTGTCTCTCTTTCTCTCTCTCTGTCTCAAAAACAAATAAACATAAAAAAAATACCTACAACAAGATTAGGCCTTAATTTTAAATTTTTATTTATTTATTTGGAGAGAGAGAGAGAGAGAGAGAGAGAGAGCAGGGGAAAAGGAGAGAGAGAGAGACAGGGAAAGAGAGAATCCCAAGCAGGCTCCCCACAGTCAGCACAGAGCTTGATGCAGGGCTCGATCTCACAAACCTATGAGATCATAACCTGAGCCAAAATGAAGAGTCTGGCACTTAACTAACTGAGCCACCCAGCCACTCTGATTAGACCTTAATTTTAAACAATCTGTATGTTACAGAAAATGGAAAGTGAAACCAAGTCAAGTTGAACATTCATGTTTAACATTCTGCCTTCAGGAAATTCAGTAATAATGAGTTACACTTAAGTCCAGCCTATTTGTTTCCACTCTTCAGACAACCATATTTAAGAAAGAATTAATTTTAATTAAGGGCCCAAAATGACAAATTTTGTGTTCTGGATAAAAAAGGAAATAATTATTAACGCTAAAAATGCCTTTGGATGGTATTATATGTTCCATTTATTCCCTATATTGATGAACTTCCTTCATGTCTAATGTGAAGAGAACACAGTGATAGCTGTCATGCTAGGTGTGAGCATATTTTTGTATACTTAGCCTCTTTGGAGTTTTATTGCCAAAATGTCCAGGGTTCCATACCAATACATTGTTTTTAATAGAATTATTTTTAAAAAAAAAAAGAAAGAAAGGGAAGGAAAGAAAGAAAGAAAGAAAGAAAGAAAGAAAGAAAGAAAGAAAGAAAGAAAGAAAGACTGGAAAAGACCAAGACAAAATAGTAAAAGGAGTTACCTCTGGTACCACATAATTTTTTCCCTTCTTGTTTTATAATAACCAACTTTTCAATGAGCATATGTTAACTTCAAAATCTAAAAAAATATATAATTTTTGGGATGAGCACTGGGTGTTGTATGGAAACCAATTTGACAATAAATTTCATTAAAAAAACAAAAAAAAACAAAAAAAAACAAAAAAAAATAAAAAAAATAAAAAAATAAAAAAATATATAAGTTTTAAGGACATGGTTTTGTTTTATGTAACTAATCATACGGTGGCTTATGTCTGCATTTAGGAGAATTGTGCGTGTGTCTTCTTCACATATATCATCTCATTTAATGCTCACAATAGCCCCATTTTGCAGATAAGAAAACTGAATCACCGAGAAATTAAATATATGGTACACAGGACTCAAACATGTGCAGACTGACATTAAAACTCACTAAAGTGTCCCACTGGGAAGCTGCCATCTAGGCTGGAACTCCTATCTCACCCTTTGGCAAATCCAAGACTGGTTCATTACTTCCTTTTGAGAATGTATAAACAGAAACCCAACGGCAAAAGCAATAGACCTATAACATTGGGTCATTTTTTTTTTCTTTTCTCTTACTCTGCCCTGTGTCCTGATGACTCAGAAGAAAACACATAAAACATATTAGACATAAAAATTTGAGAATGCACCTTCATGGCGTCCTCAAATGGGGGAACTGCAAAGAGGAGATGGTGTCCTTAAGATTAGAGCGAATAGCGAAAAGGGAAGAAAAGACCTAAAACGCAAGTGCAAAAGCAGAGACAGTAAAGAACAGAACTGATGCTGTGGAAAATAATGCCCATACTGTGAAAGACCAACAGGAAACACTCTCCCAGCAACAATTTAAAGGACAGATATAAAAATAAAGACAGGAAAGTTGACATATAAGGATCATAGGGGACAGAGATCCAAACAAAGCAAACAGATATTCCACAGGATGAAATTCAATAGGAAATAATAGAAATAAAAAAAAATAGTAAAGGTAAATAAACATATGTGGACGAGGGGCCCCTGAGTGGCTCAGTCGGTTAAGCGTCCGACTTCAGCTCAGGTCACGATCTCGAGGTCCGTGAGTTCGAGCCCCACGTCGGGCTCTGGGCTGATGGCTCAGAGCCTGGAGCCTGCTTCCAATTCTGCATCTCCCTCTCTCTCTGCCCCTCCCTCGTTCATGCTCTGTCTCTCTCTGTCTCAAAAATAAATAAACGTTAAAAAAAAATTTTTAAATAAAATACGTGGACGAAAACCAGCTTGTAGGAGCAAAAGTACACTGAGTTCTAAGCAAAATAACTGAAAACAGATCCCACCTGTACCCAAAAAAGTAATTTCCAATTTTTTCAAAATTCATGTAACTAACCAGGCAGAAAATCAGGTTAACTACAAAGTAATATCAAATTAGCCCCAAACGTCTCTTTTACAATGTTAAACACCACAAGCCAATGAACCACCTATACAACTTGGTGAAGAAAGGGTGGTGATAAAGTAACTGTATTCCCCAATTATTGTTCACGAAAAAAGCAAAAGACAATTTTGAAGCTATGCAAGAACTCATAAAATATGACAAATACATAATAGTCATTTAAAAAGTAAAGTATATATTCCAGCTAACTGAAAGGCAAATCAAAAATAGAGAATTCAAGAATATAACAAGGGCAAACTACAACCGATTTAGTACAGCTAATTTAATGCAAAATACAAAGACTATCCCTGAAAAACAATGTATTGTTTTTAATACCTTCAAATTTTAACACTTAATCTTTAAAAAAACTAAGTATATAGTATTAAGACAGACAACATAACATATATATCCAATTTATAATCAGGTTGAATTAAACACTGGAAAGAGCGAGAGAAGCATGGGATCAGGGTAGGGGAATAAGGTTTCACACTTTATTATGCCATAGGGACATTAAAGGCTCCCATTTTATTATTAATATGTGTAATTTGAGAACTACAGGTTTAAGTACATATTTAAATTGCATTTTTGAAAAAAGTTTATATAGAAAAACAATAGAGGGTGACTGGATGGTTCAGTCAGTTAAGCGTCCAGCTCTTGATTTAGACTCAGGTCATGATCTCACGATTTGTAAGTTTGAGCCCCAGGTCAGGGTCTGAGCTGGCCGTGCAAGGCCTGATTGGGATTCTCTACCTCTCTCTCTGCCCCTCCCTTTCTCGTGCTCTGTCTCTCTCAAAATAAATAAACATTAAAAAAAAAAAAAAGCAATGGAGACACGAAGGAAAATGCAACTTTAAAAATGACAGATGATCAAACATATCATATGTATAAGTAATCAATAAAACCAAATGACATAAACTTTCCCTCTGAAAGAAAACCTTCAGATTAGGTCCAAAAATAAAATCTTATTCACAATACATACTTTCATCAAATCATAAAATTAATCAAATCCTAAAACGTAAAACTAATACAATGTCAATTATATCTCATTAAAAAAACAACAAAATCTACTATGTATATGCTCTTTCAAGAGATACAGCAAAACAAATCTATACAAAGTCTAGAAATAAAAAGAAAATAAAAAATATCAAGCAACCACAAAGAAACACTTTTAAAAAACAAAAATAATTTCTTCAAAAGCACTGAGTGATGGATAGAATTACTGAATCACTATATTGGACATATGAAACATATGTTAACTATACTGGAATTAAAATTAAAAATTTAATAAAAATAATAATAATAATAATAATAATAACAAGAATAATAATAATAATTTCTAAGAAAAGCCATTACCTGGGGCAGAGTGTTTTGGATTCATAAAAGTTACAATCTACTATGAAGTTGTAACCCTTAAAACTTTATACAGCAATAAGACTGACACATATAACACACACAAATGACAGAAACACAAATTATACCAGGAGACTAGAAAGCTATTTTTGTGTGATCATTCTTCCAGATGAAATTTAGAATCATTTCCTAAAATCCTAAAACAAATTTTTCTTGATATTTTTGTTGAAATCTCATGTTAACACAGGAAGAACAGACACCTTTACGTTACTAAGTTTTCCTATCCAGGAACATGAAATATCTTTGTATTTACTCAAGTTTTCAGTATATCCTTTGTTAAGATTTAAATTTTTCTTTATATAAGTTGTACAGAAGAGTTCTTGTTAAATTCATTCCTAGAATATATATATGTATATTATATATATATAATATTATATATATGCATATTGTATATATATATATGTTTTTCGTTATTATTGTAAAGGTATCATTTTTCAAATATATTTTATAATTGGTTATTTTGGCTCACTAATAAGAATCCTATTGGCTTGGGTATAATTATTTTATATCCACCCACAGTGCTAAATTTTTATTGTTCTAATTTCTTTTAGTTGATTCTCCTAAATTTAAGGTATCATCTGTAAATAATGAAAGCACCACTATCATCTAATCCTTATAATATTGGTTTCAGGGTGCCTGGGTGGCTACATTGGTTGAACACCTCAGCTCGTCATGATCTCATGGTTTGTGAGCTCGAGCCCTGCATTGGGCTCTGCACTGACAGTATGAAGCCTGCTTGGGATTCTCTCTCTCTCTCTCTCTCTCTCTCTCTCTCTCTCTCTTTGTCCCCTCCCTGCATGCTCCCTCTCTCTCTTTCTCTCAAAATAAATATACCTTTAAAAAAATGAAAGGAATATACCAGACATTCCTTGACTAACGATGATTTGACTTACAATTTTTCTACTTTAAGATGGTGCAAAAGCAAAACGCATTTAGGAGAAACCATACTTGGAATTTGCATTTTCCTGGGCTAGCAATATTCAGTATAATACTCTCTTATGATGCTGAGCAGTGGCAGCGAGCTGTAGCTCCCAGTCAACCACACAATCATAAGGATAAGCAACGGATACACTTACAAACTTTCTGTACCCATATAACCATTCTACTTTTCGTTTTCAGTACAGTATTCAATCAATTACATGAGATATTGAAACCTTTATTATTAAATGCTCTTTGTATTATGTGATGCTGCCAAACTATAGGCTAATGTAAGTATCCTGAGTGTGTTCAAGGTAGGCTAAGCTAAGCTATGATGTTTGGTAGGTTAAGAGTACTAAATGCATTTTTGACTTAAGATATTTCCAACTTACAATGGGTTTATTGGGGCATCACACCATTTTAAGTCAAGAAAGATCTGTATATCACTTAGGGTGTTTACAAGTGCAAATAAAAGAACACGCAACTTCAATGGCTTAAACAATGAGGAAATTGTTAGCTAATATTATATGAAATCTGGACTCAGGGCAGTTGTAGCATTGATTAATTCAGCTACTCAACAATGTAGGGACCTAAGTCGGTTTTTCTATGATTCTCCAGGCTTTCCCCTCATGATTGTCAGATGGCTGCAGCAAATCTAAGTATCATGGTCTTCTACACAATATCCAAGTACAGAAGAGGGTAAGTCTCATTTTTAAAAGCTCACTTGTAAAAGTGAGAAAACCCTTCCCACAAACCTCCCTGACTCCTCCATTGTGTCACATGACTTGCCTAAACTCATCAACAAAAGGAATGGAATCCAATCCTAAATCTATTCCACATCCTCCATGCTGGGACGAAGGAGATGGGGATCCAATCCAATCCTTAATCTATTCCACCTCTTCCATGCTGGGACCAAGAAGATGGAGGTCCACTTCCTCTGAGATTGTGGGAGGGGTAAACATCAACCCAAATTCAGAGCAGGACATCAAGAAAGGAGATGGGAATGGCTGATAGGTAGTTAACCAACAGTATCACCACACAGAGATTCTCCGGTGTTTGAAGAGTAGGGATGAAGTGGGCTGTTGATTTTAAGCACATTCTCTATCAAGAAAGAATCCCCTTATTCTCAGTTTAATAAGAATAACTGGAATGGGGCACCTGTCTGGCTCAGTGGGTAGAGCATGAAACTCTTGACCTTGGGGTCGGTCATGAGTTCAAACCCCACATTGCACATACAGCTTACTTAAAATAAAAAGATTAGGGGTGCCCGGATGGCTTGGGTTGGTTGAGCATCTGACTCCAGATTTCGGCTCAGGTCATGATCTCATGGTTGTGAAATCGAACCCCACATTGGGCTCTGCACTCACCATGGGGTCTGCTTAGGATCCTTTCCCTCTCCCTCTGCCCCTCCCCTCCTTTCACTCTCTCTTAAAAAAAAGTGAATTTCACTCTCTCTTAAAAAAAAGAATAGTTGGGGGGGGGGGGCTTTGGGGAGAGGGGTTAAATAAGAATGACAGCTAAATTTTACCAACGTCTTTTGACATCTGTTGAAATGATTCCAGAGTTAACATCCTTTGACCTATTAATGTGTTGCATTAATAGATTTTCCAAGAAGGAAACAAAAGTGCTTAAAAGGCATTTTTTGTGTTTTCAGTTCCATACTGATTTGCAATATTTAGGCTTCCTCATACAAAGCTGGGCACACACATTGCTGCTTATTAATAAACAACATTTCATATACACACACTTATTAATAAACATTTCATATATATACATATGTGTGTGTATAATATATATATGTATGTGTGTATATGTATATGTATACACACACACACACACACACACACATATATTAGATCCTATGTCAGAAGCATTGAAGAGGGAAAGACTAGACTCAGAGGGTGGCAGGCAGCAGAGAAAGATATAACAATCCAGACATGGAATACTTCAGCCTGTTCTGGGCTAAGGACAGCAGAGCAGGAGAGATGCAAAGGTTACTTCTAAGAAACAACTCCCACTTCACCCACATCAATATTTGGGATCAATGGCACTCCCACCACAGAACCAATGACATAGCTTTAAAGTATTTCAGCTCCATGAAACATCCCACTCCCCATCCCGGTCCACTTCCCCCACTTTCCTCACCCCTATACAGCTAGCCATGCACCCCAGAGCTCCTACCAAACATACCTGTTTTTACGTTTGTCTCTATCACTACACTTCAAGCTCCTTGAAGACACAGCCTATACCTTGTAAACCTACATATACCCAATTGCTTGCACTGCCCCAGATTCACAGTGGACTCTCCAGTTGCTTAAAAAAAGTGATGCTGGTGCTGAACATGTTGAAAATTATATCATGCATTTGCAATATGGCAGGCACTGTCCTAAGTACTTTACATAAAATATGGTTTTTTTAATTCCTGCAATATCCCCACACGTCATTATTATCTGCATTTTACAGGTGTGGAAAAAAACCTAAAGAATTTATATAACTTGCCCCAAGTTGCAAACCTTTTAAGCTGCAGCACCAGGACTCAAATCCAGAATTTGACCCCTAAGGTAACCTCTAAGCCATTCTGCTTCCTGTAATTCGAAAAACAAATGAGATAAGCTACAAGCTCACAACGAGCCTAAATTATGTCACAATCACCTCCCATATAGGTTACTCTCCGTGGAACTGCCAAAAATGCTCTGGGTGACTTCACTGCCAAGGTGTCTTCTGGAGAATCCTAACCAGACGCCAGAGGCCATCATCATTCATTTGCACTCCCTGATTTTAGAAAGACTGAGAACAGGTTGAAGATTTGAACATTTCAGCACAAATATGCATTGGAATAGGCAGCACATGCACCTCGCCATCCTTTTCCCCATCTTCCACCAAAGCCCTAGGCACATTTCCCCTTCAGGATCCCTTACATGGTCAGCCGTGTTCAGGAATCTCAGCACACCTCAAAAAGAATGAGATGGAGTGTGACTATATCTGTACCCGTTTCCCTCTCCTTTTATTACTGCCCCAAAGCCTATAAAAGCTTGGAATCTATTAATCCTATGTTTATAGCAGGAATTTCTCTTCATTATTACCTGCAAAAGGAAAAGTCAATTTAATACACTTGATTTCAAAGATTCTATCCAGTGAAGCCAGAGTCCATTACAGTCATATCAGCTAATTACTATAAAGTGCAACAGCCTGCATTTGTAAAAGAAAAAAGAATCCAAGCTTAGCAGGCTATATAACCAGTAGGAAACATGGGAACATGATGATCGCCTTTGTCGCTGAATTGCATTTTTAGATCTGATGTGAAAAGCTCCCCCTTCACCTTGTTCTGTTCCCAGAATGCCATTTCACTGCCATGGCCTTATCCTTCTACAGCTGTAAGAAAGAAACCACAAGAACCAGTGAGCACTCACTAAAGCTAATCAATATGTAGAAGCTAAAAATAAAACAAAGAATTAGACATATGTCAGCACAGGCAGAGGAAAGGGCCGTTTTCCTCGTGCCCCAAGACTTAGTTCTAGGCCAATTCTTGTGACTATTTCTGTGATTCTCTGGGATTTACAGGTGCAGGAGGTATTCAAACACCTGAATTTCTGAAGAATACCTGAGTCCTTCCTTCTGCACAGGCAGAATTCTTTCCAACACCAGTCAGAGAAGAGGGAGGGAGTCTGCAGCCAAGGTGGGACCCATCATTCCCAACTTCTATCAGGTAACTGAAATCCATGTATCATCCACTGCCACACCAAGAGGCGACCCTTGAACTTCACCTGATGCCTCTGGGTAAAGGAGAGAGAATCTTTCTTTACATACACCTCACAAAAGTAAACTTAGAAGGTTCCAAATGACTTCATTCAACAGATATCTGAGTGCCAACAATGTACATTAATGACAGGTGCTGAAGATATCCAGGGGATTGGTAACCAGCCCATTGGCAAGTTAGCTATCTGCACCATGATGTAACACAGTGTCCTTTACCCTGCCTTCCCGTTAGTCACTGGTGAAGCTGTCCCACAGTAAGTGCCTTTTAGAGTCCAAGGAACAAAAGTGGGAATATAACCACCATATGTTTTCAGTAACCTGTCACAATAAAACTTCACCCATGTCCCATTTACTGAGCCTGGGCTTATAAAGAGGTTTATCGTGTGCTTTGTTAATGAACCACTTTAACATGTGAGGGGAGACAGAAAAACAATATTTAAAGGTCATTTCACCATCTGAGAGCCCCTTTCTGCTTCTTCCCATTAAAGTTCGTGGGACCCTCGAAAATTTCTAATAATGCCGATATGAAGTCCAACAGTTGCCTGGGACAATTTTTCAGGAGTGACTACACTTTCTTAAGGTTTGATTTCCCAATAGCACAATCCCTCCTCTTAAAGGCTGAAAACACACTAAAATTATAGCCAGTCTCCCATCCATTCAGCGCACAGTGGGGCTGCAGAATCTAAACAAGATAATTCCAGGAATGCACCTTACTCTGAAGTATGTGTTAGACATTCTATGGGACACAGATGGAAAACAGGCACTATTCTTGTCCTAAGAAGTTTATAACTTAAAGACACTAATGACTATATGGGTAAATAATTCTAAAACAAAGAGCTGTGGGTGATATACAGTATAAACAAAACAAGACAGAAGAACAAAGTAGATAGAGATTAATGTGAACAAGGTAGAGAGATGTCTTACTAACAGGGGTTTCTGTAGATTGATCAGGGTCGCAAAAGGGAGACTGGATGAATTTATCAAGACCTGTCCAACAACCACTCATGGTGGGATCAGTATTCTGACCTGAATAGGGTACAGCCCTAAAGATCCTGGGTCAACCCCAGCCTTATTCCAGCCACAGTAAGTCAATTTCTGATCAAATTTTCAGATTCCTAAATCTCTCCAAAATCAGGAAGACGCTGCACTGGAGAGCAGACAGTTGTTCCAATACTAAAAAGGTATTTCTACTATATATTGAGAAAACAGGAAGTAGCAATGGCACAGTGCTCACATTTCATACTTTTCAAAGTCAGACAAGCCTGGGTTCAAAGCCAGGCTCCATTATTTCCAACAGGTCACTTAACCTAAGCGTGCGTTTCCACATGTGTAAAGTTAGAAGAAAAACAGTACACATCACAAAATCTGACTGTGTACATAAGACCAGACCTTTAAAATAAGTAGCCCAGTGCTTCACACATGGCAAGTGGTCACAGAGGATATTAGCTATTAATAGTGCCATTATCATTATTAAATAAATTATATTCCAAACAGTGTCAGGTGTATCTATGTGATGGTGCGACCTGAGACTCAGTACCCTAACCATATCATGTCCTGGGACCTGGAAAGATGAGGAACACATCGCTGCCCTAACCAGGGCCAACATGAGCCAACAGCCTGTGTTCCCCTCCCTCCCGGCCCCTAACTCAGCACCTGGCACAAGCAGCCCCAAAAAGCTAAACATATGTTCCGTCTCCACTGGTTTCAAGGACATTCCAGCCTGTCTCCCAGCTGCTCAGAGGGAAGGGTCATACTCTCCCTGCTTCCCCGACCCCACAGGGGCACACAGGACAAAACTGCTCCTTACAGTTTTCTGGCAGTGACATAATCTGACAGTGTCTACAGATTTTCTGTCTGTTTTTATAATATCCAAGACCATGTGAGTCTGGGGTATTTCAGTGATAATTGGGGATTTCAGTGATAATTGGCTCTCAGCCCCGACCCAATTCTGCTACTTCTGGTAAGTTCCCAAGCCTCGTTCCTTGCCCACATTTCCCAAAGTGTGCTCTTGTGGCCATAGTGGCTACTGCAGCTTGCAGCAACTTGTTCCTCCACGAGGAAGGACCCTTCCAGGCTTCAGCTGTAACCCCCAGAGCTCAGCTCTTCCGTTCTGAATTCTGGAGAATGCCTTTTATCAAGTGATCATAGCTCCTTTCAGCATCTTGTCTTCTTCGAATCTCTACACAGATACCAAATGTCATTGCACTTGACGAAAAGTAGCGGAAGACACGTCTAATTCCTCGGAGTGAACATTTGAAGGATGGATAGGTGTTCATTACAGAGTTGGTGGAGCAAACATGGCGTTCGGGGTTTCCCAAGAAGCAGAGGAAATGCCACGTATGTTTCCATCTTGCAGCTGGACTGTACCTGGTGTTCACCAGTCCAGGATATCCAGGGCCCTGGCAGTGCTCCTAGTGCTCAGAAGGTGTCCAACAGATGAACAAGAGGCCTCAATCAGCATGGTGGACATCAGCAACTGTAGCGTGTTATGGCTTCTTAAAATGGAGAACACATACACCCAAACTATGTGAGGGCCACGGAGTTGCAAATCTGTGGGCCCCAGGCTAGATAACTGAACTCCAATTTGCAAACTAAACTCCCTCTAGGTGAATCGTATGTCGTCTTATGAACTAAGCTAGAGCAGTGAACTTCAAACTTTTAGCTTCCTTACCCTATAAGAAATACATTCTACATTGTAACCTAATACACATGTATATACAATATACGCACAGTAATAGTTTTCTACTCTATTCTAATTAATTTTCTAAAGCTAATTGCAACCCATTAAACTAACTCCACAACTCATTACAACTTGAAAGACCCTGAACTGGTGTATAGTGAGGGGATAGTGTGGTGACTGCTGATACTGAAAAAAAAAAAAAGTAGATCATCAAAGACCTTGCTAAATTAAGGAGTGTAGCTTTATGCTGTACGTCATGAGAAGCCATTCATTTCATTAATAAATAGATAGGCAAATAAACAAAACACAGGTCCTGCCCTGTGGGAATTACAGTCTCCTCTGGGACAACGGGTTGGGGGAAGAGACAAATAAACTATCTGTTAACAAGAGAGGCCGGAGGTGACTTCTAGGCAGAGAGAGCAGCATGCAGAACAGTAGAGGGGTGAGTAACTGCCAGAAACACCGCGAGAATTGAAAGTGGTTCAGGAAGGAATGGCTTCAGAGAGGAATAGCTATCCTAGACCTGGCTCCAAAGTTCTCCTTTCTCTGGGAGGGGAGATAAGTTATCAGCCACCTTATCTTGAAGGAAGTTATTATGATTACATTTATAAAATATGAGACACCCTTCACAATAAGGGAGACATAAGGTAGGTAGAAGGCATAAGGTAGGACCAGAGTCCCCATCCCTCAAGGTAGAGAGGAGAGGGCCTTCCTAGAAATACTGGAGTGGCCTGACTGGGGAATCTGCCCTCGTGGTATATGGAGCTGGTACAACCGTGAAGCAATGTCCCAGACAGATTACATTTTAACAGGTTTTTTGAGGTGTAATTTACATACCATAAAACTCATTCATGTTACCACCATCCAATTGTAGAACATATTCCATCACCTCAAAAAGACCCCACACGCCTATCTGCAATCACTCTCCGTTTTCATTACCAGCCCTAGCCGACCACTAAACCCACCTCCTGTCTCGACAGATTTGCCTTTTTAGACATTGCACATAAATAGAATCATAAAACATGTGATCTTTTGCGCTGGCTTCTTTCACTTAGCAAAACATCCACTTTGTAGCTTGTATCAGTACATCATTCTTTTTTACTGAATAGTATCCCATTGTACCCCATCACAATTTGTTTACCTCTTCATCTGTCGATAGACACTGGAATCGTCCCCACTTCTGGCTATTATGAACATTCAGGTTACAAGTTTTTGCCTGGACATATGTTTGCATGTCTCTTGGGTAGACATTCAGAAGTCAAATGCGCTGAGTCATAGAGGAAACTTATAGTTAACTTTTTCAGAAACAGCCAAACTATTTTTCCAAAGTGGCTTAACCATTTTATATTTCCACCAGCAGAGTGTGACAGTTCCAGTGTATCCACATTCTTGGGGATATTTTAAAATCAGATTTAGATTTCTAAATGGCATGAAGCATAGTTTGAATAAAGTTTTCACTAGCCGCCCTGTGAACTGTGGAAGTCACATGGCCTCGTAATTTATTCACATTCCAAATTTCACTGACAGTTAGAAAAGAAATGATCAGAGATGTTCATTTGAAACATGCTTGAAATCACTTAGTACCAAAATGCAATATCAAACAACCAGTTAGACCTAATGGTCACAGAAAACTTGACCAAAATATTTGCCGAAGGGGAATTATCAAGGAACCAAGCACGACAAACGAGAATGTGCCTTGCACACTAAACCGAGTCTCCACAGGAACAAAATGCTAATTGTGAATCCTGCGAAGCAGCAGCAACTTACAAAAGGCAGGGACTCGCAAAGAAGGCCAGGGAACTATTTCTTTAAATCTGATGCAACTTGCATTGTATCAGGTGATGCGCTACAATAGCAGAGACCCTGCTTCCAGAAAAGAAAAGAAACAGATCCTGGCCTCTAGGGGACAGTAATGTCCCTGCTGCTTTGAGAACCCCAGGTACCTTTCACAAACTCACAAATTAAAGGAGGGAGTGGGCACCCAGAGATCCAGAAAGAGCTTTGGTTCAGAGACCAGAGGGACACCAAGCTCTCAAATCCCTGCCATTCACATTTTCTAATCTAGAAAACAAACCTTCTGTCTGGGGCTGGAATCTCTGTACCTCTAACATTTTACTTTGAGTGTCATACATATTTCACGGAAGGTGCACAATCCCCTCTCCACAGAGAGGCTTCCTCCTTGGGAAGGACCTTTTTTGCTCTTAGGGATGAAGACCTATGCTAATTCCCCACTAGCACTCTTCCTGGTACTATCAGTTAAGTGGAGATTTAGGTACCCAGCTGGTTAGGTTCCAAGAGATTTCCCCTGCTAATTTTCAGTCACTCAAGGAAAACAAGGAGTAACTAAAATTGAATTACCATGATTTTAAAGAAACAGTGTTCTTTCCCCCACCACTCCCCCCCCACCACCAAAATGTGTAAACTTGGGTATTTCACACTTTTACATCTGTTCTTCTCCAAAAATAAAAGCTGTTTATATTCAAGAAATTATGACTACAATACCAGTGCGAGTTACATCTTTAAAACACTCACAGAGAGAACATACATATTGTTCTGACCAAAAGTGTGTGTGCAATGTTCTTTCCCGGAGTAGCATCTGGGTATTAAGCTTCAGGGGAGCACAGTAGAGCTTTTGCTTACTTGTCCCCATGAAAAGAAAACTGAGTTCTCTCTGACTGGTGCCAGCGTTAGTAGTTTAAAGAAAAGAGAACAGAGGGGTGGCCTTTTAGGAAGAGCAAACACTTGGCTTTGACTTTATCAACCACACTTGAGTAAGACACCAGCACCAGAACCATCCAAACTCAGTTTCTGGCCTCTAAAAGAGTCAGTCTTATGAGTTCAATTGGAAAACTAGAGCAACTCCAAAGCTCAAAGGGCCCTTTTACCCATGCAGATGGCTACAAAGAGGCCATGCTAAATTCACAGTTTCCTCAGAGCCTAAGATAGCACCACGACAGAAACAAAACTGTCCCAAACTTGGTCCTAGAAGAACTTTTGGAATGACATAATTAATTCCCTGCCCCATGTAGAAAGTAACTAACATTCCTGACTAAAATGCTTGCACAGTGGGGTGCCTGGCTGGGTCAGTGGGTAGATCCTGTGACTCTTGATTTCCGGGTTGTGAATTCAAAGCCCCATGCTGGGTGTAGAGATTACTTAAAAATAAAATTTTAAGGAAATAAAATAAAATAAAATAAAATAAAATAAAATAAAATAAAATACTTGCAGTTAGCTATTACTTTAATGACATTAAGGCCTCTTCTGAGAAAGTTGGATCTGTCCTCCGATTGCAATATTACAAAAAACTCAATCATCTTTAACTAGACATTTTTTATATCCAACCTAATGATGATTATCTAATATCTCTTTTCCCTGTAAAATAGGCCTTCTTGGGGTGCGTGGGTGGCTCAGTCGGTTAAGCGTCCAACTTCAGCTCAGATCACGATCTCTGGATCCGTGAGTTCGAGCCCCGCGTCCGGCTCTGGGCTGATGGCCCAGAGCCTGGAGCCTGCTTCTGATTCTGTGTCTCCCTCTCTCCCTGCCCCTCCCCTGTTCATGCTCTGTCTTTCTCTGTCTCAAAAATAAATAAAACGTTAAAAAAAATTTTTTTAAATAGGCCTTCTACGATGGGAGTCTTTGAATTTGATTTTTTAAAAGCATCTTCCCAGCAGTAAGTATGAAATACAATTTTGATATATGCTCATTATCAAGTTGTATACAAAGTTACCTTAACAACCATAATGGTCACCAACCTCCCCCAAACAAAAAAACCATGTAGTATAAGAAGTGTGTTTAAGAATTACGGATTAAAATAACAGCACGGGACATCTTTGTAGATAGGTAAGAGATGTTTGGGGATTGTTACAAGGACAGTCTGTAGGATTTCTCAGTAAGGGGATCCTTTAACTTGCTGCCTAGATTCCAAAAAGTCTATTTCATTTTTCAAGTTTCACAAAATAAACAACCCAAAGATTTCAGGCTTCAAACTAAGGTAGGGTTGAAAGAGCTGTGAATATGGATTCTTTTTTTTTCAGCTTTTAGGCAAATGCCAGCACCTCCTGGGGCTTCAAACTGAATCCCCACAGGTCCAAAGGGAAAAACAGGAAATTAGCACCAAAAGGATGCTTCTTAGTCTTGGGACTGTGGCTTTCTATCCCCTGAATAAACATGCTAATAAACAAACAAAATAAAATAAAATAAAATAAAATAAAATAAAATAAAATAAATAAAATAAAATAAATAAAATAAAATAAAAAACAGCAATGCAAAGAACAGTCCAGGATTATCGGGTGAAAGTTGTAGACTTTTGCACTTCAAGTATCTCCTGGTCTTACAAACAATTAAAATGCATATATTAGTGTGAAATATAACATTCCATATTCCTAAAAGTATGCATCTTCTACAATTTGAAGCCATACATCTTATGAAAACCTGGCAGTTACCTTATATAAATAAATCACTATTTTCTACTCTGCAACATTTTCAGGCAAACTCAAATTTCTGTGGATTTGATGTTTGTCCCCCATTCATTAGACACCAAGGTCCATGAGGACAGCACTCACATGTGTCTTTGCTACCAAATTCTCAGCATGTAGCACAATGCTAGGCACATAGTAAGTATATGCTCAATTAATAGTTGTTGAATGAACGAATGCACCAGCATGAAAGACAAAAGAAAACTGTATTTTAAAAAATTAGGTCAGTGATTCCAAAACTCTAAAGTACATCAAATCACCTGGAGGGCTTCTTAATGCACAGGTTACCGGGCTCCATCCCCAGTTTCTGATCCAGGAGGCCAGAGAGGTAAAACCAAGAGATGAGCATGAGGCTACTAATTCAGGGAGCTCACTTTGAGAAACACCGTCTAGGCAGTTAACCTGTCAACCAGCTCTTAGAAAAATCACAATGCACAGGAAAACATTCACTGAAAGTCTACCAACTGCAGAATCCTCTACCGAGTAAGCCACGCAGGTACTGCTCCAAATGCTATCAAAATTGCCAACACAAGACATACGTGCAAGGGGATGATACACAGACACATGTCCAAAACAGCAAGAAATCATTAGTACAGTCAAACTAAAGATGTTTCATTTCTCCAGTGCATTTCTTTATGATGTATCCTACTGTGCAGTTTAATCTATTTTTCTCAGATGGAAATTACTAAACCGCAATGCGTAGCAGTTCTTTCTTGCACGACCCCACTTCATTTCACTTACTAATGGGAGTTTCATCTGAGGCCAGGGCAGGAAATGCAGAGAGGGAGCCCATTTTAAAGCTTATTGATGTTGTTTATACTTTAGTGTATGTAAGGAGGAGAGCAATGATCAAGACTCAGTTCTTAATGATCAGAAAGGAAGCAGAGGCATTAATAAGGTGCAAATTTAATCTAAACCGCCACCAGGTTTAACAAAAGGATACACAGAACAATCCAAGAGAATCCCAAACTCTAACTCTGACCATTGCGTAGCTTTGTAAATCATAGTTAGCATGAACTTTCAAAGGTATACGTTTCTCATGACCCTGTTCTAAATGTAAATGCATTTATATCCAGATCATAAGCAGAGAGGGTATCTAATTAGATAATGTTTGCAAGTACTTTGAAGATATTTAAAGTGCTCTATAAATGCTAATTATTATTATTATTATTATTATTATTATTATTATTATTTAAATACAGTTCGCAATTACGGCTTACAACCTATTCCACCCACCACACTGCCATAATTTGAATACAGGCAGCTAAAAAATGAAACAAAACAAAAAATCCTAGAAGTAGAAAAGATGAAACCATGTCCATATGAAGCTCTAGATTTTTACCAGTCATAAGTAATTTATAAGCATTTCAATTTTTTTTTAACGCTTATTTATTATTGAGAGACAGAGAGAGACAGAGCATGAGCATGGGAAGGTCAGAGGGAGGAGGAGACACAGAATCCAAAGCAGGCTCCAGGCTCTGAGCTGTCAGCACAGAGCCCGATGCGGGGCTCAAACTCCCAAACCGCAAGGTCATGACCTAAGCCGAAGTTGGACATTTAACCGATTGAGCCACCCAGGCACCCCAATTTATAAGCATTTTAAATAGAGGGCTGGGATATCAAATCCAGTAAATCTAAGCAATTGGCCTCCGCAAAACGGACAAACCCAAAGTTGTGTCAATTTTCAGAATTTCTTACTTATAAACCTAGTGGAAAGCAGATTGTGGTCCAGAACACAAGGCTCTTTATTTACCCTTCTGGCTGCCAGCCGCATCTTCCATTTTCTCCACTGCAATCTTAAAATATCTACATCATTCTGAAAAAAGTATGACTCAAGATTTTGATTTTAATAATCATCAGACAGATAAAGGCTTGAGAATGGTCCTTCCTATAACATATCTTCTGACTCATCTTGCTAGCTTCTGCAATAATCACAAATTGAGTGGTCTCCCGTTCTTAAAAAATGGAAATCTTTGAGCCTGATTCCACATCTTCCAAACATACCTGTCAGATGATTTTCCAAAGAGAATGACAGATTAAATGTAAACATCCATTATACACAGTGTACAAGAAAATTATTGCTAATCCCAAAAAGGTTCACATTTTAGGTTTTTACATTTTTAAGGCAAGAAAAAGAACAATTAACATATTCAAAGCTGACTTTGGTTCATTGAAAAACAAAATCACAAGGAAGAAATACCTTGGAAACAACACTCAAACACCATAAGCTCACCAAAGAGAGCTTGTGCCCAAATGAAAGGCTTCTGGGAAACCTGTGAACTTTAGGGAGATAATACACCAGATAATTCTGATGTCTTGACAAGGTCTGCAGGGCAAATAATGACCATGGGAGTCACGATGTGCAGTGGCTTTGGAGCAGGTCGGTTGTAAGTTCCGCCATTTTGTAGCTCTATGACTTTTGGTAAATACGATGATTTTTCTAAGCCTCCTGTGTTCATTTGTGAATGCTAAACGCCTACCTCACAGAAAATTTGGAGGCAATTTGACAATACCAAGAGCTTTATACACTTTTGTCATAAACTACACTTCTAAGAAGTTATTCTAAGGACACAGAGATGTACAGAAAGACTTACATATATTTATTGAAGCATTATTTACAAGACTTGAAAAGTTAGAAATAACCAGAAGCTTCATCAATAGGAATTGTTTAAATATTATCATTCATCCTCACGACAAAATGGTAAGCAGTCATTAAAAACATATGGTTAGAAATTTGAACACTAAATACTTAAAGAAATTTTAACATACTAATTTCTTTCTCTTTTTTTTAATTTGAGACAGAGAGAGAGAGAATGCACGAGGGGGAGGGGCAAAGTGACAGAGAGAGAGAGAGAGAGAGAGAGAGAGAGAGAGAGAGAGAGAGAATATCTCAAGCAGAGTCCATACTCAGTGCAGAGCCTGACTCGGGGTTCAGTCCCAGGACCCAGGGATCATGACCTGAGCCAAAATCAAGATGCTCAACTGACTGAGCCACCCAGGTGCCCCAGTTACATACTAATTTCTAAGCATGATAATAGGATTGTGGTTATGTATTTTTAAGAGTGTTTATCTTTTAGAGATGCATACTGAAATATTTACAAATGAAATGATATGATGCTTGAAAATAATACGGGGAGGAAGTGGACGGAGGTGTAGACAAAACAAGATTGGACACGAATGGATAATTGTTAAGTCGGGGCCTCATTCTACTATTCTATTTTAAATATCAAGGTATTTATTTATTTTTTTATTCAGATTAAATTCACACTCCATAAAAATTCACCCTTTTGAAGTGCACAAATGATTTTTTAATATGTTCACAGAGCTGAACAACCATCACAGTGGTCTAATTTTAAGACATTAGCAGGCATTCTCCACTTCTGCTCAAGCTGCAGAAATCCACTTTTCTTCTCTATAGGTTTGACTATAGATAAGTGGAATCCTATACTATGTGGCCTTTTGTGTGTGGCTTCTTTCACTAGCATAATGTTCATCCATGTTGTAGCATGTATCAAAACTTTCTTTTATTGATGAATAATATTCCATTGTATGGATATACTACATTCTATTTATTCACCCATCAATTCATGGACATTTGGGTTGTTTCCACTCTTTTAAAAAAAATTAATGTTTATTCATTTTTCAGAAACAGAGAGTGATGGGGGGAGGGACAGAGAGAGAGGGAGACACAGAATCCAAAGCAGGCTCCAGGGTCTGAGCTGTCAACACAGAGCCTGACTTGGGGCTTGAATCCATGAACCGTGAGATCATGACCTGAGCTGAAGTTGGACACTTAACCCACTGAGTCACCCAGGCACCCTGGGGTTGTTTTCACTTTTTGGCTAGTATGAATAATGATGCTACAAACAGGGGTACCTGGGTGGCTCAGTTGGTTAAGCATCTGACTCTTGTTTTCAGCTCAGGTCATGGTCTCAAGGTTAGTGAGTTCAAGCCCCACATCTGGCTCTGTGGTGCAGAGCCTGCTTGGGATTCTCTCCGTCTGCCCCTCCTCCACATCCATGCACATTCTCTCTCGCTCTCTCTCTCAAAATAAATAAACTTAAAAATATAAAAACATAAAAAATAAATTTTGAAAAATGCTACAAACATTTGTGTACAAGTTTTTGTTTGGATATACGTTTTCAATTCTCTTGGGTATATATACCTAGGAGTGGAATTGCTGGGTTACATGGTAACTCTATTATTCAACATTCTGAGGAACTGCCAACCTCTTTTACAAAGTGGCTGTAATGTATAAGCATTCCAATATTCCTTCCAATTTTATGTAACTTTAAAATCCCCCCATGACAAAGAATTTTTAAAATTATGTTATAGAAAAACATTAACAACATGCAAAAAGGGTGATTGTTAAGTTTAAAACACAGGTTGCAGGGGCACCTGGCTGGCTCAGTCAGTAGGGTATGTGACTCTTGATCTTGATGCCATTATTCTGAGCCCCACATTGGGTATAGAGTTGACTTTAAAAACCAATAAATAGATAGTGGGTGATAGGCATTGAGGAGGGCACCTGTTGGGATGAGCACTAGGTGTTGTATGGAAACCAATTTGACCATAAATTATATTTAATATAAAAAATAATAATAAAATAAATAAATAGAAACAAACAAATAAATAAAAGCAGCAAACAAGTGAAAACACATTTTTAAAAAAACAGCTTGCAGATAATATAGACAACATGATCTTAATTTTTAAAGCTATCCACTTAGCTATGCACAGAAAAGAACTACTAAGCCATATACCGAAAGGAGCCCTGGAGCCCCAAAGGTAATCCTGGTGGGGAGTCTTAAGAAAAATCAAATATATGCACTGCCTTCGTGAAGTTTACTATCTAGTAGTGGATATAATCCAGGTCAGAAAGTTCTGAGTGTGAGGTCAGTTCTGAAAGGGTTTACAAGTGGAATGGATAACTTCTTTCTGAGAGAAATCAGAGGAAATTTGGTGGAAAAGGTGGCATTTGAATGTTTACTGTTAAGGTAGTAGATACAGAAAAGGAATACAGTAAAACCTTGGGTTGCGAGCATAATTCGTTCCGGAAACATGCTTGTAATCCAAAGCACTCGCATATCAAAGCAAATTTCAAGAACCATTGGCTCAGTTGTGGTCATGTGACATTCGGCATCTCCTACCACTCGTACTACAAGACACTGATCGTTTACCAAGTTATAAAATTTATTTGAAATGTTTGCTTGTCTTGTGGAACACTTGCAGCACAAGTTACTGATGCTCCGAGGTTTTACAGTATAAGGTACAGCACCCCCTAAAGAGCATCCATGGGGAGAAGGAAGCTGTTCTCTGAGGCAGGAGTAAAGCATCGGTCATCAGAATTGCAGCGCATGGTGGGAGGCCCAGCTGAATTATAGCTGGTCTTACTGCTACACTAAAGAGTTTAGTCTTTGGTCTGTAGACTGTGAGGAGTCAGGGAAGGTCGTGAATAAGAAATACCCAGACTGAAAATGTGCTGTTCGAAGAGTAATGTCACTGCAGTGTACATAGAGACTAGTCAGGAGAAGGCTGATGGTAGAGACGCAGGAGGCAAGTCTCGTCATGGATGCTGCCCAGGGCACAGTCACCTCAGTGGTTGTAGGGAGGAAAGGAGCAAAAGGCCTCATGCAATGGATAGCAAGGAAAGATGGTTAAGATTGGGGTGAAATAAAATGTGTTTTGAGAATTTCAAGGCACCCCCTTGAGACAACTGGAGAACAGCCGAGGCATGTAAAAAGCAGAAAGCAAATCATCTTTCTCTAGAGGGAAATAAACTTCCAACCAGAATGAAAGAAATTACAAGCGGAATTCATCCAACATTTTCTATTTAAGTCCTCCCTCTCTCTCCTCTAGGAACCTTATATTTATATGAGCAGAATAACATTTCATTCAAAAAATATCACCCAGATTTTCTTGGAATTCTCAGCACACTGCTAGTTCAGGCCCTGTTCTCAGACAGCTACTTCCCCCACAGATATGGTAGAACCAATTTGACATAAAAGCAACTTTCAGACACAAATTATCCCAAATTCTCTCAGAAACACAGACTCAGAGACTGGTTGTGCTCAGCTGGGCATGGCGGCCATGATTCAATCACAGTAGCTCAAAACTGGGTGGACTGGAGAACTGTACCCCTGAAGAAAGGAACGGTGTAGGACAACAAGGACATGAAGACTAATACCAAGGCAGAAACACAGGA
This sequence comes from Panthera pardus, assembly GCF_024362965.1. Taxonomy (NCBI): domain Eukaryota; kingdom Metazoa; phylum Chordata; class Mammalia; order Carnivora; family Felidae; genus Panthera; species Panthera pardus. Next base: position 93,815,012 of record NW_026526721.1, on the reverse strand, counting down.
AGACTCAAAATTACAAGGTTTCAAAGAGCCTTACAGGTAAGGCAGTGGGAAATGTGATATTTTCATAAAGGAAAAATGTTAGGTGTTCTTTCATCAACAAAATATTCCATGACTTCCTAAGTGGACAATTAGGCAAACAGCAAACCATGACTTATGTTAGCTTTTTTACTAAGATTCAGAACACTGAAAATGATTACGCATATTTCTCTGATGTTCTGATAACTCCCACTACACCCTGTTCTATTATGAGGCAATGTCATGGCAAAGAAAACACCTGTTTAATATCTCTAAAAAACAGCAAATATATCTAATTAAAAAACTACTCTGCTGTTATTGTTTTCGAGACACTGTTATCTTATCAATTCTTTCAACTTTGCTAAACTCTCATTTAAGACCAAATTTAACTAAGTGCTCTGGGATAAGGAATTAATAATGTTTCAAGATTTCCTTAATCCCCATGAGACCTCTGACCAGGTTTTAAATACTGGACTAGTATTGTATCATTTCAGGTGGCCACTCCCCTCCCAAATACACAAACTTTGAAAAGGCACACGCAAGGGGTGCCTGGATGTCTCAGTTGGTGGAGAGACCGACTCCGGTTCAGGTCATGATCTCGCAGTTCATTGGTTCAAGTCCTGCGCCAGGCTCTGTGCTGACAGCTCAGAGCCTAGAGCCTGCTTCAGATTCTGTGTCTCCCTCTCTCTCTACTCCTCCCCTGCTCATACACACACTCTCAATCTCTCAGAAATAAATAAACATTAAAAAATTAAAAAAAGAAAGTAAAGACACAGACATAATAAATGTGGCTTTATTTAAACAATGTTTAATCCACAAAGAAGGGAAAAAGTTAAAAAAAGAAAAAAAAGAAGAAAGTTTTAATGAATAATGCTGATACCTGGTACTGGTTTAGAAATACACCAGGGGCACCTGGCTGGCTCAGTCCTTAGGGCATGTGACTCTTGATCTCAGGATTGTGAGTTTGAGCCCCATATCTGGTGTAGAGATTACTTAAAACTAAAATCTTAAAAAAAAAAAAAAAAAGTAGTGAATGCTGATACTGGGGCAAAGGTCAACCCAGGCCAGCAGAGAAACATATAAGGTCATGTTGACACATATAAAGGAAAAGGTACTTTTAAAAGATGCAGGACCTTCTGATATCTTTTTCTCAGAGCCATTTTCAATTAGGTGCAATCACTGAGATGAAATGTTGGTAGAATCAAGTTTCCTATAAAATTCTATTTAATCATGGAATAGTATATTTGTGTAGAGCATTACATTACGGTTTTATTTTCAAAAAAAGCATTGCCATAAATACTTTGATTGTTAAAACCAGCATATGAGAAAGGCAAGCAGTTGAAATCATTCCCATTTTTAAATTAATTATGGTTCCAGGACTTACCCAGAGTCACAGAACCAATAAGACATGGACATAGAATGCAGTACTCACTCTACTCCATTCACCAACTCATTCATGTATTCACCTGTTTATGCAACTAACTGCAGTGACAGATTCAAAAATGGGCAAGGCATAACCTCTGGCCTCATGGAGCCCACAGTTTATTAAGCTGGCAGAAAAACATCCCAATGCCATTTATAACACAAGAACAAAAAGTGCAGTGGGAAAGATGCACGTGAGTCTTCCAGATGAGGTCAGTTCTTAAATCTATAGGTCTTAACAGACAAAGAAATAGCTAGGCCTGGAAGGCAGTGAGGGGCAGGGGGAAAGACAAGCAGAGGTCATCTAATTCTGTTCAAATAGAAAACTGAGTGTGAGTCCTGGCAGAAACATAGTGTATGAAGTCAGCAGAGGCCAATCTTGGCCTTGAACGCCTTCCTCTGTGGGCCAAACTAAGGACAGCCAAGGTGCTCAGACTCATATATGCTAATCTTCAAAAAGCTTTCTGGCTGATCTCACCTCATATGTAATAAAGCCTACTGGTGGCAAATTTCATTTCTTTTAATACTGTGATGTCTTGAAGGGAGAATGACTCAAGCCATGAGTTTGAATGAGTAGATTGTTTTCTGTAGCCTATGTATGTATACACATATTGCATACACCCACATGGATAGTTTATAACCATAACACTATATATGAGTATCCACATAGATTATGCAAAACATACATAAAATTCTACAAACCTCACATGGAGAGACATCTGAATAATGTGTGTATCTAGACTGACCCCATGGGAGATATTCAGATGGAGACGGGTTACAGAGAGAGGGTACTATGCAGGACAACCATCTGTCCTAGATGATTCAGTCATTTGCCAGCAGAGGAAGAATTGAAGTTGGGGGGGGGGGGGTTACAAAGTGAATTCTAAAGGTATCTTAATGCTCCACGGTTTTATGTATTATGAGTTTACCTGCATGAAGCAGTTTCTTTATTCTCGATAAATAAAATTCCATGACTCCGGTGAAATAATTCCTCTCTGCCATTTTTTTGTGCTCAGGCAGAAAGTGTATTATTGATTTCTGATTCAGCCACAGACAATGTGACTTAGAGAAAGGAGCACTGAATGAGAAGTCAGGAAACCTAGATTCTCTCCCCAAACCACCGTTTTCCCCTCCCTCACCCCCACCCCAGCAGAGAGGGGGCTGTGTGACCTTGGGCAATGACTACAGTCTCTGGGCTTCAGCTTGGTATTAAATGAAAGGAGTGGGTAGGTGTTCTCTAATTCTCTTCCAGCTCTTAATCTATGAAACCATCCCCCTCCCCTAACACTTAGTTTATCTCCAGAGCTCTAAAAATCAAGACTAATAAAAGTGGATTCAGATCATCTCTTTTTCAGCCAAAGAAGATCCTGTTTTATCTTATTTTTTAAAACCATCCAAATCTTGCATAATTCAAATGATCAGTGCTGTCACTGGTTGCTCTGGTTTAAATTATGCATTGTTGCTATTTGGGGAGAATGTAGACTAGGTCCAGTCTGGGATCACTGGCTGAGAACAATAAGCCCCCAAAGTGAGAAGGATAAAGGCCTCTCCAGACAGGATCTGCTTTTAATGCACGGAGCTCAGGGTTTACAAAAAAAGCATTGATTGTGTACATTAAAGAGCCACCGAAACAGCAAGGGATTGGTAAGGCTGCAGCAAATTCTCCTAGATGCCACTGACCTTGGCTGCATTTCAGGGGTCAGGCATTCCCCATAAGGTTCTCAGCAGGCTGGCTTTCCTGAGGGGTTAGGAACAAATGAGACCTCTCATCCAGATAAACCCACCTCTCCTAATTTGAGAAGACAGAAATTATCTGCCCTCTGATTTGTGGAGATCACCTGTGTAGCCTTTGAACTCAACAGCCAGCCTACACACCTCACCCCCTACAAGGCGGGTCCTACACCCCAGCCCTCCCGGGTGCAATTGTCTCCACATCAGCATGTAAGTCCTCTAGCCAGCAGTACCCATCTCTAGAGCTGGCCTTAGCCCTCCCTCATTCCACACCTCCTACAGGCAGAAATACAGGGGCAAAGCACTAAGCCCAGGCCACAAAGAGCAATTTCAGGGAATCCTGCAAAGATATCTTTTCAAAATACAGATCTCTGGAGCACAGGCCTCCCATGTGTGAATCACACTCCAGGCAGGCCGGTGAGCCCTCGTGGTTCCTTACAAGCCTGCAGGCTCTGTGTGCTCGTATCTCAAAAAACCTTCCCCAGAAAAAGCCCACAAGGGACACCTCTGACCAAGCCCAACTTAAAAATCGCATCAGAGCCCTTTCCATTAGAGGAGCAGTGTTGAGATTCTAGCTCAGGAAAACCACAAGCCTTGCCCATTGTTCAGATTCCTTCCCCATACCCCACACCCCACCCCCTACTGGGCTTTTGCCACTTTCCCCTACCCGGTAGTCTGGGCCATCCATCCACCTGATTAACCCGCTGGCAGTAACTCCCAGTGCAGAAAGTAGGGCAAATGAACATGCACAGTCTGTAAAGCAGGAAATCACAGACTTAGCCAAAGCACCCACCCGGTTACCAACCCCCACCCCCAGCTGCCCAGGGGGCAGCGGTTTCTGAATGTGGCATTTCTGTGCCAGGAAATAGACAGCTTACTGTAATATCACATGAATGAGCTTTTGCTGCCCAACTATCAAAAAAGCTATTTGAAATGGCATCTCTGTTCCTTCTCAACCCCTGGACGGCCTTGCAGAAACCCTCACCTCTTGGAAGAATTAAGAAAGGGAAGGGAAGTTAAAAAGAGGAGGATTCATGAGACTAAATAAAAAGTACCACTTTGACAGTAAAGGTAGCTCTTTAAAATAACTGTAGAGAAGGAGGTACTGTCAGGAGAAGTAATGAAGATTCAGGTCTATAATCCCAAGATTTAGCATCAGTCTAACAATGTATGCCTCAGGAGGGCGTGTGAACTTCCAAGCTTCACCCATCCTGTGTGTCTGTGTTGAGACCCACCATCAATTCTATCTCACCATCCTCCATGCTTCAAGTATACATGCTGTGGCTTTTTTTTTTTTTTATTCTTGGTTCAGGAGAGGAAGAAGCCATCCTTAATTGGTGTCCAATCCTCATCCCCCTCTGCTGCCGCCACCCACACCCCTCACCTCCTTTTCCGCAGGCAGCATCTAATTAAAATGGCAAGAAAGCTCTGCCCCCTTCCCCGATAGAGTGTGTTGGGATTCAGAGGTGGGGGTGGGGAGGCGTCGAGGCTACACTGGGATTCCTGGTATTCTGATCTCAAAACAACAGCAAAATGGATTCTATAGCAGTAATGTCTTAGTCAATACAATGAAAAGGCGTCTGAGGCGATTCACGCGAAGGTAAACGCAAACCAGTGGGCCTGGAGGGACGTAGATGCTCTCTACAAAGGACTGGCCGCGCGGGCGCGCGAACACACACACACACACACACACACACACACACACATCCACACACACACACATACACACACACTCACGGGAGTTCCGGTCTGACTGGGGGAAAGCAGAGAACACATCCTTCCACCTGCTTAAGTTCAACCATAAAACTGAAATGTCAGAGCCACAAAGTCAGAAAGCACAGGCAGGTCTAAGTTAAACCATAAATAAAGGTGACTGGCAGATTGGCATTGAAGAGAGCGCGGAGAGGGAGTCGGGGCTCAGAAGGCGGAAAGGGGCTAGAGGAGGCAGTTGCCATCTACAAGACCAGCACAGCAATAGCTGTCCCCGTGGAGCGGCAGGTTCGGCTTCGTGGGGACAGTCAGGCTCACAATGTCATCTTGCAGGTAGCTGGGAAAAGTGAGTGGCCAGTGCTTCTATTCACGCTGCTGTTACTCTCTTTGCAGAAAGGGGCAGTGGGGTCTCGCGCCTTGGCACCAGATGACCGTCTGGGGCTTGTGTGCACACACCACGCGCGCGCGCGCACACACACACACACACACACACACACACACACGAGCCTTTCATTTTAAGGCTCTTACGCTGGTCTAAGATGAAACTGGCATTAGCTCCACTGGTTCTCTGGGGAGCTTCGGCCACAACCAAAGGAGGACACGTAGTGCACAGCTTTGAGAGGAGACTTAGCCAAGAGCACCTCGGCGGACCCCGAATCAAAACCAGAAGCCAGGTTCTCTCCGAGTCGCATTCTCCCTCTGCCCAGTAGCCCCCGCCCGGGTTCACGCACCGAGCCCGTTCACCCCGAAACAAACCGCTGGGAAGAAATCAGAAAACATGTTCTACTCACCCTCAGAGCCGAGAGATCGATTTCATCCAGGCTACGAGCCGGGGAGTCGCTCGCCATGTCTACTTCTTCGCGGGAGAAATGGTCCAAAACCACCCTGAAGCTTCTCCCTTGGAAATTCCACCTTGGTCTATTTTACTCGCGTCCTCATGCGGGTGTCGCGCCAGAGGCCCCGGGCCCAGCCTCCCCAGCCCACCCCGGCCCCGCAGCGCCCGATCCCGATCCCCCGAGCGTCGGTCCTCCGGGTCAGGGAGCCCAACCTGCGTTGATCTCCAAGCCCGGAGCCGCGGTGCGTGTGGGCTGCGCGCCCTGCTCAGCTAAGGGCGCTGGGGCTGCGTGGGTGTATTTAAATGGGACATGCTTCTTTGCTTGTGCGTGGATGGCGGCTGCATTGGCTGTTATAATGAGACACATCAACTCCTCCACTCTGCTGGGGGGTGGGGGTGGAGAACCACACAGAACTGTCTATCACCGCTTCCTGGGAGGAGTAAAGGGGGGGGGGGGGGGCGGTGGAAGGCGGAGGAGGCGTGGTCTCCGACTGGGGAGAGGCCGCGCTTCCTGACCCGGTCCCTCTGCACCAGCGTGGTTGGGGGAAGGGCGCGCACCCTTTCCGCCCAAGCTTTTGCAGGCTAATCTGGATGGATCTGAAAAGCTGTTCCTGGACCCTGCCGTGTTTATCGTAGGGGTAAAGGGACTTTATTTTGTGTGTCCAATTCGTGCACTGCAGCACAATGGCCCTCAATCGCATTGGGGGGGGGGGGGGGGGTTTCGGTTCGGTTCAAATGCTCTAGCGCTGAAAAAATCCAGAAGGAAAAAAAAAAAAAAAAAAAAAAGAGTGACGGCCTCCCTCCTCCATTAATTATTTGTGGGGCTGGAGTAACGCGGGCTGGTGCAACCGGTGCATATAAGGACTTGTGTGCAGGGAAGGGGATCCGCCTCCAGGCGCGGAACGAATGGGGGAGAAGCGCACTCGTACCCTGCGCTCCAGCGATTTGCAATGGGGGCGGGTGGGTCAGCCAGCGACCCCCGGGATCCCGGAAGGCGGGTCTGGAGGGCCGGTCACTCGCGGGTCAAGGGCTAGGAAGGTTTACCAGAAGCGGGAAAACGGACATCTGAGTTCCTTGTTGGCATCGCCACACCCAGGACTTGCCCGTACCGCAATTCCCCACGGAAACGACCGAATTGAAACGAGAAGCTTTTTCTCTGGGTGCAAGAGCTGAATGCTTCAGGTAACTCCAAAGGGAACACGGGGTAAGGCAGCACTCGCCGCCTCAGGACGCTGCATTTCCCTTTCAGGCAGCGTTTTCGTGGCTGACCTACTCAGACTGATGGAGAAAGTTTAGCTGGTGGGTGAGATGTAACATACAAAATGCACCGGGTGAGAGCGATTTCGCTCCACCCGCTTTCTCATTTCAAGGCTGAACGTTTACAGTGGTAAACATGATATTCCGTAATCAAAAGTATGAAGTCACTTCCCCCAGCCCCCCTACCCGCCCCCCCCTTCCCCTCCAGCTTTGGCCACGCGAAATACATGGGAAGAAAAGCTAAATTTGAACTTTCCCCCCAAATACAGCAGTATCTGCACGTCTGTTAAAATGGGAGTTTACATCTAGCCAAGTGCAGTGAGGGCTTCTTAATCCTGTGGTGTGAATGTCAGTTTCAGAAAAAGACTTTTGAATGAATGAACGGAAGCCAATGCAGTTAGTTCATCAGGACTGCAGACACTGGAAGACTTAGAAACAGCATTCGGTTTGCGCCCTGCTTTTTGTTGTTGTTAACATTATTGTACTTATCTGTATGCACTGGGGATCATGAAACTGAAGAATTGTTCTAACATCTCAATGGCCACACAGTTACTTAGGAGATTTGCCCTTAAAATGTCAAACGTTTAATCATGTTATATTCAGAACGCTCGATTTGACCTATCATTTTCTAATAAGATCGTCCAGCTTAAGACAGTAAATAAGGTGCAGCAAGCCACCAAGGCATGTAGAAATGACATAAAAAACCTACCATTTCCCATCATGGTCCTTATTTTTCCCTTCTCTGTCCCTTTTTTACCCTTAATCTACATGACAAAGTAATGTATTTCTTTCTCATGTTGAAAGAAATCATTAATTTAAGATCAGGTATTTAGATCTGTGAATATAACTATTTTTAAAACTCCAGACATAGGAAAAATGAGATAAAAATTTTTTTTCATGGATAACCTTCATTTTATACCCCAGATTTTTATCTGAAACATCACAGATGGATGAATGGTCTCTTCCACCTTAGTAAGCTGCTCAGGCCATGAGGATGCCGTGAAACGCACTAAATTCCACCCTTGGATTTAGAATTGGAAGACTATATGTTCAATCCAGTGATGGGGGAGGGCTTCCTGGATGCTGACTGGTTGAGCTGAGAGTCAGGTGGAGGTGTGGGGGGGGGGGGAATGGGGTGGTGATGGATGCAGGAAATACCATAAAAGGAAAGGTTGCAATAGCCAGGCCACCTTCAGCTAGTAAGGGAAGGAGCAAACTCCAGGCTGTTTGTGCTGGAGGCTAGGTAGTAGTGGTGACTGGACTGAGAAGGGAAGCAAAGGTCAGATCAGGTAGCACTCTGCATGTCCCATTAAGGAACTTGGACTTTATCCTTTAGGTCAAGTGTGTATCAAATTTCAGCCATTCCAATACAAACCCCTATTTTTTTGCCATGTCTGTGAACCCCCCATACTATTTATTATCTGCTTAATATTTTTCTCTAAATCCATACTTTTCTTTTTTTCTTATTTAATTTAAAAGGAAACATAAATGACTACTATAAATGGAAAGCTAGCAATACTTGCTAAAAAAAATAAAAGAAAACCATCAAAATAAATACAATGGAAGATAAATATTACTTAATTCTAGCTATCATTGCCTGCTCCAGGCTTCCAGCCTAGGGCTTGCTCTTCCTTTGTTAAAAAGAGGAGTTAATAAATGCCAGAAAAGGCATTCAAAATTTGACCAAAGTGAGATTTTTCCTCTTCATGTAATCTGAAGGATTGAAAGAACTGATATCATTTATGTTCAATTTGAAAGCCTGTAAAACAATACGATATGCTGTTTATGTCTGTAAATGTATAGCCAACTATAAAAAGCATGGGCATAGGCTGGAAGGACACAGATCAACTTCAGGACAGTGACAAGGGAGAAGTGGAATGGGAAGGTACAAAGGAGGATCCAACAATAAGACCTAATTTATTAAAAAGAAAAAAAGATCTCTAGCAAATATTGCTAAATGTTTGGAATTGTTAGATCTGAATAGTTACTAATTCATATTTATTATATTGTTCTCTGGATCTTTTTGTATATTTGAAATATTTTTATATTTTAAAAATATTTATAAAAAAAGAGAGAATCCCAAAGAGGGTTGTGTTCCCTCTATTAGATTCAATGTTATTTAATGCCATATCCATGCTCCAACTAAAATAAACACTGGAAATCAGTAACACAGCTTGTGGAACTTTTAAAAGCACACTCTGTATATCTTCTGTTACCACAAATCCCTAGATATAACAGAAAATATATTTTTAAAAATTCATTAGAGTTCTAGAAGACAATAAAGACAGTATCAGTGGTCTAGCAATTCAGAGGACTTCCTAGATTATATAAAGCAAATAGGATTTGATTGCCAGTAGATCTGTAAACCAAAACTGTACAGGGTAGGACCAGGGTGAGAGCTGGGAAGGCTTCAAGCTCAGAGGCAGTGGCTACAAGGAACTGGGACTTTCATCACGGTAACTAAACCCATTAATCCATTCTTTCATTCATTCCATACATATATAAATCATTTACTGTGCCAGTCACAATACCAAGTCCTGAAGATTTGCTTTCACAGAGGCAAATAATAAAATTGTAAATAATCCATTACTAACATTATTTTAGATGGTGATAAGTGATATGAAGAAAATCAAGCAAGATCATGAGAATCAGCAGGTACACATGTCCACCCCCAGTGCTGACACATGCTCTCCATAAGTATAGGTGCTTGGGCCAAGGAGACCAGGTATCACCCCAAGGAGCTGCTCACCGATTGCCAGGAGAAAGGAGACCACACACACGCATACACACAGAAGGTGAAGTACCTGCATCCCCCGCGCTGCAAGACATTTGCTGCCCCACTTTCCACCCCAGTCAGCAAAGCAAGCACTCAGAATATAGAACTGGTACCACAGATAGGCAAATGAGATTTTCAAACACTAAGATGAGTAGACAGCCCTGAATCACCAATCATTTCTAAAAATCTATTACTTTGAAAGAGAAGAACCAACTCCAATCAACAAACAGATTGAAAACCCAAAGTTACTGTTAAAAATGAGTTTTATAACATATATGTTTTATCCTCAAAAAATAATACAGGATCTTACAGTCATAAAACAACCAAGTTATTATGCAAACAAACCAGTTAGATGAATAATTAGTATATTAATTGAAATTTTTAAAATGAATATATAGATTGAACAATAGAAAGTAATACTATGCTGCAGATACTCCTTTAAGCATTCATGCATTAACATATTTAATCTTTATAATCTTCCAAAGTAGGCAATAATATTAGCATATTCACTTTACATATGAGTAAACTGAAGACTTAAAAGTTTAATTAACATACTCAAGGCAACACAGTAATAAATGACTGAACCAGGATTTGAACTCAAGCTCTTAATCATCATGCTATACTGACTCAAGCTGAACTGAAGAGTGAATTTGTTATCTAGAAGATTGGGCCCAGTTTGATCCCAAATTGCAGAAGAAAGTATGTAGCAACAGAGTAAGAATTTAAGTAATATGGAGCATAAATCCAGAAGTTCCAACCTTCATCTGATAGGAGATCTAGAGAATAGATAGGAGGGAATACTCAGAGAAATAATAGAAAATGGTCCCGTATCTTCAGGCTAAAATCTCCTATAGAGTGCATAAGTTAAAAAATACCACACTTGAACATATCATGATGGAATTTCAGAGCATCAGGGATAGAAAGAAAATTCTAACCAGATCACCTATTTCTCATCAGCAACACCCCTTTCCAGTGCTTTGTCCCTAGGACAAAGCATTCTAACGTATGGGATAACGGGACAAACATATCTTGCAACACTGACTAAAGGGGAGTGAAGAAAAGTCTGGTGTGTCTTATAAAAATGGTTTTCCTGTTTGAAAACTGAAAAAAGAAAAGAAGGGACCAAAGGGAAGAGAAGAGGGCCAGGAAAAGCTTTCTGCCTGTGGCAACCATTCTCCAAGATGGCTTCCAACAAGCCTCACCTCCTGGTATCTCCACCCTTGTGTAGGTCCCTCTAATATAGAATACAGCTGGGTAATAAGAGGCATTTCAGCTTTTACCTTGTTTTCTTGGTTCATATGCTTGAAACCCATGTTTTTCAACCTCAACACTATTGACATTTGAGGTCTGATAACTCTTGTTGTAGGGGGCTACCCTATAGTGTATGATGTTTAGCAGAATTCCTGGTCTCTACCCACTAGCTCTCAGTAACACCTTCCCAGTTGTGACAACCAAAAATATCTCCAGGCATTGTTAGATGTCTCCTGGCAGGCAAGATCACTGCTCTAGGGGGAGTCATTCATCACATCCTGTGGACATTCATGCCCCTTGCCAGACTTGTGGGTGAGCCTTGAAGTGGATGTTCCAGCCCAATCAAGCCTTCAGATGACTGCAATTCCAGCTCTGACTGCAATTTCGTGAAGTTCCTCCCTGAACTAGGACAGTTCAATCCAGCTGTTCCCAAATCCCTGACCCACAGAAACCATGAGAGATCATGAATTTTACTGTTGTTTTAAGCCATTTGATTTGTTATACAGTAAGGGGTAACTAATACATTGTCTTCAGACAGGGTTTGTGTGGACATAATTGCTAGAGCTATAACAGCCATCTCCCTAGCAGGGCAGGATGAACTTGGGAAAGAAAACAAAAGAGGAGTAGCATCTGGATGTTTAATGACATCATTGAGCCACTCAATTAACTAATCCAGGGGCAACCTGTCTGAACTCCTTCTCATGAGACATAGGTTTTTCTCATTTTGTTTAAGCCACCATTAGTTGAGTATTCTGTTATATTTTTTAATGTCTGTTTTATTTTTGAGAGAGAGAGACAGTGTGAGTGGGGGAGAGGCAGGGAGAGAGAAGACACAGAATGCGAAGCAGGCTCCAGGCTCTGAGCTAACAGCAGAGAGCCTGATGCAGGATTCAAACCTACAAACTATGAGATCATGACTTGAGCCAAAGTGGTGCTTAACCGACTGAGCCACCCAGGTGCCCCAAACGTATTCTGTTATTTGTAACCAAATACTTCTTGTTACAGGAAATAAAAATTAAAACTATTCATTGTCTTTATCATTGCTGATTCACAAAGTAAAAATGAAATAATGATAACTTATAACTAAAATGATCTTATCAGGGCACGTGGGTGGCTCAGTCAGTTGAGCACCTGACTCTTGACTTTGGCTCAAGTCATGATCTCAGGGTCCTAGGATCAAGCCCCACTTCAGGCTCCCTGCTAAGTGTGGAGCCTGCTTGAGATTCCCTCTCTCCTTTTCCCACTCCCCCTCACCTGCTCTCTCTCTCTCTCTCTTTCTCTCTAAAAAAATAATAAAATTAAAATTAAATAAAATAATCTTACAAGTTTAAAAAAAGAGAGAGAGAAAACCAGGCAAAGATATTTTTTTTTATCTTATTTGGAGATATACTTGGATACAATCTCTAAACAGAAAAATGTAAGTCAGTTACGCAAGATAAATATAAGGGTCACCACATAGGCAAATATAAATTGGATGTTTAAGTTACAAACTAGTTGAGTGGAAAAATGGAACAAGGATAGTTTGAAGAATTGAATAAAATGAAGAAAGAAAATATAAACCATTGAGATTGACTAGTATAAAGGACATATGTTTGGAGTGGTGAGCTGACCCAGTATCCATTCTGCTTTTGTAAACCATGGTAGGTAGACTAATAGCTCCCCAAAGATGTCTATGTTCCAGTGCCCAAAACCTACAAGTATGCTATCTTAGATGGCAAGAGGGACTTTGCAGATGTGATTCAATTAAGGAATTTAAGATGAAAAGAGTATCCTAAATTATCAAGGAGAGACCCATGTAATAACAAGGGTGCTTAAAAGTAATGAAAAGGGAGGCAGAAAAGGAGACCTAGAGGAAGATGTGCCATGGAAGAAAGGCACAGAGAAATGCAACATTACTGCCTTTGAAAATGAAGGCAGGGGCCATAAGCGAAGGAATGCAAACACCTGTAGAAGCTGTCGAGGCAAAATAAAACCCAGATTCTCCCCTCGCACCTCCAGAAAGGGATGCAGCTCTGCTGACATCTTAATTTTAGCCCCACGAGACACATTTTGACTTGCTGATTTCCAGAGTGTAAGATAATAAATTTGTGTTGTTTAAAGCCACTAAGTTTGTGGTCATTCATCACAGCAATGATAGAAAACTACAAGACATACTGTATCCATATTCCCTTTTGAATGGTTGTCTCCCTGTGGTTACAGATTACTGGTGCTATTTCTTAGGTTTTCTGCCCACTGGGAGTCAAAAGGTGAGTGGGTATCTGAAAGCAGAACTGAAGCGGCCCCCTTCATAAAAACCTGGAACTTTAGAAGAATGGCAAGAAGAATGAAAATGGTTAGTCGTCATTCATTCCATTTGTGGTACTCTACCCATAGGGATTTGCCAGAGTCCATTCTTCCTTTCTGTTTCTCAGAAGTCACCTTGCTTCCTGCCCATTTTTAATCTTGGCTCTCTGGGCTAGTTACCTATGGCTGTGCAAAGAACCACTTCAAAACTTAGTGAATAAAACAACAATTAACTCTTAGCTCACAAATCTGTAATCTGGACAGGGTTTGGTGGGGAAGGCTCACGTGCTCCACAGACCATCAGCTACAGCTGGATGACCAACTTCTGAAATGGCTCACTCACTTACCTAGTAAGTTTGGTGCTGGGCTACCTGCTGAGGGTTCAGCCAAAGCTGATGGCTAGAAACTTTGGTTTCTCTCCAGGTTGGTCTCTCCAAGGGCTGTTGGGACTTCTGGCATGGTGGCTAAATTTCAAGAACAAGTATCCCATAAAAACCAGACAGAAGTTATATCACCTTTTATGACCTAGCCTCAGAAGTCATGTGACTTTAATTCTGCCATTGTCACAAATCTACCTAGATTGAAAAGGGAGATGCCTATTTCCCATCTCTTGATGGGAGGAGTGTCTAAGTCACGTTAAAGAAGAGCATGTGGGATGGAAAAAGTTGTTTCAGTACCTGTAGAAATTAAGACCTACTGCATGCTTCCAACCTTTCTATCAGTTTTCTGTCCTCAATAGCTCTGCCACTTGTTCATGTTGACCAGAGTTGGTTTCTGCTGTTGATTGCAACCAAAGAATAATGGAGCAGATATAAGCACAAACGAAATATCAGAATAAGACGTATTTAAGTTTCCTTATTGAAAGACAGAATCTCTCAGAGTAGGTGAAAGCAAAGCAAAAGAAGCACAGTAAACTAAGGATATACACGCTTTCCAAATCTGCCATGGGAAATTAACAAAATTTGACCAGGCCACACAGGAAAGGTTGATACTTTCCAAAAGGCAGCAATCATAGATACCACATTCTCAGACAGTGTTACTAGGAGATTTCAATATTCATGTCACAGATTTATCTAAATAAGTGATTCATAATTCTTGGAATTTCTTCACTAGAATGACCATTGTCTCTCACAGAACTTAAATTTGCTCCCAGGAACCCGAACCGAAATTTATCATCATCTTAAACAGCTCTGCCTTAGAAAATGAAACTCCATTTCCCATTGTCCAATTACAAACCCTCTCTTTCTAGCTTTGTAGTAACCTTCACTAACATTACCACTGTTTTCAGCCACACAGGCTCCATCTCTGTCCATCGGTAGCATTCTTCATTCTTCTGCAATTGGTTGTAATTCCTCTTACCCTTTCTTCCTTCCCTTTGTGTCCTGGACCTCACAGTATTTAGGAGCCTGAAATGTAATTTGCTATATTCTGTACAGTATGATCTAAAATGAAGACCATGGTCCCTGGAGTTGATCTGCTTGAGATCAAATCCCAAAATAGAAAAATAAAAATAATATAGCTGTTTTACAATTCTCATTTTTTTTTCAGGTAGATAGATAAGGTAGATTTTTTTTAACCTTGGTCACCATTGAAATAATAATGCCAGGTGACTACATCACTTTTGTATTAAATGAGTACAGAACAATTTTCATAATTATCTAGTACCATTTAAGTCCAAAGACAAACACAATACTTTATCTAAAATATCAGTATTACACTTTCTCCAAATACAGAAAACTATTTTTACTAAAAATTTGGCAAGCCCTTTCAAAACAGCATTTTCTGTTTTCATTCTTTGGGAAATTCTTAACAACAAATATGTATAGAAATTTTAATATGCAGCTGTAATCCTTCAATATTTATTATAAAAGTTTACTTGTTATTACACTGTATGTTAGCTAACTGGAATTTAATAACAGCTTGAAAAAGAAATAAAATAAAATTTTAATTACTTATCATTTTTTTAGAAGTTGCTTGATCTCCTTAAATCTTAAAACAGTTTTAATTTTACCTATATTCTAGCCCAGTAATGGAGTTTTCAGCTTGGTTTTCTCTCAATATTTTTAGGACCTAACCTAGTGTCTTGCAACAGTAAGCATTCCTTACATTTCTGGTCAATGACCAAACATACTTGAATAGAAATGATGAAGGGACATGTATTCTGACCACCAGTCCTGTCCAGAATGTGTCAAAAGCCTGTGGTGCTTTGCTTCCTCGTGGCTATCTCCACTAGTTTCCACTTGTTCTGTGTAACTTTTCTACAGGACTGTATCTTTTTTTTTTTAATACTTTTTAAATTCTCAAAGGTTTGTTTGTTTGTTTGTTTGTTTGTTTAGAGGCAGGGAGGGGCAGAGAGAGAGGGAGAGAGAGAATGTCAGGTAGGCTCTGCACTGTCAGCACAGAGTCTGATGCAGGGCTCAAGCTCCCAAACCGTGACCTGAGCTGAAACCAAGAGTCAGTTGCTTAACCCACTGAGCCACCCAGGAACCCCAGGATTGTATCTTTTTAAATGTTAGACTCTAAGCTCCTCATGCCCCAACATACACAAAATAATTTTCAGTTTTTCATTCATGTCCATATATTTTCACGGCACAATCCCATAGGTTAGCCCAGAGCTGGGAGAGGGGAGGAGTAGCCAGATGGATCTTAACATGAAGTCATAGGGTAGATAAAAGCTTTTATCATACTTTTAAAGCTGGAAGGAACATTAGATATAACCAGGTCCCACCCTCTCATTTTATAGATAAGGAAACCAAGGTTCAGAGACTCTGTGGCTTGCTCAATGTCAAAGAGTTAACACACAAAAGGGCTCTGGGACTGAAAGCTTTATGTAAAAAAAAAAAAAAAAAGTCGGGGGGGGGAGCAAAAGAAGAAAGGCTGTGTTTTTATTGTTATTGTTCCCCCCCCATTCCTGATTCTCTATTCCTTCTACTATACCATATTGCAACCCAGACATTTAAAGTACTATCCACTTGTGTTGTGCTTTTTATCTTAAGGAAACTGTAAAGAATATAACTGATCGTATTTCCCTTAATGTGTGGGCTGCCTGAGAGCTCCAAGCTAAATGAGTAGGTTTGCCATGCCTGGTGCTGGCTCTAGCGTGGGAGGAGGAGCCACAAATGGAGCCAAGAAGCTTGTCTGAGTGGAATCTTTAAGCCACAGAACCCAGGCAACAAAATGAGGAATAGGTATTTATTTTGATCACTTGGCCACAAAAGGTAGAGGCCAAACATTTCTAGAGATTTAACACCCTCTGGTCATGCAATTACATGGACGACTTGTAAAGACTACACTGGAAAATGTGTTCTCTCTCTTATAACATTTAAAACATTGTATTGTAGCTGTTGATTTTCTTTTCCACCATGAAACTGTTGAATACAAAGAATTTTTTAAAAATGTTTTAATGTTTATTTATTTTTGAGAGAGAGAGACAGCAACAGAGTGTGAATGGGGGAGGGACAGAGAGAGAGAAACATAGAGTCTGAAGCAGGCTCCAGACTCTGAGCTGTCAGCACAGAGCCTAATGAAGGGCTTGAACTCATGAACTGCAAGATCATGACCTGAGCCGAATTCAGATGTTTAACCGACTGAGCCACCCAGGCACCCCAGGAATTTTCTTATTCAGCTCTATTTCTGTAGTGCCTCGCATAATGCCAGCAATAAAGTGGTGGTTATAAAGCTAATCAATAAATCAGTGTAGTGAAGAAATTGGTAAAGATGGACAGAACTAGCCACCTTGAAGCCAGAAAATTTGGGAAAGTCTTTTAAACCCTTTAAGTGTCATCATTTTTATACTTTTTATGATTTTTGCATGAATAGTTGATTTTGAGAACAAAGCAAGTGACCAACAGCTACGACTGTGTCAAAAGCTGATAACAAAAATTAGTTGTGGATATACTCTTTCCATCCATTCACAAAGAATACAAATTCATTCACTCATTAGTGTATCCATTCATCAGAAACATGTATTAAACACAGGGATCATCAAGATGGTCTCTGTCTTTGTAATTTATTTAGTCAGTGTTTCTAAAAGCATGGTCCATGAAGCACTTCTATCAAACAGGGAGACAGGGCTTAATTAACATGTAGATTCCCAGAATCTTGGGGGAGCAGGGTCCAGGAATTTTCACCTTGAAACTAGTACCTGCCCAGGTGATTTTTTTTCACCCATTCCCAAATATTTATTGAGCATCTTTGATAAGCAAGGACCTTACTTGGCTAGACCAAAGGAATAATGCGAGTAAATTATGCTCTGCAAATATTTTGGTCTGTTTGGGATGCTATAACAAAATGCCATACACTGGGTAGCTTATAAACAACAGAAATTTATTTCTCATCATCCTAGAGGCTGGGAAGTCCAAGATCAAGGTACTGGTTGATGCAGCATCTGGTGAGAGTCGGCTTCCCCATAGACAGCTGTCTTTTCACTATGTCCTCAAAAGGTAGAAGGGGCAAACCATCTCTCTGGGGTCTCTTATAAGAGGATGAATCTTAGTCAGGAGAGCCCCACCCTCATGACCTAATCACCTCCCAAAAGAGCCAACCTCCAAATACCATCATCTTGTGGGTTGGGATTTTAACATATAATTTGGAGTTGGGGGGATAACACAAACGTTCAATCCATATTAATAAGAGACAAAATCCAATTTAATAAATGTAATGAAATTTATTAGGTTAATGCACAGGTATAAGAAGAGCTGAGAGGGGTGGGGTGGCAGGAATTTAGGGTCAGGGTCCAGATTACGAAGAAAAAAAAAAGTATCCTAAAGCTGGTTAGATAGATACTCTAGACATTATACATGCTGTAGGTGATCTCTCAGTGAAGGAGGCCCCAAAAATTTGCTTTAAATTCTGTGTCTTCTAGTATATATATTCCCTGCTTCTACAGTCATATGCATAACACCATAGTTAATTTTATCAGTCTCCCCTCTCTATGCTTTTTTTTCTTGCTAAAATATTTTTAAACATATGTTTAAAATCATGTTATTTCATGTCTAAATATTTCAGTATGTAGCTAATAAGGGGGGAGGGTGAGTGTGGATTGGGCTCATTGACTTGTTTCCAAAGAATAGTGTATGGAAAAAGGGGTGAAAGTAACTCTACAGTGGAAAAATCTAGCAAACAGCAAACACTACCTTGGCCAAGTAATTAAGGTTAACATCATCAATGATAAGTCATATTGATAGAATATACCCTTGATAGTATATAGAAAGGCACTAGTAAGATTTAAAATATATATATATATATTCATATATAAATATATATATATAAATATTTATATTCATATTTATATTATATATATATAAATATTTATATTCATATATAAAACTATATATGAATATATATAATATATATATATTATATATATATATATATATTATATATATATATACATATATATATATATATAATATATATATAGTTTAGCTAATAGTAATGTGTCAGTATTGGTTCCTTAGCAGCGACAAGTATATCAGAGTAATGTAAAATGTCACATTAGGGGAAACTGGGTCTGGGGTATATAGGAATTCTGTACTGCCTTTGCAATATTTTGGTAAATCTAAAATTATTCTAATTTTTTTAAGTTTATTATTTAAAAAGAGGAGAGTATAGCAAATTGGATAGGCTGGAAGAAGTAGATAAATTCCTAGAAACATACTAAGGCTGAATCATGAAGAAATAGAAAATTTGAACATCCTAACAAGTGCCCTCCTCAGTGCCCATCACCCATTTTCCCTGTCCCCTTCTGCCCTGCCCCCTTCCACCCTTAGTTTGTTCTCTGTATTTAAAAGTCTCTTATGGTTTGCCTCCCTCTCTGTTTGTAACTATATATATATTGTTTGTAACTATATATATATATATATATATATATATATATATATATATATAGTTACAATATATATGTAACTATATGTAAATATACATATTTACATATAGTTATGTAAATATATATATAGTTACAATATATATAAAAAAATATATATATATATATATATATACATACACACACACACACACACACACACACTCACACACACACACACGTATAATATCTGTCTTTATCTAATTTCACTTAGCATAATACCCTCCAGTTCCATCCACATTGTTGCAAATGGCAAGATTTCATTCTTTCTTGTTGCCAAGCAGTATTCCATTGTATATATAAACCATATCTTCTTTATCCATTCATCAGTTGATCGACATTTGGGCTCTTTCCATAATTTGGCCATTGTTGATAGCACTGCTATAAACATTGGGATATGTGTAACCCTGTGAATCAGCACTCCTGTATCCTTTGGATAAATTCCTTGTAGTACTATTGTGGGGTCATAGGGTAATTCAATCTTTAATTTTTTGAAGAACTTCCACACTGATTTCCAGAGTGACTATACCAGTTTGCATTCCCACCAACAATGCAAAAGGGTTCCCCTTTCTCCACATCCTCACCAACATTTGTTGTTTCCTGAGTTGTTAATTTTAGCCACTCTGACCAGTGTGAGGTGGTATCTCAATGTGGTTTTTCATTTGTGTTTCCTGATGATGAGTGATGTTGAGCATCTTTTCATGTGTCTGTTGGCCATCTGCATGTCTTCTTGGAAAAGTGTCTATTCATGTCTTCTGCCATTTCTTCACTGGATTCTTTGTTTTTTGGGTGTTGACTTTGGTAAGTTCTTTACAGATTTTGGATACTAACCCTTTATCTGATATGTCATTAGGAAATTCCTTCTCCCATTCTGTTGGTTGCCTTTTAGTTTTGTTGATTGTTTCATTTGCTGTACAGAAGCTTTTTATCTTGATGAGATCCCAATAGTTCTTTTTTGCTTTTAATTCCCTTGCCTTTGGAGACATGTCAAGTAAAAAGTTGCTGTGGCTATGGTCAAAGAGGTTGTTGACTGTTTTCTCTTCTAGGGTTTTGATGGTTTCCTGTCTCACATTTAGGTCTTTAATCCATTTTGAATTTATTTTTGTTCATGGTGTAAGAAAGTGGTCCAGTTTCATTCTTCTGCATGTTGCTCTCCAGTTCTCCCAGCACCATGAGCACTGGGTGTTTCATGTAAGTGATGAATCATGGGAATCTACTCCCAAAGCCAAGAGCACACAAATACACTGTATGTTAGCTACCTTTACAATAAATTATAAAAAAAAAAGAAAAAAGAAAATTTGAACAGACCAGTAATGAGTAAGAGGATTGAATCATAATACAAGAACCTCCCAACAAAGAAAAGCCGAGGACCAGATGGTTTTACTGGTGAATTCTACCAAACATTTTAAAAGAAATAATGCCAATCCCTCTCAAATCCTTTCAAAAAGATTAAAGTGGAATGGACATTCCTAAACTCATTTTATGAAACCAGCATTACCCTAATACTAAAGCCACATAAGGACACTACAAAACACACACACACACACACACACACACACACACACACACACACACACACACAACTACAGGCCAATATCCCTGATAAATGTAGATGCAAAAATTCTCAACAAAACACTAGCAAACCAAATTCCACAGCCCATTAAAAGTATACATCATGATCAAGTGGGATTTATCCCTGGGATGCCAGGATGGTCCAACATGCTCAGATCAATAAATGTGACACTTTACATTTGAAAACTGCAGGATAAAAATCATATAATCATCTCAATAGATGTAGAACAAGCATTTAACAAAATAAAACATTCTTTAATGATAAAAACTCTCAACAAATTGGGTATAAAAGGAATGTACCTCAACATAATAAAGGCCATGTATACAAACCCACATCTAATATCATACTCAGTGATGGAACATTGAAATTTTTTCTATAAGATCAGGAACGAGTCAAGGGTGCGCATTCTTACCACTCCTATTCAACATGGTACAGAGCAATTAGGCAAGAAAAAGTAAGAAAAGGTATCTAAATTGGATTGGAAGAAGTAAAATTGTCTCTGTTTAGAGATGATATGATCTAATATATTAAAAAAATCCAAAAGTCTCCACCAAAAACTGTTAGAACTAATCAAAAAATTCAGTAAACTTGCAGGATACAAAATCAACATACAGAAATCAATTATATTTCTACAACACTAACAACAAAATACCTGAAAAAGAAAACAATCCCATTTACAATTGCATCAAAAACAATAAAATCTTTAGGGATAAATTCAACCAAGGAGATGAAAGATCTGTACCCTGAAAACTATAAGATTTTGATGAAAGAAATTGAGGAAGATACAAATAAATCCCATGTTTGTGGGTCAGAAGAATTAACATTGTTAAAATGTCCATACTACCCAAAGCCATCTATAGATAAAATGCAATCCCTATCAAAGTCCAATGGCATTTGTCACAGAAATAGAAAAAAAATCCTAAAATATGTATGAAACCACAAAAGACCAAAAATAGCCAAAGCAATACTGAGAAAGAACAATTACATTATGGACATTACATTTTCTGATTTGAAACTACATCACAAAGCCACAGTTATGAAAAACAGTATGGCACTGGCATAAGACCAGACACATAGACCAATAGAACAGAGTTGAGAGCCTAGAAATAAACCATGGCATATATGGTCAACTAATGTTTGACAAGGGAGCCAAGAATACTCAAAAGGAAAGGATGATTTCTTCAATAAATGGTGTTGTGTAAGCTGGATAATCACATGCAGAAGAATGAATTTGGACCCCTATCTTTAACAATTCACAAAAATTAACTTCAAATGGATTAAAGACTTAAAGATAAGACCCCAAACCATAAAATTCCTAGGAAAAAACATAGGGAAAAAGCTCCTTGACATTATGCTTGGCAATGATTTTGGATATGACACCAAATGCCCAAGCAACAAAAGCAAAAATAAACAAATGAGACTACATCAAATGCCAAAATTTTCTGTACAGCAAAAGAAACAACAAAATGAAAAGGCAACCTATGGAATAGGAAAAAATATTAGCAAGATGTCTATCTGATAAGGGGTCACTATCCAAAATATTTAAGGACACATACAACTCAATAGAAAAAAGAAAAGAAAAGAAAAGAAAAGAAAAGAAAAGAAAAGAAAAGAAAGAAAGAAAGAAAGAAAGAAAGAAAGAAAGAAAGAAAGAACAAACAAACAGAGGCACCTGAGTGGCTCAGTATTTTAAGTGTCCAACTCTTGATTTCAGCTCAGGTCATGATCTCACAGTTTGTAAGATCAAGCCTCGCATCAGGCTCTGTGTTGACAGTGCAGAGCCTGCTCGGGATTCTCCACCCACCTCCTCTGCCCCTACCCTGCTCACACCCTCTCTGAATGAATGAATTAATTAATTAATGAGTGAATGAATGAATGAATGACGAAATGTTTCAATAAACAGCAGAAAAAAAAAATTTGATCAAAAAATAGGAAGAGGAACTAAACAGACACTCTCCTAAAGAAGACTTACAAATGGCCAACAGTCATATGTAAAGAGCAGGTATATGAAAGCATCACTTGTCATCAGGGCAATCCAATCCAACACTTCAATGAGATACCACCTCACACCTGTTAGAATGACTATTATCAAAAAGACAGGAGGTAACAAGTGTTGGTGAGGGTGTGGAGAAAAGGGAAACTGTGCATTGTTGGTGGGGATGTGAACTGATACAGCCACTATGGAAAACACTGAGAAGATTCCTCAAAAAATGAAAAATAGAAATGCCATATGATCCAGCAATCCCACTTCTGGGTATATATCCAAAGGAAATGAAAATAAGATATTGAAGAGCTAGCTGCACTCCTATGTTTATTGTAGCATCACTCACAATAGCCAAGATAAAGAAGCAATCTAAGTGTCTGTCAACAGATGAATGGATAAAGAAAATGTGATATATATGGATTTCATGTTGAAAATAGAATATTATTCAGCCACAAGAAAGGAGGAAATCCTGCAATTTGTGACAACATGAATGGACTTTGGGGGCATTATGCTAAGTGAACTAAATTAGACAGAGAAGGACAAATATTGTATATTCTCACTCATATGTGGAATCTAACACAGCTGAACCCAGAGAAACAGGGAGTAGAATGGTGGTTTCCAGGGGCTGGGAGGGTGAGGGGCTGGGGAATCGGGAAATGGTGTGCAAAAGGGACAAACTTCCAGTTATAAGATGAATAAGTTTTAAGGATCTAATGTACAACATGGTGGCTATAGTTGACATTACTGTATTATATACTCAAAAGTTGCTAAGAGAATCAATCTTAAATGTCCTCATCACACACAAAAAGAGTATAATTATGTGGGGTGAGAGAGGTTTTAACTAACTCTATTGTGATAGTCATTTCACAATATACACATATATGAAATCATTATATTGTGCACTTTAAACTTACACAATGTTATATGTCAATTTTATCTCAATAAAGCTGAGAAAAAATAAAATAAAAACTAATAATATAAATAAAATATGTAATTCATAAATTCATAATTTTCTCATCCTGTCTTAAAATTTAGAGTAGACTTTTGGGAAACAAAAAATATCTGTTGCTTTCAATAAATACTTACCAAAATCTTAGTTAAAAAAAGAAGAGAGAGGGCAGGATGACAATACTACTCTCACACTTAAAAAGAAAACTTATGGTGCACCAGGTTGGCTCAATCGGTAAAGCATGCAACTTTTCAGCTAAGGGTCATGAGTTTGAGCCGCATATTGGGCCTGGAGATTACTTAAAAAAAAAAAACAAAACTTGTCCCAAGCCAGGTCTGAGACAGAACATTTTTGCATAATGTAATTCATAACCACTTTCTGCAAAGATATTTACATTCTGATAAAATTCTTAAGCACTTGTCTGGAAACCAGTCATTGATTCACCCAAATGGCTGCTAGTTAAGGATCCAGTGACTTTTGCCTTTTTTGGTTTTGTTTTTGTTTTAGTCTGTTCTATGTTGAATATCTTACCAGTCTCCTTTTTTCATAAAATAAGAGTGAATCTTTGAAAGGCCCCGATAAAACCTTTTTCCTTGAATGATAGAAATGTATAATGGTGAAAAATCTTCACATATGTTTATAATGAAATTATATGAAAAGTTTTCTTTAATAGCACCTAAAAAACCATCATTCCTTAACATTATCTAATACCCAGGCATATTTGTATTTGGCTATTATATGAGGAGGGTTCTTAAAATCGCTAATGTTTGGGAATCACAGGCCTCTGTTGGACAGAGTAGAAGAGCTATAACAACTTCTGGCTTTGTTTGTAAAAGGAACATCAAAGTCCTTGATCCAGGCACGGACTCCAGAGTCCATGTGTCACAAACTACTCTTATTTTATGGATACTTTTGATGATTTTGAAGCTACGGACCATCTCCCCAGAAATACACACATCTGCATGCATTTGGATTTTTTTTTAACTAGTCTCTATGCCCAATGTGGGGCTTGAACTCATGACCTTTAGATCAAAAGGGCTCATGCTCTACTGATTGAACCAGCCAGGCACCCCTGCACACATCTGAAATTTTGGCCCATAAATTCAGGGCGTTCCATGGAGCTCTTGAGCTCATCCAAAAGGTCTCAGACATGGGTTAAGAACACGTGCTTTAAACATTCCTTCCCAGTTGTCACTCTGCTGCTCTAACAAGGAGACCATTATCAACAAGACATACATTATTTTGTTTCTTTAGGAGAGGACATTGTGCCACTGTCAAGGCCTCCATACCTGGTTGAGAATACAATCTTTTTTTTTTAATTTGATTTTTTTTAAGTTTATTTATTTATTTTGACAGAGAGAGAGAAGAGAGAGAGAGAGAGGAAGGGGCAGAGAAAGGGAAACAGAGACTCTCAAGCAGGCTCCACACTGTCAGTTCAGAGCCTGATGCAGGGCTTGAACTCACAAACTGTGAGATCATGACCTGAACTGAAGTTGGACGCTTAACCAACTGAGCCACCCAGGTGCCCCTTGAGAATACAATCTGTAGTCACATGATAGAATAGAAAAAACCCTAAGTTTGGTGACAGAAGACTTAGATTTTCCAAGTTATTTTTTTCAGTACTTTGAGCAAATAAGGGGGACAAAGATATGGTTAAGGTTAAGGTTAGAAATTTACAATGCAAGGAACTCTACAATATTATTATTTGCATTTTAGAAATTGGAAACTGAAAATTAGAGAGGTTAAATAATGCATCCAAAGTAGTCTTCAGCCTATATACACACACACACACACACACACACACACACACACACACACACACATATACACAGTTTTCATCAATATCAGGCTGGTCCAAATTTCAAATTTAAAACTTTTGTTGTTTTTGTTTTTTTTTCAAATTTCACTAGTGGCCTTCAAATTGTACTTAAGAGAAACTTCTGGGAGTGGTTGGCCCCACAAGTAGGGGTAAGGGGTACCTTTGGCCCACTGGTTTTATATATATGACTTTTTAATTAAACTCTGCTAGGCTACAAGAATATTTGGAAACCGCTGCATTTTACTCTGCTGTTCAGTCTCCAGAGGTATAATGCTAATATCTACTTTATTGTGACAGATAAGCAAGAAGTACACATGAAACAGCTGTGTAAACTTCTAGGCATTATTCAGATGGGAAATATTAGTGCAATTACTATATGGCAGTGCAATGGAGAGTTTTCCTCCTTAAAAATCTTTACTACAATCAACCCACAAACTTGGTGTCATGTTTCATGCACCTGAAAAAATAGGTTGGTTTTCCTATGGTTTGGGGGCATTAGTTTAGATCTGAAAGCTCTATGTTAAGGGTGGTGTCTCTCTATATTTTTGACACTTTAATTATTAACAAACTATTGTATGTATAATTGGAGCTTAAGCTACCATGAATACATCTTCTCAGATGCATTTGAATTGGCCCACCTTCCATTGAAAACCTTCAAGCCTAACTTAGACTTTCTGAGAAATTTCAGATATGATGTTGGGTTTACCATAATCTTAAAATATTATGATAACTTTAGTTGGAGACTAAAGGTCAATCCAGGATTTTGAGACTAGCCTTGCCTGCCAGTCTTTCATTTGGTGACTTGGTGAAACCTGGTCAGACTGCATGTCTGTAATGAGCGTAAGAGGAGAATGGCCTCCAAAAGTCTGCGGAAACTTTCAGAAACGAGGCATCCAAAATCAAAGGAGAAATCTACAGAGTTATTGCTGAGCTGACTTGTGGGTAGAAATAACACCTTCCATAATTGAGACCTCTCAGAGGTGGAAAAATGTTTCCATTTCCAAAAAAAATTTTTTTTTGAAAAATCAAACAGTGAAAAAAACACCTACAAAAAGAAAATTCCCCGTGTGTGCTTCATACTTCAAAACGAGATCACTTTCATTACTGAGTCATCAAAACTTCCTGGGTATTTCTTTTTGAAGTGAAAGAACCAATCACTAACCTATTTTCTTTTCCACCCCAGCATCTACAGCAAAAACAACTCAGAACCAGTCTTCGGTAAAACTGCAAAGTAGGCAAGGTCTTTCTCTGGCTTCTTTCACCACCTCTTCTCTTTTAGTCCCTCACCCCACTGACCGCCCAGCCCCCTCCCTGCTCCTCCAAGCCCCAGCTCTCTAAAGGGATGCATTGTTCCCCAAGGCTTACTCTCTCAGAAACTTTCCAGGACCAAAAAAAGTTACCTTTTCCTTCCCTTTCCAAGAACCCAACCTCCATCTTTCCCTGCTGCAGTCGGACCCTTCGTACATCTCCAGTTCATGGCTATCACATCACAACATCCTTTCCCGGGGCCTTTCCTACTGCCAGGCCCCACCATACACACTGGCCTTGCAATATTTTTGTAAGCAACTTTGCCCGCTGCCACACAGTCTGCTGGAGACGGGCAGCTGGTTGCCACCACTTGCAGTGTGTGGCACGTAAATGGAGTCCCCTGGAGTTGTGCACGGGAACACAGTGAGCATGAGGCCCAGGGATAAGCAAAGTCACTGTCCTGGATGCGGCCATCCAAAGGGAAAGCCCAGGGCTTACTGCTAATCTTCCTCAGGATTCATTTTTGTCTTCATTTCTTCCCTCTCATTGGCCCCCTTCTTTCCTTGTACAGCACACACGTTGAATTTAGACAGACTGGGTTTGAAGGGTGACATGCCACTTCCTGTGATGTGGGGAAAGTCATTTAAGTCTTCCAGAAAAGCAAGCAGGCTAATAATGACACTTCCCTCTAGTGTTATCAGGTGGACTAAACGTGGAAATGTTAGTAACAGCACTGGCCCAGAGGCAAGCTCAAAAGATACCTGGTGAGGGCCACCTGACTGGCTCAATCGGAGGTGCAGGAGACTCTTATTGTAGGGTCATGAGTTCGAGCCCACTTTGGGTGTAGAGATTACATAAATAAGTAAGTTTAAAAAAAAAAAAGGTTACCTGGCAAAATAATTTTGAATTCTAAGGCTGAGGTTCCACCCAAGAAGTCCACACCACCCCTCTTCAAACTGTGTAGAAATTATCTTTACGCTCCCCTCAGTTCTCCATACTAATTATAGCTTTTGCCCTTAGGTTTTTAATACATTTTACCATGTTAATAGTTCATTTAATTAAAGCAGTCCTTATGTCTTACAATGATGGAGCTTTTTTGTTTTTGTTTTGTTTTTTAAAGTAGGCTCCATGCCCAATGCGATGCTTGAACTCACAAACCTAAGATCAAAGACCTGAGCTGAGATCAAGGGTGGAACGCTTAACTGACCGAACCACCCAGGTGCCCCACAATGATCAAATTATCACACCATCTCTGTTCGGAGGTTTGGTGCCCACTTTCTACTGTATTTTCGACTTTGTATCTCTTATCCTGTGCACTTCCACACCCTGTGTTCTTTATTGATAAGAACAACAATAATAATAGAGGTAGTAGTAAAAATACTTACCATTTACTAAATGTGTTTTGTGTCAGACACCTTATCACATTGCTCGATTTAATCTCTGCAGCAGGTTGCCATTATTATTGCCATTGTAAAGTTGAGGACGCTGAAGGCAGGAGTTTTTAAACACATTGTCCAAGATATCAAGGCTTGTAATGTTGGATCTGCGGATACCTTATTCTTTTTATTTATTTTTATTTTTTTAATGTTTATTTTTGAGAGAGACAGAGTATGAGCAGAGGAGGGGCAGAGAGAGAGAGAGAGAGAGAGCAGAATCTGAAGCAGGCTCCAGGCTCCGAGCCTTCAGCAGAGCCCAGAGAATGACACTGGGCTCGAACTCATGAATACGCAAGATCATGACCTGAGCCAGTCAGATGCTTAAAGGACTGAGCCACCCAGGCGCCCCTGGGGATGCCTGATTCTAAAACCCATTCTTACCCTTTGCACCAGGCAACAATTGCTCTGCCTTCTGTCTCTGGACACAGGATCTTTGTGCCTGAGATCGAGTTTGCCTATTCTGGACTTTTCAGATTTCATATACATGGAATCATATAATGTGTGATCTTTTGTAACTGCCCCTTTCACTTAGTGTATTTTCGATGTCCATCCACACTGTTACATGCAGCAGTATTTCATTCCTTTTATGGCTGAATAATATTCCATGGAACAGTACGTTTTGTTTATCCATTCATCGGATGATGGACATTTGGGTCATTTCCATTTTGCCTACTATGAACATTTGTGTAGAAAGTTTTTGTGTGATGATATGTTTTCAAACCTCTTACTAGGAGTGGAATTGCTAGGTAGTCATCTGGGAAATGTAAGTTGAAGAAACTGCGAATCTATTTTCTAAAGCGGCTGTACTCCCACCAGTAATATATGAGAGGTCCAGCCTCCTCATATTCTTGCCAACATTTGTTATTGTCCATCTTTTTTAGTATAGCTATCCTTATGGATATGAAGGGGTATCACACTATGGTTTTGATCTGCATTTTTCTAATGACTAATGATGTTGAGAGCACTATCTAATTTTACAATACTGTTCTTTGGGTGCAACTACAATGTCAAAGTTTAGTGGATGCTGAGTGAAGAATGATCTAGATAGAGGCCCCTGGCTGGCTCCATCAGTACAGCATGTGACTCTTGATCTCTGGGTTGTAAATTGCAGCCCCATGTTGGGTGTAGAGATCACTTTAAAAAATAAAATCTTGAAAAAAACGATCTTGATGAATATTTCTCTTGTCTTTAATTCAATACTAAACTTAATATAACACTTACAAAATTAATTTGCTTTTTTGTACTAGCCAAAAAAAAAAAAAAAAGGCTTTGTCCTTGTTGCATGTGTGTGTGTGTGCATGTGTGTGTGCACGTGTGTGTTTTGTTTTTAAATAAAGAGGTTTAAATACAAAAGAAGTAAGTATAAACCCTGGTGATCTCTGAACCACACTCAGCCCACTGGACTTCAGGGCAACTGTGATGGCTCATTCCATGTAGTTCCTGTGCCCACCTGAGTACCTATTCCTGGCATGGTCTGCTTTGGGTCTTAGAGCTTTCTTCACAACACAGAGGGCTACTCAGTCAGATCCTAGAGCCTGGAAGTGCGGGGGCAGGAGATTGGACGGGGAGACAGACGCTCAGGGGGAAGCTCCAGTCTGTATGTCTGGGAGTTAATGGATAAACACTCCCGTGCCTTAATGTAACCATTCTGCATGCATGGTCTACTTAGTCCCTTAGAAGTCCCCTGTAAGAGGAAGACCCAGAAACCTATTTGGCAACAAACATTTTTTTTGGCATTTCTCCTTTCCCTAGAAACTTCCCAACTTCCACACTTCTGCTTCTTGGGATCATCTCACAAATAAGCTCTCAGCTCACAAGTTCTTGTTTCTGTCTTTGGTTTTAAGGAAACCCAAATTAAGCAAAATTATATAAATGAAAAATTGCTAAATGGGTAAGGTCAGCATTAGCTGGTTGAAAAGTTAGAAATCATTTGCTTTGAAGATTCCCTTTTGTTATTTGTTCACTGTGAACCTAATGTTTTAAAGGTTTCTTGTTCAAAATATTGTATTCATGAAGTAATAATAAATGTTATTGTTTTAAGGCCAGTGACAGTCTGCTTTCAATACCAATGTTTCTCTGCCAAGATAACATCATTTTTGCCAAAGAGCAAAGAAGACTGGAGTTTTAACTAGCCCACTTAACCTTGCTGTGGCTAAATGTGTGTGTTCCATTAGATCTGTTTAAAACATTTGCCCAAATTCGATTACTACTACTGTATTAATGAACAAGTTGGCACATAGCACACGGGTGCACTCCAGAGGCTGAGAGTTCCATGCTGGCAAGTTCTTCACATGATGGACTCTTTGGGGACCAAGGAGTAGGGCGGTGCCTGTCCTTGGTTCCTAGCTGCATGCAGAGCTTTTTACAACCTTGTCATGTGCTGCGCCTTCTTTGACTTCAGTTATTCCAGTTTGGCTTGCTGTCCATGAGCATTTCACAACTCCTCTTCCTGTGCTAGCATAAGTCTGCACTCTCCCCACTTAACCCAGACTTGGCAGCTCGGTTTGGCCATCTCTCCACATATACTTGTTATCCCCTGATACTTCATTCTGCTCAAACTGCCATCCTCTGCTAAGCTGAGAAATGAAGAGATTGGCTTATATGGTATAGTATAGTGGCATGCACTCAGAAGTCCTGGGTTCTAGTCACAGCGTTGTCTCTCCCTAGCCTTGGAAACTGGACAACTCATAACCTCTCTGAATGCTGTTTCCTCGTTATTTTTTTTTTAATTAAGACTTAATGGGGGTGCCTGGGTGGCTCAATTGGTTGAGCATCAACTCTTGATTTCAGCTCAGGTCATGATCTCCCAGCTCATGGGTTCAAGCCCTATGGCCGGCTCAGTGCTGAGTGTGGAGCCTGCTTGGGATTCTCTCTCTCCTTCTCTCACTGCCCCTCCCCAACTCATGCTCTCACACTCTTTCTCTCTCTCTCTCAAAATAAATTAATTAATTAAAAAAAAGAGTTAATTTTTTTTAAAAACTAAGCTTAATGCCCAACATGGTGCTTGAACTCAGGATGCTGAGATCAAGTGTCACATGCTCTAGTGACTGAGCCAGCCAGGCACCTCAAGACTTAATGTTTTAGAGTAGTTTTAGGTTCACTGCAAAATTAGGAGGAAAGTATAGAGATTTCCCATATATCCCCTGTCTTCACACATGCATAACCTCCCTAATTATCAGCATCCCCCACCAGATGAGTACATTTGTTACAATTGATGAACTCACACAGACACATCATAATTACTCAAAGTCCATAGTTTACCTTACGGTTCATTCTTGGTGTTGTATATTCTATGGATTTGGACAAATGTGTAACAACATGTATTTATCATTATGGTATTGTGCAGACTAGTTTCACTGTCTTAATATTCCCTCATCTTAAATGTGGCACAACATGATTGATTCTGAATCCTCACAGGATTTAAGATAAAAACTGCTTAACAAAATAATAAGGTGTGGCGCTTGGGTGTCATTTAAGTGTCGTTAAGTCAGTTAAGTGTTGACTTTGGCTTAGGTCATTATCTCAAGGCTCCTAAGTTCAAGCCCTGCATTGGGTTCTCTGCTGTCAGCACAGAGCCCACTTCAGATCCTCTGTCCTCCTCTCTCTCTGACTCTTCCCTGAGCGTGTGTGCACAAGCATGCGCACAATGTGTTCCTTCTCTCTCTCTCTCTCAAAAATAAATAAACATTTTTTAAAAAGGCAAGAAAGTTCAGTACAGTGTTATTTTGAGGGTGAAAAATTAGAATTGTACTTAATTTTAAATATCTAAACACAGGAGGCCAGTTAAATAAATTATAATGTAATCAACAGAATCTTTGTAGTCATTAAAAAATATGTTGGAGAATAGTTAAAGGTACTGGAAAATTAAGTGTAAAAAATTATAAAACAACATGTACAAGTAAAAGTTATTATGGTCTGTGGGGGTGCCAGGCTGGGGAGTTATTGTTTAATGGGTACAGAGTTTCCGTTTAGGATGATGGGGACGTTACAGAAATGGATAGTAGTTATGGCCGCACAACAGTGTGAATGTTCTTGATGCCACTGAATTGTACA
This sequence comes from Panthera pardus, assembly GCF_024362965.1. Taxonomy (NCBI): domain Eukaryota; kingdom Metazoa; phylum Chordata; class Mammalia; order Carnivora; family Felidae; genus Panthera; species Panthera pardus. The sequence goes on along the minus strand of NW_026526721.1, from coordinate 93,782,807 downwards.
CTTAAAAATGGTTAAGTGGCACCTGGGTGGCCCAGTCAGTTAAGCATCGACTTGAGCTCAGGTCATGATCTCAAGGTTCATGAGTTCTAACCCCGCGTTGGGCTCTGTGCTGACAGCTCAAAGCTGAAGCCTGCTTCAGATTCTGTCTCCCTCTCTCTCTGCCCCTCCCCACTCACACTCTGTCTCTCTCTCTTTCAAAAATAAACATTAAAAAACTTTTTTTAAAAAAGGTTAAAATGGTAAATTTTGTCATGTATATTTTACCACAATAAAAAAAAAAAAGGTAGCTGGAAGTTTGTACAAAGATCTTGGCAAGGTCGAAAACAATTCTCATGTGAAGGCATGGTGGTTTCTTACAGTTTGATGCTGTTTGCATTATCATAATTGATGTTCTATTAAATTATTTAATGATATTTTCGACACAAAAAGAAATGTGGTTGGTTTAAAATATAATATGTACAGGATGAACCTATTTCTTAAATCTATCTGTCTCTTACATCTATGTCTCTATATATCTATATATAGATATATACACATTACATGCATGCCTGCTTTTTCTAAATTTTCTGTGATGAATATATATTACTCCTACACTGAAACTTTATAAAAATGTATGAAGCATTATATAAACCATAAGGAACTTTTATTATTCATGTAAGGGCTCGGGCCTATTATAGTATAGAATATACAACTGTTGCTAAAGAAATTTGTCTCAGGTCATCTCCAAGAAGATGAAACAGTATATGCGAAGAAAACAGTAGAAAACAAGAAGAGAAAACAGTATATGCAAAGTTCAAAAGCAATAGACTACATGGTTCATTTGAGATCTTGCAATAAATCATTATATTTGAAGCATTAGTCTGTGAGTGGGTGATGTTGACAACAAAGAGCTCTGGATAAGTCTGGAGAGGTAGGCAGGTAACAAATGAACAGTTGACCAAATTAAAGAGTTTGAACTTTATCCTAAGGACAACAGCAAATCACTAATGGGTTTTAAGCCAATGATATGATTATATTTGCATATTAGAAAGATGATGGTGTTTGCATCATGGCAAATGGACTGGAGAAGAGCAAAACTGGAAGCAGAAGGGTTGATTATAGTTACAATCATCAGGGCCATCTGGATAGGAACGGTCACAATGGGGAAAAACACATGGATTTCAGACCCCTTAGAAAGTAGAATTGGTGTCACCCTTGGTATTGATTGGATATGAGAGCCAGAGAGATCTAGGATGCCTCCTTCGGCAATCAAGAAGGGCTGTGTCACTCACTGAGAGAGGAATCGAGGGAGGCAGAAAGTAACAAGTTCAGCCTGTTGGGAGTTGGAAATCCAGGAAAGGGAGAACTCAGAAGAGTTCTGCAAAAGTCAGTAGCACATGGAGAGCATCTGAAAAGTAGGTAAGATTTCCATGGAAACAGATGTAGAAAAGAGGTTTTTAGCCTTCTTGGAGGCAAAGGAGTGAAAATCTGATGAATACTATGAACATTTTCTCCAGAGATTTCTTTAAAGAATCTGGCTGTTAAGTGAATAAAAGAAATCAGGATATAGTTGAGGGTTGTCATAGGATCATGAAAGTGTTCTCCTTCAGCTGAGAGACTTGAGTAGTGAGGGAATGAAACAGGAGGGGCACCTGGGTGGCTCAGTTGGTTAGGCATCTGACTCTTGATTTCAGCTCAGGTCATGATCTCATGGTTTGTGAGTTCAAGCCCTACTTCAGGCTCTGCTGACAGCAAGGAGCCAGCTTGGGATTCTCTGTCTCCCTTTCTCTCTGCCCTGCTCTCACGTGCTCTCTCTCTCTCTCAAAAGTAAATGAACTTGAAAAGAAAGAAAGAAAGAAAGAAAGAAAGAAAGAAAGAAAGAAGCAGGAAAGAGGAAGAATAACTGGAAGACCAAATTCCTGGGAAGATCTACAGAAACAGGCTCTATCCCAGAGCAAAAGGTATGAGTCAGGCCCAGTAGGGACATTTTTTTTTTTTTTTTTTTTTTTGGACAGGAAACAAAGAGGCAAGACTAGAAGAGAATGCAGGTGAGTTTGTGGGTTGCATGCCTGGAAGTTGAAGCCTTTCTTATCAGATAACTTCTCTGGACTCAATGAGTACGAGATGAGGTCATCTATAATGAGGGTAGCCAGAGGTCAGAAGTCTGTCAAATGGCCACTGCAGAGATTATAGCATATGATTAGGGAAATGTCATAGGATTTCTAGGCTGTGAAAGCCCAGCTGAATATAGGCACTAGGCATTTATAAGTAGGAATCAATCTGGATGATTTTTTTTCTGCAGCAAATCTCAGGATCCTTGATATAAGTGAGAAGAAGGCAATAGTTCAATTCTTTGAAGACTATAGATTTGCCAAGAATTGTGAGTGGGACAAAGCAGATGAGGAGCCAAATAATAATTGACCATAGATTCCTCAAAAAGTTAAAAATAGAACTACACCATAATCCAGCAAATCTTGCTACTAGGTATTTACCCAAAGAATACAAAAACACTAATTCAAAGGGATGTGTGCATTCTTATGTTTATAGAAGCATTGTCTACAAGAGCCAAAGTATGGAAGCAACCCAAGTGTCCAAGGATTGATGGGATGATGAAGTGAGATATATATGCATATATATATATATAGATAGATAGATAGATAGATAGATAGATATAGATATATATATATAGATATATATGCCTATATATATAGATGTACGTATATATCTATATATATATACACATACATACACTATATATATATATATATATATATAGTGTGTATATATATATATATATATATTTTTATTCAGCCATAAAAAAGAATGAAATCTTGCCATCTGCAATGACATGGATGGAGCTAAAGTATTATGCTAAGCAAAATAAGACAGTCAGAGAAAGACAAATACCAAATGATTTCACTCATGTGGAATTTAAGAAACAAAAAAAAATGAGCAAAGAAAAAAAAGAGAAAAAGAAACAGACTCCTTTTTTAAAAACTTTTTTCTTTAATGTTTATTTATTTTTGAGAAAGAAAGAGAGAGAGAAGAGTGTGATCGAGGGAGAGGAAGAGAGAGAGGGAGACACAGAATCTGAAACAGACTCCAGGCTCTGAGCTGTCAACATAGACCCCAAAGCGGGGCTTGAACCCACAAACCATGAGATCATGACCTGAGCCAAAGTTGGATGCTTAACCGACTGAGCCACCCAGGCACCCCAACAGACTCTTAATAATAGAGAATAGGGGCGCCTGGGTGATTCAGTCGACTGAGCATCTATCCTTGTTTTTGGCTCAGGTCATGATCCTAGGGTCTGGGATCAGGGTCGTGGGCCCCACACTCAGTGTAAAGCCTGCTTAAGATTCTCCAATCTCTCTGTCTCTCTGTCTCTCTCTCTCTCTCTGCCCCTCTCCCCAACTCACACTCTCTCTCTAAAATTAAAAATAATAATAATAAAAATAATAGAGAACAAACAGATGGTTATGAGAGGGGAGGAGGTGGGTGGGGGGATGGGTGAAATAGGTGATGGGGATTAAGGAGTGCACTTGTGATGAGCACTAGGTGATGTATAGAATTGTTGAATCACTGTATTGTACACTTGAAACTAATTTTACATGTTAACTATACTGGAATTAAAATAAAATAAACTTTAAAAAAAGAAAGAAAATAAAAGAATTGACCATAGAATGATATATACCCATTGTCAAAGCTATAGAAAGAAGTGAGGTCAGGGGCTCCTGAGTGGCTCAGTCCGTTAAGCATACAACTCTTGGTTTTGGCTCAGGTCATGATCACATGGTTCGTGAGATCGATCCCTGTGTTGGGCTCTGCACTGACACGTGGAGCCTGGTTGGGATTTTCTCTCTCTAAATAAATAAATAAATAAACAAGAAAGAAAGAAAGAAAGAAAGAAAGAAAGAAAGAAAGAAAGAAAGAAAGAAAAAGAAAGAAAGGAAGGAAGGAAGGAAGAAAGAAAGTGAGGTCAGGAAGGGACTGAGGGAAAGAGAAAAAGAAAGTATCAAAGAATTGAAAGTACCAAAATCCTTAATGATTCATTTTAAAACAAGGACATTTCTTTTCCTTTTTGTTATTTTTTAAAATCACCAAGTATCTTGATGCATCTATGCCGTAAGTTGATCATGAAAACTTGGCCAGAACACTGAAACTAAGGGAAGCCATTTGAAAGCAAATTCCTTGCCTCAGTGTAATAGCAAAGACTACTGCATAATCATTCATTCATCCTTCAGATATCAGACCAAAATTAGCCATTAAAATATATCTTCTTTTCCCATACTCAAGGCCAATATTACTTTGCACAAATAAAGTCTGTGGGGTGGGTTATAGATGATATTGGAGATTTATAAATATTTTATATGTATAAAGGAATTCTGGTTATACAGGTCAATATCCTTATTGTTAGGAGATGCTTTCTAAAATATATGGGGGTGGGGTGCCTGTCAGGCTCAGTCAGCAGAGCATGTGACTTGATCTCACATTGTGAGTTCAAGCTCCATGTTGGACGCAGAGTTTACTTAAAAATAAATAAGTAAAGGAAAATAAAATTTATATATATATATATATATATATATATATATATATATATATATATATATATATGAAACACCTGCATATTTTCAAATTATTTTCAAATGGCTTTGAAAAAAAATTGTATAATAGAGCAAATATAGCAGAATGCTACATTTTTTATCACATTGGTTCTCAGTAGGGGAGAGGGAAAAATTTTACTTCCCAAGAGATATTTGGCAATGTTTGGAGACATTTCTGGCTGTCACAAGTTAAGGATAGTGGTGCTACCAGCATCTAGGGAGTAGCAGCCAGGAACACTGCTACACATCCTACAATGCATAGGATGGGCCCTGACAGCACAGATGATCTGTACCCAAATGTCTTATGTTGAGGTTGTGAAACCCTGTTCCTAGTAGTAGATATGCAGATGACCATGGTGCTAGTGCTGGCCTTTCAAATGCCCATTTGAAACATATGTAAACATTTTTATTAAAGGAAACTTAAAACTAAAACTTAAAACTAAAATATGAGAAGAAGAAAATCGATCTTTTCCAAGTAGGCAACAAATAAATTATTTTTGCCAGTAGTCAAATACAGAGCATTTTCTTGAGCATGACACGGGATACTCTTGGAAACTATGACTTTTAGGTGGATGGCTGGAAACCGTTCCTCATCTTCCTTCACTCAATCCATCAAAATAGAACATTGTCTTTATTCAGTACTAGGATTTTTGTAGAAAATGTTTTCAAAGAGAGGAAAACAAGCAAAAGGGAGAAGAATAGATATTTGTAGATCACTTTCTATGATCCAGGCAACATGTTGGGCACTTTTCATACATAATCCTGTCTGGCTTGGACTCAGCTGACAGAGTGAAGACTTGTGTCACACAATGACTTATTAGATTCATTCATTCAGTCATTCATTTGTCCATTCAAAAAACCTTTATAGATACCTACTATAGATACCTACTAGATACTATGCTAGGCCTGGAGATAGAGAAATAAACGAAGTGCACTCCTTGGTCTCAGGGAACGTGTAGTCTATTGAGGGAGACAGAAAATTTAATACTGAGCAATGTGAAATGATCTTTCTTAGAGGAATGGACAGGTTTTTCTGGGAGCATATATGTGGACAACCAACCCAGAGAAGTCTTTCTCAGACCTGGGAGGGTTGGGAGCAAATAAACTCAAGGATTCTGAGACAAGAATAAAGTGAGTGAGGGTGAGGAGTGTGGGGGGTCAGGGCCAAGGGCAATCTGGGCAGGCAGAACATCACATAAAGGCCTAGAGATAAGAGGGAGGGAGTGGAATGCCTTAGAGATGGTCTCTAACTGGAGTATGCAGCAGAATCTTCTTGAAAGCCTTAGCCCAGGCAAGTTGATACATAAAATTGAACATCACAGCCCGTATGTCTTCATCCGTAGTATGGGAGACTAGTAACTATCAACTTGTCTAACTATCTCTCAGCATTCTTTTGAGAATAAAACCAAGCAGCAGTATATATATATATATATATATACACCCCACTCTGCCCTTCCCTGCCACTCCAGTCAGAGGAAGCACTTCCCAGGGCCATAAAAGCCCACCTCTCCCAGTTATCAACCTGACTTCCTCTTGACCATAACCCGTTGAGTAAGGTAGATGATGAAGCTGATTGTCCCAGTTTGGAATGTTAGAGAATGACTCTCTGAGAAGTTAAATATCTAACCCAGTTAAGCAAAGGCAACTGGTAGAGCTAAGGTCAGACAGGCTCATAACTCACTGTTTCACTAGATCATACTCGAGGTTCAAGAGCAGGCTCGGGGGTGTTTTTGCAGAGGGAAGCTGGGCTCTGAGCCTGGCTCAGTCAGCAACTCAAACCTAAAAGGAGAACTCAGATGCTTCATTCTGGAACCTCTGTTCAGGGAAAGTAGGATAGTTTGGGGAATTGTTATCTTCGGGCATTCCTGTTAGGAGCTGCAAGAGACCTGGCTTTTATTTGTAATCCTCACATTTGTGTATTACTTTACAGTTTAGATTTGCTTTTATTTTTACTTTTTAAGTTCGTTTTCATGGGTGGTACGATTGTCCCACTTTACAAATGAGAGTTTCAGTGACTTGCTGAGGATGACACACCTAGCAGGTCTTTGGATTCCAAATCTTCTGTACTGAATTCCACCAAAATATTTATGTGAAACAGATGTGACATGTGCCAATTGTTTTCAATAGACATGGTGATTATGTATGTAGTATTTGTGTATATATGTATGTGTATGCATAAGTATGTGCGTTTTACATGTTTTGTGTCCTTATTTTTTTTGTCAATACCACTTTGGTAGTCCGTCAGCTTTTTTGTTGTTTGTTTTTTGTTTCTGTTTAACCACATGTAATCTATTCATAAAAATTAAAAAGAATTTTTGGGGTACCTGGGTGTCTCAGTCAGTTGGGCCTCTGACTCTTGATTTTGGCTCAGGTCACGATCTCACAGTTCATGGGATCGAGCCCTGCATCAGGCTCTGTGCTGATAGCACGGACCCTGCTTGGGATTCTCTCTCTTTCTCTCTCTCAAAATAAATAAACTAACTTAAAAAAAAAAAAGAAAGTATTTTTGGTGAAAATAATCCTTGAAATAAAACAGTAGGAATTTATGATTTGATGGAATAAATGAAATTACCAAAAAATGTAGATTTAATGGTGAAAACTCTGTGCAGTAAAAAGAAACTTTAGTTGCCCTCAGGATGTATCATGATTTTTTTTCTTTTTAGTTAAGAAAACAAAAGTTCTGGAGCTCTTTGAAACATTTTCTGCAAATAATGCACATAGGACTTCTGTGACAGAAATCAGAGTGCTAAGTAAAGTAAAAACATACGTCTTAACCACCTCCTTCTACAACCAAGATAATCCAGCTCAATAAACTATAAAGGCTTCAAGGTTGGGTAGAAATCAGAGTTCAAATTCAGAAAGCCACCAGATGCATCAACTGCAGCGGCAGGAAGAGGCCAGCGGCGGGGAGAGGTACACATCTGATGCACATACCATTAGAACATTTTAATCATTGCTTCCTCCCTTCCTGAATAACATCTGGCTTGCACAGAAGATCCTTAATATCATCAGTTTTTCGCCTTACAAATATTTGAGTATGTGAGTTAAAGATTTGAGTATATGAGTCTACAAAAACCTGGGCTTAACAGAAGGTCTGTCTTTTTTAAAATACAGAATCTATTTATTTTTTTAAGAAAAGTCATTACTCTGCTTCAAATCATAAAACCCTGATGCTGACATGGAATGTATACAGCATTCAGGTGAAGACGGAGTAATTTACCCAGAGTCACCCAGCCAAGTATGTCCCTGGTTTCCCGACTTTCTGCTTTGGTGTTCTACTATGGTTCCGAGGAAAGAAAGAGACTCAAACAAGAATAAAATGAAATATTTGATGGCATGGAGGAAATATTTGCAATATATTGCTGTGTAAAGAAAGCACATCCCATAATATATACCACATGATACTATTTTGGGGGAAAAAGAGAAGGCATGTGTGTTAGGTACAAAAAGGCTGGGGAGATGTTAGCAGGTCTGAAATCTCTAAGTGGGGCAATTCACAGGACTTGCTTTTTACCTCTTTTAGTTTTTTTTTGTTTTTAATTTTTTGGATTTTTAAAATAAATAAGTATAACCAATAATCACAAATAAATTAATGTTATAAACAAAGAATTATCCTAAGAATGGCAGGCACATTTCAGAAGTATAGAGACAAGTAGCATTAGAACTCTTTCTTCTTGGGGTGCCTGGGTGGCTCAGTCAGTTAAGCGTCCTACTCTTGATTTCAGCTCAGGTCATGATCTCACAGTTTGTGAGTTCAAGCACCACATCGGGCTCCATGCTGTCAACTCAGAGTCTGCTTGGGATTCTCTGTCTTCCTCTCTCTCTGTTCTACCCCTGCTTACTCTCTCTCTCTCTCTCTCTCTCTCTCTCAAAATAAACAAACTTAAAAAAAAAAAAGAACTCTTTCTTCTTAAGGGTTGGGAGGTAGAGGACTGTATCAATAGAAGTGGTGTGTTTGACCAGAGCTGTACTGTAGGGTGGCTAGAGCTGATGGACAAATGGACACCTAAAAGCCAATGCATGGGCCACAAGACAAATGTTCAGGGTGAAGGAAGCAGTGAGAGCTTCCCATTAGAAGGAATATCAATTTACTTCCCACTTCCCACTGCTCTTAACATCTAAACAATTGGGAAATATTGTGTTCACTTCTTTAGAAGCATGGAATATTCCTCTGGAATTAATGCTTTCTGAAGGAAGCTAATCTCTCATAGCTACTCCATTTCTTCCTACTTTGACTATGTAGCTGATATTCAGACCTGGTAAAGACCATGAAAAAAGGAATAAAGATAATAAGTAAAAGGATGGATGGATGGATGGATGGGTGGGTGGATGGGTGGATGGACAGATGGACCACCTTGGTTTATAGAGCACCTCCTATTTACTTGCCAGACTAATTTATGTGCTGTATAATTTCTAATCCTTGGCCTTGCTGCTAATCTCTACATTATCTCTAATTTCAACAGGTAGGCATTATTATTCCCATTTCAGAGATAGTAAAACAGGCTGAGAGAAGTTGAGCTACCAAAGAGAGCAGGATTAGAACTGAGGGATGTCTGACCCAAAGGCCTAAAGCCCCCTCCAAAGCCACTGCCTCCTTCTTGGCACCCTGGAATAGCCTAGCCCTTCTCGGTGGATCCACTAGACTGCTGCAGGGGAAAGAAGAGCACTGGATTAGGAGTCTGTTTCCGGATGCACTCCAGTCTGGCTGACTCTCTTCCATCTCCATAGTTTGCCCACACAACAGACATTCTTTGCCACAATTGTTTTGTTTTCTTTTTTCTTTTTTACATATATATTTTTTAATGTTTATTTATTTTGGGAGGTACGGAAAGAGAAAGGAGAGAATCTCAAGCAGGCTCTGTACTTTTAGCACACAGACATGGCGCTTGATTCCCATGAACCGTGAGATCATGACCTGAGCCAAGATCAAGAGTTGGAGACTTAACTGACTGAGCCACGGAGGCGCCCCTGTTTTATTTTATTTTTTTTTTATTTTGACCGAAATCAATTCACTGAGATAGAAAATCTCCTGCTTAAATTAAGAAAGATGAAAATCAGAATGAAGTCTGTTTCAGAAACCAATTTAGGTAGAGATAAAGGTAGGGTGAGTTTTCTGAAGTGAACTCTAAATGGCAGGGCCCTAGCTGTCAACCTTTATTTCCTTTTCTCATTTCCTTTTCATTTCATGTTTCCATCTCTAACACTCCTTTGTGAACCAGCAAATGTTAGTGGCATAGAGAACCTCAAACTTCCTCAGAGCTCTTTTAAGGCGGCCAACACTAATGTGGTTTGGGTCTTGTTAACCAGTAGTCTCTTGTTAAGTAAACAACTCAACTTTGATACCAGAGGGTCTGTGGTCAGGATGGGGGCTGAGGTTGAAGGAGAGTAGAAGCAGGCTTGGGAGAAATTTTAAGTAGGAGATTTCTCTTCAAAAAGAAAACAAAGTTTTGACGAAAGCTGTTCTCTATTCCACCAATTGGGACACATCCTCAGCACTCTTTACTGACCACACACTACACTCTGCTCTTTATATTTGGTCTGCCCTCTACTCTTGGCGTTGGGCTATAGGCCTACACTGAGTCACATCAGAGAACTTGTCTTATGTCCTACAAGAAGATCATTGAGAATATGGGTCGCTAAACCACGTAAGAGAAATTCTTCTCAGTTCTCTGTTCAGGAAAAGCTGCCTTTCCACTGATGACTGGTATGTTTTATCTTATGAATGTTGGGAATCATGTACTGTAGTTGATTTTCTTTTTTTATTTGCTGCAAGGAAACTCACAGCCAAACTTGGGGTCCACTCCTAGTAGAAAGTGCTGGGCCTTATAGCATAATTTGGAACACTAATCTTACTTCTTTTTTGTTGGGTTCCTCCAACTACCTCTTTTTCTTTCCAATAGGTCTCTTCTCTCAAATGATTTTTTAGAAATCTTGCTTTGTTTGTGTCTTTCTAAGCTATCTTAAATTATTTTGGAACAAGTAGGAACGACTCTATATAATTGCCACACCGTGTTTTTAGGTGTCTGCCTACAATAGCACCCTCCTTTTTCTTTAAGAACTGCTTGAGCTGGGGTCACCTGGGTGGCTCAGTGGCTTAGCGTCTGACTCTTGATTTCGACTCAGGTTGTGATCTCAAGGTTTGTGAGTTCAAGCCCCACATGGGGCTCTGTGCTGTTAGCTTGTTAGTATGGAAACTGCTTAGGATTGTCCTCTCTCTTCCTCTCTCTCTGCCCCTCTCCTGTTCATGTTCTCTCGCTCTCTCTCTCAAAATAAATAAACTTAAAAAATATTTTAAGAACTGCCTGAGTGATCATAGGAATGGGGCCCCTTGCACCATGTGAGCCTGCCTGTCTGGCCAATTTGATTAGAATTGAGGTAGCTACCTAACCCAAGATAAGCAACAGATTCTTTCCTCCAGAAATGTGAAATTGGGACTTGACAAATGATCTGCTAAGCTGGTTACTTAACTGTGTAATATATCTACAGCATTGATGCTCAACACTAGAGGCCCTATAAAGTCACCTGATACTTTTAAAATGTATCAATTCATCCCTGATTATCAAGGAAGGGGAAGGTACATACAGATCTATAACCAAATAGATCTACTGACTGGATTTATTTAGTGTCATTTCTCTAGAGTTTGTGACTGGAGAATGTGAGACCAAACCCTTAAATGGTCCACTTCTCCCTGAAAATTGTTACCTAGAAAGCCTATGAAACTCAAGCACTTTGTATTCACTTAAGTCTCAGCCATTTGTATAGACAGAATTCTGAATGAAGTGAAGGAACTTTCACTACCTTTGGGCTTTCTTTCTTTCTTTCTTTTGTTCTTTCTTTTTCTTTCTTTCCTTCTTTCCTTCTTTCTTTATGTTTTACTAGGTTTCACTCCCCCAAATAGATTTATGTATTTAACATAAAGTTGTTGAGTACATCCTAAGTGGGAAGTTCTCCAGTGGATGCTATGGGAGAGGTTGGGGGAGAGAGAAAGAAAGTGGGTACCCAGATGAACCTGACCTTAGGGAGGCAGGTGACAAGGAATGTGGCAGAGGATGATGGTCACATTCTCAGGATATAACAATAGGAAGGCATCAGAAGCTTGTTCTAAGCAGCACTTAACTTGCTTTACATACAGTAATCTATTATTCTTCCCATTTGTGGAAATAATCAAGGGATGGCTAAAGTGGCATTCAAATTATGCCCATGAAGAGGCTAGATGCAACCAGCCTCCAAGAACAGTCTCATTTAAATCTAGATAAAAATCTATCTGATATTCTGCATATTAGAACTCCACCTTGAATTCCTTGCTCAATAACAATTTTCTCAGCTGGCCTTTCTGGCCCCATTTTTTTTTTTATTATTGTTTATCTACTTTTGAAAATAACAAAGAAATGGAGTGGGAAATGGAAAATTACTCTGTTGGAAAATCTTACCTTCCTAAATGTGAGCTTTCAGTACATTCAGAAATAGTCTATAGGATTCCTGAGTGGTCCCAAACATCACCACCAGCTAATGTAACTAACACAGGTTCAGGTTGGAGAGAAAGAAAGAACTGTAATACTTAATATTTATTGAGTTCCTACATGCCAGGCATTCTGCTATGAGCTTAGATGCAGCATCTTATTTAATACTCAGAACAACCTTTGAATAATTCTCTCTTCTCTGTGTAACAGAAGAGCAAACTGAGGCTTAGAGAGGTAAAGGGATGTGCCCAAGGTCATGCAGGTCATTAGCAGTGTTTCTGATAGTTGCTATAACTATAGTGTTTCAAGCAGTGCTGGGCACTTGGAAAGCGCTCAGTAAATATTTGCTAAATGAGTGAATATGTGAAGGATCATCTGGCTATAGAAGCAAATCTTTAGTAGCTGGGTAGAAAGAATCACACAGCTAATGGATAAGTCTCCTACACCATGCATTCTGAGCTTGGGTTCCATGTGGCACAGAGGTGTCCTCTTTCAGAAGTGAGTGGTGGAACAGAAATAGCATCCCATGACCCAGAAGAGCTAGGTGCTAATCTTGGCTCTCCTGTCGTGTGACCTTGGACCCATGATCCCCATGCCTTACTGAGTTTCAGGTGTCTTTTTTGCAAAATGAGGCCTCTAAGAGTACCTCTAAATTCTCTTCTAAATCTAACAGCCTGTCATTGACAAGAATTTTACACTAGAGAATTTATCTTCTGGATGAACCACTCTAAGGACAAACCACAAATGGTATCAAGAGCTTGTGGGAAAAGAAGAATTCCCATTTTCCATTCTGTATTTGCTATCACCTCTCCTCTCTTCCTAGAGTCTCTGCTGAGATGCTTTACACTGTAGGTTTTTTCTTTTACTTTCTTTTTTTTTTTTTTCCATTTTTCAACTTTTAATTTTAAGATAATTTTTTACTTGTAAAACAAGTTAAAAAAATAGCACAAAGAATTCCTGAATACCTATCACAGTGTTTCCCCAAATGTTACTATTTCTTATGCCACATAAATGTGAAATTATCACAGTCAGAAAGTTAACATTAACAAAATACTGATTATCTGATCAACAGTTCTCAAGTTCACCAACTGTCCCACTGATGTTCTTTTTCTGGTCCAGAATCCAGTCCAGGTTCACATGTTACATGTTAGTCTTCCTTAATATGAAACAGATTCTCAGTCTGTCTTTGTCTTTCATGGCCTTCCCTTGACACATCTGAAGAGTTACTGCCCAGGTACTTTTCAGAATATCCCTCAATTTAGGTTTGTCTGATCTTGATTGAATCCATACTAGACACTTTTAGCAAGAATACCCTAGAAGTGACTTTATTTCCTTCTGAGTGCATTTCATCAGAAGTGCCAATTTGTTGCTGTATTACCCATGAGGTACCTTTGATTACTGTTTGTTTTTTCGTATTCTACATATTTCATAAGAAAAATGGAGTAATAATAGTACTTGCGAGGACTAAATGGAAAAGAAAAATGGTAGATGAAGCACTTGACACCATTCTTGGAACACAGTAGGACTTAACTATTATACTATTACATCATCATCTTTTTTTCTTTTAAAAGCATATGGGACAATTAGGAAATTGTAAAACCGACATGGGTGTTGCTGATGGAACCGCACTGGGGTCATCTGCAGATACACATTCTGCTTTTGCATTTGCTGCTGCAGCTGTGGCCCCTAAGCCAGGACAATTCCAGCAGGCTCAGAAAGATCACGGCCCTCAGTGTTCCTCTGCAAGGGCAGTGACTGTAACTAGAGTGCCATTTGAATGTTTGGCTATTGTACACTCGGCGGCAGGGGACATGTCCATTCAGCCCTGGATCTGGCCTACAAGATGTCAGGTAACCTTTTCAAGGCCATGAGATTTTAATAGACTTTGAAGTAAAGTTACCAGATACTATGTTTTTGCCTGGCTGAAACATACAATTAATGTATGAATCTGGGTTTTACAAGTGACATCTGCATTCTGTGTTTATTTAACTAACTGCAGACTGATTGCCATGTAGGCTTTTGTAATATTTTTCTATTAGTCTGTGAATAGGCAGTCCAATGAATTATTTATTGGTCTAACACATCCTGGTGCTCTTTTCTTTTTTTTTTTTTTTTTTAAGAAAACATTCTCTATTGGAAGTCTTGGCCTTGCTTAGTCAATTAACCTTCCCCTGTCCAGACCTCCTCTCTTGAGGAATAAGCCACCAAAATCCAAAGTAGCATTCTCATGTGCAGAGGAAGGGATCATGCCTGCTCAAGACCTTAGTCCCCTCCTGTTGTAATCTCCCCAAAGCCAGATGTGAAACCCCACTCCCAAATCAACTACAATTGATGAACATGCATTCAGTTACTATGCTTTTCTAGAAATAAGCTAAAGCTGCTGTGGCAAAGGAGAGAGATGGCAGAACCCTGTTCCTGCCAGATTTAGCCTCATTGCCCTGAAAATAACCAATGGTGCCAGGGATGGGGATGGGGTAGAGGGTGGAGAAAGTGACAAGAGCTATTGAATCAGAAGTTGTCATTCTATTTTCCCTTTTCTTTTACCCTCTGCTCCCTCTGGTGCTGCTTTTTCCCATGCTCCCCTCTACTCCAGTGCGATATTGGTAGTTCAAGTGATGGTGGCCTGCTCTGGGGTAGTTGAGGAGGAGATGATGATCAGTAGGGTGGGATTCAGAGGATACTTTGAAGCTAGCTGACAGGTCTTGCTAATTGCTTGAGGGGTGGGAGTGAAAGAGAGGTCAATGATAGTATCAAATTTTTGGCCTGAGCAACTGGCAGGGTGCTGGTGTCTTTTACTGAGGTGAAGAACACAGAGAGGAATGAATTTGGAGGTAGGGAAAGTCAAGACTTTGTTTTGGGACCTTTTATAACTAAGATGCCTATTACTGAACAACAGAGAGATGCCAAGTAAGCTCTTCGGATACACAATTTGAAATTTTAAAGTATAGTGAAAAGAACATGGGATTTTGTGTGATACATTTGGAGTTCTAATCACATTATAAGAGCGTAACAATATATTTAACTTCTCTGAGCCCCAATTTCCATATTTGTCAATTGCAAATTTTATTACCCATACTTCAGTTGCTTATTGCTTTGTAACAAATCACTCTAATATATAGTGGCTTAAAATAACAGTTATTTAAGTTGTTTATTACTTTTTAAATGATTCAGTGGGGTGGGGCTCAGCTGGGTGGTTCTTCTACTAGTTTTGCTTGATTATCTTATTCACCTGCATTTAACAGGGAGTTTTGCTAAAGACTGAAATAATCTAAGATGGCCTCTCATTCCCTAGAACCTCTTTCCATGTGGCCTCTCATTATTTCATGATTTTGCCTGAGCTTTTTGCACAGCAACTAAATCTCAAGAGGAAAAAGCCAATCTCTAAGCACTTACTCTGTCTCGGCTTATCGTGTTTGCTAATGTTCCATTGGGCAAAGCAAATCACATGGCCAAGCCCAGAATCACTGTGGGAAGGGAATTTATAGTGGTTGATACTCGGAGGGTGTGGCTAACAAGGAAACACCAAGTAAGAGTCTACCACAACCGACTTGGTTGGGTTTTTATGCAGATTAGACTATCTGCCATTTGGGAGATACTCAGTAAATATTAGCTGCTATTATTAAGACATAACAACCTTTGGGGCACCTGGGGCTCAGTCAGTTAAGCGTCTGACTTCAGCTCAGGTCACGATCTCACAGTCCGTGATTTCGAGCCCCACATCGGGCTCTGTGCCCATAGCTCAGAGCCTGGAGCCTACTTTGGATTCTGTGTCTCCCTCTCTCTCTGCCCCTCCCCCACTTGCACTCTGTCTCTCCCTCTCAAAAATAAAATAAAAACAAAACAAAAAATTTTAAAGACATAGCAACCTTCAAAATCAATACCCAGGGCCTATATTTCCTATTTTACTTACAAACGGACAGGGGAGGAAAGTTAACTTGCTTTTTTTGTCTCTTTTCTATGTTCTCCAGGAAAAGTAGAGCTATAGTCTTTTTAGCTTTGCACTCAATTGTGCTGCCTAATAAACGCACTATGATTACTCAAAATCCAGCAAAGATATGGTCCAATATTTTGATTTTGGAAAAGTAAAAATTCTCATATATTCTCATTAAAAATGGCTTTGAAACCAAAATTAAACATCTGAACATCCATGTTCTTTCAATGATTTTTCTAAACATAAAAGTTGTGGGGCACCTGGATGGTTCAGTCAGTTAAGCATCTGACTTCAGCTCAGGTCATGATCTCATAGTTCATGACTTTGAGCCTCATGTCAGGCTCTGTGCTGACAGCTCAGAGCCTGGAGCCTGCTTCAGATTCTGTGTCTCCCTGTCTCTCTGCCCTTCCCCTGCTCAGGCTCTGTTTCTCTCTCTCTCTCTCAAAAATAAATAAAAATTAAAAAAAAATTTAAACATAATAGTTGTATTTGATTTTTGTGTTTGTAACCTAAATCCATTATAAGTCCTTCTTTCTCTTTTTTTTAAGTTTTTTTTTTTTTTTGAGTGTTTATTTAGTTTTTTGAGAGAGGGAGAGAGAAACAGAACACAAATGGGGGAAGGGCAGAGAGAGGGAGACACAGAATCCGAAGCAGACTCCAGGCTCTGAGCTGTCAGCACAGAGCCTGACGCAGGACTTGAACTCACGAACCGTGAGATCATGACCTGAGCCAAAGTTGGACACTCTACCAACTAAGTCACCCAAGAGCCCTGTAAGTCCTTATTTCTAACTGTAATTTTCCCACTATTTCTTTGCCATTTGATATTTTTTCCTACATCAGTCACATCAAGGTCACTATAAATATTTCAATAGTAAAGGAACAAATCACCCATGCTTTACCCTTAGCTCTTCTCCACAAAAAACACACAAAGCAATTCATTGTCTAGGAGAGAAATGGACATATAAAGACAGCATATATGTGTTGTTTTATCCCATTCTGGGCCCCAGAATTTTTACTATAATGGTCACATAAGGAATCTGCCAGCCCAGAGGCGCCTGGGTGGCTCAGTTGGTTGAGCGTCTGACTACGGCTCAGGTCATGATCTCACTGTCTGTGATCTGAGCTCCGTGTCGGGCTCTGTGCTGACAGCTCAGAGCCTGGAGCCTCTTTCAGATTCTGTGTCTCCCTCTCTCTCTGCCCCTCCCCCACTCATGCTCTCTCTCTCTCTCTCTCTCTCTCTCTCTGTCAGTAATAAATAAACATTAAAAACATTAAAAAAAAAAAAAAAGAATCTGCCAGCCCAGATACCTCTGTATCTTTATATTACAATATCCAGAAGGGTTCTGAAACCTGGGACTTTTTAAAGATGGAAAAATCGGGGCACCTGGGTGGTTCAGTTGGTTAAGTGTCTGACTTCAGCTCAGGGCATGATGTCACGGTTTTTAAGTTCAAGCCTCGCATCGGGCTCTGTGCTGACAGCTCAGAGCCTGGAGCCTGCTTCGGATTCTGTGTTTCCCCCTCTTTCTCTGCCTCTCCCCGACTCACACTGTCTCTGTCTCAAAAATAAACATTAAAAAAAAAATTTAAGGGGCGCCTGGGTGGCTCAGTCAGTTGAGCGTCCAACTTCGGCTTGGGTCATGATCTCACGGTTCGTGAGTTTGAGCCCTGCATCCGGCTCTGTGCTGATAGCTCAGAGCCTGGAGCCTGCTTTGGGTTTTGTGTCTCCTTCTTTCTCTGCCCCTCTCACACTCGCTCTCTGACTCTATCTCTCAAAAATAAACATGAAAAAATTTTAATAAAAATTTTTTAATTAAAAAAATAAAGATGAAAAAATGATTTTTGAGAATGATTGTATTCAGGTTATGATAACATATATATGTATATATGTATACATATACATACATTTTATTTATAGTAACAAAAGCACCATGTAGAAAAGCTCTGTCATCATCAGTAGGGTAAAAATACTTAGCCAGTGGTGTTTGGTGAATATTTCTTTTCTTCTTTGCATTTTATGAGCTCCATAAATTCTGTTTCAATTCTGTCCCCAGATCTCAGCCCTGCTCATACTGAGAGGCCGTTTCTTTGGGCCCTGAATTCCCATGGCAGAGCATTTTTTGTCTGTCTTTGAAATGATTTGTAAAATGTTATCTCCTCGTTGTATGTGTGAGCCTGTTTCCCTGCCACCGCAGTTCCACCTCACCTTCTACATCCTGTGTGTGTTTCTGCTTGTGTGACCCTGGGAAAGATGATTTATTCTCTTTCCTTTGACAAGAAAAATAACTTCCTGTTTGGGATCCAAACATAAAATCCTTCATCCATTGGCGGCAGCTTGATTGTCATAACGTGTCCTGTGTAACACCTCTAAACACCCCTCTCCATCAAAGCAGCACAGGGGCACTCTTGCTAAATCATAATGCACACAATGTCGTCTGGGTAACAATAGTAAAAGGACACAAAACAAATTAGATATGGATCCATTCCGTGTCTCAGAACTGACTTTTCCCTTCGTTACTGAAGTGCTGATGCCACTTTCATAAAAACCCACGGTTTACTTTATTCTTATGAGTCAAACAACTTCCTTTCTTCACTCTATTTATAGAAATGCATTAGGAACTTATTTTCAAATTGGAAAATCATTGGCTATGAAAACATGTTTTTATTTGTTTCAGATCACACCATCCTAGTGCCAACTTATGCATTCTCCTAAACTGAAAAGACATTGACCCATTTTTCACCTTATTTCCACACAACAACTACATAAGCTACATGAGTCAGGATAATCTCAGTTACGTTGTAGTAACAACCAACGCTGAATTTCAGTGATTTCTTAAGATTTATTTCTCACTCATGCTACCTTTCAATGTGAGTTGGCTGGAGACCTCTGGTCACCACAGTCACCCCAGGACCCGGACCGGCAGAGGCTCCATCTCGACACGTGCATTTACGATCATCCCGGCAAGGATTAGAGAACGTGGCAAACTATGCACTGGCTCTTAAAACTTCTTGGGAGAATTAACGTATCATTTTGCTCATATTGTACTGGGGCAAAGCAGGTCATGCGGCCAAGCCTGTCTTAAAGGGGGAGAAGTCCAAACCTACTGTTTCCAGCTGGAGAATGTGGAATGTGTGTGAAGAGCCCCAGTGATTGTTCTAGCACTTACAAATGAACTTCACCAAAAAGGAAAGTTGAATGACAACTGAATGACTGGGGTACCTGGGTGGCTCAACTAGTCAAACGTCTAACTTGTGCTCACATCATGATCTCACGGTTTGTGAGTTCCAGCCCCTCACCGGGCTCTGTGCTGACAGCTCTGAGCCTGGAGCCTGCTTCGGATTCTGTGTCTCCCTCTCTCTCTTTGCCCCTCCCCCATTCGCACTCTAAGGGAGAGTTTAATAAATACACATTAAAAAAAAAAAAAAGCTGTTCCTTCTCAAACCTTAAAAAAAATAAAATAAATTAAAAACATAAAACATTTGAATGAAGAAAAAGGAAGAAAAAATTACTCAGTGCTACCAAAGTAGCCACAATATAGTCACTCTTTTAAGGGCAAGGGACTGTTATGCAGCCACCAAAAATTATCGAAGAATTTATAATGACATGGTAAAATGCTCAAGATGTAATATTAAACGATGGGGTGCCTGGATGGTTCAGTCAGTTAAGCGCCGACTTCGGCTCAGGTCATGATCTCACAGTTTGTGGGTTCAAGCCCCGCATAGGGCTCTGTGCTGATAGCTCAGAGCCTGGAGCCTGCTTCTCATTCTGTGTCTCGCTCTCTCTCTGCCCCTCTGCTGCTCATGCTCCGTCACTCTCTCTCTCAAGAATAAATAAGCT
Organism: Panthera pardus; assembly: GCF_024362965.1. Taxonomy (NCBI): domain Eukaryota; kingdom Metazoa; phylum Chordata; class Mammalia; order Carnivora; family Felidae; genus Panthera; species Panthera pardus. Next base: position 93,762,998 of record NW_026526721.1, on the reverse strand, counting down.
TTAAAATTTTTTTTTATAAGAAAAAGATGTGATACCAAACAAAAACTATCAAGGTATAGTATTGTTTTCAATATTAGCTCATTAACAATGTTAGCCAGGGTTATCTCTGGCTGGTGGGATTAAAGTTTTTGTTTTCCATTTTTATACCTTGTACACTTTCTAAAATAGATATGCACATTTTTATAGAAAAATATAAATGAACTTAAAAAATACTCAAAACCTCTGTTTCATAGCTTTATTAGAATATAACTTACATACGTTTACATTCACCCATCTAAACCACACAGTTATAGGAGTTTTAGTAAATACATACAGTCATGCAACTACGACAATAAAAATTTAGATGTTAGGGGCATCTGGGTGGCTCCATGGGTTGAGCCTCGGTTGACCGAGGTTGACCTTGATTTCAGCTCAGGTCATGATCCCAGGGTCATGGGATCGAGCCCTGCTCATCATGGAGCCTTCTTAAGATTATCTCTCTTTCTCCCTCTGCTCATGCTCTCTCTTTAAAATAAAACTTTAAAAAATTAGAGTATGTTCAATGCCCGCAAAAGTTCCTTAAGTTTGTGGTCCAACCTCCCCCAACAAACTCCTCGACCTGTTTTCTGCTGCTATATAGTTTTGCTTTCGCTAGAAATTTCATACAAGTGAACTGTACCATATGTAGTCTTTTATGTCTGTTTTATTTTATTCACCATGAAGGTTTTGAGATTCATTCATGTTGTTACATGCATCAGGAGTTCATTCCTTTTTATTACCAAGCAGCGATTCTATAAAATGGAAACACCATTCATCAGTGGTATACATTTGAGTTGTTTGTAGATTCTGGCTATTCTGAATAACACTACTATAAACATTGTATACAAATCTTGATCATATACTTTGAGTTCCCTTGGACAGATACCTAGGAATGGAATTTCTGGGTCATACAGGAAGTGTTAGTTTGATTTTTTAAGAAACTTCCAACCTGTTTTCCAAAGTGGCTGTACTATTTTGCATTCTTATCAACAATGTAAGAGGGTTCTAGTTTCCCCACATTCTTATAAAAACTTGGAATTGCCTATCTTTTAATTTTAGCTATTTTTGTGGATGAAAAATACACAGTAGTTGGACAACTCATGCACAGACATTTAGCTGGCATTAGCATGGTTGTAAGCTCCACTTGCATGGTGGAAACTTGAGTTTCATGCTTGCAGGCCCCCAGCAATCTAACCAAAGCTAAGGTAAGTCTTTTTTTTTTTTCTTTTAAGCTTATTTGTTTTGAGAGAGAGCACATGAGCAAGCAGGGGAAAGGCAGAGAGAGAGAGAGAGAGAGAGAGAGAGAGAATCCCAAACAAGCTCTGCACTGTAAGCGCAGAGTCTAATGTGGGGCTTGAACTCATGAACTGTGAGCTCATGACCTGATCTGAAACCAAGAGTTGGATGCTTAACTGCTGAATCACCCAGGCGCCCCACTAAGGTTAAGTCTTCACTAACTACCGAAAGCTTCATGCCCTCATTACTCTAGACTTGGGCCAAGTACGTTTCTTACAGTAACATGACATATGCAACTCAAGTTATATACAAACTAACCAGGATAGATATTTGTGCTCCTGGAAAATGTGTGTGTTGTGGGTAGGGGAATGGAGATGGAATTATGTTCTGAAATGCCACTGAATTTTTCTTTCTTTTTTGGTTTGACCAGACAAAGTATGAACTGAATTTATAATTATTCCTTGATAACTACAAGGACCGGAAGCAACTGCTATGGTACTAATGGAATTCTTTGGCTTGGGATGAGCCTAGGGAAATGGGATACTTACACGTAAGAAAGGTAAAGGAGAAAAATCCCAAGAGAAACTGTGTGTGTAAGTTTCATGTTGTGTATGAGGAGATGTGCTGCACTGTTGTTGATGAATATTGTCCTAGAATAAAAATTTCCTAGGTTCAGACTAAGCTCTTCCATTTATCAGCTGTGTGACCTTAGATGAACCATTTAAACTCTCTGGTTTCTTCATCTGTAGAATGAGTATAATACTATCTGACCTACCTAGTGCACGGTAACCAGGGATACAAGCTGCCCTATAGAATTGTACTGCAATTTACATTATTTGTACATAGTATACTTGTACTTTTCATTTCACCTTTTATCTTATGTGATCACCCAATAACCTACTGAGGTAGGAAAGAGTAGTTATTATCTCCATTTATAGACTAAACTGAGATTCAGAGGGTTTGAAATCCCACAGTGAAATTTGTTATAAAAGAAAGACTTCTAATTCCCTGGCCAATGGATTATTATTTTGTGTTGTAATTATTTTTTTTTAATGTTTATTTATTTATTTTTCAGAGAGAGATTGAGAGAGGCAGAGAGAGAGAGGGAGACAGAGAATCCCAAGCAGGCTCCGTGTTGTCAGCACAGGGCTCAAATTCAAGAACCATGAGATCATGACCTGAGCCAAGATCAAGAGTCATACGCTTAACTGAATAAGCCACCTGGGCACCCCTGTGTTGTAATTCTTATATGTTATATGTTGTGCTGTAATTTGCCACGTTTTAATTGAAATACAGCCACGTTCAATTTATTTCTGTACTGTCTATGACTGCTTTTTGTGCTACAAGGGCAGAGTGAGTCATTGCATGAGAGACCACATGGCTTAAAGCCTAGAATATTTACTATATGGCACTTTAAGAAAATATTTGCTAACCCTTGCTTAAATGCTTTGTGTATGTATTAATTCACGTATTTCTCCTAACAATCCTATGAAGCAGGCTATATTAGGATCCCCATTACACATTTGAGGAAATCAAGGTAGAGAAAGGTAGAGCAACCAGATCAAAGTCAAACAGCAAGTAAGTGGAAGCACTGAGGTTTGATCCCAAGTATTCTGGATTCCAAACTTTTGCTCTTAATCCCTTTCATTATTAGTCTCACCTACTCCTATTGGGCCGTATTTCATTCAGGCAACAAGAATTCATCGAGCAACTATTAACTGCATTGTTCCAGGTAATGGACGCCATTCTAGGGATTGGGGATAGAGTAGAACAAGGTCCTATGGAGCTCACATTCCAGTGGGGGAGAGAGACAATTAACAAGTAACCAAATGAACAAGTAAGATTGTCTCAGAGAGTGATGAAGGCTGTGAAGTAAAGTAGGCTAGAGTGACAAGGACAGAGAAGTGGGTGGAGCCGGGGGGTAGGGAGAGGAGTTGCCAGAAACTAGCTGCATATGTTGAACATATTTGACTGTGATCTTCCCCAAGGCAAGGCCCTTGCTCATCCTTCTTTGCCTCTCCGGCCCCTGTCGCAGAGTAAGCACTCAGAAACCATGTGAGTCCATATGGCTGGTCCTTCCTCCACCTGCCTTCCCACTGGCCTTTGCCTGCCCCTTCATCTGGCTTTGTATCTGAGTGTTCACATGGCCCCTTCTTTCACACAACATCATGAGCCTCCAGCGGTCATGACCGCTGAGTCTGAGTTCCACAGACAGTTCAGAGTTTTGCACAGAAAGGGCCCTCAAGAATAATTTCTAACTGACATTTATAATCAACCATCAGCCTGGAGTGTTTCAAAAATAGCCACGTACATTGACATTTTAGTTAGTGCTGTATGTCATCTATAGTTTTCTCTCTCTTTTCTGAGGTAATAGGGAGGACCACAGTCATTGGCAACAAAGATCAGTCTCCAGTCCTGTCTGCATCTCTGTGAGCTGCCAGTGGCACTTCCATCCCCCTGCTCCATTTACCTGGCCCTGAGTCCTAGTGAGTCCAGCCTACCTGTGGGAGGTTGGGCTTCCACCTTAAGATACAGAAGGTGGGGAGGAGGGAATGACCCGAGTCCCTACAGGTAACACACAAATATACCATGTTTGGGTACAGTCTCAGTAGCTGATTAAAGGTTGATTTTAGATTCATACTATCAACTCATAGGAAACACAGCTTTCCAGGGATGATTTAAGTAGAAATTCCATCCTCCTGCCAAACTAGCCCTTTGCAAGCATAAGCAAACCCAGAGCCCCTGTGATGAAGGATGGAAGGAATGATTGACTGCCTGGAGAGAACCTGATATGAGCATTTTCAGTCCTGGCTTCTGGCCTGACCTTGTATGACCTTTGCGATTGTCCTGGGCAGGCTGACTTCGTGACACCTGTCTTCTATAGGAATTGTCAATGCCAACCCCACCTGGCTCCACTCAGCTGGAAGCTGGCTCTGGCCGACACTGCCTGCTGCTACTCTGCTGATGCCCACATTTCCCTTTATGGTTTTCCATTTGCCCTTATCTCCTTTGCTACCTCCTCTTGCTATTTATTTATTTATTTATTTATTTATTTATTTATTTATTTATTTTTTGCCTTTCTGTATTCCTATGACTACTAATTGCACATGTTTGAAAATATCCTGTTGCCGAAAAATGTTTTGTTCTGGATATGAAACTTTTTCCAGGAAAGGCTGGGAACAGATCCTGGAGACTAGAAATAAAAGCTATTTGTATGTGTATTAGATTCCTAGGGCTGCCATAACAAATTGCCACAAATTGGGCGGTTTAAAGCAAGAGGAATGTATTCTCTCACAGTTCTAGAGGCTAGAAATCTGAGATTAAGGTTTTGGCAGGAATGGCCTTGTTCTCTCTAAAGGCTCTAGGGAAGAATCCTTCCTCACCTCTTCCAGCTCAGGCGCTTACCAGTAATCCTTGTCACTCTGGTTTGTAGCTACATCGGTTCATTGTCTGTTGTCATGTGGCCTTTTCCCTTGTGGGTGTCTCTGTGTCCAAATCTCCCTCTCCTTTCTCTCATAAAGACACCAGTCATCGGATTTAGGGTCCACCCCCATTCAATATGACCTCATTTTGACTTGATTACATCTGCAAAAATTCTAGAAGGTCAAGTTAGGTCACATTCCAAATAAGGTCACATTCTCAGATGCCAGGGATTAAGACTTGGACATATCTTGGGGTGCCTGGGTGGCTCAGTCGGTTGAGCATCCGACTTCGGCTCAGTTCACGATCTCGCAGCTCCTGAGTTCGAGCCCTGCGTTGGGCTCTGTGCTGACGGCTCAGAGCCTGGAGCCTGCTTCAGATTCTGTTTCCATCTCTCTTTGCCCCTTCCTCTCCCTCTCTCTCTGAAAATATGAGTAAACATTAACAAATTTTAAAAAAAGACCAGGGCAAAAACTCTCACTGGATTTGAAAAAAAAAAAAAAAAGACTTGGACATATCTTTTGGAGAGGAGGGCACAACTGAACACACGGCAGTATGGGTTGGCTGTATTTAGGGATGTGAGGTCACATTTGGCCCATGCCATGTTGCTGTCTGATGTATTGACTGCACTTTAAAAGCCCACCTCCAAATGAGGAAGGGAGTGGATTTGGTGAGACGGCAGAAGCCCCCAAAATGAGACCGGTCTCACAACATCGTCCTGCTAGCTACAGATAAACAGAATTGGTTTATTCCATATTTCTTTTTCTGCACATTTTGGATAGAAGGCCCAATTTGCCAGAATCCAGGGCTATCTCTTTTTGCAACATGCCCATTCTCATCTTTAATTTATTGAGCATCTACTATGTAACAGACCCCATGTGAGTGCTTTCTTCCCTGAAAATTGTCAGGTAGAGCCTCCTACATATAGTAAACCTGAGGTGCAGAGAGGTTAAGTAAGCTGCCCACAAAATATAACTGGCAAGAGGCACAGGGAGAGCTGAATTCAATTTTATCAGTGTCTTTAGTCTACTCTCTCTGGATCAAACATGTATTCATGTGTGCATTCGGCTTATGATAGTTAAACATCAATTAAGTGTTCAACCTTAGTGATAAGGCAGGAAACCAGAGTTTCCTGAGTTCACGTAGGAAATGTGGAAGTTGGGGAGGACACAGAGGAATTAATTACATGAAAAGTCAGGAGAAGAGCGTCCCATGATTTCCCTTAACAGAGCTGAACTGTCTGAAAGGCTGTCATTTTTAGAATGGATAATGTGATCTATTTTGCTATTTTGATACACCTTAAAGATCAATAGAAGGAGTTTATTTTTGGAGGGCAAGGAATTTGTCAGTTAAGATGGCTTATGGTTCAAGACTACTCTCATCCCAGTGACCCGGCATTTACCACTCTGTGGCTAGCCTCTCTTTGACTAGTTCCCAAGACTATAAACCAGAGAGGACAAGCCCCTGAGTTAGTTCAAGGGCTGTGCAAGGGACATGTTGAGTATAAAATTCAAAAGTGAATATGATTGGGCTTCACAAATAACCACTGGGTTTTACCACAAGGTTTAATATTTATGCCCCATAAACATAAGATATTGTGAATTGCACTCATTTTATTATCAGGATACCTCCAAAGAAGGTGGAGAAATAGCTAAAAATTAGCCTGGGCTGGCAAACATGTTGTATGTCATTGAGAATGTTGTGATCCTTACCTGTGTGGTGGCCCTCCAAACCTGGAGGGTGCTAATTTGGCAGCTGGAATGGGCCCAGCCACTACCTTAGAGAGTACTGGGTGAGGAGAAATGATGGGGAAGAGCCTGCTGCTTCCCAGACTTTCCTCACAGCTGGAACGCACAGCCTAGCCCTGAATGGGAGGCACCAATGTTGAGGTTTCATCTGAAGTGTCAATTTTCATCTCACAGAATGCTGAAGAGCTGCCCAGGGAGTGGAGAATGCCATCCAAACATCTTCCCTCTGCCTGGCCTTCAACGCCCTCCGTGGTCTGGCTTCTACTTTCTTATCCAGCTTCATCTCCTACATCCCCTCCTGCCCCAACTGCCATGAGTCAGCACTATCGGTCCATGTGCCCGTGACTATGCTTTGCACAGTCGAACCTCCCAACCTGGCTCGGCCCTTTCCTTCTGCTTCTGTGGCAGGGTGTAAAAATGGCCACAATTATGCGTTTTCCTCACTGTATCCACACCCTTCTAGAATGTGACTTTTCATTTTCTTTCATCAAGAAGTAGAATTTCTCTGTACCCCTTGAATCTGAGCTGGGCTGGTGACTGACTGGCCTTGGCCAGCAGGATGCAACAGAAGTGAAGTAATACAGGTTCTGAGCCTAAGCCTTAAGAGGCCTAATGTGCTTTTGTTCACTCACTTGGAACCCTGCGGTCACAGTGGGAGCAAGTCTAGGCTGGTCTACTAGTGATAAGACATATGTGGCTCAGTCACCCTGTCCTTCAAGCCGACAGTCATCCAGCTACTAATGGAGCCACCAGAGGATTGCAAATGCTACGGTGAGTGATGGCTGCTGGCATGGAGATCAACCATGCTGGGCCCAGAGCACCAGAGCTGTCCATCTAATCTATGGACAGGCGAGCAAAAATAAATGGTGGTTGTTTTAAGTCATTAAGTTTGGGGGTTGTTACTATGCAGCAAGAGATAACTAACACACCCTGGAATTTCTTTTCCATCCATCCTACAAACACACACTTAATGCCTCCATGTGACTCCATCTGTGCGAGGCTTTGGGGGCTTAGAGCGAGCATAGACTATCTCTAAGGAGTTCTCATTTCCTCTGTTTGGGCCTTTGAAGTTCAGTTCTTTCAAGATAACTAAATCCCATTTCCCAGATGTCTTCTCAGATCTCCCCAGTCAGAATGAGTCTCTCTCTTTCCCATCCTCAACCCACTGCATCTTCATAGCACGTGTTTGGATTCTCTCTCTCCTGGACTCCTGTGATGGCCGCCTAACTGGGTCTCTCCATCCAGCCTGATGGCTGCCTAACTGGGTCTCTCTGTCCAGACTGCTCTTGAATCTGTCCTTCACAACCATACAGCAATCTTTCTGAGTGCAAATCATATTTCCCTGAGTAAATTCCTGCACTGGCCACCTCTCAGCCCTGACACAATGTTCTAAACTCCCCACTGTGCTCTGATTCCTGCCATCCAGGCTAATCTCCTGCCATGCTCAGCCTCACACTTTTATAGTCTAGCTATCAATAGTTCACTCTTCCCAGTTCTCTTCCAGGAATGTTCTCCCCACCCTAGTCTGCCTAATAGGCTGCTATTTATTTTATTTTTTTCTAAATGTTTATTTGTTTTTGAAAGGGAAACAGAAAGAGCACAAGAGGGAGAGGGGCAGAGAGAGAGGGAGACAGAGAACCCCAAGCAGATTCTTCTGTGCTGACAGCACAGAGCCTGATACATGACGTGTACCAAAATCAGAGCATGACGCTCAACCTACTGAGCCACCCAGGCGCCCCTGCTATTTAGGCTTAGTTGTCACCTCTTCCAGGAAGTCTTTATTGAACTCTCCTCCCTGCCCCACCCCTCCAAAGATAGTCCATCACTTCCCACTTCTGTGCTTTGTGATATTGCTGTTGTGTACCAGTGTAATTGCTTGTGTTTACAGTCTGGGGTCGAATATTTTTTCATTCAAGACCTAGGCATTAATATTATCTGTATATCTAGCTAGTCCTTTGGTAAAATCCTTTCAGTTAGGAAATAAATGTTTGAGTGAGTGAGCAAACACATGAAATATGAAATGAATAAAGACTGCCATTATAGTTACCCACCCCCACCCCAAAAGGGTAATTTCTCATATCTATAGAGCAGATAGATGTATACTATCCTTGTACAAATAAAATTTCTTTAATTCCTAAGAGAAAATTTCACCCAGGAGATAAAGGAGGAGAATCAGTGTCTTGGAGCAAAAGTGATGAAATACAAGTTGGAATGGGAGATTTATCATCTGAGACCCAAACATTATCTACAGTCTAATTCTTTACAATCTTTATGAATCCTGGGTTGTGAAGTCCAGTCTCTATATTTTTTAAAAGGGAATGCTAATCTTCTTTAGTGTTTCTGAAAAAGAGTAAAGAGGACCTACTTTATCCTAGCACCACTGCCCATTTATTCTTAACATCCCTTCCTAAGTCTTTCACACCACACGCATTCTGGAATCTGTCATCCCCAGCACTATGACCACCCAAGGAAAAAATACCTTCAGCATGACGGGATGCTTTTCCCTTTTTCCCACTTGTCTTCATTTCTTTCCTTCTCAGTTCTTTAATCAACTTATTTTTTTTAAATATTTTATGTACTTATTTGTATTGAAGAAGAGTCAACATACAACTATTGTATTACTTCCAAGTATACAACCTAGTGCTGCAATTACTTATAGATACTCCAAAATGGTTACCACAATAAGTCGAGTTACCATCTGTCACCATGCAAAATTGTTACAATATTACTGACTATATTCCCTATGCTGTACACTACATCCCAGTGTCTTATTTATTTTGTAACTGTAAGATCCAACTTCTTCTAATCATCCCTAACTGGTCTTTCTCTCATTAGGCTTTCTCTCTCGATTTTCAAATCACCAAAGCCAAGGAACATGTGTGGCAGAGAAATCCAACTTTGTTAGAAAAGAGGAGCTGAAAGAGAAGAAAATTTTACAAGGAAGTGAATGATAGCCTTCCTTTAATGAAAGCAAAGAGGCAGAGGTTAGGAACAATTGCATTCTAACACAGCCTGGTAGACTTAATTATTCTATCCCCACTGGTATGATCTGATTCATTGGTCCACAACAAAATGCAAAAAATAAATGAGGATGTTTTTGAAAACAATTATTAAAATAAATTTTAAAAACTGTATTTTAGTCTAGTATCTACCTTTCTGGAGTTGTCCTTTATTTTATTTTAGAGAGAGTGTGAGCAGAGAAGAGGGGTTAGAGGGAGGGAGGGAGAGAAAGCGAGAGCAAGAGCGAGAGAGAGAGAGAGAGAGAGAGAGAGAGAGAACCTCAAGCAGACTCCACACTCAGCATGGAGCCCAGCACAGGGCTTGACCCCATGACCCTGGGACCACAACCGAAGCCCATATCAAGAGTTAGATGCTCAACCAACTAAGCCACCCAGGCACCCCTGGACTTGTACTTTCTTTAATGAAACCATTGTGATAGAGGATAGTTTTTGAATGTTCTTATTCGGCAAAATAGAAATGTGGCAACCATATGTAAATGCACTTAAAAAAATTTTTTTTACTAGTCCTTAAAGTCCTAAAGTATGGAATCCATTAATCTACTATTAAGAGTTAAGAAAAAAGAGGGACCTCCAGTTAAGGGGTGAAGGAAAAGGAAAGGAGAGGGGGATAAATGTCCCAAACTCTAGGAAAACATTTCCAAAAGCTATTCATACTCTTTGCCCTTCTCCCAATCTGGACTTCTGGACCCTGTGGGCCTTCAGAGGTATTCTAATGAGGATACTCAAGCTATTGGCCATATTTCAAAAAGTCTAAAGAAAACTATCATTTGCTAAAAACCAGTCTGTATAGACTAGACAGCAAATTTCTCTGTTTGTGGCTAAAAAAATAAGAAGTCAATGTAGTAGCAAGGATTACCTCGTGCTGATTAGAAGCACCAATTAATGTATTTGTGTTTATTAACAAAAAAATGGAAAATTTATTGATTTAAATGTTTTATTTGAAATAGTTTGGCACTCTCTTAAAAGGTTAAATATAGAGTCACTGTGTGACCCAGAAATTCCACTCTTGGGTGTATATACCTGATAGAATTGTAAACACACATCCATAGAAAAGCTTGAATATGAATGTTCATAATAGCTCAAAAATGGAAACAACCCAAATGTCCATTAGCTGCCAAATGGAGAAACAAAATGCAGTATACTCATACTATGAAATATTACTTGGCAATAAAAAAGGACAATGTACTGATATAGGCTGTAACGTGAATGAACTTGAAAACATTATATTAACTGAAAAAACAGAAAAGACCACATACGATGAAATTCCATTTATATGCAATGTCCACAGTAGGTAAATCCATAGAGGCAGTAAGTAGCCTAGATTAGTTGTTGCCAGAGCCTAGAGGGAGATGGGAAATGAGGACTGACTGCTAATAGGTTTCATTTTGGTAATAAAAATGTTATGGAAGGGACACCTGGGAGGCTCAGTCGGTTAAGCATCTGACACTTGATCTTGGCTAAGCTCATGATCTCACAGTTCGTGAGTTCGAGCCCCATGTTGGGCTCTGAGCTGACAGCACAGGGCCACAGAGCCTGCTTAGAATTCTGTCTCTCCCCTCTCTGCCCCTCCCCTGCACAGGCGTGCTCACTTGTGCACGTGCTCTCTCTCAAATAAATAAATAAATACAAATAATTTTTAAAAATGATATGGAATTACATCATGGTGATGGTTGTTATTTTGTGAATACACTAAAGCCAACTGAAATAGGCACCTCAAAAAAATAAACTAAAAATGTTATATTTGTTTCATAGGTAGTATTATTTAAAACAGGGAAAAGCAATAACAATGAATATTTGGAGAGAAGTTTGGGAAATACTGCTCTACACAGATTACTATTAGGAGCCAAGTGTTCTGTATCCTCAGTTTACCCACATCCAAACAGATTGGCATTCACGTTACTTCTAAGTTCAAAGGTTTACTACTTCTTCCTATGTAACACCGTTAGTGCTCGAATAGGCCTCTCTGTGCCAAACCACATGGAGTCCCAGGAAGAGAGGAGAAAGTGGTCAAATCCCACTTAGTCTCTCTTTGCTACCTGGCCTGAAAGCCATCCTGCTTGTTCCCCAAAGCATCACAGAAAACCTCATGAGTGTGAGGGCTTGTACTTCTGCCTATGGCTGCCATATCCTCTCCCCAGGGCTCAGACTGGTGGGTGGGCCCTGCTCAGGATGGACCAGGGCTCCCCTCCTCCACCCACTCCCTCTCCCCTCACCCACTTACTACTACAGGACCACTGGCGTCTTGATCCCCATTCATCAAACACAATGACACTCAGCGTCAAACCACAGTTTGGCTAAGGCTGCCCGAACTTCTATATTTCATTCCCAAGTGATCTCCCCCACATCACGCGTTTTGAAAACAATGTTAAAAAAAAAAAAAAAGAGGTGAAGTAAAGGTGAAATAAAATTAAGGAGTGGATTTTCACTAAGTTTTAGCTTCTGGGGTTTCTAGTGTCCTGTCTATTCCCTGACAAAATGGTGTTTTGCCATCATGGGAAGGAAAGGAGCAACTTCTGCAGTCAAGGATCGTTCGAATTTCCCAGGGAAAACTTTGGTGTCAGAGAGCGTAGGGCTGGACGGTGCTTCACAGGGCCTCTGGTCCAACACCTCAGCCATTGCAGAGATCAGTTCCAGTACATTCTTGGCTGATGTCCATCAAGTTCCAATCCTCATGCATCTTCCGAAGAGGTGCTCTCCTCTTGTACATTGCTATATAAACTTTTGTGGGTCCATGCTTTTCTTTTCAGTTAAAGCCCACTGTTCATTTACTCTATCACTAACAAAACCATGCTCACATATCTTTTTTTTAATTTTATTTTTACACCAATCCTGCAAGAAAGACACAGCTATCTCTATGTTACCTTTGAGGAAACTGAGTTTCTAAGGCATTAAATGAATCTCCCAAGGTTGCAGAGTCAGGTTTCAAACCCTGAGCTTCTCATTTCTTTTTTTTTTTAATTAATTCATTTATTTAAGTAATCTCTATACCCAACATGGGGCTTGAACCCATGATTCTGAGATCAAGAGTCACATGCTCCTCCAACTGAGCTAGACAGTCACCCCCGAGCTTCTAATCAAATCCAATGTTGTTTTCACACTAACCTGTACCATTCTAGGGCTTTCAGAGGATGGAAACCATACATTTATGCCTTTTTGTGCAGTACCTTAATAAATACTGTTTTAGTAAATTCATTTTGCAGACATAATTTTACTTAGGAGATAGAGTGTAGCACAGAAGAATCATAAAGTGCTAGATCTGAACTCCACCTTCACTACCTACAAGGTGTTTGACCTTAAACAAGTAACTTAACCTTATAGACTTTAATTCTCTCATTTATAATATGATTTTTTATATTTCTATTTTTGTTATAAATGTTTATATCTGCTAGTCTCTAAGAATGGTCCCTCAATGAGTCACACGGCTTAATTTCTACACCTGTGAATCAGGATTGGTCCTGTGACTCACTTCTGACCAGTAGAATTTGTGAAAAGGACTTGGTATGACTCTGAGGCTAAGTCATAAGAAATCTTGCAGCTTCTTGAGGTGCCTGAGTGGCTCAGTCGGTTAAGTGTCCAGCTCTTGATTTCAGCTGAGGTCATAATCTGAGGTTTGTGAGATCGAGCCCTGCATCAGGCTCTATCTGTGCCGCCAGCACAGAGCCTGCTTGCAATTCTCTCTCTCTCTCTCTCTCTCTCTCAAAATAAATAAATAAACATTTAGAAAAAAGAAAGAAATCTTGCAGCTTGCACCTTGGGACATTCAATCTAGGGAAGAAAAGCTGCCATAAAAAAAAAAAATCTGAGTCCTCTAAGATTGCCATCTTTTGGGGAAGCCCAAACTGGTTGGCGGAGAGAAAAGAGATGCCCAGCCAGACCCTAGATATCCCAGCTTCCCCAGCTAGGGGCACAGACATGAGAAAAGATGCCACTGTGGATGTCCAGCACAAGTACCTGAAATTCTGAAAGAGAATCGCTCAGCTGAACCCATTAATCCACAGAAGAATGAGGGATAATAAGAAATTATTATTTTATGCCACTGAGTTTTGGGGTGGTTTGCTAGACAGCAGCAGAGAGACAGAATGCACAAGGGTGACAACCATACCTACTGTATAGAAATGATACAAACATTACATGAGATCATGTATTTAAGTGCCTAGCACATAGAAGGCAGTTAATAAATCGAGTATTATTATTGTTGTTGTTATATTTAATTCTAGGCTTCACTGAAGTCCTTACTTAAGGTAGCTAATTCATACATATGTTCCACAGATTTACATTTTGCAGTTCTGCTAACAGAGAGTATTTGCCCCATGGAAGACAAATTTACATCACCAAAAGCCTTAAGGAGCGCAGACTCTCTGCCCTTTGCTGTAAATCTTTTTTTCTATTCTTTATATCTATTTTTGTTGAGCTGGTTCCGGTTCCCTCCATTTCAGAATGAGACTAGGATCTTATCTGCCATGTTTAGGGGATTCCTTTGATCCACCAATACAAACCACTTAAAATTAATCACCATCCACAGCCCTGGCACTTGTCTGGCAGCATAAACTCCTCTCAGTTCTCCAAAGTGGGAAAGAAAAACTTTTTAAAAATACATTGCTGCTACCAAAAATATGTATTAATCAAAGGACCAGAAATTCTCATTTTGTAATATTTCAACCCTAAAGTAACCTAGGCGGGGTTGACCCTGTGCTTTTAAACTCACACAAATATATAATCGTAAGTTTGCCCAGGTATGGTGTTCAACACTTATCCGGTGTGATGAAATGTAAGAGGGCATCAAGACTCGCAAATGAATGGTGAAGAGTTTGGGTTTAATGAGCTAATGGAGCATGTATTTTTTAAATCAGGAAAATTTTTGTCAAGCTAATTGAATGGTCACCAATTGAATGGCTATGTGGCTTGGCTTTGATACATGCATCTGATGTTTCCCATTTCAAAGGGCTTTCCCACTTGAGTGTCAAAACCTGTTCTGGAAGGAATTAGGACTGCAGTTTTCATCCGCATTTCACAGATGAAGAAACTGAGGCTCAGAAAGGTTGAACAATTTCATTCAGGTCTTCCAACTTATAGTCTAGGACTGGTTCATGAATGTGAAGATGAAGTAAATCTTTTCATTCAGTTGTTAAGTGGGGACTTTATGGTGTTTTTAGACTACGGGTCTATGATTCCTTGTATACAATCCTTGGGGTTATCTGTGCTTTGAGATTTGGAATATTTCAGATACACACACACACACACACACACCGCACACCACACACCATACACACAGAGCACCAGGGTACACCTTATAATTAAACACTAATTTTTTTGCAGCACCATCTGTAAATATTCATGCTAAATAAGATAAAGATTATAAAAAGCTTCATGCCAGTTCATGTCAGATTTTTACCACCACGTGAGCTTGCTTCAGATTCTTAAACAAAACAAAAACTTTTGTTTTTCAGAGCTTTTTAGACTTCGGGACTGCGGAAGATGGGTTGTGGAATGGTACTCAGACTATGAAAATGATCATTTTCTCGCTGCTTTCTGCTACTGGGAATGTCACTTGCTGGCCTAGAAGGCTTGTTCTCAAGCTTTCTGCAGGAAGGCTGACTGGAACAAACAGTTTGCACCTGCTTGTCTGTCTTCCGTAGCTGGCATGCTCTCAAAGGAAGGGCCTTGGCTAAGTTTGAAGTATAGTTCCAGGCTTTGGGGAGACAAGCCAGTGAACTCAACTAATAAACTCTTTTATCCAAAATCCCTAAGGGTGAGAGGAGAAAAGAAAAAGAAATTAAAATGGAATAGCAGCCTGCTTTCAACTCCATGAGAGCCGACCAGATGATGAAGCCAGAGGCATCTCATCAAGAAAGTCCAAATTTGATGAAGCAATTTTGTTCTGGAAGCATTTGACTAGTCAGACCTGCAATGAACCTATTATAAGGTCATCAAGATGGGTTGATAGAAGTGGAATCCATACATTAATATTAATGGAGGTAATAATTATGATATCACTCCCCATTTCAGTCCCTGCTTGTGAGACAAGGCCAGGCCCTTTCCTGTGCCAAGAGGAGACAGAGAACACTTTCTAAGCTGTGTTGTGTTGTCACAAATGGCCTTCTTTTCAGCGTATTTCAAATGCAGCAGTGTCCATTTTCCTGTCTGGTCATCTCCGGTGACTGCATCAGTTGAAAATCATTTTGTGTCCAAGTTGATGACACCTCTTGTTGGGAGTGGGTAAATGATGGGGGGGTAAGTAAGTGAATGGTATGGGGGTGAGCCCAGCACTCATAGGCCCCAGTGACCTGCATTCTCCAGGGGTCCACTGACACCTATGGAAAGAGCAGGATGGTTGCTATTGCTGCTCAGTGTTACATGTATGCTCAGTGCATGTGTACTGTATGTATACTATATATATATTCAGTACTTGTATAACCAATGCATGTATACTGTATGTATACTCAGTGTGTGTGTAGTATATATATAATCAGTGCATATATACTAATTGCATATATACTGTATCTATACTCAGGGTATACTCAATGCACATATACTGTATGTATACTGTGTATAGGCTCAGTGTATGTATACTCAGTGCATATGTACTATATGTATAGTCAATGCATATATACTCAGTGCATATATATGTGAGTATCCGAACTCAGTGTGTATTCAGTGTACAGGAACTGTATGTATACTGCATAAATGCTCAGTATAGGTATATTCAGTGCATGTGTATTATATGTATACTCAGTGCATGTATACTGCATGTATACTCAGTGTATGAAAACTCAGTGTATGTATGCTATATGTATACTGTACATATGCTCAGTGTAGGTATAGTTCATTGTATGTATACTCAGTATACAGTCACTGCATATATACCCAGTATATACTGGGAGGTTTGGGCAACTGTCCCACCAGCAGCAAAAGGGAAAATACCCACCTGAGAGAAAACATTATGAACAAAGATTTTTTGTGCCCCCCCCCCTTTTTTTTAACTGTGCTCACATTCATTTCCCTTGTAGTTTATTCACGATAATCTTTTAAATCTAATCAATTATTTGGTACCTTCCTTGTTATGAAGAAAAAATATCAGGGCCTCCAATCTCCTCAGTGCTAACTTCTTTTGCCGAGTGATTCCCTTATCTCTTGATGCACCTGACTCAATTCAATTTCTGAAAAAAGTGTTTTTGAGCACTTCCTGTGCGTGCAGAGCTCTGATGGCACAGATAATCAGGTCTGAATGCCAAGCCTACTGCTTACCAACTGTGTGAATCTGGACAAGTTGCTTAACCATCACAGGGGGCAATTTCCTCAATTGCGAAATGGTAGTAACACATGCAAAGTTTGTTGTGAGAAAGAAATGAAGTAATAAGAGTGCTTATTACCTAAAAGACACTCAAGAAAGGCTTATTATAACTAGATGCTAAGGGGAACACGAAGATAAAGAAAACACGTACACGTATTTCTTCAGTGCAGGGAAAATATATAAAGGATTTCAAAAATGACTTGAGAGCAGAGATAAGTTAAATTAATTAAATTGTGCGGTGGAAGTTGTGCATTTGATCTGGGTCTGGACAGACACACAGAATATTAGAATATTAACAGGCTGGGGAATGAAAGTGAGGAGACTGAGAAAGGACACACTGCTTCTAGGCATAAAAAAAGTGATACAGAGGCAGGAAAGAACTGGGAAGGAGAAATCATACCACAAGAACCAGACTTTTCCAGTATTACATAGATTGAAAATATTTTCCCCTGATAGCATCACAATTATTCTTTTATTTGTCAAAGAAAGTGTTCTGATTTGGGGATTGAAAAATAGTCAAGCTACCATCCACTGTGGCATTGCAACACATAATAGGTGTAAGGTTGGGGGCGGGGTGCCATGTTAGCTCACTATGACTGCAAAGGCCTTGAGGGCTGGGCAAAGAAATGAGATGCCCTTGAAGTGTCCTCTAGCAAGAAGCCCTACCAGGCTTTAGGACCTGAGTGGCACGAGTTTGGGAAGTTTTTGTGATCAGTATGCAGGATGAGTTAAAGGGGGGAAAGACAAGGCAGGGCAAGGGGATTAATCCAGGAGTTATTATAGCTAAGGCGGAATAAAGAAGAAATCATACAATTTTCCAAATACAAAAAGTAAAAGACATGACTTCACAGCCAGAAGAGCTACTTCAAAGAAGCAGGCTGGTGGCTAGAAGGCCAACCAGGACTCAGGGCGGCTCTGTTCATGTACCAGCCCTGCCACGGGGGCTTGTTCTCCCTGCTCTGGGGACTCAGCCACTCACCTCCAGTGACAGTGCTTGGCCCTGAATTCAACATACAGCAATCCAAAAAATGAGTCACCATGCTTAGCTAGCACCACTAATAAAGTTATTCTTACCACAAAATGCCTGCCAGTAGAAGAGGATCTCACAGAGTATTTGAAACAGGTGGCAAAATGGGCAAACACAACCTATTAAATGTAGCTAGCTCCCAAGTCACCATGGCAAACAATTTCATGTGATTTTAGAGAAGCTTTGCAGTCAATGTTGATGGTGGTTGTCTTTCTTTATATCTGTTTGTATGTCTGTCTTGCCTACCTTCAAGCCTTTTCCCCTTCCTTTCTTACAAGAAGTGAGACCAGCCCACCTGTTAAGTTGTATTTGAGGTTTAGAAGAAAATACTGGAAACTTAGGTAACTTGAAGATGGTTTGGAATGTGGCATGATAAAGTAGGAACTCCTAAAAATATTAAAATGCCTCCTGAACAGCTATTCATTATAACAATTTTAACAAAAGAATTTTCTACTAAATTGACCAAGACTAGCACAATACTCCTAAATTTGTACACCAGGAACTCCCATGACTTTCTCTAGTAAGTCTGAGTTTGCCTCTAGGGAAATAATTCTGCTGTTCTCCTCTCTGAAGGCCAGCCCTGAGTGCCCCGTAGAAATTGCCTGAAGCTACTATGCTATGCCTAGAAGCAGCCTCCAGAAAGAAATTAAATGCATTCAAAGATCAGCTATCCTTTTAAATGACACGAATAGAGATGTGAGGCAAACTGGAGAAGATGCTCCAAGCATTTGTTTCTTCCTGGCTACCAAGGCAAACCCTTGGCTGCTCGATGGAATGAGGCGCGTGATAGAGCTATGGTCTCAAGGGAAAACTGTAGACATCTCTGGCTTGGTGTGGTGGTTGGCATCTGTCCATCCCAGACTTAGGCAGAAGTCATCTATCTCAGTATTTGTTTCACAGGCCAATGCAAGCAATTGAATTTGGGAAGATGCTGAAGTGTGTGTTGATACAGTTCACAGAGAAGTTCTGACTTCAGCATAGGACTTGCCTATCTGGGAATTCAACTTGTCTTAAGTTCTCCCTTTTTTATGATTAATTGTTGTAACTGACATTCAGTTCCTGCCACCCTCTGGGAGAAAGAAATGAGGGTCTCTTTAAATGTTGTCCAGGGACCCCTTTAGCACTCACTTAACCTTAAGTTGGCCACTCAATTCCATGGTCCTTGGAGTTATTTCCTTTATACTTCTCAAATGCCAGACACATTGTACAAGCCAGTGCATCCCATTCCCTTGGATTCCATCTTCATTCTCTACAAGTGAAAGTTTTAGCACTTGCTCTGTTACAGCATGCCAGGAACTATCAATATCTACCACTAGCAATGAGGTCTTCATTGTCATCTGGTGAGTGAGTAAACCATTCCAGAATTCTATCATTAGAGTTCAATTCCCAGAAACACTCAATTATGTCAGGTTGATTGATAGTGTTGGTCAAGTCTTTTATGTGATTACGATTTCTGCCAAGTTGTTCTATCAGTTCACAAGGGAGGCGTATTGAAATTTCCAAAAATAATTGTGAATTTATTTCTTTTTTCAGTTTTTGTTTCATGAATTTTGAAGCTGTATTATTAGGTGCATACATGTTGAGAATTGTAATGACATTTTAGTGAATTGATCTCTTTATAACTGTATAATGTTCCTTTTCATCTCCAGTAATGTTCCTTGTTCTGAAATCTTTGTTTGATATTAATAATGTCACTCTAGTTTTCTTTTCTTTCCTTTTTTTAAAATTTTTTTGACATTTATTCATTTTTGAGAGTGAGAGAGACAGAGCATGAGCAGAGGGCAGAGAGAGAGGGAGACACAGAATCCAAAGCAGGCTCCAGGCTCTGAGCTGTATAGCACAGAGCCCGACGTGGGGCTTGAACCCACAGACTGTGAGATTGTGACCTGAGCTGAAGTCAGACCCTCTAACTGACTGAGCCACCCAGGCGCCCTCTTTTCTTTTTTAAGTAAGCTCTACACCCAATATGGAGTTCACACTCATGGCCCTGAGATCAAGAATCACATGCTCCACTAACTCAGCCACCCAGGCACCCCACTCTAGTTTTCTTTTTAATTAGTGCTTGCATGGTTATGTTTTGTCACTTGCTTCCTTCAATCTAGCTATGTTGTTTTATTTAAAGTAGGTTTCTTCCAGACAATATATAGTTGGTCTTGCTTTGGTTTCCAAGCTGACAATCTCTGCCTTTTAACTGGAATGTTTAGACTATTTATATTTGATGTAATAACTGATATGGCTATGTTTAAATCCACCATATTGCTGTTGGTTTTTCATTATTCCATATGTTCTTTGTTTCTTTCTTCCTCTTTTACTCATTTTTTTAAAAGTTTATTTATTTGTTTTGAGAGAGAGAGAGAGAGCGAGACAGAGCAAGCAGGACAGGGGCAGAGAGAGGGGGCAAGAGAGAAAATCCCAAGCAGGCTCCACTCTGTCAGAACACCGTCCAACATGGGGCTCAATCTCATGAACCACATGTGAGATCATGACCTGAGCCGAAATCAAGAGTCTGACGCTTAACCAACTGACCCACCCAGATGTCCCTACTCCTTTCTTTTACTTTATGTTTTATGACCTCATTTTAGCTTCACTGCCAGTTTATTAGCTGTATCTCTTCAGTTTCTTTGATTTTTATTGTTGTTATTTATTTTTAGTGATCATTCAAGGATTTACATTATACATCTTTAACTTATCACAGTCTACCTTCGACTTTACCTATAGTATAAAATCTTTCATCTATTTCCCTGTTAGTCCTTGATACCATTCATTTTATTTATTTATTTTTATTTTTTTAATGTTTATTTATTCCCAAGACAGAGAGAGACAGAGCATGAGCAGGGGAGGGGCGGAGAGAGAGAGGGAGACACAGAATCTGAAGCAGGCTCCAGGCCCTGAGCTGTCAGCACAGAGCCTGATGTGGGGCTCTAACTCACAGACTGTGAGATCATGACCTGAGCCAATGTGAGACGCTTAACTGACTGAGGCACCCAGGCACCCCTGATGCCATTCATTTTAATTCTACATATGGTAGAAGCCCTACAATTAAAGAATGAAAAAAGGTGCTTTTTTAGATTACCCACACATTTTCCATTTCCACTGTTCTTTATTCCTTCATTATGTTAAATTGTCACATGGCATCAGTTTCCTTCTGCCCAAAGAATTTCCTTTAACATTTCTTGTAGTAGAGCTCTTCTGGCTTTCGTTTGTATGAAAAAGCATGTATTTTGCCTTTGTTTTTGAAAGATTTTTTTCAATAGGTATAAAAGTCTAGGTTGACTGTGGTGCTTTCCCTTAGTGCTTTAAAGATGTTACTCCATGGTTTTCTGGCTGCATAGTTTCCAACAGGACATGTGTTCTTATTCTAGCTTGTTTCTTTTCTCTGGCTGCTCTTTATCACTGTTTTTCAGCGAGTTAATTATAACGTACCCTGTGTAGTTTTCTTTCTGTTTATTCTGTTCAAAGTTCATTGAGATTTTTGAATCCGTATGTTTGCTGTTTTTATTAAATTTTAGAATTTTCAACCATTATTTCTTCAAATACCTTAAGTTTTCCCTCTCTCCTCTCTTCTTAGAACTCCACTTACAATATGCTAGGCCACTTGGTATTTTTGCAAAGGTCTCTGTTCATTTTTTTTAAATCATTTTTCTTGTTTTAATTATTTTTTTAGTTTTTAAAATTTTTAAAACAACTTTTTAAGTAATCTCTACACCCAACATGGGGCTCAAACTTACAACCCCAAAGTCAATAGTTGCATTCTCTACCAAATGAGCCAGCCAAGTGCCCGCAAAAATCCTTTGCTTTTTGTGTTTCATTTAGATTAATTTATAGTCTTAGGTATTCATGTTTGCTATTTTTTCATTTTGTAGTATCTAATATACCCAGAGTGGTTTTTTTTAATATCATATTTTTTTCTCTAGAAGTTCTGCTCAAGTCTTCTTTTTATATCTTCCATTCCTCTTATCATTATATTCATGTTTTCCTTTCCTTTACATTATTGAGCACATGAAGTATATTTCTAATAACTATTTTAGGTTTTTTCTTTGAATTCCACCCTCTATGTCATTTCTGGACTTGTTTGTATTGATTTATTATTATCATTTTTCTGCTTTTTTTCATGCGTGGCAATTTTTTAAAATTAGATAACAGACATTGTGATTTTTTTTTTGTTTATGGGTGCTGAGTTTTGTTTCATTCTTTTAAATAATTGTGGACTTTGTTCTGACATGCAATTGACTTACTTGGAAGCAGTTTGATTCTCTCAAGGCTTTCTTTTAAGCTTTGTTTGGCTGGGTCCAAAGAAGTCTTTGCTTTAGGATAATTTAGTCCCACTGAGAAGGCAACACCTTCTGAGGGTTCTACTGAATGTGCTGTGTATTATATGATCTTCCTGCTTTAATAGGAATGTGAACATTTCCCAGCCCAGTGTGAACTCCAGGAATTGCTAAGCTTACCTCTTTTTTTTGTTTGTTTGTTTGTTTGTTTTCCTTTTTCTAGCCTAATGATTTTCACTCCATTCTGTCACAGGTTAGTATTCAGCTGAAGATTCAAATGGGTCTGTCTGTAGATCTCCAGGGCTCTTTCTTTGTGTATTTCCCTCATTTCTGGTACTTTGACACACTGACTCTAGTTGCCTTGGCCTCTCTGAAATCTGATCTCTATCTTCTCACTTCTGTGGGACTGCATTGAATCTGGAAAGTAACTCCCAGCAGAACTGACTGGGGTAATCATGGAGAGGGCTCATGTTGTATGTTTCTCTTCTTCAGAGTTTATGGTCCTGCTTTGCCTTCTGTTTAAAGTCTGCAAACAGTTGTTTCATATATTTCATCTGTTTTCCAGTTGTATATGTCAAAGGGCCAATTCCTATAACCATTAATTTCATGGACAGAATCAGAAATCTACTTAGCCTTTTTAAGTCATATTCTACAACTTTTCTTCAAAGTAGCCTTTTAGTCACTTTTGAGTAACATTCAAAATAATTATATGAGGTGTGATGTGTGTGCATATGTTTGTGTGTATATGCATGTGATTATTCTCACTGTTCATAATCTGTTAGATTCTAAATTCAGATGGAAAGATTTTTAAGATTTTGTTTATTTCCGAGAGAAAGAGAGTTTGCAAACTGGGGAGGGGCAGAGAGAGGGAGACAGAGGATGTGAAGCAGGCTCTTCACTGTCAGCACAGAGTTCTATACAGGGGTCAAACTCACAAACTGTGAGATCATTACCCCTACCGAAATCAAGGGTCAGACACTTAACTGACTAAGCACCCAGGTGTCCCCAGATGGAAAATCTCTTGGATAGCAAGGGATACCTTGCTATCTGGACCAATTTGGTTCTCACCTTTGAGCTAGTGAGTAGCAAAGTTGGAAAAGAGAGGCTTCTCAGCTGGGGTTTCAAATGAAAACAGATGGTATAGTCAAAGTGTTTAATGAAAGAGGAATAAAGGAAGATACTGTTTACAGATCTGTGGGAATGTTTAAGAGAACCAGTAAGAATCCAAGGACTAGCACCAATGGGAACAGTTAATGTCCCAGACCTGAAGGACAAGGAGAAGGAATGGTGTTCTCAGGGCCTCCATGACAACTGGAGTCCTGGAAGAGGGACCACCCAACGGGATCTGTAGGTATAGATGGGGCTCAGCCACTGTTGTCATGATGAGGTTCTGGGTGAATGCATGTGGGGGAGGTCTTAGTTGGGGTTTTCTAAAAGCAGACTCTGAGGTGAGAACTCATGTGTAAGTGAATTATTGAAAAAGTGCCCTCTGGAGACATCTCTTGAGCCAAAATAAGGAAGGGAAAAAAGACTTGCAAGAGTGAAGATTCAAGCAAAGGCCTAGTCCTAGCCTAACCTCATAGATTTTTCTGGAGTGAAATCACACCCCAGAGTTGTGATACCTGAGTTTGTCTCACCTCATGGCGAGGGTGTGGGGCTTCCATCTTCTCTCACTAGTTATTGGCTAATCTCTGGAGCACATGATTTCCTAGACACTCCCAGCTCTCTACCTATACTGGATGAAGTGAAGTGGCTTTAGTGGTTCAAAGGTAGTTTTCTGAAGGTATAGTTGTCAGCCAACAGAAGCAAAAGGGACAGAAGTTTAGAAATGGAAACACAGAAGCAGTCATCTGGGCACAACACCAACAGTGTCCACCACAGGGAAGAGGGATATAAATACCACAAGCACATACCCATTGCTCTCTCACTGGCCATAACCAACTAGAAGCTAGTGGGCAGGGAAACCTATGATGCAGGCCTTAAGCATCAGTCTCCTGAGTTATAAATTAGGTGCTGGGAGGGTAGAAATGGATCTGGAGAGCAAAAGTAGCATAATTAGGACAGCAGGAATAGATCCAAAATTTTATACATGTTCATTTGGTTCCTGAGTTCATATAATGATAGTTTGGAAAGAGAGACATATCTGTATGTGTGTGTATATGTATGTAATTAACATTTACTATACTAATAACCATCATATAACAGCATGGATCATACCCTTAATGTTACTTCCGTGACTGTAACCAGCTTTCTGTGTCAAATTCCCCATTTATAAAATTTTAAAAACCCCAAAAGGCATGTTTCCTAGTTCCAGTGGGGAAAAGTTATAACAACATGCCAAGTGATGAGATGAAAAGAACTACTTCTGAATTTTACTTGACACTTGAAAACATTTCATTATTTTTTGTGTATGTTTAAGTTCCAGGTTCTGATAAGATAGAAATTAAAAGGTATCCTGATAGCATCTTTAAGAAGTTTAGATTCCAAAAAGGCACTGATACTTGTAATCTTGAAAAGTCATTGTTGCCTGTTTTTTTTTGAGCATTTTGCATGTATTTAATTTCTTCTCTGATAAAGAACTGCTAGTAAAAGCCAAGATCCCGAAGGTCAATAATGAGCAAAAGTTTTCCCTGGGAGGAGATAGGCTAGGTATCAAGTGTTGGGTGATGTAGTGATCATATCCTTTGCACTGCAGTGTCAAGGTTATGCACTAAAATTCCAGTGGGTACAATTCCCAGTATTGATATAACTTACCAAAGCCTCTTCTTAAGCCCACTAATGGTATATCTAAAATCTGGGCCCTTTGTGAAAGGGTTTCCCTACAGACCCACATAGGCTTATATAGGCCCAATGCAAAGTATTTGTCAGTATCTTCTTCCCCCCTTCCCTTCCTTTCCCTTCCCTTCATTTCCTTTTCCTTCTTTCTTTCTTTGCCAGTAACAGCAAACTTAACTCATATTAACTCATAAATGGGGATTTATGGGTTCCATAACTACACTGGAGAAATGACAGAGTCATTGCTAAGACTTGGTGTTTAGACTTGAGCCTGTTCTCCACCAATTCCCTCTGCTCCAATCTTTATGTTGATTTATTCTCCATGACAGGTCTTCTCCACTTGCCTGGAAGCATAGCTTGGCTCCCATCTCTCTGCTTTACCACTGCCAAAGGGTAGAATCTCACCTTTTCTGGTGCCAAGTGAAAAACATTCCAGAGAGGGGTTTGATTGACCTGATTTGGGTCAGGTGTCCACTCCCTGATCAAATGAGTATGGCCAAAGGGATCGACTACTCTTATTGGGCCTTTTGGCCCACATGCTCACCCTTTTGCCAATCCATTGGGGTCAGGAATGGTTACTGTGAGAAGAGAACAGCTTTCTCTGGACTTTAGGGTTCAAGTCAGAGAAAGGAACAAAAGAAGTAACGTTTAGGCACCCACTCTGCAAAGCGATTATGACTATTTCTATTTTAAAGATGAGATAGCCACATCTCAGAGAGGGCAAGTGACTCCTTTAAGTGTTTTAGAGGTAATATGTGCAAAGCTGTGATTGATGAGAGGCAATATGTTATAGGGATAAGAGCTCAGATTCCAACACTAGATAGATCTGAGCCCAAATCCCAGCTTTGCTACCTACCTGTAGTAGTCTGGGATGAATTACTTTACTTCTCTGCCTCTGATTTCTCCACCTAAATATGGGTTATATTTATGTTTACTATATATATGTGTGTTTGCATATATATGCATATATGATATGTAATTACTGTATCTCCTTCATTAAGGTAATTATGAGGATTAAATGAGGTAATACGTGAAAGGTGCCTTGTGCAGTGCCTGGCATAATGTAATTGCTGCTTAAACATGTGCTGTTATTATTGGCTAGGAGTTGAACTTACTAAGTATGTCTGTTTCAAAGCAGCACCTACGTGGCTTGTGAGTCTCACAGGAATTACTGCAATTAATTTCTTTGTTCTGTTCTCAGGCCTAATAACTTTGGAATTTTTACACACGGTCCACAGGCACATGAAGTTATGAACACAGTCTCCATCACCAGTGAGCAGAAAGACCACTGCCAGTCACTATATGGGCTTGAGCAATTGACTGGAAATCCAAACCCAGTCTCAGAAATCAAGAATTGCAGCCAAGTCCTATTACCAGAGAACATTCTGTCATATTTACCTGAAGAGCCAATGTAGTCTCCCAACTGAGAGCACTAATATCATCCATGCTTCCCACCTAGACTCAGGCAACTGTGGCCTGTCACTCACTCACTCATCAAATGTTTATTCTGCATTTACTATGTGTGGCCCCTGAGCTCTGCATGGTATTTGATATTTATTTACCCATCAAAAGAATCTCTCCTGGTTGAAAAACCAGAAGGGTGTTGAGTTCTTGGAGAGAAGACCAGTCAGGAGAAAACTTAAAAATACCTGTGATACTTCCTGAAACCAAGCTTGTGAAAATCTGAAAAATTTTCTCAAGAGTGAGAAATTAGAAATGGAAATTAAGTGTAGTATCCATTCTTACTAACTTGCGGTGTATAAAAGTATCAGTGATGTTCTCTTAAAAGCACAAAATGTACTTTTTGTGTTGGACAAAACTTCCATGAACAAATTGGCAAGGGAGTGTTTCTGGCAAAACAGATGAGGTTCAAAGTATTTGTGTGAAAGATGCCTCAGCTTGATAACCTGTGAAAGATGCCCATTATTCTTAATCACAGCTTATTGATAGGTGTTCATTAATTATAATAATATTTTTTAGATCCACAGATCCTTTCATCCCTAATTTTCAAAGTGCTTTACAACTAGTAATTAATTCCTCCAACATCCTAGAGACAAATTTAAAAGGAGCTTTCAGCAAAACTTGCACTGATGCTCAGAACACCTTACTCAGAACTTTGAGAACCAGGCCATGGTTTTGTTGCCCGAAGCCTCAGAATGAGGAGCAGCAGGTTCCCAAATTGTACCCAGAAGGGAACCCAACAGAGGGAAATTCTTCATGTGCTGTTAAAGGAAGACATTCAGGGTGTGGGAAAGACCATAAATGGTTGTGGCATTTATAGCTGGCATGACTTGTTGGGAAAAACAGAACCGATGTGGAGTTACAGGAAAAAGGTCCCTGAGTCTCTCTAAAATGCCCAACATCACCATTCATAATAAGAGAGAGGTACTCTCTCCCATGATCCAACTCCACATACTATGCAGGCTGTGATACAGAGGAGGGAAACAGCCTGGCACAGGAGTCCAGGGACTGGGCTGCAGTATTTGTTCCACTACTGCTTGTCTGTGTGACCTGGAGTGAGACACTTTACCTCTCTGAGTCTTTATTTCTTCACCCACAAAATTAGTTTGGATTAGTTTAAAGCCATATGTCACAAATGGGCAGCCTATGTGACAACATTGGCTGGCAGCCCTGTTTTCTTTGGCTCACACAGTGTTTTTTAAAATGCATGTACTTCTGGTTTGCCTCAACCCCCACCATTCCTTGTGACCTTCCACCCAGTCTTCTTCATTCATTTATGTCCCTTTCCTGGCCCCTATAGGCATCTGAGGTTGTAATCCTTGGGTCAGATGATCTCTGATGTTACTTCCAACACTGATACCCAGTAGTCTAGGCCCTGGGAGGTTACTAAGCCTTAGCAGTCAGAATTACAGGACTATGAAGCTTTGGAGTTGTTGTTGTTGTTGTTGTTGTTGTTGTTGTTGTTCTTCTTCTTCTTCTTCTTCTTCTTCTTCTTCCTCTTCGTCTTCTTCTTCTTCTTCTTCTTCTTCTTCTTCTTCTTCTTCTTCTTCCCCTTCCCCTTCCTCCTCCTCCTTCATATTTTTTAATATATATATACTTTCTAGACTCTTCTATCTGCAAGCTGATGATATAATCTCCTAGGCCTCTTCCCATAGATCTCCAACAGCCAAGCTCTCCACTGTAGTCACACACTTAGCCTTTCTAGCTCTTGTTCACAGCAAGTAATAGCACACAGCTTAGATCCCTAGGTTTTTGTTGTTTTTTTTTTCTAATTCTCTCTCTTCCACTCTTGGAGGCCAGCTAAGGGAATTACCCACAGGGCAAAAAGCTCTTGTGGGGAGCCAGGCTTGAAGTGATGATGGAGGAAAGAGAGGTGAGAAAGAAAAAGTCAGTGCTATGGGAGAGTTTCCCCCCCCCCACATTTCAGTTAGAACGGAGTCACAAAGGCAGGGTAGTTATTTAGGATTATCTTCTGCAGATTCCCAAACTTCATGACTGTTTCAACAGCTCCAACCCTTACTGAGTTCTTTCCAAGTTGGGCAGGTTTCACTGAGCCCTCTGGCTCAGCTCCCTTTCTGCAGGGAAATTTGTTCATGTTGACCCGAGGGCACACAGCTGCCGCGGGCCTGCGGGACACAGGATCTCTGTACAATGCAGCCCTGTTGTAGAAACTTCTCCACACATGTCCGCATACAGGAGTTTTGTCATTAATGCGGTCTGGGTCATGGGGTGGAATGCACAAAGGGTGGAGAAAAAGCCTTCTATTTCAAAAGCTTTCTTTTTATACTCTTTGCCCCCCCCTCCCCTCCCCGCTCCCTGACTCCCTGCCCCGGACAACTTGGAATTTTCTCTTGTAGCTGAAAAAACATATTTCCCTTAAACACAACCCAGGCAGTTGTGTGTCCCAAAGGATCCGTTGGCCAAACAGATAAGGGATATGCCAGGGGAAAAGGACCCAACTACAGGCGAAAATCAAGAAGCTGATTCCATGAGCCATAGAACAATTGTGGTTTAGCAATCAACTCTCCTTTATTAAGTGGTTAATTGTCTTCTTCATAATTAAAGTCAATCGTACTCACTGTGGAAAACAAAGGGAGCAAATAACAATCTCCCATAACCTCACCACCCAAAGATTTCATGTTAACATATTTTCTAGAGAATTTCTATGCGGAGGAATATTTCTTTAAATGAAGTTGAGATCATACTAGTCTCGTCGCTTAAAGTCATACTTCTAAGGACATTGTGAAATTTCTCTCAGTGTAGATGGAAGGCTTATGTCACTTAATTTCTTTGGAGTAAGATGTTCAAGGGTTCAGGAGAGATGGAAGCCCAAGTCCAGGGCAGCAGAATTTTAGCCACCAAGAAAGCAGATCCAATACTTCCTAAAAAATGCCACAGGTTATAGTTTTTCTGGACTTAAGCTGTGGAGACCAAATCTCAAATTCTTGCCCACACGCATCTTCCATGGGTCTCCTAGGCATTTACTGAAATTCACCATTATAAAAATGGGGCAATAACTCTGTGATTCTATTCCTAGTATTATCTCCTAACAAACCTCAGAGACTTGACTTAGAACCACTAGATTTTAAGGCAGCCTTGGGAGAATCCCAGTGTACCCCACACCCCAAGGGTTTTGCCCTGGGAGCATAAACACATAGGCTATATGGAGAGGGAGAGAGGGTACACCTAAGGGAAGGAGAGCTACTAAGTGGTGATTTCAGTGTTATTTTTTTTTTACAAAGTTTCTGTAAAGCCTCAAACTTTAAACAGATTTGTAGCTTTACCTACAAAACATAAGCTCAGAAAGAGAACCAGTCACCCCGTAAACTCATTTCCCTTGTTATACGCATCTACAAGGTGCAGGTTCGCCAAGATGAACAGTACTTGAGGGACTCGACGAGATGGAATTGCAACAGTACTAGGAGGAAGGGCTCCTATTTTGCCCCAACCTGGCCAGTCCCAGATTCAGGGCATAGAGACCCCTGAGGCTGCCATACAAGGCAGTTTCCAAGGTTGCTATGTGCTCAGAGCTCTTTGTCTCTGATTAAAACATCCACCAGAACCACAGTGATGACTGCCTCTCAGTGGGGGTTGTTACACAGATGAGCGTCATTGACCCCCTCAACTCTTCAACTGTAATCAGGAGGTAGAGAAAATGAAATGCAAAAGCTGCTCTATCAGGAAGGGAGCATTCAACACAATGATGTGACCTTCCCAAATGGCTCAGGTAAATGACATCTTTCAAAATTCTACCACCTAATTTACTCAGGCCTTGGAAAACAAGCGATGTGTGTGATACTAGCACTTACTAGATGGGCATGATACTCTGGGAGGATTAAGGCTTAAGAGCTTTGCTGAAATATGAACAGAACACACTCCCCATAAGGAAAGGGCCAAGGGAAGGCAGGTGCTGCTCCCACCCTGTAGTTTCAGTTGCCAAATCTGATTTAGGCAGAAAGCCCACCTGACTGACTTTTGAGGCTTGCCTGCTGCCTTACTGGTTCCATTGTTGTCAATGATAGCTGCAACGGGTTGGAACCTGAGTGTCACCTCCCTCAGGGGGTGGGCTTGTGCAAAGTGCCAGCAGCCCCTGCCCAGCTGCCCCCTATTGGTAAAAGCAGAGCTCATGCTGTCTACCTGAACCCCTAGATGTACTCATTCAGGGCTTCTCCTGGAAACGTCTTTTCCCTGAAGTCTTATGTATTTAGAAAATTGTAAATATTTTTACTTGTCTTTTCTTATCACCAAAACAAAATCTGTTCATTGTAGAAAATTTGGAATATAAAATATGTACCAGGAGGAAAAAAAAAACAAAAACAAAAACAAGGGAAAGAAAAACCCCCACCCACTTACTAGAGATAACTACATTTACTATCTAATATCTATCCTTGTTACACATATTTGTGTGCGAGTACATATATTATAATGTTCATTGCTTTATAACTTGTATTTTATACTTGGTATATGGTGATCATCTTTCCATGTCATTAAATATTCAGTCCTCAATAACTTCACTTTAAAAAAATTTATTTATTTTGTGTGAGAGAGAGAGAGTGAGCAAGCAGGGGAGGGGAAGAGGGAGAGGGAGAGGGAGAGAGAGAATCCCAATCAGGCAATGTGATTTCAGCACAGAGCCTGATGCAAAGCTCGAACTCATACACTGTGAGATCCTGACCTAAGCTGAAGCCAAGAGTCGGATACTTAACCAACTGAGCAACCCAGGTGCCTCTGTATTTGCACTTTTTGACATTGCCAGACAGCTACCTCACAGTGACACCCAACTCCAACATGGACTGCCTGTCTATAACTCTCTGGAGAGATAGGGAAGATTATTGAACCTTCTGCTAAGGACAGATGTGCAGGCACCTCAAAACATTTAAAGAAAAGTCTTACAGATAGACACAAATGAATGTGGACCAAGGAAATGCACCTGCTTCTTACAAGTCAGACACCAAGCAAGAATGATGGAGGATCACCCAGAGACTAGTCACCTGAAGCCACCACACACAACAGAAGTGCAGGGCTGAGATGACAGTAAAGGGGGCTGCTCATTGCTGAGGAGTCATCCTGCTTAGCAATGTGGGAGAAGAAGAAGCATTTTCCTTCAGGTGGATTCTTGCTAGCCTGGCAGGACTTTGGCTTTGGGCCATTTCCCTAACTCTTCCTTCTGCCCAACTAGAAGTCAGGGAGAAAGGGCACACTGCCCTCTTGAAAAGTGAGGCTTAGACAGATTACAAAGTCTTTAACAAGAGATGACAATTGTTAAGTCAGGTACCATACCGAGCTAGAAGCCAGAACCCATGAAAGGAGAGGTTGCATCTCTAACACTTGGATTTTCAGGAAAATTTAAAACCTGTCAAAATCTTGAAGTACGCCAGGCACTTCTGCTTCTCCACAGTGATAGACCTTCCCAATGAAAAGTAAACCTGGGGATCCAGGGGTTTCTTTTCTTTTCTTTTTGAAAATGTTTATTTATTTTTGAGAGAGTGAGCGTGAGCAGAGGAGGGGCAGAGAGAGAAGGGGAGAGAGAGAATCCCAAGCAGGCTCCACTCTGTCAGTGCAAAGCCCAACATGGGATTCGACCCCACAAACCATGAGATCATGACCTGAACCAAAATCAGGTGCTGGATGCCTAACCCACTGAGCCCACCAGGCACCCCATAGGGTTTTCTTTTCTGTTCTGGTTTCTGTTCACTGTTTAATGCACTGCTGCTGGTGCTTCATGGCTGAGGACCTGAAAACTTTCCTTGGTCATCCTTTATCGCCCACACAGAACAGGGGTCTTCTATGAGTGGGGACCTCATATGGAGCAGAGTATTGTGTTACACATAACTCATTTTGTCTGAGCAGAAGTTCTCTTTCCCAACTTTGGAATCAAGCCAGGCCAGCAGTATTACTGGGGACTTCCAAGGTTCTGGCAATTATCTCAGAAATGGCCTGAGAGTCATTTCTGCTTTATTTTTACTTTGCTTAGCAAGAAAAACTACTAGGGCTTGGCTGTCCATTATGTTGTTCAAGGTGAAGGTTAGCAACAAAATTTGTAATTTCATTCTCCTATATTGTAACTCAAGCCAGATAACTGTGGGAACGATCTGGTTTGTACTGACACTGCTATCCCTGATAACTTTGTGTTATAATCCATGCTTTCTAGCTGGCCCCAGTTTTGAAAGGAGATTAAATGCACATTACTTTGTTAGAAAAGCAACATAATAATATCATTGGTTTTGACAGGCATTTTTAGACAAATAAGGGATGGAAAATCTTTCAGTTTTATTTATGTGGATCCAACATTCACTTATTCATTCAACAACCATGTATTAAGCCTGCCACTGTTCTGGGTGCTGTGGAAGATGCAAAGATGAAAAAAGGCACAGCTCTGTCCCCTTACCTTCTAGTGGGGAGATCAAACATGTTCACAAGCAAGCATATATATAATTTAATCAGTGCTACAAGAGAAGTAAAGATACATTTTATGAGAGTTCAAGAAAGGGAAGGAAGTAGTTGGAAGGATGGAAGAAGACTTCATAGACGAGATGACATTTGAGCCGGACCCCAACAGGTATGTGAGAATGGGTGGGAGGCAATTCCAGGCAGAAGGAACAGCATAAGCAAAGGAAGAGAAGTAAGAAAGTATGGATCTGTAGGAAACAGTGAGGAGCTTTGTATGACTTGAGTATAGGATGCATAAAGGGAGGGGCAAGGAGGGAATAAGATTAAAAGTGAAAGTTAGATGAATATTTTGGAGGATGTTGAATATCAAGCTAAGAAGCTTTGGATTTTATTCCAATAGCTGCATGACATCATCAGAGCAGAGAAATAATGTGGTATGAGTGGACTGGAAGATGGTGAGGGATGAGAGGTGAGACTGCTGCTGCTATGATGGAGGCAGGAGTTAACAGGGCCCGAACTGGGATAGAGACAAATAAGAAGGCAGAGGCAGAATTCACAGGGCTTAGCAACCAGTTATAGGGGTGGAGCCAAGGACTTCTGACAAAGACATTCTTTAGGTCAGTGGTTCTCTAGCTTCAGCACATCAGAATCACCTGGGGGGCTTGTGAAACTACAGACCGTGGGCCTCATCCTCAGAATTTGTGATTTCGGTCTGGCATCGGTCCCCAGAAACTGGCATTCCTCGCAAGTTCCCAGGGGATGCTGATGTTGCTGGTCTGGGGACCATTCTTTGAGATCCACTGCTACAAGTCCTCTGTGGCTCACCTTTGTGACTCTGGGGAAGCAACTGCAAAGGGACAAGGGTGTGGGGAGGGGAAGCAATGATTAGAGTCAGTATAAGTGAATTGGAGGGGACTTGTCCTTTGAACCTAGAGCCTCCCAGATGTCTGGAGCAAAAGGGCCTAGAGATGTTTTACAAAAAGACATTTGTATTCACCTCTAAGCTGGCGTACAGAAGGACATTCATCTAGGGCTCAGGCATTTTGTTTTCCTTCGAAAATATACAGGCTCTGATCTGATGGGGAGGCAGTGTTATGATATAATGGTAGAACCAACATCCCTGAGTCTGCCCCTTGCGCCAACGATTTAACTTCATGAAGTCTCCGTTACCCTGTGTTTTTGGGATAACAATGCCAGTGCACAGTGCCGGGAGGATTAAGTGTGGAAGTCCTTGGCTTCAGGAAGCACTTGGCACCGTGCCCGGCACACTCTGCAAATTTTGGTTTCCCCCCTACTCCCACCCTGCAAGCAAGCGTGAGGGAGGTGGGTATTGCCCGTGGTGAAAGCCTTAGAAGCACCTCTGGGTCAAACAGCCTCTCAGAGGCTGGAGGCCCCACAGTGACCTGGTCACACCTTTGGATTAAGCCTCACGACAGCGTAGCTCTCTTTGCAAACGCCAGCATGTTGACTCCCTAAAACATATGGGAAAACCAATTTGTTGGGTATCTTTGGTTTGCTGGGAGAGCACGGCGAAGGACAGGGAAGGGATATCTGCGATGAGACAAGGACACAGAGGGAGGAGTCGCTGGAAGAAAGGAAAGTTTTGTCTCCTTTAAAATTTTGTTCAGGCCGGGCAGGTCTTGGCCAGAGCAGTATCCCTTAGGGCCTCTTGAGGCTATGATCCTCACAGTGAGACCCCTTTGAACCTTACAAGACTTTAAGAGTGCCTGGGAAAGAAATGAGCGGGTAAGCATTTTTTTTCCTTTAACCAGATAAATCTGATGTCACAACATCCCCAGACAGGAAAGCAGAATGTAGACTGGACAGTGAATCACAGGGGGAAGGACGTCTCACTGAGCCCTGTTTCACGGGAACTTGATGACAAATAAGAGAGCCTGAGGCCCCACACCCCCACCCTGGGAGAAAGGGTTTGGGAAACAGGCGGCTCCGTCATTTCAGCCGGATGAGTCGGAGGAGGGCTGCAGGAGAATGAAATGTTACAGATGTGGTTCCCCTGCTCTGGGCTGGTCACACCAAGGACACCAGAAGGTTAGGGCCCTACCTATCTGTTTAGTGGTGAGGGAGAGAGAGAGAAAGCAAGGGGTTTTACTAAATGGCTTCACTAAACGACCCCACTTGCCATTTTAGGATTTTGTGATAGGAACGAACAAGCCTGACCTGAGCCAAGCCTCCACTTGACATACCTTCCAAGTGATGAGTAATGAAGGGGAACACCAATAATTCAGGTCCATCAGGTCCCTAGCTATGAATCGGCACCCTTCCTCCCTCCCTCCCTTCCTCCCTCTCTTTCTTTCTTTCTATTTTTCTTTTCTTCTGTTTTTCTTTCTTTTTTTAATTTGAGAGAGAGAGAGAGCATGTGAGAGAAGGAGAGGGGCAGAAGTGTGTGTGGGGAGAGACAGAGAGAGAGAGAGAGAGAGACAGAATGAAACTCAAGCAGTGCAGAGCCTGAGGCAGGGCTCTGTCTCATGACCGTGGAATCATGACCTGAGCCAAAATCAAAAGTTGGATGCTCAACTGATCAAGCCACCCAGGCGCCCCAGGAAATAAACTTTAAAAATGAGCAGTGCAAGTCACGGTTCGTGACTTTGAGCCTCTGCACTGACAATGTGGAGCCTGCTTAGGATTCTCTCTCTCCCTTTCTCTGTTCCTCTCCCACTTGGTGCACTCTGTCTCTCAAAATAAATAAATAAACTTAAAAAGTTTTTTAATTAAATTTTTTGTAAAGTTTATTTCCTTTCCTCCAAAATAGATCCAGTACGGATACAAAGGAATACTACACAAGTAACATAAGTACCTCTGCAGAACGCTCTGTAATGACAAGGGATGGCAAGGCAAGCCACAAGAACAGGATAGCCCCGCTGTCAGTTAAAAAATAGAATGACAGCCCGACGTGGGGTGCCTGGGTGGCTCAGTTGGTTAAGTGTCCAACTTCAGCTCAGGTTATGATCTCGCAGTGTGTGGGTTTGAGCCCCATGTCGGGCTCTGTACTGACAGCTCAGAGTCTGGAGTCTGCTTCAGATTCTGTGTCTACCTCTCTCTCTGCCCCTCCCCTACTCGTGCTGTCTCTCTCTCTCTCTGAAAAATAAACATTATTTTTTTTTTTTTAAAACTAGAATGAATCAAAGACTAGAAAGATGTCTCAGGGGTGACTCTGGTGGTACAGATAACTTTTTTCCCTTTTTCTTATCTGAGTTTTTAAAAATTATTTACAAGTAACCATATATTACTTTTGAAGTAAGAAAAGACAAAATTATTTAATTAAAAAAATACATCCAGTATAGAAAATGGTGCTCTCTTTTACTAAATATGAATATAAACTAATGAATATAAAATATTCAATAAAATAATATAAAATATAATATATTTATAAAAATATAAAAACTAATGAATATAAACTAATGAATATAAAAGCTAATATAAAACTGTATGTTAACTATACTGGAATTAAAACAAAAAAAGTTCTATGTGAATATAAACTATATACAATTTGCGACCTGTATTTAAGCATTTTCCATGTTGTTAAAAAAAAACTGCAAAGTATTGTTATTTTTTTAATGTTTGTTTTAGAGAGAGAGAGAGAGCGAGCATAAGTGGGGAGGAGCAGAGAGAGTGGGACAGAGAATCCAAAGTGAGCTCTGTGCTGACATTGCAGAGCCTGATGCGGGGCTCAAATTCATGAACTGCGAGATCATAACTTGAGTCGAAGTCGAATGCTCAACCGACTGAGCCACCCAGGTGCCCCCACAGTATTATTTTTAACAGCTGCATAGTATTTTATCATATAAATATATCATACATTTTTGTCTCAGTCCCCAGTTATTGGCTATTTGTTGTTTCCAACTTTTTATTATTACAATAATGCTACAATCAATATCTTTTTAGCATAACTTCCCCATACATATCTTTGAAAATTAGTCACCTGCTGATTTTATCTTGCCCCTAATTGCCTTGGAAGGATTGTATTTCCACATATTCACGCAAGTGCGTCAACACCTTTTTCATTACATAGCGATAAACTCTTAATTTTCTTATAAGGACTCTTACACTAAGACTTTCTTGTAAGATTGTTAGGCATTTGAATTGCCAAGACAGTTGTCAATCAAAGACACTCAGTCCTATGTCTGTTTACAGGGAGGAAGTTGAGGCCCAGAGAAGTGACAGGACCCGCCCTAGGGCACACGGTTAATCGTGACCTGGCTGGAAAAGCAACTTTGAATATTTTCCAAGGACTGGGAACTTTGGAGGATCATGACATACTAAATGATAGAAAGAGAGAATGAAAAAAGATTTGGTGGTAGGAGGGGGAAGGAACAGAAGGATTAATGGGACAGAGGGAAGGCACATTTACTTAAGGGGAGAGGGAGAGGACAGACCAACAATAGCAACATAAAAGGAAAAAGAAAAAGTAACGAGAAAAACTAACATATTGAGACCATTTACAGCAGGGGATCCCAACCTTGGCACTACTGGCCTTTGGAGCCAGATGATTCTTTGTTGCAGGGCGCTGTCCTCTGCATTGTAGGATGTTACACAGTGTTCCTTGCCTCCTACCCACTAGACATCAGTAGCACCCTCTGCCCAAGTTGTGACAACCGAAAACATTTCCAGACCTTGCCAAATGTCCCCTGGGAAGCATATCAGCCCGAGTTTAGAACCACTACTTTATGGTATTGTTCTCCACTGAAACCACTGGAGAAATACAGCCCCCACCCTCTCCTTATTGATGGAAAAGAATCTAAAATATCTGCTGAAAGAGGAAATTGGAAGCAAAACATTTGAATGCACTTTAGACATTATCCCAAAACCATA
The DNA here is from genome assembly GCF_024362965.1 of Panthera pardus. Taxonomy (NCBI): domain Eukaryota; kingdom Metazoa; phylum Chordata; class Mammalia; order Carnivora; family Felidae; genus Panthera; species Panthera pardus. The sequence goes on along the minus strand of NW_026526721.1, from coordinate 93,725,514 downwards.
AGGTTATGCTGCAAGGCAGGGAAGGGAAATTATTAGATAAAGCCCATTTTTCAGATAAAGAAAATAAGACTGGAAATATATAATTTGCTTTGGGGACTAAGATGAGTCAGAGAGAAACCAGTAAGAGAAACATGAACTTAGGCTCTGACCTTTAGAAAGAAGAAAAACAATTTTATCACTAATCCCTGCTCACTTCAATCCTGGATCTTTGTGAGAAAAAGGAAAGCAATTTCCATTCTACCTAGTAGCTGATGAAACATCAGGAATTGGTAGTAACAGAATTTTTCTTCCTATGAAGAATATAAAGCAGAAAACTGTTAAGAGTTAGATTCCCTGATTTAAATTAAAAAGAAGTCATAGGCACCTGGGTGGCTCAGTTGGTTGAACATCCAACTCTTGGTTTCAGCTTGGGTTCTAGTCCTGGAGTCATGGGATTGAGCCCCAAATCAGGCTCCATGCTGAGTGTGGAGCCTGCTTGGGAGTCTCTGTTTCTCTCTCTCTCTCTCTCTCTCTCTCTCTCTCATTCTCTCTCACTCTGCCTTTCCCTTGCTCATGTGCTCATGCATGCTCTCTTTCTCTCTTCCCCTCTAAAAATTAAGAAAAGAAAAAAGTCATTATGCACCAAACACTATAAAGTGCCTCACACATTATCTCTCTGAGACCTCACATCAGCCCTTTCAGCTGGGTCCTGTTATTATTTGACAGATGACCAGCTGAGAGCCAGAAGTTAGGTAACATGTCCCAGATCACACACTAAGTGAAGAGACAAAGACTTCAAACCAGGCCTGCACAATTCTCAAGGCAGGACAGTAACCTCTTAGCATCCTTGCCTCTATTGACTAAGCCTACTCCTCTAAGATTGCCATTTTGTCTCATTTTAGAATGTTTTCTCAGAAACCCCACAGTTCACTTCATCATGGACACGGACAAGAGTATTGGGCACTGCCTGTAACAGAGGAGTCTAATCTGGAAGCTCCCCCAGAGTGCTCACCCACATCCTAACTGTGCAGGAAAATGAACAGAATATATCTCATAAGGTGCTGTCAGAATCACAGTCCTGGGTTTGTACCTTCCTCTGGCTGCCTTTCACAGAACACAGAGGATATCTAGCCCCCCAGAGCCATAGCTGCTCTGGCGTGGCTGACCAGCCATGTTCCTGGAAAGTGCTTTGGTTCCTGTCTTTCTTCCTTTCTTTCTTTCTATGTTTATTCATCTTTGAGAGAGATGGAGAGACAGAGCATGAATGGGGGAGGGGCAGAGAGATGGAGACACAGAATCTGAAGCAGGCTCCAGGCTTTGAGCAATCAGCACAGAGCCTAACACGGGGCTCGAACCCACGAACTGTGAGATCATGACCCGAGCCGAAGTCAGATGCTCAACCAACTGAGCCACTCCAGTTCCTGTCTTTCATAAACACAATTAGGGCATCTCTGTCAGACTTTAAAATGTTTTTTTTCCATTATTATAGTTTGACATACAATGTTACATTAGTTTTACGTGTAAAGCATAGGGATTCTACAATTCTATAGATAAGTGTAGTGACCAACTGTCACCATATAATGTTATTATATATTATTGACTATATTCTCTATGCTGTAATTTTCACCCACATTTGAGTTGAGTTGTTTTTTAAGGTTATTTATTTTGAGAGAGAGAGGGAGAGAGTCTCAAGCAGGCTCCGTGCTGTCACCACAGAACCTGACATGGGGCTCAAACTCGTGAACTGTGAGATCATGACCTCAGTCGAAGTCAGATACTTAACCAACTGAGTCATCCAGGCATCCCCATCCACAATTTGTTTTTGAGACTCTTCTTTTTAGAAGAGTTTTAGATTCATAGTGAAATTGAACAGAAGGCCCAGAGATTTTTCATACACCCCTACCTCCACACAGGCATAACCTGCTGCCATCAGCAGTATAGAGGGTACATTTGTTACCGTTGATGAACCCACATAGACACATCACAATCACCCAAAGTCTGTCGTTTACGTTAAGGTTTACTCTTGGTGATGAGGGGTTTTCTGATTTTTTTTATGAACTTTTTTTGGAATTATACTTGGTATTTTTATAAAGAACTTCTACAGGATTGTATTTTAAAAACCATTTTGTTTCTACCAAAGGGAGGACTTTAGAAGGCAAGAGCTGTTTTTCATGCCTTTCCCCTTGTATGAAAATATTCTGAGTGACTTGGATGCATAGTACAGATGTTTCATGTCTTCCCTTTCTTCCAGGATGACAAACAGTTATATTTAGTTATAATAATAGTTATATATAATAGTTATAACAACAACAGCAAACAGTACAATCTGCTTACTCTGAGTCATGCACTCTTATACATGAGCCATGCACTTTAGACTTTCATACATGAAGAACTGAGGTCCAGAGAAGGTCTGTTACTTTGTCTGAGGTCATACAACTAAGTAGTGCAAAACTTTACATAACAAAAGAGTGGACATTTTTCATTATGGTTAAAAAGGACGTCTGCTTTCAATACAAGCTGCATATAGGCAGTTCTCAAGAGCGTAGCCTTGCTTCCTTCCACAAACATTTACTGAAACCCTACTGTGAGCCATTCAGAGAAGGATGGTGCCTTGGGCAGGATTAGAATTCCTAATCTGATGTCTAGGAATTGATGTCAGCACTGGATAGAGGCATTCAAGGTCATAAGAAAGTCCTTTGTAATATGAAAAAAAAATCTCTCTCTTATTTAATGCTTTCATGCAGAAATAACCCTCCCATTTCTGCTCCCAGGAGAAGGTGGCAAGTGGGCACCCACTTTCTGTTCATCTACTCAACTCAGGGTTTCCCTTCCAGCTTCGTGAAATGCTGCCCAAGGTGAACAACGCTGTCCTGAAGGCCTGAGACCTCATGTAACTCCTCTCTGTGGCATTTGACACTCTTACCAACTTCTGCTTCCTGGAAACTAATTTTTCTTGCAACTGTAGTTTTACTTTCAGAAACCATCCTGTTTCCCATACCCCCCCACCCCTCTGATGCTACTTCATGGTTTTTTTCAGTACAATTAATTTCAAAACTTGGAACTTTAAACCTACTTTGTGCATCAGTAACCTACAATGGTTTTGACCAAATTGATCAGCATCACGTCCACTGGAAGAATGAGAAAACCTGGAGGGGAAAGGCTTGAGGTGCCCAGTGATTCAGGGAGAAGCTGGATTCCCAGCTCCAGCACAGCCATGAGCTTGGCTGTGTCTCTTCTGAGCATTTACTGTCAACCTTCAAAGCAGGAGCAGCTCATTGTTTGCTATGAACTATATTTAGGAAAGACAAAGCCTGCTGAGTATGGAAAGACTGCAGGTTTGGGCAGAGGGCGGGGCTTTAAAGGCCTAGACCCATGAGAAACACTTATTTCATTGAGTGTTATTTTTAAATGTGCATTTCCTCACAATAGGGCCCCAGGTTCTGCTATCCTTAAAGGGTTACAGATTTTCCCTCCCAGTGACAGATTGCACAGCTACATCCCAGAAGACATAAAACTCCTTCCAGTCATCCCAGAATTAGGTCCATAGATTTCCAGTTATAGAAGAGAGCCATTCTGGGTAACGCAGCAGATGTAAATTGTGTGCCTGAATTGATTTTGCATTAATTTCTCGTAGGCTATTTCAATGCTGCTTAAATACCACTTTTTAAAGCTTGTATGGTATTGTATTTTAAAAGCTGATTTGTTTCCACCAAAGAGAGGGCTCCAAGAGGCAAGAGCTGTTTTTCAAACCCTTCCCCTTGTGAGAAAGTAGTTTTGCCAGTGAGGAATTTTTGGTAGTGAGCTGTCTGTTTGCATAGCTCCTGTGTATATGTTTTTATGCTGCTTCCGTATTCTTTCTTTTGCAAGACACATCATGGGGTGCAAGCTTCAGCTTTAATATCTCCTTAAAGGACCAGCCCTGCACCCATCGGAACTGAGTAAAACAGTTGTACAGGGGTTCAGATAACAGCACCGTGTGCCCTTGCTGCCCAGTGCCTTAGGCTGTGAGCTCTTAGCTCTCCTACTTGATCCAAATGCTTTTAGAAACCATCAGATGAAGAGCAAAAAGATAATCTATAAACCTATTTTTTTTAAGAGAGATAGGGGGTAGAGCTCATATTGAGTCCTGAACCTGCTACAGAAGGTCACCTTACAACTATCAAAGCTTGAACTTTCTCATATATAAAGCCACATGGCACTCAGCAAAGTAACAAATAGCACATCAGCTGTTACTGCCACCGACACATGCTTCTAGTACAGGCTCTCGGTCGCATTTCTTCATTGTTGTGGCCGTGTGTGCTAGGTGTAGGTTTTGAGACACTTTACAAATGGTTTGATGAATTGATTACACTAATTACATTTCAAATTACTAAATATTAACTATTTAATTAAGTATTAAAGTACTGAGAGAACTGAAAATGCAGTCGAATCAGCGTGTGCAGCTATTATGAAAACGGAAGTTTCCATGAAAACGAAAAGAAATGGTTCCCATGAAAATGAAAAGAAAGGGAAGATGAACGTGGTTCAGTCATAGGAATAATTCCACGGGACAAAGAGGGAAACCTATAACATGGAATACGCAACTGAAAGTTTGTGAGTGGTAAGAAGCACTGACGTTGGATTTCTATTATCCTGAGAATAATTCGGGGGAAGGCTCCAGACTCAAGGACGCTGGGACTAAAAATTCCCTTCAGAGATGTAACCTTAAAGGGAAAGGTAATTTTGTGCCAAGCCTCCGTGTCCACCAGGGGCCTGCTCATTTTTAGATTCTAGCACCACCTAGAGGAGAGAAGGAAATAATTCCCGCCCACCGCTGAGTCCCAAGAATCTTTCCTCTGTTAACCATTTTGCAGTTTTCAAGGCATTTGCATCTTAATATCTCATTTGATATTTAGGTAATTTTCTTCGAGATAGGATTTCCTATATTCATTGTATGGATGAAGAAATTAATCTCTCAGCAGCTTACTGTACAAAGAATTTGACCAATTTTTCATGTGACCAAGCATTCTCCATGAATTAATTTTTTTTAGCAATGGTATTTGAGTATAATTTACATACCATGAAATTCACTAATTTAAATATACACAAGTCAATAATTTTTTAGTAAATTTACTGAGCTGTGCAGCCATCACTATAATGCAGTTTTGGAACATTTTCATTAGCACAGCAAGATCCCTCCAGCTTCTTTCACACTGAATCCCCCTTCTCACCCCTGCCCCAGGCAATCACCACTCTGCTTTCTGTCTCCATAAATTTGCCATTCCTGGAGATTCCATAGATACAACACGTGCTCTTTTGCAGTTGGCTTCTTCCACTTAGCATGATCTGTTTGAGGTTTATCCAGGCTCAGCCTTTATCAGGATTTCATTCCTTCTTATTGCTGAATAGTGTTTATTGTATCAATAGACCACATTTTACTTGTCCATTAACCAGTTGGTGGACATATAGGGTCATTTCCAATTTCTTCTATTATGAATAACATTTGTGTGAAAGTCATCTTTGTAAGCAAGAATCTTTCGTTACTTAAAAGGGTTGTGGGGACACCTGGGTGGCTCAGTTAAGCATCCAGCTTGGGCTCAGGTCACCATCTCATGGTTTGTGGGTTCAAGCCCTGCGTCAGGCTCTGTGCTGACAGCTCAGAGCCTGGAGCCTGCTTCAGAGTCTGTGTCTCCCCTCTCTCTCTGCCCCTTCCCCACTCATACTCTGTCTCTCTCTCTATCTCTCAAAAATGAATAAATGTTTAAACATTTTTGTAATAAAAAAATTTTAAAAAGGAAGTGAATAAAATGTGTAGTAGGAGATTGATTACATAAACTATGTGTATTGGGGGAAAATTAGGATAAACTCTCTGGAGATGCCCAAGAGAAAGACATTTGGGTCTCACGTTCAATACATGCACACACACACACACACACACACACACACACACACGCACGCACACCCAGGAACCAAGGGGCTCTTGGGAATATACTCTGGGGAAAGCAAAGTGTAGGGAAATAATTGAAGATTTGCTTTGATGGATTAACAGGATTCAAAGACAGTCTTTGTTGTTGTTGTTGTTGTTGTTGTTAAGTAAGCTCTATGCCCAACATGGGGCTTAAATTTATTACCCCAAGATCATGAGTTGCATGCTTTTCCCATAGGGCCACCCTTCAAACACCATTCGTAAGAAATTTTTTCTTGTTGAGTCAATGCAATATGTAACAGATACAGACTTTGTTAATGCATCTGAGGTTAGGGGTTCCATTATAATCCTTCCTCATCGTGAAGATATCCATGTGAAGACTCGTTAAGATGGTGAATGTAAATCTTCCAAGTCTTTCCAAATCTTAGCACAGAGCCTGGCACACAGTGAGTACTGATGTTATTTTTGTAGGATTGGATTGTGCTCTAGATACCCAGAAATAATGACATTGACTGCTGTTTACTCCAGCGAATGTTTCATGTGCTTTCATTGGATGTTTCTGGCTTGAGATCCAGGCAAACAGAGGTATAAATTTATTTTAGAGGTAATACAATGTTTGTGGAAGTGGAACCTCATTAAAAAAATATTGCTTATCACCCAGAATGCCATAGGCTGGTAGGAAGATGTAGTGAAAATCTGAAGGGAGTGCTTAGGACTTAGGGGGATAAATACCAGAACAATTAGCATGATAAGTTAGCAACTCATTTTGCATATAAAAACATTGCTAAGGCTCTACAGAGTTTTTTTCTATTTATGGAAACCAGTCAGAGGTTCTTGGGTTTAATCAAAATTTAATACCCTGTGAGGGGAAATATGAAGAATACAAATTCTCAGTAATAGGCAATATGTCAAATGCAGTAAGTGCCAGTTTTAAAATAGTCCTTTTTGCTGTCCCTCCCCTTGTAGACTGTGCACCTGATCTGTAGTTAGGAAGACATGGCCAGAGCCATATTAAGTCTCTGGGAAAACAAAGGAATGAAATACATATTCTGTAGCAGGAAATATGTCAAAGATTCAACAAAACCATAATCTTTAAAATGATAAGGCAGCATATTCAAAAATGGCTAAATCAAGGGACTTTCCTCCAAGAAAATTTGAAGACTCTTATTTCATGTGGGGCAGGGCAGGTAAGACTTCCGTGAGCTGCACACACCTTTATATTCACTGGAGTGTAAATTTGAGAGGCCAAAGTAACCATGCGTTCCAGAAATCTTTTTGCTGAATAAGCCAAATCTGACACCAGAAGAACACAGTTCAGTCAGGCACAGAAACAAACACAGATATGCTATAGGCCTACTTAGGGAAACATCAGACAGTACCGACTTGGTGAGATACAAGTATGGAGGATAGCAATCCTAGCAGATTATTCTGGCACATTGACTTATTGGCACCAGTTTCTGTCGCCTTGTAGCCACACCCTTTCTTTACCCTGTGACTTTGCAATTCTCACTAGAGGCATGGGTGTTGGGTTGGAACATGAGGTTTGCTGCAGCCAATGGATTGTGGGCAGGGTGGCCACGTGCCAGTTCCGCTTAGTATTTAGGAAGCATTTGTGCTTTCGGTGCCCTATTGTGCCTCTGCCGTTGTCATGAGAAGAAAATGTTGTGGCCAGCCCAGTGGCCCAAGTCACTGGAGGCGGAAGAGAGACACATGAAGCAGGTCTGGACGCACACTCAGTCTAGATTAGCTACTCCGCAGCCAACCCACAGATGTACAAGCAAGAGTAAGTAATCATTGTTCAAAGCCGTAGGATTTTGAAGCTGTCAAGCAGCATTATTGTGACACTAAGTTACTGATATAAATGGCTATTTTATAGGGCTAGTTGACAGAAAAGCTGAGAGACTATTAATCTGAGAACTATCAGATCTTCATCTTCACATTTATTCTGTATGGATAATAGAAAGTTAAATTTTCAACAGAAACCTGAGCATTTCCTATAACAAAAATTGATAGTTGGGCCATTCGAGAACTGAGAAAACAATTTCTGTACAGATTTATGTAGGATAGGGGTTGGGGACAAGTGTGCTTGGACTTTTGTTTAGATAACTAATTCTAGGGGCACCTGGGTGGCTCAGTTGGTTAAGCGTCCGACTTCGGCTCAGGTCACCATCTCGCGGTCCGTGAGTTCGAGCCCCGTGTCGGGCTCTGTGCTGACTGTTCAGAGCCTGGAGCCTGTTTCAGATTCTGTGTCTCCCTCTCTCTCTGACCCTCCCCCATTCATGCTCTGTCTCTCTCTGTCTCAAAAATAAATAAACGTTAGGTAACTAATTCTACCTCATGCAGCCCACTCTGAAGACACTCCTCTTTTCACACCCTCCCTCCCCAAATGCCAGAAGACTTGTCAGTTTTCTGTGTCTCTCCTTGAAATCCTCTCTTTTCAAATCTAGTTGGGTTTTGTGCAGCATGAATTCTCATTTGTCAGCCTTCTCGAATAACCCTGGTACATCTAAGAGCTGGCAAAAGGTTTGTGGCTTAAAGTAAGAATGGAACAGGTGTCAGAGCCATGGTGGCAGCCCAGGGAATCCATGATGGAGCTGACTGGACACAGGAATTGGGACAAAGCTTGGGGTCAGGTCCACGGTGGAATTTTGTTCCTAATTGTTTTGAGACCAACAATTCCAAGTTTTCTATTTCATACATGTTTACTCCATCTTGGATAAATGGAGGGCTAGAGCTCAGATTCCAGGCTGGAATTCCAGAAGCCTGAGTTGGGTATGAGGTTGAAGTGGGCCGGTAGACAGCAGAGATATGAGGCAAGGGCCAGTCCTAAGCACCAGTGTGAAGGGACTGGACAGAAAGACACCAATAAGAGGCAACAGAGTCAGAACCAGACTGGAACAGCTGGAACATGCCAGAACAGCAGGTAGGACCAGGGCCTGAAGAGACACTCTGGGCCCCAGTACCTGGCTGGGGGCATTTGGGTAGGTCCTACTAGCTTTGCCTGGCTAGAGCTCCGGGCTAGTTTGGAATGAGGCTCACTGAGAATGAGATGGGAGAGTTGTGTGGGTCTGAGTCTGCCAATCATAAGTAGCAGGGAGCCCTTCCTTCATGCTGGCTTTCCTTCCTGAATCCTTATCTCTGTCTGAACAAGATGAATTATAAAGAAAGGAATGAAGACAAAAATCACCTAGTATATTCCAACTTTTTAGAACTGCTTAGAACTCTCTAGTGAACAGTCTTTCTTCTGCTGCCAACCAGGAATTTTGTACTTCAAAAATGTCTGTGCTCCTAACATGTAACTTATTCCACTCCCTACCGCTACGTGCCCCCACTACTTTATTTTCCTGCCAGGAAATAACAGCGTTCTACCTCCTTGAAGGGGATTAAGTCAATGTCTCACTGAGAGCTGAAGATAGACGCTAAAGAGGAGATGGGCATGATCTTCAGAAAAAGAACTTTAGCTTCTCTTGAAGGGAGGAAAGATGTAGATGGCTGTCTGCATGTGGTTCTGACCTACCATGCTGTTGGGGTGACATCCAGTTGCTTTGAACTGAGGGATTTCCCAGGACATAAGACTTTCAGTATTAATACTGGGCCAGTCACTGGATTTATGCTCTAGAAGGTGACAGACTTTTTAAAGGGTTAGCATATGGATGCAAAGGGACAGAATGCTTGGTAATGTGGCTGTATAGGTTATACACTGCCAAGTAACAAATTTTATTAGCTTTCTATTGCCTCATGACAAATGACTACAAATGTAGTGGCTTAATCAGCACACATGTATTATCTCACAATTTCTCTGAGTTAGGAGTCTGGGTATGGCTCAGCTGGGCCTCTGCTGAGGGTCACACAAGGCTGTAATCAAGGTATCAGCTGGGCTGCATTTTCATATAAAGGCTTGTCTGGGGAAAAAAATCTGCTTCCAAATTCATTCAGGTTGTTGGCAGGATTCATTTTCTTGCATCTACAGAACTCATGATGGCTTGTTTGTATAATAACAGAGAAAGAGTCACTGGACTCAGAGAGGACCTAGTTCCTGCTTTAAGGACTTTCACTTGATTAAGTCAAGGTCACCCAGGATACTCTCTCTTCTGATTAACTCAGAATCAACTGACCTTAATTATATCTGCAAAATCCCTTCACCTTTGCCATATCCTATTGTCCAGAAGCAAGTCACAGGTCCTGCCTACACTTAAATATGTGAACACCTGGGATCAGGAATCATAGGGGCCATCCTACAAACCGTTGTCATACAAACCATCTCAAAACATAGGGGCTGAAACAACATTAAAAAAAAAAATTATTTCCTCATGATTCCATAGGCCAGTATTTTGGGCTAGGTTTAGCAGGGCCATTCTGCTGATGACACTTGAGGTCACTCACGTGATTACAGATAGCTGACAGGTTGGTTGGGAGCATATTAGTCTAGGAGGTCTCAGCTTGACATGGTTCCACATGGTCTCCTCCTCTAGTAGAATGACCTGGGCTTCTTCACATGGCAATCCCACAGTAACAAGAGAGAACAAGCCTTGGTGTGCAAGTTATTTTCAAGCTTGCATCACATTTGTGAATATCTCATTGGCCAAAGCAAGTCCTCTGGAAAAAGCTGGAGTCAATATGGGAGGGATCTACAGAAGGGCATAAATAGAGGAGATGTGATTCATTGGGGGTCATTCCTGGAACCAGCCACCACAATGGCATTGGGAGATGCAGTCAAAACTCCTCTTGCTCAGGTTTGGAAGGAGGGCCAATAGTTACCTATCACTAGTGGAACAGGAAGACCATACAGCACACATGGCAAAAACAGCTACAAAGTTCTCAAGATGACAGGACTGCCCCCAAGTTTTCTGGACTGAGGTTCATGGGTTTCATAAATGGCCCTCGGGGGGTGCCTGGGTGGCTCAGTCAGTTAAGCGTCCGACTTCAGCTCAGGTCATGATCTCACGGTTTGTGGGTTCGAGCCCTGCGGCAGGCTCTGTGCTGACAGCTCGGAGTCTGGAGCCTTCTTCGGATTCTGTATCTGCCTCTCTCTCTGCCCCTCCCCAGATCACACTCTTTATCTCTCTCTCTTTCAAAAATAAATAAACATTTTAAAAAAATGGCTCTAGGTAGAGGGAGGGATCTTCTTAATAACAGCTGACATTGGACCTCTCAGTACGTTGGCAAGTCTGAATTTCTAAGTTTGACTTAGAAAAAACTAAGCATAAGAGGTTCGAGCAGTAACTTTATGCTGTGTATTTTTACTTGGATCTTTATAATTTGAAATCATAACACCTTGTTGCACATTTTCACACCACCATCACCCCTGGAAAATCTCTTTTTAGGCTTTTCTTTACAGCTCCATATTCAAACTGGATAGATTCCAGCAGACAAGAATCATTTATGCCAACACCCAAACTCCTAATAATTGCAGTCATAAATGCCACTGAACTATCTGCATCATGGGCTAAACAGAATGAAAGCACAGAGCTTTAAGTGAGAAATTATGAAAAAAAGTAATGAAAACTTTGGATTGAACATATATTCTGAATAAAGGAGGGAGAGGAGAAAGTGGTTAAGAGAATAAAGCAGGAAAAGGAAGCATGGTGTTCTTCTTTCTCCGTTATTACCTGGATTCAATAATAATTTTTTTTAAACATTAAGATTAGGTGGTGTATTACTTTAAACCAACTTGGTCTTTCATGTAGGTTCTGTGTTGGTGGGCATTGCTAGCCTCCCATGACTAGAGTTCGTGAGAGCTATAGGTTTCCCCCACAACCTTCCTACTGGGTGGTATGCTATAGCTAAAGGAATCTCAAACGGGATTCTTTCATAAAAGCATATGTTAACAAACAGGCACACAAGGAGTCATGCCTGTTCCTGAAGCTCAGAAAAAAGACTATGGCCTCTTGCATGGCTGAAGGCTTCGATATTCTGACAGTAGAATTTTCTTCTTTTTAGCCTAAAGCACCATTAGACGTCCACCATTGGATCTTGCAACAGACGTAGGTGTACTTGTCTTTTTTTTTTTAATTTTTTTTTTAACGTTTATTGATTTTTTTGAGACAGAGAGAGACAGAGCATGAATGGGGGAGGGTCAGAGAGAGGGAGACACAGAATCTGAAACAGGCTCCAGGCTCTGAGCTGTCAGCACAGGGCCCGACACAGGGCTCGAACTCACGGACCACGAGATCATGACCTGAGCCGAAGTCGGATGCTTAACTGACTGAGCCACCCAGGCGCCCTGTAGGTGTACTTGTCTTAAGTGCTGGCAAAAAGGACCTAATGGAATCCTAGACTTGAGGTATTACTCTGAAGTCAGTAAGACTTCAAGTCTTACTGTAAGAGTAAGTTCTTACTTGAAGTAAGAACTTGTGTGGTTCTGACACCATGTATCTTGAACACCATTTGCCCATGAAAACGTGTTTCTTTTCAAGATAATACACAAAGGCAGTCTTGAAAAATCTGACACATTAGAGACGAAGCTAAAATCTTCTCTATGATAGTTCCCAATCTCAGTTTCATTCCCAAAGGGAACCACATATACTTAGATAGGTACTTATAAACACTTTACATAATGGTCATGTTATTCCAAAATGAATCTTTTACTTTTTATCTCCCCAACTTTTTATTATAAAAGCTTTCAAACATATGGAAAGTTGAAAAAGCATTACTCTCCACCTAGGTTCATTCTGTGATATGTACTCTTTTTCTATAAGTTTATATATTTAACTGTATCTTTTAAAAGAATATAATGATACTTCATTCTTAAATATGTCACATGCAGCTCTGGAAAATATTTCTGTCATCTAACATAATTACTAAACCTTTTAATTTCGATTCTGTAAGTGTTATAAAAACTTTGGAAAGAGGGGCGCCTGTGTGGCTCAGTCAGTTAAGCGTCTGACTTCAGCTCAGGTCATGATCTCGTGGTCTGTGAGTTCAAACCCTGCATCAGGCTCTGTGCTGACAGCTCAGAGCCTGGAGCTTGCTTCAGATTCTGTGTCTCCCTCTCTCTCTGCCCTTCCCCCACTCGCACACTGTCTCTCTCTCAAAAATAAATAAACGTTAAAAAAATTCAAAAAAATTTTAAACACAAACTTTGGAAAGAAAGAAGAACATAAAAAAGAAAAATAAAAGAAGAAATAAGACCACCACCCAAAGATAAACTCTACTTACATTTTGTATCTTTAATTCTAATCTTAAAGTTGATTTTTAAGTAAAAATCAGCATTTCCTAAGGTGTATTTCATGCCATGGTTAAAAGACATTCTGTGACAGAGTTCAATTGTCCACTAAATTTGAAATACGTAAGTTTTAAAACTCTCTGTGTGATTCCAATGTGCTGCCTAAAGCTCGTGCTTATCAAAATGCAGTTTTCCATAGAATCAATCAGGGACTTGTTAAAATACAGATTCTGATCAGTGGGGCCCAAGATCCTGCATTTCTAGCATCTTCCTAGTTGATGCTGAAGCTATTGGTCTGTGAATTATTTTTTGAGTATAAAGGCTTCACAGCACAAGAGAAGAGTGATGGGATAGGGTAGCAGATGTGGTATTATTTTGGAAAGGTCTTTCTAAATAACTGTACTGTACCACCTGAGCCCTGCTTCTTTAAAAGTCTAAGGTTATAAGTTTAGTATAATAATAAGAACGACCTTCTTTTATTGAGTAATCACTATCTCTATATGCTCTATATACGTTACCACATTTAAACCTCCAAATGCCCCTATCGAGTAGTATAGCAATGCTGTTGATGTACCATCCAAATGTCCCTTGCTACACTTCCAAATCTGCCTACAGCCATAGTGAATGGTCCCTATGCACCTGCTTACCTTTAACACCCATGTTGCTCTGCTGCTCAGCCACAGGATCTGGCTCAGTTCCACTCGAGGAAGCTGACAATGCCAACCGCTGTCCGATCATGGTTTGTTCCACATATGCTGTTTAAATACAAGAATGTTCATCGAAGTTTTATTAATAATAGCCCCAAGATGTAAACAACCCAAATGTCCGTTAACAGACGAATGGATAAAGTATAGTTTATTTATACAGTAGAAAACCGCAGAGCAATAAAAAAATAATGAACCACCACTGCTGGATGAATCTTACAGATACCATGTCAAGCAAAAGAAGCCCAACAAGTTACCTGAAGTTCAAGAACAGAGGGAGGGGCCAAGATGGCGGAACAGCATGGAAGTTTTTTTTGCGTCTCCCGTCCCTGAAATACAGCGGGATCAACACTAAACCATCCTGCACACCTAGAAAACTGATTTGAGGGTTAACACAACAATCTGCACAACCTGAACCAGAGAACTCAGCAGGTATGCAGCGGGGAGAAGTGAACTGGGGGAGAAAGCCCCGGAGGGCAGGGAGCTGTTTTTGCTTGAGGAGAGAGGACTGAGACGGGGTGGGGGGGGGGGGGGGAGAGTATGGAAAACATCCCTCCTGCCTGAAAGCAGCTGGAGAGAAAAAACAAGAGTATGCAAGGGACTGAACAAAAAAGGGAGAAATGATAAAGGAGAGGGTTTAAATGCCATTAAGACTCTGTAAACAGTGCAGAGTCTGAAACTCAGCAGCTCTACCTGGCAGTGCGCTGGTGGGAAGGGCGAATCCCTAGGAGCAGAGAGTGCAGTCCTCAGAGCCCTCAGGCCACAGGGGAGAGGCGGTTCCCCCGCTGGGAGGACATTTGGTAAAGGCTGTGTGCAGCTTGCCCATAGGCAAAGGCCCCAGGGGACCCAGGAGAACAACCACATTCACTGGTGCTGGAGCAAGAACGTTAAGGGTGAAGCCTGGCGCCAGATGTGTGTGGTGATTTTCCATAATCCCTGAAATGCTGCTGCTACACGATCGCGTGAACTCTTTCTGGGGCGGGCTGGCACCCGACCACAGTCTCTGGGCATCAGAGGCAGCACAGTCCCGCGAACATTCCTGGGTGCGGCTGGCACCTGGTCATCGCTCAGTGAGACCCTCCCCCCGAAGGTCTGAGAGGGTCAAAGCCGCAGTCCCTCAGAAGTGACGGGTTGGGAAACACAGCCGCATCTGAGATAAAACTCAGGAGGGAGGTGCCACCTGGCAACGTGACGGCTTGGTCACGGACAGTATAAAAGCAGGGAGGGGACGGAAGCCAGAGACAAAAGACGGGTACGCGATTGCTGGTCAGGGAGAGCACATAGTTCTCACACTAGATACTTGTTATCTGGGTGACGCCATTTTCACCCCTCCGGCGCATGCGCATACGCACCTACAGCAATCCACCCAGTAAGCTAAGCAGCGCCACCTAGTGGAGAACGGAGCCATTACACTAAGCCCCACCCAACTGGGCCAATCTCACTCTTCAGGAACACAAGTCTCTCCGCCGGCTTAGTTTACAGACTATTAAGTGCTTCATAGTTCGACTTCTAGGGGAAACCGATGTAATTTCAATAGTACTTCACTCTGTTTGCTGGTCCATCGATTCAATTTTTTTTCTTATTCTTGAATACAGAAAGAGAAAAAAAATTTATTTTCCATATCCATTAAAGATATTTTTCTTTAATTTTTTTCCTACTATATTTTTTTACTTTTTTGTAAAATTTTCAAATTCTATTTTTTTACTTCCATCATTTCATTTTATTCTATTTCATCATATTCATTTTTTCAAATTTTCAAACATTTTCCTTTTTTTTCTTTTCTTTTCTTATCTTTCCCTTTTTTCTCTATTCTATCAAGCTCCTTTCAACAACCAGACCAGAATACACCTAGGATCTAGCATCCTTTATTTGATTTTTGGGGGGTTGTTTTTAATTTTTAATTTTAATTTTTTTAATTTTAATTTTTTTTACCTTATTAATTCCTTTTCTTCCTTCAAAATGATGAAATGAAGGAATTCACCCCAAAAGAAAGAACAGGAAGTAATGACAGCCAGGTACCTAATCAACACAGATACAAGCAAGATGTCTGAACCAGAATTTAGAATCACGATAATAAGAATATAGCTGGGGTTGAAAACGGATTAGAACCCCTTTCTGCAGAGATAAAAGGTAAGTCAGGATGAAATAAAAAATGCTATAACTGAGCTGCAATCTTGAGTGGATGCCACAGTGGCAAGGATGGATGAGGCAAAGGCTATATCAGTGATATAGAGGACAAACTTATGGAGAACAATGAAGCAGAAACAAAGAGGGAGATTGAAGAATTAGAGAAATCAGTGACTCATTAAAAAGGAACAATGTCAGAATCATAGGGGTCCCAAAAGACGAAGAGAGAGAAAAAGGGGTAGAAGGATTATTTGAGCAATCATAGCAGAAAACTTTCCTAACCTGGGGAAAGACACAGACATCAAAATCCAGGAAGCAAGAGGACTCCCATTAGATTCAACAAAAACCAGCCATCAACAAGGCACATTATAGTCAAATTCACAAAATACTCAGGCAAGGAAAGAATCCTGAAAGCAGCAAGGGAAAAAAAGTCCTTAACCTACAAGGGAAGACAGATCAGGTTTGCCGCAGACCTATCCACAGAAACTTGGCAGGTCAGAAAGGAGTGGCAGGACGTATTCAATGTGCTGAATTGGTACTTCAGTATTAACCTTTGGTCTTTGTTATCAACAATCCTCCAATGACTGTTCAGTTAATACTTACATTCAATGCTCTCTGTTAAAATGACCAATGTGGCTCCTTCTTTTCTTTCTTTCTTCCTATCAGTCGGGGTTCAAAACTCTAGGAGATTATATATTAAGAGATTGCAAAGAATTACTTTATGCAATTGTGGGGACTGGCAAGGCAAGGCTGAAGTCTGTAGAGCAGGCCATCAGGAATGATGGACTGGAAATGTTAGGTACAAACTCTTGTCTCTGCAGGCAGAATTTCTTCTTCCTGAGGAAAGCATCAGTTTTGCTCTTAGAGCCGTTCAACTGGTGGACTCAGGCCCAGCTAGAGTATCCAGGATAATTTCCCTTAGTGAAAGTCAACTAATTATGAAGTTTAATTATATCTACAAAATACCTTCACAGCCACATTTGGATGAATGCTTGTTCAAATAACTGGGGACTAACTAGGCATGTTGACACATAAAACTGACAATCACAGGGGCGCCTGGGTGACTCAGTCGGTTAAGTGTCAGACTCTTGGTTTCAGCTCAGGTCATGATCTCACGGTTCGTGGGTTCAAGCCCCACATTGGGCTCCATGCTGGTAGTGTGCAGCCTGCTTAAGATTCTCTCCCACCATCTCTCTCTGCCCCTTCCCTGTTCTCTCTCTATCTCTGTCTCTCTCAAAATAAATAAACATTAAAAAAAAAAAACACCTGACAATCACAGCCTACCTTTGACTTCCCCCAAAGCTGTGATAGAGAGCTGTATGCACTGGGAGCTTCTCAAGTGTTCACGCATCTCTGTTGCTTTGCTTGAGGGTTTACAAGAATTATGTTCCATGTGATACCTGTGAAGCAGGACTGAGCCTGCTGCTCACGGCCACAGCCTACTCACGAATGCTCTCATATTGGTGCTTCCCCTTCCCTGCCTCACTTTTCCTTCTTCTCCCCTTGAGCTTTCTGGGGTTACCCCCAGCAAATTACCTGCATCCTAGTCCATTGTGCAGGGTCCACCATTGGGGAAACACCAATTATGACAAGTATCATCATCCACTCCATTTTATGCCTTCCTGTCCTCTATACCAGCCAAAATGATCTCTTAAAAATTTATTGTATCAGTACCCCTCCAACCCACTTAGAATCCTCCAATGGATTCTTAACAATTAGGACAGAATTCAACCTCTTAACTAAGACATAGAATTTCAACCTGGCCTGCCCTTGCTGTGATTCCAATGTCATTTCCTACTATCTCCTCATTCACTTTCGGCTATGCTGGACTTCTGCTTGCTCCTTAATCACACCAGAGTCATTCTGCCTGACACTTTGCATTTGCTATCCCCACTGCCTGAAACATTTCCACCTGTTTTCACATGGATGACTCCTTTCACCACTCAGATCTTTCTGAAATGCCACTTTCTTAGAAAGACCTTCCCTTAATCATTCTACTAACATAACATTCTTTCTTCTAGACTTGCAAATCTATTATTCACTTCACAACACCTCTGCTTTTCTTTTAGGACTTCCGACCATCTGAAATTCTCTTCTTTTTCTTTTACTTCCTTATTGCCTGTCTCCTTTCCCTCTGCCTCCAGATATGTATTGATCACCACTGTATCCTCAGGACTCAGAATAGTGCTCAAGGCATTGAAGACCCTTGTTCAATATTTGATGAATAAATAAATAATTATAAAAACACATATAGTTTAAAAACCTGAAAATCACTTCTGACCATGTCTATGAGTCATAGTAGGGATGACTAAGGTGGAGTAAAGGTGAACTTCACAAGCATTGGAGTAGAGGTCAAGATACTGAGAGGTCAAGGTGTTAGAAGAGCTACCTATCTGGACAATGGGATGACCCTAGTTAACGGTAAAAAACAATGAAAAATCTCTGTGGTTTAGGTGGGAGTGAACAGAGGATTGGTAGATGATAGGTAGAGAGTAATGAAATATAATATTAAGGTATTTGTTGTATGTGTATGTTTTTTAGGATTCTCAAAAATCCCCTCCATATCTGTTATTGTATTAATTCCAAAAGCACTCAATAATCCTATTGTTCATTTCTTATAGATTCCCTTACCATGTTTCCCATAATAGTCTCTTTCAAACATAGCACAGGGATTCACACGAAGTAAGTGCTCAATAAATATTTGTGTAGTAAAATAAACTGAGGTTTAGAATGATTGTGTTATTTGCCCAAAGATACTGCCCAATAAAATATTGACAGAGCTAGGATTTAACTTCAGCGTCCATTGCCTTTGTCTAAAGACTGTTTTAGCAAATAGACCTATGTTTTCCTTCAGAGTTACAACTGTATATGTTTTTAAAACTCCCCAAATACTTTGAGGATAAGATTCAAGAATCAAACAGATCATTGGGATTTTTGAAAATGGGAAGGAGAAGGTCAAGAAAGGTCAGTGAAGCATTTAAACCTGGGCTGAAGTTGGTATTCTTTGTAGCCTGATAGTGTGGGGGAGTGAAAGGAAACAGCACAGTTTATAGGCTGCTTCAACTGGACTTACTCCCTCAACCTTGTGGGGTCAACTCTAAATATTTGGGAGGTCTGTTCCTTTCTCTTTACCCATTATTTAGACTTTATCCAGGTCATTTAATCTCTCAGTTCTCTGCTCCATAAAGTGTGAAAAAATAACAGCTGCTCTGATCTACCATGAGCATGCCCAGCTATTCTGGGATCATATTTGGAAATGTTTTAAGCTCTCTGGAGAAGGGTAAACTATTTGATGGCATTACACTGCTCTTCTGTACATTTACCTGGTCAATATCACACTCTAATGAATGAACGTCCTCAAGTGGTGAATGAAATAGCAGCATAGTCTATGGGGAAAATACCCACACATACACTCCAAATCATCCAAGGCCCCAATTTTTTTCCTGGTCGTGACTCCTTATATCAAGTTGGAGAGATCTATTTTATCAGAGAAAGTGCAGGAGTCTTGGGTTGGGTGCATGGTCTCAGAAATCCTGAAGTAATTCTGAATGAATATCTGGCTGTGGGTACATGATTTATGTTTATACGGTCTTTTACAATTTGCACAGCATTTTCACTTATTGTCTTATGTACTCTCTATTACAAGTCCTACCTTCCACAGTAAAATCAGAAGTTTAGTTTACAATGGATGTTCAACTAACATTACCTGTCTTTAATTCCTTCAAATATTTATTCCCAACTATAAATCTCTGGAGAGATCAAACAAGGCAAAAAAAAAAAAAAAAATCTTGCAGTTTAATGATTTTGGTGCCATTTGCCAAAGGAATAAATTGATGGTCATTTGGCTTGTGTCTGCCTTAAGTTGGACACAAGTTGAGTAGTGCATACAAACTCATAGGAGGTTGTTAACATTCCTCATGTGCTTATTTTGGATAGGAACAAAGAGCTCTTTGAGGTCTCAGACACTCCCTCAGATACTCTGGGCACCTCAAAATAAAAGGAGTAGCCAAGATAAAAATTATGTTGAAGTAGTTTGCTTCTGTACTGAGGCCCTCAATAGTGGTAACTATACAAACTCATGTAAGGTTCAATAATTTATTTCTCTGGCCAACATGATGGGAGAAACTCTCAGGCTGAGTGACTTTACTTTCCCTTCCGATGCTCCGTGCTCATCTGTATCTCGCTTTGGATGGTAATGGATGCATTTGTGTTGAACAGCATCTTTGCTTCAATAAATAAAAAATGGCAGGGGTAAATTTAAATTCTTTCTTTTCATTTTTCCTAATGAGAACTGAATATTTGGTTCTCTATTGTATTGCTATTATTTATGATCATTAATATTTTATTTGATGTGCATCCGTGTCTTCATGTGTAAAAAATGCAAGGGCCACAAAAGCAAAAAGAATACTTATCATTTAAGCTTTTCATATAGTATCATTTCAGAGCTGTTATAATGGCCATTTTCTGTTTGTAATACAACATTCCTTTTAGAAACCACTGTACTTGTAGCTTTCTCCGACCTATTAAAATATCAAAGAAGATGCTTCTCTCTTCTTTAACTCTCTTAACCTCTAAAAAGGCAAGGTATCTTACTAATATGTTATTTGCAAGTATATTTGAAAAATGAGGTCAAGTGAAACAGATCCCACTACTTACAAGAATAGAAAGAAGAGTTGAGGTTGGCTTCAGTGAACAAGAAATACCATGGCTTAATCAGAATTCAGGTTCCTGAATACAATGGACTTCTTTTCCAGGTATTGGAAATCTATCGTGATAGAAATCTATCATGGCAGCTTTTGACAACCGTTTAACAATTCGTATAATAGAACTCAGTGTGATTATGAAAACAAAGGCTTTGGAATTTTTGCCAGGAAGGTAATGTCCATCTTCTAGAATGCAGAGTTATCACCAAATAACCAACTCATGAAAATAATAGAGTGGGGCGCCTGGGTGACTCAGTCGGTTGAGAGTCCAACTCTTGATTTCGGCTCAGGTCATGATCTCACGAGTTTGTGATTGCAGGCCCCACGTCAGGCTCTGTGCTGACAGCATGGAGCCTGCTTGGGATTCTATATCTCCCTCTCTCTCTCTGCCCATCCCCAGCTTGTGCATGTTCTCTCTGTCTCAAAATAAATAAATGATGAAAAAAGAAACGTAAAAAAAATAGAGCAATAACCAAATATCTACCTGGGAAAACAAGAAATCCGGTGGGAGTGGGGGTGGGGAAAGGAGCATAATGGCCAATGTGTGTGGTAGCTAGCCTCTAAGATGACACCAGTAATACCTGCCTCCTGATATTCTTGCTGTGTATAGTCTTCTCCCCTACTGAATAAGGCTGACTAGTGTAATCAATAGGATATTGTTGCAATGATGGCTTATGATTTCCAAGACTAGGTCATAAAAGATGTATGACTTCTGTTGTGCTCACTCTTGGATCATTCACTCTGGGGGAAGCCAGCTGCCATGTTGTGAGATTGCTCAAGCAGTCCTATGGTATGAGGATTTTCATTTCCCTCCCTTCCTCCCTCTTTCTTTCTTTCTTTCTTTCTTTCTTTCTTTCTTTCTTTCTTTCTTTCTTTCTTTTCTTTCCTTCCTTTCACCTGCCTTTTTATTTAAATTCCAGTTAGTTAACATACAGCGTAATATTAGTTACAGATACACAATTTAGTGATTCAACACTTCCATACAACACCTGGTGCTCATCACAGCAAGTGCACTCTTTAATTCACATCACCTATTTAACCCATCCCCCACTCATCTCTCCTCTGATAACCATCAATTTGTTTTCTATAGTTAAGTTTCTTGGTTTGCCTTTCTGTCTCTCCCCTGCCCCACCATGATCTTTTGGTTTGTTTCTTAAATTCCACATGAGTGAAATCATGTGGTATTTGTCTTTCTCTGACTGACTTATTTTGCTTAGCATAATACTCTCTAGCTCCATCCACATTTTTGCAAATGGCATTATTTCGTTCTTTTTTATGGAAGAGTAATATTCCATTATATTTATATAGCACTTCCTTGTTTTCCATTCATCATTCAATGGACATTTGGTCTCTTTCCATAATTTTGCTATTGTTGTTAATGCTGTTATAAACATCAGGATTTATGTATCCCTTCAAATTAGTATTTTTGTATCCTTTGGGTAAATACCTAATGGTGCAATTGCTGAACTGTAGGGTAGTTCTATATTTAAATTTTTGAGGAATCTCCATACTGTTTCCCAGAGTGGCTACATCAGTTGCATTCCCACCAACAGTATAAGAGGGTTCTCCTTTCTCCACATTCTCACAAAAACCTCTTGTATCCTGTGTTGTTAATGCTAGCCATTCTGACTGGTGTGAGGTGATATCTCATTGCAATTTTGATTTGTATTTCCCTGATGATGAGTGACAATGACCATCTTTTCATGTGTCTGTTGGCCATCTGTATGTCTGGCCATCTGTGTGTCTCCTTTAAACGTCTATTCATGTCTTTTGCCCATTTCTTAACTGGATTATTTGTGTTTTGGGTGTTGAGTTTGATAAGTTCTTTATATATTTTGGATACTAACTCTTTATCAGATAGGTCATTTGCAAATATCTTCTCCTATTCTGAAGGTTGCCTTTTCATTTTGTTGATGGTTTCCTTTGCTGTGTACAAGCTTTTTACTTTTAGGAAGTCCCCAAAGTTTATTTTTGCTTTTGTTTCTCTTGCCTCAGGAGACCTATCTAGTAAGAAGTTGTTATGGTCAAGGTCAAAGAGATTATTTCCTATGTTCTTCTCTAGGATTTTAATGGTTTTCTGTCTCACATTTAGGTCTTTCATCCATTTTTAACTTATTTTTGTGAATAGTGTAAGAAAGTGGTCCATTTTCATTCTTTGCATGTCATTGTCCAGTTTCCCCAACACCATTTGTTGAAGAGACTATCTTTTTTAATGGAAAAGATATCTTTCCTGCTTTGTCAAAGATCAATTGGTTGTTTAGTTGTGGATTCACTTCTGGGTTTTCTATTCTGTGTTACTGATCTAAGCATCTATTTTTGTGCCAGTACCATACTGTCTTGATCGCTACAGCTTGTAATGTAACTTGAAGTCCAGAAATGTGATGCCTCCAGCTTTGCCGTTCTTTTTCAAGGTTGCCTTGGCTATTCAGAGTCTTTTGTGGTCCGTACAAATCTTGGAACCACATTGTTTCCATTGTTTGTTCTAGCTCCATGAAAAATGCTGTTGGTATTTTGATAGGGATTGCATTAAATATGCAGATTCGTTTGAGTAATATAGACATTTTAACAATATTTTTTTCTTCTAATCTGAGAGCAGGGAATGTCTTTCCATTTTTTTGCATCATCTTCAATTTATTTCATAAGTGTCCTATAGTTTTCAGAGTAGAGATCTTTTATCTCTTTGGTTAGATTTATTTCTAAGTATCTTATGGTTTTGAGTGCAATTGGCAATGGGATTGATTCCTTGATTTCTCTTTCTACTGCTTCATTATTAGTGTATAGAAATGCAACAGACTTCTGCACATTGATTTTGTATCCTGAGACTTTATGGAATTTGTGTATCAGTTTTAGCCATTTTTTGGTGGAGTCTCATGTTATCTTCAAATAGTATCATGTTATCTTCAAATAGTGGAAGTTTGAATTCTTCCTTGCTGATTTGGATGCCTTTTATTTCTTTTTGTTGTCTGATTGCTGTGGCTAGGACTTCCAAACTATGTTAAATAACAGTGGTGAGAGTGGACATCCCTGTCTTGTTCCTGACCATAGAGGAAAGCTCTCAGTTTTTCCCCATTGAGGATATTAGCTGTGGGTATTTTGTGTTAGAGTTATGTTCCCTCTAACCCTACTTTGTTGAGGGTTTTTATCATGAATCGATGTTGTACTTTGTCCAATGCTTTTTCTGCATCTATTGAAAGGATTGTATGGCTCTTATCCTTTCTTTTATTGTTATACATCTTGTTGATTAATTTGTGAATACTGAACCACCCTTAAAGCCCAGGAAAAAATACCACTTGATCATATAATGTATTGTTGGATTTTGTTTGCTAGTATTTTATGGAGAATTTTTGCATCCATGTTCATCAGGGATATTGACCTGTAGTTCTCTTTTTTAGTGGAGTCTTTGTCTGGTTTTGGTATCAGGGTAATGCTGGCCTCATGGAATGAACTTGGAAGTTTTCTTTCCATTTCTATATTTTGGAATAGTTTGAGAAAAATAGGCATTAACTCTTCTTTAAACGTTTGGTAGAATTTACCTGGTCCTGGTCCTGAGTTTTTGATATGTTGGAAAATTTTTGATTACTGGTTCAATTTCTCTTGTTATCAGTTTTTCAAGTTTTCTATTTCTTCCTGTTTCAGTTTTGGTAGTTTTTATGCTTTAGAAGTTTACCCATTTCTTCCAGGTTGTCCAATTTGTTGGCATATAATTTTTAATAATATTCTTTTAAAATGTTTGTACTTCTGTAGTGCTGATTGTTATTTCTCCTCTCTTATTTGTGATTTTATTTATTTGGGTCCTGTTTTCTTTTTGACAAGTCTGGATAGGGGTTTATCCATTTTATTAATTTTTTTCAAAGGACCAACCTTGATTTCATTGATATGTTCTATTGTTCTTTTTAGTTTCTATATCATTTATTTCTGCTCTAATTTTTATTATTTCCTTCCTCCTGCTGGCTTTAGGTTTTGTTTGTTGTTCTTTTTCCAGCTCCTTTAGGTGTAAGTTTAGATTGTTTCTTCGAGATTTTTTTTGTTTCTTAAGGTTGGCCTATAATTGCCATGTACCTCTCTTTTAGGACTGCTTTTGCTGCATTCCAAAGGTTTTGGACTGTTGTGTTTTCATTTTTATTTGTTTCCATGTATTTTTTAATTTCTTCTTGGCTTTCCTGGTTGACCCATTCATTGTTTAGTAGGATGTTGTTTAACCTCCATACATTTGTGGTCTTTCCAAATTTTTTATTGTGGTTGACTTCAAGTTTCATAGTGTTGTGTTCAGAAAATATGTGTGGTATGATCTCAGTCTTTTTGTATTTGTCAAGGGCTGATTTGTGACCTAGTATGTGATCTATTCTGGAGAATGTCCCATGTACACTGGAAAAGAATACATATTCTATTGCTTTATGATGGAATTTCCTGAATATATACGTTAAGTCCATCTGGTCCAGTGTGTCAAAGCCGCTGTTTCCTTGTTGACTTTCTGCTTAGATTATCTTTCCATTGCTGTAAGGGGGTGTTAAGATCCCCTACTATCATTGTATAATTATCAGTGAGTTCCTTTATATTTGTTATTAATTGTTTTTATATTTTGGGGTGCGTAAATATTTACAATGTTATATCTGCTTGTTGGATTGTCCTCTTTTTTATGATATAGTGACCTTTTTCATCTCTTGTTATAGTCTTTGGTTTAAAATATAGTTTGTCTGATATAAGCATTGTTACTCCATCTTTCTTTTGAAGTCCATTTACATGATAAATGTTCCTCCATTCCCTCACTTTCAATTTTTTTTTAATTTTTATTTATTTTTGAGAGAGAGAGACAGAGCACAAGTGGGGGAGGGGTAGAGACAGAGAGGGAGACACAGAATCCGAAGCAGGCTCCAGGCTCTGAGCTGTCAGCACAGCTGACATTTAGTCTATTTATATTTAGAGTAATTATTGATATGTATTTAGTGCCATTTTATTACTTGTTTCGTCATTGTTTCTGGAGATTTTCTCTATTCCATTCTTGACTTTGTTACTTTTGGTCTTTCTTTTCCACTTGAAGAGTCTCCTTTAATATTTCTTGCAGGACTTATTTAGTGGTCATGAACTCACCATTAGTTTTTGTCTGTGAAACTCTCTCTTCTTCTATTCTGAATGATAGCCTTGCTGGATAGAATATTCTTGGCTGCATATTTTTCCCATTCAGCATGTTGAATATACCATGCCACTCTCTTCTGGCTTGTTTCTGTGGACAGATCTGCAGTTTGCCTTTTGAGTCTTCCCTTGTAAATTAGGGGCTTCTTTCATCTTGCTGCTTTTAGGATTTTTTCTTTATTACTATATTTTGCAAATTTAATTATAATATGTCTTGTTGTTGGCTGGCTTTTGTTGATTTTTTTTTTTTGCTTTTGTTGATTTTGATGAGAGTTCTCTGTGCCTCCTGGGTCTGGATGTCTGTTTCCTTCCACAGATTAAGAAATTTCCTCAAATTTTCTGCCCCTTTCCCTCTCACTTCTTCTTCTGGGACTCCTATGATAAGAATGTTGTCATGTTTGATGGAGTTGCTGAGTTCCCTTATTCTTGTGTTCCATAATTCTTCTTTCTCTGTTTTGTTCAGCTTCATTATTTTTCATTATTTTATCTCCCATATCATTTATTTCTCTACTTCTTCCATCCTTGTGTTCATTGCATCAAGTCTGTTTCAAATCTTAGTTATTACATTTTTCATTTCTGACAGATTGTTTTTAACTCCTTTATCTCTGTGCTAAGGAAGTCTTGAAGTCTTCCATTCTTTTCTCAAGTGCAGCAAGTATCCCTATGATTGTTGCTTTATATTCTCCATCAGGCATATTACTTAGATCTGTTTGGCTTAGATCTCTGGCTGTGACCTTATCTTGTTGTCCCATTTGGGACGAATTCCTCCATATTGGCAATTGTCTAACCTCTGTCTTCTTCTGTGTTAGAAAAGTCTGTTATGTTTCCTGCTCCTGAGAGTAAGGGCTTTATGAAGAAGAGGTCATATAGTGTCCAGGGCCTGGTGCTTCAAGGAGTGTCTCTGATGTGTGCTGCATGCACTCTGCTGCTGTGATTTTAGCTCCTCTTTCAGGCTAGTCATCTGCCAGTCTTCTTGCCTGCTGTGGGCCATGTTCGGTCCTTGGCCAGAGTGTGGTGAGTTTTAACTAGGTGTGCTCTGGTCTGCTTGTGAAATGAGACCTGATACTACTTCTACTAGAAACAAAGCCTTGCAGAAATCTCTGGTCAGGAGACGTGGTGTGGCCAGGAGTTTCTGCTGGTCTTCCGGAGAAGAGACCCACTGTGCTGGGACTGAGGCCAGCATGACCAAGAAGGGCAATCCCGTCAGAGCACAGGGTGTGGGACTTGGTACAAGCAGGTTAGGCAGCCAGTGTCGGCACTGCGCTGCTTACCACAGGTGGTTCTGTGCTTTTGCTGAGGAGCAGGGGAGGGAAATGGTGCCAGCTAGCTCCTTTGTCCCTAGAGCGGGGTCTCCATCCTTGCTGCTCTCAGAGAAGCACTCCAAAAAGAGCGAATAATCTCCTTCCTTTGTATCCCAGGTGTTTTTCAGATTGCTGTTTCCATGCGGTCTGCCTCCGGATTTTTTGCCTGCCTTCTTTCCAGGAGCAGTGCTGTGCCTTGGGGCTCTACCCCAGCCAGGCCGCTGACTTTTAAAGCTCCAGGCTTTAGGGACATGGTGTGGCAGGGACCTGCACTGGTCTTCCGGGGGAGCATCTTGCCACACTGGGATGGATGCGGGTTTGAAAGAGAAGGGCAGTCATGCCAGAGCACAGGGATGTGGGACTTGGAACAAGGAGGCTAGGCAGCCAGTGTCAGTCCCGGCTGCCCTCTGCAGATGGCTCTGCGCCTACGCTGAGGGTGGAGGGGAGGGAAATGATACCCGCCGGCTTCTTTGTCCCCAGAGAGGTGCCTCTATGAACACAACCTCCCATGGATACACTGCGAGAAGAGCCAGTAACCTCTCCATTGTATGCCCAATGTGTTTCCACATTGCCTGCCCCGGGGGTGTTTGCCTGACTTCTCCCAGGTGCAGTGCAGCGCCCTCAAGGTTCTAACCCGACCTAGTCCCTGACCTCTAGAACTCCAGTCTTGGAGCCCCATCTGTTTCAAGAACTCCCCCAAATCAGCCTCTCTCATTTTCCCAGCCAATGGCTTTGGGGAAATGTTCTCCTTGTGCATTCCCCTGGGTGTTCCTCTCTTGCCTTTCTCTGCGACCAGGGCTGCCTCCCCTCTACAACACCCTCAATCTCTTTCTCCCCCAAACCATGTCTCCATACTTCCTACCTTCCTTGATGCAGTTTCTTCTCTCTCTTTCGTTGTGGAGTTTGTTCTGCCAGTCTTCGGGGTGATTTCTGGGTTATTCAGAATGATTGGATAGTTATCTAGTTGTGTTCATGGGATGAGAGAAGCCTAGGGTTTTCCTACTATGGCGCCTCTGAGCTCCCCACCCCTTCCCAAAACACAGACCTTAAAAAGAGAGGGCATTGAAACAGTGATAGAAAAAGAAGAGTTGTATCCAGGGACCCCTCAGACAAGTTTGGAAACAAAAAAGAGTCTGTGATAGAGCTGGGTTCTAGGCAAAAAAGCAGGTAAGTTGCCAGGTGAAGGGAAGATGATATAAACTGCCAATCAAGAACTTCCTGATTTTTCACTTCACTTTGGGGTTCCTGTGTCTTTATCTAGGAGAGTGCATTGTCATGTAAGTATTTTAAGAAGGGTTATGAAAACGAGGCTCCAGAAATGTGTGTGTGTGTGTGTGTGTGTGTGTGTTTTAAAGACACTTAAAAAGGACTCCTTCTGTTGTTTTTCACAAATTACCAAGTGTTTGCCTACTGAGTTATCTGGTGTAATTCTTAACTAGTCCTTTAAGCTACCATCCAGCAAGTGAATAGTCAAATATCATGGGGAAAACTATTGAATTTTAATTTTCCATGATCTTTCAAATGAGATTTTGACCTCATGTTTAAAAGTTCCCTTATAATAGCTTTAACTACATTTTTTTTTTAATGAGACTTAACAAATACTAAAGAAAAATTTAGAAATCCAGATCTTACCACAGCACATAAAACCAACTCATTCCTCTGGGTCCTCCTTGGTGCTTTCTGGATTGGCCCAAGGCATCCCATGTATCATAAGCACCCTTAGACTCGGGGGAAGAAGGTAGAGACTGCAACTTTTCAATCCACTTTTCACATAATCTGAATAATGTGCTTTGCATGGTGATTAAAGAGCATGAAAAAAGTCAGATGATCCCTGCCTTCAGGGAAGTTACATGCTTCTAAAAAAAAGGAATGAAATGACTACATCACAAAAACGCAGAGGCCCATGCGAGGGGCGCGGTTGATGCCCCACTCTAAAAGTCCTCAGCCTGTCTCTGAGGACTTCCTCATGCTGCAGCTCTGCTCCATGGGATTCTTGCTGCTTCTCCACTGGCTCTCTGACCCACAGCAGCTTGCTGAACCTGTCTGCAGGGAAGCTCCAGAAACACTGGGTTTGGGGCACCACCCGGGTAAACATTCGACCAATGAGAAGTGGAAGCTTGTGGATAAGAACCCCAGCCTCCCCAGCCTTCAGGGGTTCCAGCAGGATCAGGCCCTGCTGCCTTCAGTGGTTACTCCCTCTTTAATCCACTCTTGATTGGCTTTGCCCGTCCCTGTTTGCTTTACCCACTCTTGAGAGTGAGTTCTAAATAAACTGGGCTACAGGTGAGCACACAGGTGCCAGGGAAGCTGCAGGAGTTGGTGGGATCACCTGAGCATTGTGTACAACCAGAAGACTTAGGAGCATTAAACTGGAGATGAGAAATGGAGAAAGGGGAGCCATAGTGATTTTAAAGAGTGACCAGTCACCTGGAAGCCAAGGAAAGCTTCAGAGAGGCCTAGTGAGATAAAGACGGAATGTGTCTTTGTCGAAAAAGACCAGTGAGATACGAAAAAAGGCAAAACTAATCTATGGTTCAAGAAGTCAAGGAATTGGTGGTGACTAGAACAGGCAGAGGGCCCTTCCCTTTCTTGATTTGGGTGCTGCTGAGCTGTGTACGTTAAGTTCGTGAAGAAACATCAAGCTGCCTATTTATCACATAGGCACTTTCTGTAGGTATGTTATATCGTAATATAAAGTGTAAAAGAACCATAGGTAGGTCACTTTAGGTAGAGGGGCTGGAAACCAGATGGCAGTAGGTCGTAGAGCAACTACAACGTGAAAAAGGAAAAACAGAATACCCCGACGAAGCTTGGCTATCAATTGTCTATTGCTGGGTCACAAACTATCCCAAAACTTAGGGGCTTATGACAGTGACTGTTTTACTTGCTTATAATTCTGTGGGTCAGCCATTTTGGCTGGGCTCAGCTGAGTAGTTCTGCTTGTTTCCTTGGTGGTTTGACTGGGTCGGCGTGATCTAGCCTGGCCTCACCCCCCTGTCAGGTAGTTGGTGCTGGCTGTAATCTGGTCCTCTCTCTTGGCTTGGTCTCTCCTCACTTGGTGACAGTATTTTAGAAGGATAAGGGTGGAAGCTATAGTCTTCCTGGGGCATAGGCTTGAATGTTGCACAGTGTCAATGTTGCACAGTGTCAATGCTGCCATGTTCTATTGGTCAAAGCAAATCATAAGCCCAGCCCTGGTTTAACAATAGGGAATGGTGGGGATAATGGGGACCTAGACAGCACATGCCTCGTCTGAAGGGGACAGCTGTTTGGCACCAACAAGATTGGATGCCATGTGGCCCACTGTTCCTAGATATTCTGATTTTGCATGAAAGTCAGAAACCTAAAATGTTCTGTGAAATCTCTCAATTTTTATACATAGCAACTCACAATCTTAAACAACATTATGTGGTCCAAATAAATATGCCCATGAGCTTGATGCAGCCTGTGAGCCTTAAGCTTATAACCTCTGCCTTGGATTATAGCAAGATTTAGAATAGGAAAGACCATCATTCTCCAAATAAAAGTGGAAACAGATTTAAGAAATCTACACTCTCTCTTTGGCCTGTAGGGCATCAGTTAGTAACTTTTGGTTTATTTCTGCCATGTAGAAGACCAACAATGCAAGCATGATAGGAATTTGGAGAAAGCCACCCATTATTTCCTCCCCTTAGACACCTCTCTCTGCCCTCCCTCCAGCTTAGAACTTCCACTTAGAAATTAGTATTATTTTTATTTATCTATTTTATTTTTTCTGGGTTTATTTATCTATTTTTTATTTTTTTAAATATAATTTATTGTAAAGTTGGCTAACATACGGTGTATACAGTGTGCTCTTGGTTTTGGGGGTAAATTCCATGATTCATCACTTACATACAACACCCAGTGCTCATCCCAACAAGTACCCTCCTCAATGTCCATCACCCATTTTCCTCTCTCTCCCCCACCCCCATCAACCCTCAGTTTGTTCTCTGTATTTAAGAGTCTCTTGTGGTTTGCCTACCTCCCTCTCTGAAACTATAGAAGACCCCAGGTCTTCTATTAAGTTTCTCAAGTTCCACATATGAGTGAAAACATACATGTTTTTCTCTAAATGATTTATTTCACTTAGCATAATAGCCTCCAGTTCCATCCATGTTGCTGCAAATAGCAGAATTTCATTTTTTCTCACGGCCAAATAGTATTCCACTGTATTATATAAACCACATCTTCTTTATCCATTCATCAGTTGATGGACATTTAGGCTCTTAGTTATTTTTTCAAATTGAAGTATAGTTGGCATATAATATCCTATTACTTTCAGATATACAACATAGTGATTCAACATTTTTATACATTATAAAATGATCTAGAAGTTACTATCATTTTCTTGCCTTCTGGAAGTGTGAAAGAAATTCAGACTATGGGTGGGCATGGGGTGTGTTGTCCTCTCCATTCAAGATGGCCTGTCTCAACTTTCAGAAAGTGGATGAAAGGCATCTGCTGCAGCTTGAGCAAAAATACCTACTGTGTGAGGGGCATTGTGCTTTTACCCAGGTAACTCCTTGGCCTCCCTGGCTGAGTCCTTATTACTGCATTTGAAGACTTCAGAGAGGATGATTTGCTCGCAGAGTCCCACTGCTGGCAAGTGGCAGGGTAGAGCTTTGGGGTGAGCTATTGAATGCTGAAGCCCATGCTTTTCCCCACTGGTGTTTGCTTCAGTCCCACACCTATACCTCATGCACATGGGAGTTGTATGTAAGCCTCCAGAGTCTTGAATTGGGGGGAAAGGCAGTCTTAGGGCCATGACGACATCCTGAATATGGAACTACAAAGCTACAGAATAAGCTAAAACATGTAAAGTGTTTAGAAGAGGCCCCGGCCAAAACAGTTGTTGGGCACTCCCAACTCACTAGAATGTGGGCACCATCAAGGGCCACCTGGTCTGTTCACTGATGTACCCCAGCACTCCCACTGGCTTTGCTCAAATATGTGCTTATTAGAAGCTGGCTTGGTCTTTTATTTTTTAATTAAAAAAATTTTTTTAATGTTTATTTTTGAGAGAGAGAGAGAGAGAGAGAGAGAGAGAGAGAGCAGGGGGGTGGGCAGAGAGAGAAGGAGGGAGACACAGAATGCAAAGCAAGCTCCAGGCTCCGAGCTACTAGCACAGAACCTCATGTAGGGCTTGAACCTATAAACCGTGAGATCGTGACCTGAGCCACACAGGCACCCCTGTCTTGGTCTTTTAAAAGAAATTCGCCACATCACTACATCATCATACCTCACAGGTGACAGAGGCCTGGGAGTTGCAGAGGATGCTGAGACTCTGAGGCTCACCTTCATGGGGACCCATGACTGTTGTGTGGGGTAGGACTCCACAGACACACATTTCTGTCTCAAGCTCAGACTTGAGACAAAAACCTCCATGCAGAATGAGGAATCTGGTTTGCAAATGAAGGGACACTGCTGATTTCACACTTTTAATTATTTAATTAATGAGTATTTACATTTTTAAAAAAGCAGTTAAGGGACCAGGCGTAGAGAGCATTGATTGTGAGGCAGGGAATGGATACACGTATCATTTCCAATGCTTAACAGATGGAAAATTCAGGGGAAATCGAGTCTCCTGAGTTCACGGTTCTCATTCAATACAAATCCTTCAGCCTATCCATCGTCTTTTTTTTTTTTGAACACTTGAGTTACAAACATTGTCACCCATGTATAAGTCCTCAGCTGGGAGAGGCCTGCTTTAGCTGACAACATCTCTTTCCAGAACCAAAAACCATGTGATTTTATTCCTGGAAGGACTTGACCTTGTTCTTAGAATAAATCCATTTTCATATGTTGGGTCCTGGGATAGGGAGACTTGAAAACCTTCTTATGGAAGAGGTTAAAACTCATCCAAATCTGCTTGGTTGAGGTACTCTGTCTGGACATTCTCTGCTCTCTCTAGAGGAAGGATCAGTAGGCTCTTCTTAAAGATGGTGAATATTTTAAGATTTGTGGATCATTTGGTCATGAATGCATGTAAATGAATGGACATGGCTGTGTTCAAATAGGGCTTTACTTACAAAAACAGAAGGCCCCGCTTGGTTTGCCAAGTGCTGCAGTAGAGGTGAGGCTCGGAGCCTGAGTTCTGTCCAGAATATCTAAATGTTCTGAATGGATGTTCATCGCCAAGTATGTTTTCTGTGTCAGTAACATGTGCTCCAACTGCAATACTTTGTTATGAGGTTTTACAACAGTTTAGGAGATCTGTACCTTTGGCCCAGACTATTTTGTGTGAAGGATCCAAGTAGATCTACATTAGGAGGGCATGATGTTCTATTCCCTAGTGGGGAGCAGAATTAGGGTGACATTCACTTATGTGCATTTATCTAGAATAAAGTGAGCAATTATAGTTGCTTGGGGATAGGAAAGAGTAACTAAGCCTGGATTTTGGTTGAATTGCCATCCTAGTCTCTGACTTTACACCTTCCAAATGATCAGCATGACAAATTTTCATTTATCTTGTGTTTGATTACTTTTTTTAAGTTAAAAATTAAAAATAGTATTAGGGGAAAAAAAATAACCTGTAAGAAATTAAGCGATAAAACGTTTGGCTCCTTTCATGAATGCTTCCAATCTCAAGTCAGAGTCTGTACTATCTCACGTATGAATTGAATGCCATTAGGAATCATTTTATGGTATCTTCCCACCCCCCTAAAAATAATGTAAATTCCCTGACTTTTCACCTGCAACTTTTTGAGAGATGTTGATGAATTCCTTTTCCAGTGAATTTCTAGATTCAAGAATTTCTCAACGTTCATCCATTTTAAATTTCCAAGCTGCCAGTAGTAATTGGTCTCAGAGGATCTTGCAAGGAAATAAAAAATATATTCCTAAGCACACTTAAAGTCCTTTAGCATTTGCTCGTTTTATACAAGAGAGAGTAGAGAGGGATGAAAAGATGTGAAGGATCCTCTTTACCCCTGCTACAGAGGGTGACAGACATCAGAAAAGGCTCAAGTGCCACATCAGATTGGGGATGTTAAAAAGAACGATTACCTCTGTTAAAAAAATAATAATATTTTGTCAGTCACTTAAAAGTAGAAGTTAAACTGAAGATTCGTTGTGGAGGCCTAATTTTTTTTTTTTTTCCGGAAACCCTTTCCTTGTCCTCTAAAACGTTTTACATAATAAGGAGGTGCTCTGCATGGGGCCAGAGGCTGAAGGAAGAAGGAGTCAGGAGAAGTGGAAAGAAGTGTAGGTTCTTCAAGTCTACACAAATTTGTTCGCAGATGGTCTTAATCTGCAGAAAGGCTTCTCAGCTTGCCGTTTTCCTCTGGGAGACTGTTCGTTCATGATATATTACAATTGCTCAAGTTATTACATAAGAGATTAACTCTTCATGTTTTTGACTACCTACAGATGAAATTTTCTTCCAAAGGTGTTAGTAAAATAAAACCATTATTTTGTATTACAATGTGTCCCTCAATTATCTAATGGCCACCTCTCCAAGCCTCTGCATGATGCATCAGAGCTGAGAGTTAAGAACATTCCAAGGAAGGGTGAATCACTGAGTGGACACTTAATACAGAGCAAATGCCTGCATCAGACCTGCTATGTTGAGTATCCTCCAACAACTAAGCTTGGATAACCTGAATAGCTTTGCTAGCTACCCTACTTTCTACCATTCGTTTCTTATGATCAGAGGATTTTTTTCCTTCTTGAAAACAAAAATTATTACAGAGATGATCAGAGTATTGGGTACAGCATTTATAGGTGCTTCAGAGGATTACAGTCAATTTAAAATGTTGAGCAGATTCATAAAATGTTGAGCCTTTTGCAAGGCTTTGAATCCTTTGCAATTTAAAGTTGATACCAGTATTGCAATGTTAAAGTATTTGAACTTCTATTAGGTAGTAGCGGTGTCGGGATGATGGGTAATTAGGCCGTGCAGTATACCTTGTGTCCACATCTCATGTGACTTCTGCAGAATGCTGCGCTATGTAAGCTGCTATTGCAAATAGGCAACTATTGCGTGGAATGTTCCACAAGATCCGCCAAGTAAAGCCGGTAGCCTCCCATCTTTGCAGATAAACATCTTGCCTTTGAGGAGATGCAGGGGAAAGAAAACTTGCCACTGAAACCAACAGTAAGATTTCTTGTCTGAGACTCCACAAATCTGTCATTTCATTAGCTCTCCCCTCGACTTCGTTGATTCACCTAACAGAGTTACTAAGCCCCTCCTATGTGCCAGGTACTGTTTCAGCTCTGCAGATACACTAGGAACAAAACACAGCAAAGTCCCTGCCCCGTGGAGCTTACATTCAAGCAGGGGGAGACAGATGAGCACATGAGTACATCACACGACATATCCTGCCTGAAATCTGTTTACTGCATCTCCTTGCATTTGGACAATGTTGAAGTCAAGGGAGAGGCCAGTAATGAACCACAGCAATTTCATTAGTCCTGCCTCCACCATCTCTCAGTTGAGTGAAACTCAAGTGAGTCCTTTAAACAATCTGGGCCTCAGTTTCCTCATCTATAAAATGGGGAGAGGTTGGCTTATGTGATTTTTTTTTAAAAGAGAAGGGGTGCTTTTAGGCTTTTATTTTTCATGGTGTTAAAGGAGCATCTTGCACAAAATCAAAAGCCAGCATGTTGACTGTTCTACAGTTTACAAAATATTTAAAAGTAAACTATAAGACATCCTTAGGTATTCCATATACACTCAGCACTTTCAATGCCAATCTAAACTTCATAAATAGCAAATGTCTTATGTACAGCTGCTATAGAATGAAGTCATTTTTCACCATCTTCAGCTATCTGAGAAACTATTTATTCATAAAACACAGTTCTACCTCATTAGTCTGAAATGTTCTCTGGCTGTGAAATCCTTTTGTGAGTGTGACACTCTCTCCTACCCACCCAGATTATTGACTTTGTGCTCCTGTTTAACCTTTTCCATTGGCCTATTAGCTCCACGAAAATGGATTGGGTCCTTGCCTCTTTGAAGAATGGCTCAAATGAGGTTCTGCCCAGGTAATCCATACGTGTGTGATCAATGCCCCCACACCATGTTTTATGAGCACAGGCCTTTTGGGAACCTACATCAACTCTTTAGGCTAGAAGAATAGTTCTGCTTTGTAAAATTAGAGCTATGGTGTACCAAAGGGTATGCTAGAATTCAAAAAGGAAAAACGGGTTTCCAGAACAATTCATAGACCAGAACGATGTGAATTAATAAAGATCCTAACCTCTTTAGAAGCCTGGTGGAATGTTAATGTATATTGAATAATGCAAGTTAAGTAGCACATATTTTGCAATCAATTAATTTTTCTTAAAGAAGATAACATAGCTGGAGAGCTGAATGTCAACTAAGGTTAGGCTCCTAACTTATTAATGTGGTAGGAGTTATGAAGCCTCTCATTCTCTTGAAAGACAAAATGCATTCACTGGTCTGATTTTCAAATGCAGAAACTCAAATTTCAATCAATCCAGCAGCCAAGGATGATAGGACATTTTCCAGGACTATAAGAAATCTCCTCTTCTTATCTGAATCAGATCCCTGCTGACACCTTGGAGGTTTCTGAAGGCTGCATGCTCTGAGTTTTATCAGTTGCTGTGTAATGAAATATCCTATATATGTTTTCAAATTTGATCAGGTGGGCCCTATCAAAAGAACATATCTTGTCACTGCCTTTGGAGGCAAAGTGAAATCTCTGCCTCAATAACCAAATTTAATTCCTTCCTATTCCTCTGCGGTGTTAAGATCTATAGTGTCAATGTTATCAGAAGTGCCTAACATGGGCTGCTATGTACATAGCATCTGCCCTGTGCCTTCAGCCACTGAAAAGGAATAAGGCCCACATCTTGGGTGGGTAAACACTATGACTTCAGGATCAGATGGGCAGGGGTATCTCAAGTAACCTTGAAGAACCTGGAAGCAGCCTCACAACATCTTCTATTATTAAACGATGTCTCAGTGTCTGTATGCACTATGAAATGAGGGCAGGTCCAGCAGTCACCAGCTGCATAAATGAAGGTCAGAGGAGAACAAAAAGGTTTAGACAATTTTTGCCTACCTGGATCACAGGTACAGGTAAATTCTTGTTAGTAAAGGAAATGCATTTTGGTGTACATCATGGAATTTGAGTATGTGTTTAAGTTGTTGAGCATACATTACCATTAAGAATGCAGTCCCTTTTTACAAGGATAAGCACGAGGAATTATAAAGCCCACCTGATGTTCAGTATCCTTCTATCAGTAGGACCACAGCCCTGCCCAGCCAATCCAAAGGGTCTGTAGGTTGGATACAATAGTGCATCGGGGCTGGCTTTGGCTGTGAGGGTCTCCAGAAAGTCACTGTGTGTGCAGTGTACCTTTCAAGGTGGGAGTCCTTGAGCTGCAAATGAATAGAACCCTTAAGTCCAAACCTCTGTGGGCACTATGGCTTCTTTGGTTCCAACGGAAGGCAGTAGGCTTTCTTCAGACAAGAAATAAAAGGGGAATTGCACCAAGAACCCACGGATCTTTTTCAGTTCTTCCTCGGCTCTAATTGGATCCTCCTTTGCTAATATGGGCTTGCTAATAAAGTCTCTCAATTGAATTAAATTGTGTACTTCATCATTGGGAAGGCACCGGAACACCTGATTAAAACACAAATGGGAAGAAACTAGGTCATAAGTCTAAAAGGAAAGATATCCCCTTATGGAAAAATACTAATTCCAACAGACAAAATCTTTGCTTTATGAAACACGTATTAGTTTTATGCTATAGCACAGACCTCACTGAAGAATTGCTTCTCTTATTTGCTCCAAAGAAACTACTAGATTTGTTTCCATCAAAAAAAA
Source organism: Panthera pardus (assembly GCF_024362965.1). NCBI lineage: Eukaryota > Metazoa > Chordata > Mammalia > Carnivora > Felidae > Panthera > Panthera pardus. Next base: position 93,687,683 of record NW_026526721.1, on the reverse strand, counting down.
AGCCATAGATAGATCCTTCTATATGATCTACACAAGTCATTGACTTCAGGATAAAGTCAAGCTAGTGGTACAGGAATTCCACTGATGTTATTCCACACTAAGGTTAAGTTTTTGGATAATACGGATAATAATTCCCCCAATTTCACTGGAGGTTCTGCTCTAAGAGGAAAATTGCATATTATATTTTCTCTTAGCTTTTTATTTTCAAAAATGTTCATATCTGTACCTGTATTAAAGTTATCAATTGTACTCTTATTTTGCTAATTGAAAATGAGCTTCATATATCAGAATACTTCCCTCCTGAACACTTCAGCATGTATTAAGGATAAGGATGCACCTATATAACCACAATACCATTCTCACGCCTCAGAAAATCAATTCCAAGTCATTTAAGATATAGTCCATATTCGGATTTTCCCTATTATTACTCCCTAAATGCTTTCTATAGCTGCTATCCCACCCTCCCCCCAAGGATCCAAACAAGGCTGTGCACTGCATTTTTAAAATTACATTAAAAAATTTTTTTAATGTCTATTTTTGAGAGAGAGAGAGAGAGAAAGAGAGAGAGAGACAGAGACAGAGCTCGAGAGGGGAAGGGCCAGAGAGAGAGGGAGACACAGAATCTGAAGCAGGCTCCAGGCTTGGAGCTGTCAGCACAGAGCCTGATGTGGGGCTTGAACTCACAAACTGTGAGATCATGACCTGAGCCGAAGTCGGACGCTTAACCGACTGAGCCACCCGGGCACCCCTAAAATTACATTTTAAAATATTCCATGCACATGACCTATTTGATCATGGCCTTGAGTCCTCAGTATGAAATAAGGCTATGTAGATTGTCATGTTTCATTAGGAATGATGAATTCTCCATCCTGGAAAGGACTCTGGCAGTCATGAAGAAGAAAAACACATTCTTATGCAACTTCTGAAAGATGGTCAGTGGATCTCAGCTTGAATATTTTCTGTGACAGAAAACTGGCTACTTCATGAAGTAACCTGTTCCACTGTTGGACACCTCTTGATTCTTCTACATTTTTTTATCATAACCATGGACAAAACTTACCAAAAGATACATTTGGCTTCCCTAATATATGGAGCTGGTTTTAAAACACCCTTCCAAAATGAGAGCTGTCCAACAGAGGAAGTGTTTCATTATTAATAAGTTTCATCATAAGGATGGATGCCATTTACTATGCACTATGTGCTAACTGCATTTAAAAGACTATTCTTTATTTTCATAACCGCCCTATCCCTCTCAGTTTATAGAAGAAAGGAGGGCTCAGAAAGTCAAATCACTACACACAAAATTGTATCACCAGCAAGTGGGCGAGCTGGGTTGTACCCCAGTCTGACTCATTTTAGGATCCCATCTGCTTCTTTTCTCTTTGTCGCTAGACATGTCCAAAGGCTGGATAACCACCTGCTAAGGATGCTCATGATGGGATCCCAGCGTCAGATCAGAGATCAGAATGTCACTAATGTCTCTTTGAAACCATAATCCATGATACTTTTTGGCTTTGTTTTTCAATGTCTACAAAGAGGTATTTTATTACAACTTGGAAATGTACCAGTTTTTTATACTCATTAAGAATACTCTGTCCCAATAATATGCAGAAATAATGATGTGTTTTTGTGACGTGATTCAATTAAAAAAGGTGGCGGTGATATGCAAACCTCACCTTATCATAAATTGTAGCATTTCGAGCTGCCGTTGCAACCCATACCTCCTTGAAGAATTTGTCACTCACTGGATCCTGAATGTTTTCGCTTGGGTCAGAAAGATAGCCAAGGACAACCCTGAAATACAAGCACCCTGTGAAATGAGTAACTGACATAAAGAAGTTTGCAGCAGGTATTGTTTCAAATAGTAATGCAATTCAGGCACTCAACCAGAGAAGTCCATTTTTTTTTTTAAAGAAAATCAAAGAAGCCATTAAAACTGTGTGTGTGTGTGTGTGTGTGTGTGTAAAACCTTAGCTGCAAAACAAAACAAAACAAAACAAAACAAAACCTAAGTTGTTTGATGCTTGAAAGTCTTAACTATTGGATAGACAGAAAGACCTTAATTTAGTTCCAAGAGAATCCTTGGAATTTGGCCTAAGGGGGTGAGAACCTTGGAGGATAGGGTTAGCATTCAAGACATGGGCCAGCAAATGTGCTAAACCCTTTCCAAGAACTGTCTCAGTAAATCCTCAATAATCTCATAAGGAAGCAACTATTATTATCTTCATTTTACAAATAAGGGAACTAAGGCACAGAGAGGATAAGTAATTTGTTCAAGGTCATACAGCTGGTAAGCTGCAGATCTGGGACTCCAGACCATCTGACTCCAAAACGTGTGTTCTTAACCACAGTGATGTATCCCTTTTTCTTCCCTCCCTCCCCTTTTCCCTCCCTTCTCCCCTTCCTCCCTTCCTCCCTTCTCTTGGGCCAAGAACAATGCCAAACTCTAGGGTACAGAAATGAATACAAAAGACGTGGAGCCTTTTTGGGTAAAGTTAAATTTAATGGGGAAGACCAACAATGAATAAATAGTCATCCTTAAAAAGAATGAATGAAAATACTGAGTGTGCTTTAAAAGCATGAGATGGGAGTAGTCAGGGAGTGTTCCCCCACCCTTCCTGTTTACCTGACCCCACCTCCTATCTTTTAGGATTTGGTGCAAGTCTCCCCCTTGATTCCTGGCTTCCCCTTCTCTCATCTCCCATTTTTCTCTTTCAGTCCCCAGAAATGTGAATCTTCTTCTGCTCCCCCACTGCACTTTACCTATGCTTTGTTTTATCAGAACACCTGCATTCCTTTATACACTTTTTGTTTTTAGCAGCTCTCTGTACCACTTCTAGCATATGAATTCTTTAAGAGAGCATGACTTGGCTACTCTCATATCTCCAGAGTGCCTGGCAAAAAAGAAACCACATACTAGATGTTGTCTGACTTGATCCTATATAAGCGGTGGTCTAGAAATAACAAGAAATTCTCAGGCAAAGCAAGCTAAGTTTTAGAGGTTGTATTTGAAAATGATAAAAGCCCGTGTTTATAGAAGGCCCTGGAGTAAAAAAACAAAAACAAACAAACAAACAAAAAGCATTTACACCTCAATCCTGTGAGGCAGACGGTACAGGGTTCCCATTTTGCAGACGGGAAGCTAAAGTTTGGAGACATACTGCTAACAGATCGAGATTTCAAATGGAGTCTAAAGCCCTTTCTCACATGCCTGATAGGTTCAAAGAAGATCAAAAAGGCTAGTGTTACATTGAAAACAGAAGTAAGGAAATAGGTCTCAGAAGGACTTTGTATTTTACACTGAGTGAAACTGGGACAGATTGCAAACACTGGAGCAGAGGAGTGGCAAGACCTGATTGACATATGAAAACACGGCTGCTGTATTGAGAGCAGGGCAAGGGTTGCAGCAGGGAGGACACTTAGGACTTCCTGCAGTAATCTTGGTGACAGATGATGGTGGCCTGGGCGGTGGAGAGGCAGGCAGAGCCACCAGGTTTTATCGATAAAGTAGACGTATGATGCGGGAACAAGTGAAGCATCAGGGATGACTAAAAGGGTTTGGCTTGGGGGAGCCTGGATGGCTTAGTTGGTAAAGCGTCCGACTTCAGCTCAGGTCACGATCTTGCAGGTTGTGAGTTCAAGTCCCGTGTCAGGCTCTGTGCTGACAGCTCACAGCCTGGAGCCTGCTTTGGAGTCTGTGTCTCCCTCTCTCTGCCCCTCCCCCGCTCATCTCTCTGTGTCTCTCTCTCTCAAAGATAAACAAACATTAAAAAAATTAAAAAAAAAAGGGTTTTGGCTTGAGTAACAGATGAATGTAGTTGCCATTGGCCGACATGGGGACTTCTCTGTTGGTAGGGCCAGCTAGTGGGAGAAGACCAGGAATTGGATTTTGAACCTGTTGCGACTCCCATTAAACATTCATGTGGTAATGCAAAGTAGGCAGCTGGAGAAACGAATCTGGAGTTTGGGAGAGAGGGCCTGGCTGGAGATAGAAATTTGAGAATTGTCCCCATATTTATGTTCATAAAGCCGTGGGACCTTAACTGAGTTTACCAAAGGAGTGAGTATAGGACCTGGTGTGCCTCAACAGTGGGGAAGAGGAGGAGCATCCAGGGAGCCTGGAGAAAAGCCACGATGTCATGTCCCCGAGCCATGAGAACTGTGTCAACTTCAGAGGAGAATTGACTGTTGGATTCAACAGTGTGGAGGTCATTCTATTGTCACCCTCTCTGTATTTAAATATATGTAGATTTACATCATCATTTTTTAAAATTTTATTTATTTATTTTTTTTAATTTTGAGAGAGAGACAGAGAGCAAGCCGGGGAGGGGCAGGAGCCAGTGAAACAGAATTCCAAGCAGGCTCCATGCTGTCAGCGCAGAGCCCGATGCAGGGCTCGAGCTCACGAACCAGGAGATCATGACCTGAGCTGAAGTCAACAGTCAGATGCTTAACCAACTGAGCCACCCAGGCACCCCTATATCTTCATTTTTAATGGTTGCAAAATCCCATAATGTGAAATTTCTTTAACCGATTATTTTATTATGACCTTTTGGATGGTTTCCAACTTTTCATTATTGGGAGCAACTTTACAATGAACATAATTTATTCATCATGTAGAATCCTTTGTGAATTTGTATGATTACTTCACCAGGAGAAATTTTAGAATTAAAATTTACTTCCAGAAAGGCTGTTCTGGCACATACACTGTAACTGTGCATATGTTCCCCAGTCATCTCCAACTTTATTAACTTCTGAAAAAGCTCAGCCAGGTTTACAGGGATAAAAGGACATCTCTTTTTAGTTTCAGTCTGCACTTTTCCCACTGTATAAAAATTCTGTAAAATAAATGGATTTGGCACTATGGGCTCACTAGGATTTTTAGGGTTTTACAACCTCAAAATTTTATGTCTACTTCAAATAATGTCTCCTTCAAACTACATAGGAATAACTTTTGAAAAAAAGGATCTAAGGGGTGATGTTTGCACACAGATGCCGGCTGTTCCTAAGACCCAAAGCAAAATGCGACTGTACCACATTTGAAAGACAGTGCAAGTTATGACAATGTATCACTTATAACAATACCTTTGATGGGGATCAGATACAACCAGCTGAAAACTTGGCCAAAAGAATATTTCTGTGACTTTGCTTTTAAATGAAAACAAGAGGTGACACAATGTGTCCACCAAGGTATCAGTTAAGAGCTTGTTTGTAGAATACGTATCTAAGTAAGTCTACAATAGATCATTTTTAATGATTTTTTTTGTTTTATTTTATTTTGAGAGAGAGTGCACGTACAGATGCATACAAGTGGGAGAAGGGCAGAGAGAGAGAGGGAGAGAGAGAGAAAGGGAGAGAGAGAGAGAGAGAGAGAATCTCAAGTAGGTTCCATACTCAGCACAGAGCCTGACACGGGGCTTGATCTCACAACCCTGAGATCATGACCTGAGCTGAAATCATAACCAACTGAGCCACCCAGGCTCCTATAACAGATTGTTTTTAGTAATAAATTATTTGTCCTGTCAGTTTTTTAATTATAAGAGATTCATATTACAATGCGCAGTACAAACACTATGAAGTCTTCTGGATATTCTTTTGAGGACTAAGGTTTAACAGAAATCTAGTCTGATTTAATGCTGGTGTGTATTATGGGAATTATTTAATGTTTGTTTATGCATCAGTGGGACAGGAAGAAAACTGCCGAAAATAGTTCCTGTTCTTTCCATTCCTCACGTCTATCACTTTAAATGATTCTGAGCTCTACTTGTGTGGATAATGGTTCCTGTTGAGTGATGGCTACATCTGTAAAGTTGGATAATTTTCTAGGACTTAATGAACTGTTCGGCACATGGCTGTGACATTAAGTGCAGTACCCTGATGTTTGGCTCTATTTAGAATTGATTTCACATTGAAATGTGTCTCTCTATTTCTATTCAAAAATAACCCAGATGGAAAATGGATGGAAGCTGCAATTTTGTGTGTGTGTGTGTGTGAGAAAATGGCTGTGCTCTAGGCCCCAATATTATCTTTGAGAACATTTCCTAATAAAATCAATCAAGGTTTTTTGTGGTGCTTTATACTATATTATCTGTGTTTGCCACTGGGACAACGTGAAAATGATTGTTCAAGGACAACTGCTTCTCTAAGACGCTTTGAAAATTGTCAGAAAAATAAAAGCACCTAAGAATATATTTAACACGAAATGCGTAGGATCAGCACTAAAAAGTTAAAATAAAACTCTAATGATTACTGAAGAGCAATGACCCCAATAATGAAAACCTTAGAGCTTTAGTAAAGAAAAATCCGAAAAGAATTTGAAAAAAACTGAAGCTTATACATTGTTCTTCAACAGGATGACTCAACACTATGAATATGTCCCTTCTTTTTATATTGATCTATAAATCTATTGTGTCCTCAACAACAACAAAAAACTTGAAGAGAGTGTGAATAAATATTCTCCAGTTCATGCGGAAGAGTGAATGTTTAAGAGCAGCCAAGATTATTCTGCCAAAGAATATTGATTTGGGAAGTGGGGTGGCAAGAAGCAGTATTCAAGTGCCCAGCTACAATTAAAGCGGTGTCACGCTGGGACAAGTAAGCAAACTACATTATCATGTAGTGGAGAGACTACAGGTAAAGTGAGGATTTATAGCCTTGTGATGTGTCATAAGGAGGCACTGCATGTCAGAGAGGCAGAGAATACTGCAGATCATTTAGTTCTGGATCAACTGGTAGGTTGGGAGGAAAAGTTAAGAGTCCCTACCTCATTTCTTACATGAAAATAAGCTACAGAGGTTAAATGTAAAGAGCAATATCAAAGAAGAACTAGAAGAACATATAGTATTTGATCTTGGGTTGGGGAAACCATACGAAGCATGCAAGAAAAGGAGGGGGAAAAACCTGTTAGATTTAATTAGTAAGAATTGAAGTTTCCCACAAATACTCTAAATATGATTTGAAGGCAACTGACAGATCAGATTTGCAACCAATGTGACAAAAGAATTAGCCTCTTATATACTTACATTACTTACAAATCATTCAAAGAAAGGGAAACATTCCAACAAAATGGGCAAAGGACACGAATAGGCTGGGTAATTTCCAGTGGAACAATTACAAGAACAATATGGCTAATGAACATTTTTTTTTAAAACCCTCAAAAAATGCAAACTAAAATAATGAAATTCCATTTGAAATCCAACAAATTGGCAAAGATAACATAAAATAATAGAACCCAGTGATGGTAGAGACAGGAGGAATGAGCCCTCTAAAGCATTACTCATGATAACAGCAAGAAGTTAGAGGGTAAAGGAAACAGCACACTTCCTTTGATTTGAAATTCCACAGTAAGGATCTAGTTAAGGAAACAATGAAGAAAGTAAATCAGATTTTGTCTACAAAAATACCCACCTCATTTATTTATTTTAAAGATTTTATTTTTAAGTGATCTCTACACCCAATGTGAGGCTTGAGCTTGCAGTCCTGAGATCAAGGGTCGCAGACTCCACAACTGAGCCAGCCAGGCATCCCTATACCACTTTTTTATATCTGTGAAAAACCTGACTATCAATGAGGTCTTATTATGTAAAGGAATTACAGCATACTCATATGATGTAACACAATGCATCATTAAATGTTATAGAGGAATACTTAATGACACAGAAAAGTGTGTGTAACATTACTTAAATAATAAAGAACTTCATAGGACTGTAAGATTCTAATTATGTTTTAAAAAAGAAATACACAATAGTAATATATATGTACAGAACAAAGTGGAATGATATACAGCAGATGTTAAAATTGCTAGCTCTGGGCAGTGGGATTACAGATAATTTAATTTTCTTTTCTTTACATTTTTTTACTGTATTTATTTTTGAGAGAGAGAGAGAGAGAGAGAGTGAGCACGAGTGGGGGAGGGGCAGAGAGAGAAGGGGACAGAGGATGTGTCGCGGGCTCTGTGCTGACAGCCCAATGTGAGGCCCGAACTCACAAACCATGAGATCGTGACCTGAGCCAAAGTCGAACACTTAATGGACTGAACCACCCAGGCGACCCAATGAATTTAATTTTCTCATTGCTTACCTGTATTTGCCAAATCTTCTACAACAAAAATACGTTGTAATCAAAACCACCTACACCTTTTTAATTATACATTTAGAAAGTTATAAAGAAACTCGCCACTCTAAAGAGAATACTTCAGTTCTCATGGAACTGAAAAGACATTTTTTCTAGCTTACACGAAGAAATATTTGCTTCCTCATGTATGCTGCAGTAGGCAATCAATGGGTTGATTAACAGGGTACTAATTTTAATCTCTTCCGCACGAAACAAAACAACATTAGAAGCTAATTGAAATATCAATAGTTTGGGGAAAAAAATCTTACTGGCAAAACAATTAGTAACAAAAGCAATAAAAACTGTTAAGTAGTATTGACAGTCAGATTTTGAGGGATGGATTCGCTGAGCTCCTGGGGCAGAGAGGAGCAGAATGACCCCTCTCTGGAACTGAAGCTTATCTCGCTTCTCAAAAGCCAGAATCTGGATGTCGAGGTACCAAGGGAGTGGCTGGCAGTATTTTCAGGGAGCGAAGGACTCATTATGCGCCTATCTACAAGTGAACCCGTTTCCAAGCTCAACCACTCATGCCAGAAAAACTTAAAACAGCAGTGCTGTGAAGCATAGTATGCTTTCCCCAAATAGCTTAAAGCTTAATCAGGGACACTCGCTGCCCCTCGCTGTGGAGGCCACGGTGAAAACCCATCTCGGCAGATACAGCTCTAGAATCATGGAAATGTGGGCTTACTGTAAAGGCCTTGGGATGGAAGTGGTCAGGATCTTCTATTGGCCATGAGCAGAGTGACGGGATCTGAGCTAGGCTCTAGAAGGATCGCTCAGACCACCTAGACTAAAGGGGCTGGGGTGAGACTAGTTAGAGCCCAGCACCAGAAAGTTCTCAGAAACATTAACCCAACGAAAAGACTCCTTTAGGGGCATACAGCGCTTGCTTCCCAGCCCACTGTTCTCTTAGCTTGACCACAGATTAGTTTAAAACTCACATCTTCTTGGAGGAGATCAGGAATCTTTCGTGTCTGCACTGACACCCTCCTTTAATAATTTTTCTTACATCCCCGTATTATTGGGACTATTACAATTTTTAAACATGGACTTACTTTAAAAACCTTAAATAGACACAGATGGGTTGACCCAACCTGGTCCTAAATCAATGAATAAATTTAAAATGCTATTTGTCTCAATTACACATAAAAATAATAAAAACAGGGGTACCTGGGTGGCTCAGTCAGTTGAGCGTCTGACTCTTGATTTTGGCTCAGGTCACGATCCCAGGGTTGTGAGTTCAAGCCCCGTGTCAGGTTCCACGCTGGGTGTTCTCTCCCTCCCTCTGCCCCTCCCCCACTCATCTTCTATCTCTCAAAAGATAATAATAAAAAACGATTAAAATAGAGAATGTTTACGCCCCAGATAAAGTAATTTCTAACACTATTGGTGACTCACATCTCGTATTCTGGGAGATGCTGTTTTAGACGAAGAATCTGGGGGATGATATGACTGCTAAGGGCAGGAGATGGGGCTGGGTTTCAGCAAACACCACAGTGAAACCATGTAAGAAGGACACAGCTTTGGATGGCCCACCTGAAGCTCTGCAGCCGAAGTCCTTGGGCGAACCGGCCAGCTTGGTATTCTTCCCCATCCATTACTGAAGGGACTGTCTCTGTGTCCTGTACAATGACAGCCATTTCACTGTCACGCTTCCCCAGCATGCTTCGGTCGTTTATGTTGGCAGAGCCTATAAGGAGAACCAGTGACATGGGACAATATTCTCGTCATAGCAGACACGGTTGGTTGCCCTCCCCACTCAATTCTTCCTTGCTAAGAAAACCTTACTTTTGTTCAGGTTATCAAGAGATGCTGAGTTTTACGAAGAGGAGGCCCGCCCTAACCCAGGCATGAGTCTTGATCAGTCTAAGCCAGCCATGGTAATTTCATGATTTTTGCCCGTGACTGGCTTAGGAATGAGCACTTGACACGATTGTAGCCAGTGTGACATGAAGAAAAGTCTGCAGGGGCTTCTGAGAAAGTTTATCTCCTTCTTATAAACAGACACCAGCCTGGAATATGGTCTCTTCCAGCCTTTGGATATTCTGGCTTGAATGTTGGATGAAGACATGATGCCAGGAGCTGCTGCAGCCATTTTATAACCAAGAGGGGACAAGCAGACAAGTTGAAGAGAGTAGAGCAGAATGAAGAAAAACTCTGGGTCTTCAAGCCACTGAACTAGCCAACTTTCTTACCTTTTGGTGTGTAGAGTAATACATTTTCCTTATTGTCTCACACAATTCTAGCTGAGTTTTCATCTGGTGGCTCAAAGGATTCTAACTGATGTAATCATTAAGCATACAAAGAGAAAAGACACACCAGTTCAGAGTTCAGCCCAGTCAGCTTTTGGACTTAAGAATCAGACTCTGCAGAGTCTGATTACTTAACTCATGGTCATATATTTATGAATGCCAAACCCCAGGGTAGCCTCACAACTGAGAGAGTCCACTCTCCAATACGGATTATCATTAGTGGCTTTGGATTTAACATTCTCTTGCCTAACTGGTGTGGTATGCGAACAGCTTCTATCAACTTCCTTCCATGCTATTTTTAGATCCAAATGAGCTGAGAATGTTGACTTTCACATGTGAAGGGCAAGTATTTTAATATTAGTTCAACCTGTGCTTTCTCCACTCCTCTGCTGTGTATTCAGAAACCCCAGCACGTTTTTCTGCATTCATCACTATGGATTCATGTTTTTGAATCCTTGAGATGTCCTACAAACTACAGAAGGAACCTGACCTTTTCTCTTCCTCTTCCCCTAGTCACACATGCCACTGCTTCTGCAGACGCGGAGCAGAAGGGTTGGACTGAACAGGAGCAGAGGCTACCCTCTGTGACGGGGACAGTCAGGGTATAAGGTGATAGCAGCCCCGCCCTGAGACCAAATGGCAGCATGTTGTACGTGAGGAAAAGCTGGAGCCTTCCTAAAGAGATTTTACTGCCATTTGCCACAATATCGTCATGTAGTTAATACGGAAATCTATGATAACTATGGATGCGAATGGTGGTCCCATGGGGACCCTGGGTGACAAAGAAAGGATGGAGCAAGTACTTCACAGAAATCTGGGAGCACTATGGAGCTCTGTAAGGTGGGAACCATCGACACACTTTGTTTGGGTAGCAACAAATAGTCTTTTATGCATGTACTTACATTTTGATTTTTCTGTAAAATTTGTAGCCATATCCTTGGGCTTCACAGTTGGCCCAGCGTTAATTTGGACAGAGTCATTTAACCTTTTCCAGCTTTAATTTGATCTTTCATAAATTGAGATCATAATACAGATCTTGTAGGGTTCTTGTGAGAACTAAGTAAGACTATGTGAAAGAATTTAGTAATCTATAAACTGCTCTACAATGTTTTTTATGTTTATTTATTTTGAGAGAGAGAGAGACAGAGAGAAAGCATGAGTGAGGGAGGGGCAAACAGAGAGGGAGAGAGACAGAATCCCAAGTAGGCTCTGCACGGTCAGCACAGAGTCCGACTCAGGGCTTGATCTCACAAACCGTGAGATCATGACCTGAGCTGAAATCAAGCGTCGGCCGCTTAACCGACTGAGCCACCCAGGTGCCCAAAACCATTCAATTTTTAGAGAATGACCTTTTCTAAGTCTGCTTTTTAGAAAACATTTTAAACATTGTGATATATAAAAAAAATACAAAAGAATGTATGCAAACATGTACGTACAAGTTAAATATGCGTATATGCACAATTTAAATGTATCCATATGTAGATAATCTTTTGAGATTTGCTTCTTTCATTCAGTATTATGTCTTTGGGATTTATCTGTGTCTAATAGTAATGCATTATTTTCCTTGAACGAGCACAGCAGGACTTATTTATTCATTCTACTGTTGATGGATGTTTTGGGTTATTTTTAGTGTTTTTCTATGATGCACAAACACTCTACATAGCGATCTGTTTCCTGTTGTGCACACGTGGGAGTTTACCAGTGCTCCATAGGAGTGGCGTCCCTGGTGCTCCAGCTTTGTCAATACCTGGATTGTCCAACTTTTACATTTTTGCCAAATGGTATTTTTAAAAGCTGTTCTTTGTGTCATATTAATGCAGATGAACGTCTTCTCCTATGTTTATGGGCCTCAGGTATGTCCTCTTTGGTGACATGCCTATACAATTCCTTTGCCCATTTTCCTTTGGATGTTTTTTCTTATTGATTTATGGTAGTATTTTGTAGGTTTTGAATATTGTGTTGCCATTATCCTTTTTTCAGTTTATGGTTTATGTTTTTATTCTCTTTAATAGTGCTTTTTAATGAATAAGGTTCTGAATTTTAATGCAGTTGGGTTTACCTGTCTTTTCCTTTTTGGTTTGTGTTTTAAAAAGTGTCTTGGGGCGCCCGGGTGGCTCAGTCGGTTGAACGTCCGACTTCGGCTCAGGTCATGGTCTCGCGGTTTGTGGGTTCGAGCCCCGCGTCAGGCTCTGTGCTGACAGCTCAGAGCCTGGAGCTTACCTCAGATTCTGTGTTTCCTCCTCTCTCTGCCCCTCCCATGTTCATGTCTATCTTTCACTGTCTCCCAATAAAAAATAAACATTTTTAAAAAAATAAAATAAATAAAAAGTGTCTTGTTTGAGAAATTGTGGATCTTTCTATGGGAGGCAGAAAAATGGCCCCCAAAGATGACTGACTGTGTTCTAATCCCCAAAGCCTAGGAATATGTTATGTTACACAGAAAAGGGGAATTAAGGTTGTTAATCAGCTGGCCTTAAAGCAGGGTGATGAACCTGGATTACCCAGGTGGGCCCAACACAGTCACAAGAGTATTTTTTTTTAATTCTTTCTGTTTTTAATGTTTATTTTTGAGTGAGAGAGAGAGAGAGAGAGCATGTGTGAGTGAGGGGCAGAGAAAGAGAGGGAGACGCAGAATCTGAAGCAGGCTCCAGGCTCTGAGTTGTCAGCACAGAGCACAACATGGGGCTCGAACCCATGAACCACGAGATCATGACCGGAGCCAAAGTCGGACGCTCAACCGACTGAGCCACCCAGGCGCCCCTCACAAGGGTCTTTAACCACCCAGGCGCCCCTCACAAGGGTCTTTAACAGTGAAGAGGATTCAGAGGGACATGTAATTAGAGAAGTTTGGGCTGAGACTTTTGGGAACTCTCGGAGAGAAACAAAGTTGCTGCTTCCAAGGATAGAGGAAGGGGGCCACTGACAGACTCTAGCACTGGAAAAGGCAAGGAATTAGCTTCTCTCTTGGAGCCTCCAGGAAGGAATGTAGCCCTGCTGACACCCTCATTGTAGCCCAGTGAGACCCACGTTGGACTTCTCATCTACAGAACTGTTGGGTAATAAATGACCACTAAGTTTGTAGTCATTTGTTTTAGCAGTCACAGACAACTAATTCACCAATTCTACTCTGTTTTAGCTGATTTGTTTTATCTCTCTTTTTTTAATGTTTATTCATCTCTGAGAGACAGAGAAAGACAGAGTGTGAGCAGGGGAGGGGCAGAGAGAGGGGGAGACACAGAATCTGAAGCAGGCTCCAGGCTCTGAGCTGTCAGCACAGAGCCCAACACGGGGCTCAAACCCACAAACCGTGAGATCATGACCTGAGCCGAAGTCGGATGCTTAACCAACAGAGCCACTCCGGTGCCCCTAGCTTGTTTTAAAGGAAATCTGATTCTTCTACGGAGTCCACATGTACTACTCAGTACTTTTTACCCACTTGTGTTCTCTGTTCTTCCAGTTCAGAATTTCTCAGCTTGGACTGCATGTGAGTGGCACCCACAAGGCTTTTAAAAATACTGGTGCCAGGGGCACCTGGATGGCTCGGTCGGTTAAGAGTCCGACTTCAGCTCAGGTCATGATCTCGCGGTCCGTGAGTTCGAGCCTCACGTCGGGCTCTGTGCTGACTGCTCAGAGCCTGGAGCCTATTTCAGATTCTGTGTCTCCCTCTCTCTCTGCCCCTCCCCTGTTCATGCTCTGTCTCTCTCTGTCTCAAAAATAAATAAACATTAAAAAAAATTTTTAAAAATACTGGTGCCAAAAAAAAAAAAAATACCTTGATGCCTGCACCCCAACCAGACCAATTAATCCTGGAATTTCCAGAAATAGGAACCAGTTTTCCCCCAGTACTCCTCCATCCCTTTATCCAGTAAGGCACCTTTTTTAGGGGATCCATTTTACAGTAAATTGTAGATATGGATAAACTTCCCCCCAAATTTTATACATAGATTTTATTTGAGAGAGAATAGGGGAGAGAGAGAATCTTAAGCAGGCTCCACACTCAGTGCAGAGCCCGACACAAAGCTCGATCCCATGACCCTGGGATCGTGACCTGAGCTGAAATCAAGAGTCTCAACCGACTGAACCACCCAGGCACCCCACTGATCTGTATTTTTAAAGCTCCCCAGTCAACTCTAATGCAGCCAGGGTTGGGATCTGTGGGATTAGGCTAAGTGTAGGCAGCCGTTCAACTACACACTTTCCTCAGCCATTCTCAAGCCTGTCCTTTAAGGACTGATACTCATTACTGCTACATAGTTTCCCACCTACCACTCTCATTGACGCCTCTGGACCCTCTTACTCCTGCTCGGCAATACCCACTCTGACCTTTCTGGTGTTAGGTGGAAAGAACACCTCCCTCCCCTCTAGACCTTGAGCCCTGTGGGGCAGTGGCATTGTTTGATTCAAGTTTTACGTCTCCCCATTGTGCTCTGTAGTGGATCTCACACACACACACACACACACACACACACACACACACACACACAATCATTTCATTTAGTCAACACGATACTCCAATTCTAGTTAAGGAGAGCCTTGTTTTGTTTAGGAAAGCAAACAAAATGTTAGTTTGGTTAAGTGCCAATATTAAGATGGATTAGAAAAGTGGACTTGGTCACAGATTTCATGAGCAGCAGGGGCACTTAGGGCAAGGGATAATTAAAACTCCGCAGAGAAGAGATCTGTAGTGCAGGAAAACAAGTATTTCCTTGTGAGGAAAATGTGAGAATAAAAATTAGATGTTTTTCTTCTGTCAATTGTTCAAGAACCCTGGCGTACTTCTGCCATGTTAGAAACTTTAGCCACAAGCTACTTTAACCTCTTTTAAGCTTTTAAATACTTGCTTAACACCTGTAAGTTATTTTCAACCTAACTTCTCAAACTCCTCTCTGAGAATTTGAAATACTGTTCTGTTATGAATTTAGAGCAGCAACAAACCCGCTTCTCTTAGAGTTTCCCCTGAGACAGAGAACACAAAAGTATCTTTGGATTTTCTATGGGGAAATCTGTTTTGCCCTTGGGGAAAGAGAAAAATCCAGCCCCTAAAGACTAGCAAGTAAGACCTCTTCAGACTCCCAAGGCCACTACTTTGGTTTCAAGAAAATGGGTAAGAATTATGTGCAAGACGGATTATTGCTAGCCTAAATAAACGGTAGCCTTTGAAAATTCACAGAACTTTCTAGAAAATAAGTCAGTTAAAAAAACTCAACAAATCTATTTAATCATTAGCTCTGTTACTGCAAAGTACTCTTCATCTATACTTTTATTTAAAGTACAGCAGGCTGAAAGCCAAAATGAGCTTTAAAAGGAAAAAATGTACATCTGTCAATTTTAACTTCCAGACTTCTGAAATCTTGCTGAAGCAATCAACTGAATTTTATTTGGCTTTGTTTGTTTGTTTTTCCATTTCAGCAAACATCAGTACTCCTCCTCTCCAACTGTCATTGACAAATGTAATATGAAAATATTCTGAGATTGACTTCTGAAGAGCAAGGCCTGAGTCGCTTGGGGAAAATAAGAGAAACCTTGTTTATTGGGGGAACAGGAAAGACAATAAATCCCTGACGAGCTTTGATCCTAATAGAGCAACAGACAGAAGACACAGATATTTTTCCAAATGCCCTGGGTAAGTATTAAAAGAATGTGTGTGTGTGTGTGTGTGTGTGTGTGTGTGTGTGTGTGTGTGTGTGTGTGTCTACACATATATATGTATCACCACACTGTGGTCTATACATTTTCTGGTTTCAGAATTACTTTTTCTGTTTTTTCAACTCATATTCCAGAGAAGACAATCTCATTATTCCTAGATACGAAGTTTTGTTTTTTATCAGTGGAGGATAGGGATGGAAAAGGCATATTTACTGCCAAAAGATTTCAAAACACTCTACAACATTTAGTTTCTCAAAGAATAGGGAAGTACCTTATTATAGTGGAGAAAATACATTTTATACATTTTTTCCTGGAAATTTATTTTCTTGAGTTTTTATTTAAGTTCCAGTTAGTTAACATACAGTATAATATTAGTTTCAGGTGTACAGTTGAATGACTCAACACTTCCATACATCACCCAGTGCTCATGACAAGTGAATTCCTTGATCCCATCACCTATTTAACCCGTGCCCCCACCCACCTCCCCTGGGGTAATCATCAGTTTGTTCTCTACAGTTAAGAATCTGTTTCTAGGTTTGCCTCTCTGTCTCTCTGTCTCTCTCTTGTTTTTCTCCTTTGCTCATTTGTTTTATTTCTTAAATTCCACACATGAGTGAAATCATATGGCATTTTCCTTCTCTGATTTATTTCACTTAGTACATATATATATATATATGTGTGTGTGTGTATACATATATATACATATATATACACATATAGATATACATGAGAGAGAGAGAGCTAGCACTTCTTTAAATATATATATATATATATATATACACACACACACATGTATATAGTATACATATATATATATGTATACACACACACACATGTATATAGTATACATATATATATATGTATACTATACACTTATATATACTATATATATATATACTATATATATACTTATATATATATACTTATATATACTATATATATACACTTATATATACTATATATATACATATATGTATATATGTGTGTGTGTATATATATATATGTGTGTGTATATATATATATGTGTATATATATATATATATATATATATATATATATATATATAGTACTTCTTTATCCATGCATCAGACAATGGACAGTTGGGCTGTTCGTTTTCCCTCCCCATGTCTTCCCCTCCAGCCCCCAAAATCTAGGTACTTAGATTCAAAATAAAAATAAGGAGGTAATAAAGAATTAATGAGAACAACTGATTACTATACTGCTGGGTTAAACCACTGCTCTGGATACTGTAATTTGCACAATGGTTATTTCGTTGCTCTGTGCCTTTGTTTCTTCACAGATGAAAACAGAGATTATTAGAAAGGACACAAGTGAAAAAGACTGCTCCAGAAATGTTTTAGATAACATGTTACAGTCCCTCTCAACTGCAAAGGAATCTTGGGAGGAAGAGAAAGAAGGATTTTTGCATGAAGTCAACCAGCAAGCAACACAATTAGAGACCATATACTTACCAATAATAACAGTGTTGTCATCAGCAATTAGCAACTTGCTGTGGACATAGATGAGCTCAGTGACTAGGTTTCCTTCAAGCTCTGCATGCGTTCTAAGGCCACAGAATGATATGTAATTTATCCACTGATTGCCAACTATAAAGTAAAAAAGAAAGTATTAAAATGAATATGACCTAGCTCAATAAAGGCACATTACATTTTACTGTTTTTCAAAACAAATATACTCATTAAATAGGTGGTTAAGAATAGATTGTATAGTGTGTGTGTGTGTGTGTGTGTGTGTGTGTGTGTGTGTATAATATCAGAACTCACCCAGGATCTATTTTTGCTATCAGAAGAATCTTGTACTATTAATATGGATGGATACACATTAAAAAACCATACTGGAGTGTTTGCTATGAATTACTTTTTCTGAGGCAATCAAAAACATATCAAATGTGAACATGTATTTTAATGATTGGATGAGCAACTACTAACGAGGGATAATTAAAGCAGAGCCAGAGTAGATAACCAAGACATCAGTGTCACATTTGCATCTACCTTGGTTCACACTTGCTGCAGCTTAAATCAGACGCAAAAATATTAATGCCTAAATTACTTGATATAGACATAGTTTGCAGCATTTTCAACACACAGCAGCAGTTAAATTTTATAGACTTTGTGTAAATAAAAATGTTGGCAATTGAATAACACTCCTAAATCATTAAAATCAGGAAATAAAAGAACCTAACTACATTTGACTTTGGAGACTTTTCTCCAGAGCAAGCAGTACCAGGTTTGTACTTTAAAATGCTGCCCTCTCATCACATGAGGGCCATTCGTGTGATAAGAAGAAATGCATTCCATACCAAGCCAACCCATAACCATTATCCTGGCATGAATGTCAGTCACACAATTTTATGGTCCTTCTCCTACACAGCAGTTGTCCTGGATAAGGAAAGTCTTATACTAAGAATACATGGAGCAGAGCAAAACCATCACGAATTCTAACGGAAAGAGAATATAATTTTTCTCCTTTAAGAGAATCTGAAGCATTCTAACAGAAACAATGGCAGTTCATGTTCTGTTTACTGAAGTTTCCATGTATTACTGATGCTTTCTATTATCCTGTTGATGTTACTCGGTATTTCTATTAAATATGAGTGTTTTTGGAAAGAAATTCACTCATAGGTTATATAGGGAGATTGGTCCATTTACAGATAACCCTTCCCTTATATATGTAAATAATATTGTAGCTTTGTTTGCCAAGAGTTGGTGTGTTGATGTACTAGTACATGATGTGTAAGAGATGCGTTCCTAAAAAGTTTCACGTACATAAGATTTTGTAAATAAATTTCTTCCCCATTTGTTAATGCTATATTGGAAAGATGGCTCATCTAAAGCATCAACTCCTGAAATCTCTGATCCAGGAGAAAGAAGTATTTCCTCTTTTAAGCCTATCATACCCATAAAATTCCTGGAAAATATTTCTAACATAACACCTAATATATTATTTTACATTCATTTAATCCTCCATTTCTTCTACTCTTATGGAGGTCTTATACATTTTTGTACCCCTATCATTGCATAGTGCTAAAGGAAGGTGAATAAATGAGTGAATGGATAAATGGATAAATGGACAGTCAGGGGACAGCTAATATTTTAGCTTTTGGTATCGTCAATTTATTTTCCTGAAGCTGGCTCATGATCTAAAATTTTAAGATATAAAGCAGATTTTTAAAGGAATCATGGAGAAAAATCCTTGCTAGAGTAAATAAAGTTTTGCAGTAACTTCCCATAAAAAATCCACATTAAGCTATTTGGTAGGCCAATGGTTCTCAGTGTGCATAAGGACTGCCTCTGTGAGGACCTCTCAGAAATGGAATCTGGAAACCCTCCCCAGAGGTTCTGAGTCAGTAGAAATCTATAATCCAATAAGTGCCTTAGGGGATATCATTCTTTTGGGGGTTTTTGTTTTGGTTTTTGGGGAATATCATTCTCTGAATGACACTGTTGCAGAGCTTTGGCATTTATGGATTTAACACTAGTGGTACACATTCAGAAAATGATACACCATGCCAAAGTGAGATGCATTCCAGTGGTGCAAGTCTGCTCAGTATGAGGACATCCATTAATATAAAACATGATATTGATCAATCTGGGGAGAAAAATCATACGATTATTATAACAGATGCTGAAGAGCTTTTTACACAATTCAGCACCCATTCTGGATAAAAATAATGAAGAAAACAGAAAATGAATCCTTTCTTAACATGCTTAAAACTATATAATATATAATATAATATATATTATTATATAATATTATATATATTATAATATATATATTATACACATATAATATGTGTGCATGTGTATAATATTTTCAATACTATTTAACATTGCCTTGGAGGTATCAGCTAATGTATTTAGATAAGAAAAGTCACATAAGTATAACCATCTCCATTTCCAGATAATATGATAGTATACCTGAGGAATCAATGATAAAAATATCTCAAATGATAAAAAAAATTAAATATGACAATAGGATATAAATTAACATATAGAAATCAACAGCCTTCATACACACAAACAATGACCATTTAGAGGATAAAAATCAGAGAAACTGTTGCTTACAATGGCAGGAAAAAAGATAAAACACAAAGATAAACAATAAGCTTATCATCAGGTGTCTGAAATCTTTATGAAGAAAAAATTAAAACACTATCAAAAGACATAAGAATAGATTTGAGCAAATAAAGACACCCTTGTTCTGGGATAGAATAATTCAACATTAAAAAGATGCCAACTCTCTACATCTTAAGTTATAAATTTAACATAATCTCAGTAGAAATACCAACCTGTTTTTATGGACCTAGCAAACTTAATATTATAATTCATATAGAAAAAGAAACACCCAAGAATGGCTATGATAACAGCTGGAAAAGAAAAACTATGAGGGGGCATTAACACTATCTGATATTAACATACTATAAAATCTGTATAATTAAAACAATGCTGCACCAGCATATGAAAACACAATTAAAACCACTGAATTCAATAGAAAGCACATACAAAAACACATACAAAAATTTTTGTGTATGATAAAAGGTGGCATCTCAAATGATAAAGACTTTTACATAAAGATCCATAGCTTATAAATAAAAAGTCTAGTATCATCGCATAGCTCTTTGAAAAAGAAAAATTATATACATACCTCATACCAATCACAAGAATAAACCCCAAATGGGCCAGAAATAGAAATGCAAGCATATGAAACGATACAAGTGTTAGAAGAAAACAGAGTGAATTCTTATATAACCTGAGTGTAAAGAAGTCTTATAACTATCTAGAGACAATAAAAGAAAAACATCAATAACTTTGGCTAGATTTAAAAAAACAAACAAACACATGACACAAAACACCACAAAAAAAAAAAAAAAAAAAAAAAAAAAAAAACAAGTGACAAAGCAGGAGAAGGTATTTGCAGTAAGTATATATCACAGATAAAGAGCTAAGAAGTCCAAACCTATAATGAACTCTTAATAACTTAAGGGATAAAAAGATCAAAATCTTGATGGAAAAAATGTGCAAAAGACATAAACAGACAATTCACACACACAAAAAGATACATTTGAAAAGATATTCTTCCTCACTCATAACAGAAATACAAAACTATGCTGAGAAACCATTTCTTACCTATGGTATTGGCAAAAAACAACACATTCTGTCAGTGAGACTGGGTTGAAGCAGGTTCTCTCATATACTGGTGGTGCGAAACCAAATTGATACAAATTGGTGGTGGGGGGGGAGGATTTGGCAATATTTAATAAAAAGTATATTTTAAAAATTATTTTATTTTATTTATTTTTCCATCATGATAAAGTGTACTCTTTAATCCCCATCACATATTTTACCCATCCTCCTATCCGCCTCCTCTTTGGTAACCATCAGTTTGTTCTCTATAGTTAAGAGTCTGTTTCTTGGTTTGTTGCTCTTTTTTTTCCTTTGCTCATTTGTTTTATTTCTTAAATTCCACCTATGAGTGAGATCATATGGGCATTTGTTTTTCTCTGACTGACTTATTTCACTTAGGATTAGCAATCCCACCCTAGAAATTTACCGTAAATATACACTTCCAACAAATAAGAATATATATGGACAAGGTTATTCATTGCATAACTGTAACTGAAACATTCACAATCTAAATGTCCACCCAGAGGGCAATGATTGAACGACTATGGCAAATCTATACGTGGAAGACCATGCAGATGTCAAAATAAATGAAGAGTTCCATGAATTGATATGGGAAAAGTAAGAATATATGCATTATATCTGCTCATTTGTACAAAAAGAAACACTGTAAGAATATTCTAGAAACTGACAAAATTGGCTACAGATAGCAGATGTAAGGGAAATAGGGTAGAGAAGATGGGTGGGGAGGAAACTGACACAAAGTATAGGGAAGTGACATTTATCTTAGTATGTCATTTTTATGGTTCTGATTATTGGAAGTATATTGCACACACTCAAAAAAATCAAGAAAAATATAGAAAAAAACCTCCAAAATAGAACAGACTAAAGCAAATGAATCTAACTGTATTTCAAATTAATAATATAATCCAAGTAAATTTTGAACACTAACATTTGAGTATATACCATTAGGCTAAAGACAAAAAGAACTATAAACAAATATTGAATTTTGGGGAATAGATTCATTTTTCATAGTAGTATGGGCTAGCAATTCTAAAACTATTTTCTGTGTATCATAGGATTGAGGAAATATATACATTGTAGATAAAAGGAGCCAGGTTTCTCACTGTGAGAGAAAGGAGTTTTAAAAATAGAAAGAGAGATATCCAGAAAGAACTCTGTGGTGTGGGACTGGAACTGGAAGACTTAGCGTGGAGACAGACAGATGGACAAACAGATATATTTATGGGTGATAGATAGGTAATGTGTATACCATAGGTCTTAAAGCAATGACATCCCGATAGCAATGATCATTTCTAGCACCAGGATTTTGGTTTCTAAATGTCACTTTCCACTAGAAGAATCTAGGTTTCTTGGAGGAATGGCTGATTCTAGGGCTAATTCTGGGAATATACAAGAAGAGTATAGAACTCTTCTTGTGCCACCAAGAAAAAAAGGCTGATGGGAACATATCAAAAGCACAGATGAGCCAGCTTATAAAGGTACTCACTGGCCAAACCTGTGCAAGCTGGGCATCAAAATTATATTCACTAAATAAAATAAGAATCCATAAGTCCATACCAATGCAAATACATAAATAAATACATAAATACATACATTTTTGCTATAAAGGACACCAGTAATTCAATTGGCAAAATTTCAATAAGGTGTACAAATAAGATAATAATATTATATCAATGTTAATTTCATTAATTTGATAATGGAATTCTACCTGCTTTTTTTAATGCCTTTTTTTTTCTTTTCAGAAACACATACTCAAGTATTTAGGGGTAAATGGGCATTATAGCTGCAACTTATATATCCTAAGATATATATGATATGGTATCATATCATATTTTATTATATATATATATATATATATATACACACACATATATATACATATATATATATAATAAGAAATGTTCTTAAGAGAAAAACCCATCTGTCTACGAATCTAACTATTATCAAAGAATGACAAAACAAAGAAGGTAAAAGGTTAACATTTGGGTAATCAGGATGAAGGGTATACGGCAGTTCTAGAAGGCCTTCTGTAAGTCTGAAATTATTTTAAAATAATTTTTTAAAAAGATAAGCGATACTGACTAGCTTAGCAGCCTGAAGGTTTAAGACATGTAATAAATGGAATTTTTTTTTTAACGTTTATTTACTTGACAGACAGAGCATGAACGGGGGAGGGTCAGAGAGAGAGGGAGACACAGAATCGGAAGCAGGCTCCAGGCTCTGAGCCATCAGCCCAGAGCCCAACGCGGGGCTTGAACTCACGGACCGCAAGATCGTGACCTGAGCTGAAGTCGGATGCTTAACCGACTGAGCCACCCAGGCGCCCCAATAAATGGAATTTTTGAAGGCGCAGATTTGTGTCATTCTATAGCAAGGCTGGAGAGTATCTGCAATGTATCAATTAGCAGGACAGCCTTGCAGCCCACGATCCATACTACTTTCCATTCTTCCTTGCCTATGAAATAACTCCTGTGAAGTGATAAAAACTTTGTTTCTTTGCAAAAAATGCCTCTCATGGAATAAAAAAACTAAAGGTTAGGACCAGTAACAGAACCCAAAAGGAAAGATCAGGGTCCTAGCCAGAAAGTGGACATTTTATGTTTTTCTAAGTTTATTTATTTATTTCGAGAGAGAAAGAGAGAGAGGGCATGAGCAGGGCAGCGGCAGAGAGGGAGAGAGACAGAATCCCAAGCAGGGTTCACATTGTCAGCACGGAGCCCGACGTGGGACTCAAACCCATGAACTGTAAGATCATGACCTGAGCCAAAATCAAGAGTTGGCCACTTAACCAAGTGAGCCACCCAGGAGCCTAGGACATTTTAGATTAATACAGTGTAGCCTGTCAGGTAAAGTGGGGGCACCCATCTAATATGTGAATTATCCCACCATACATGCTATGTGAAAAAAAGAAAAAGCTATTTTGGTCAGTACTGTGTTCTATAAAGAAAACTGGCTTGGGACACTTGGGTGGCTCAGTCAGCTAAGCCTCTGACTCTTGATTTTGGCTCAGGTCATTATCCCAGGGTTGTAGGATCGAGCCCCACGTTGGGCTCTGCACTGAGTGCATAGCCTGCTTAAGATTCTTTCTCTCTGCCCCTCTCCCCTGCTCGCACGACAGGGGAGTTCACAATGTTTACTTGAAGTGTGGGGATATGCTGAGGAAACAAGTACCTTTTGAAGAAAGTATGAGAAAGCCTGGGGCATGTAGAAGCATTAATATAAAGCCATTAATAGAAAAGTATCAGGAGATTTCCAAATTATATGCCATGGAGGTATGTGAGGATCTGGAGGTTTTATATAGACCCCTAGGACATATCTGTTAGGAAGTTTGGTTTATAGATGTACCATCAAAAGATGGGAATTCAATATAACAGACTCTTGATGTTTGTGAGAAAGTTTTGTGAAAGGATTTCAAGAGTTGTTACAGGCTTTTGCTACTTAAAAAGCTGTAGTTCTTGTGGGGCTCCTGGGTGGCTCAATCAGTTAAGCACTGGACTTTGGCTCAGGTCACGATCTCATGACTTTTGTGAATTTGAGCCCCGCATTGGGCTTTGTGCTATTAGCATGGAGCCTGCTCAGGATTCTCTCTTTCTCCCTCTCTCTGTGACCCTTCCCTACTCTCTGTCTCAAAATTAATAAATACATTTTTTTAAAAAAGTAGCACTTCATACAGGCATACTTCTAATCCTGACTGAAAACCTCTAGACCTTGTGTTAAATTATACTAAATTGGCTGCTGACATGCCAGAATACAGAAAAATTATAAAAATGATAAAGAAATTCTTTAAATTAAACACTAAATCCCTGAAGATTGGTATATATGATGATTATAGTACACTAATAGCTGCTGGTTTTCTTTTCAGGAATTTTAACATATTCATAGCAGTTTTGTTATTTCTAAAGAATTGAAACAGTACAGAACTACAGTCATCTATACAGTTAGAGATTAGCTAGTTCATGTATTTAAAACCCACTATACATTTACGAAAACAAAACGAACAATACAACATTGTGCCTCAGAAAGGGGCGTTATGTAATTAATCTGTTCTTTATGTTTAGAGTGTGAACATTTTTCCCACTGAGATGCCTGATTTTGACTTGTTCCCAGGGTACTTGGAAATCTTTTCATAAGAGGGCTTAGCATTGAAATTACTTCTTGTGTTAAAATCCAATTTTTCCCCTGAATAGCCAAAGACAGGAAAAGGGGCCAGAGCCAAAAGAATGCTTTATAATAAGCTCAGGCATTTTTATGGTCGAGAAACTAAATAATAGGCTTATTCTGACTTTTTATTTTCCTATAACTTCACCTTTGCATTTTTTACCAGTCACTGTCAGCACTGAATGGCTTTCCTGATTTTGTTTTTGGCAATATTTCTTTTAGAGACTTATTCATTCATTATCATCTTCATTTTAAGCCATTAGAAGCAGAGACAGGGATAATGCTCTAGTAAATCTTCCCTGTCCTAGATGCAATGAGATACAACTTTGAAAGTATTTATTATTGGTAATGTACATGCCCCATGTCTAAACATGTCTCATATTTCCAGAGAGTTGACTAGCATATCATTAGTGAAAAATTATGAAAGAGCCAACACACACACACACACACACACACACACACACACACACACACACACACAGAGTATATATTTAAATTTATCATATACTAAAAGCTTAACTCATTATTTTCAAAGCTTCCAAATCATTTATAAATCCATATACCATACAATCACTCCTTTAAAGTATATCATTCAGTGTTTTTTTTTCAGTACCTTCACAAAGTTGTACAATCACCACCACTATCTCATTTTAAGACATTTAAAAAAAAAATTTTTTTTTTAAATGTGTATTTATTTTTGAGAGAGACAGAGACAGAATGCGAGTGGGTTAGGGGCAGAAAGAGAGGGAGACACAGAAGCAGAAGCAGGCTCCAGGCTCCGAGCCGTCAGCACAGAGCCCAATGCGGGGCTCGAACTCACAAACTACGAGATCATGACCTGAGCCGAAGTCAGATGCTTAACTGACTGAGCCACCCAGGCGCCCCTAAGACATTTTTTAAAAACGTTTATTATTGAGAGACAGAGAGACACAGAGCATGAGTGGGGGAGGGGCAGAGAGAGAGGGAGACACAGAATCTGAGACAGGCTCCAGGCTCTGAGTGGGGCTCGAACTCACAAACTCTAAGATCATGACCTGAGCCGAAGTCAGATGCCCAACTGACTGTGCCACCCAGGCACCTCCCCCCACTTTTTAAAAAATGTTTATTTACTATTGAGAGACAGAGAGACACAGAGCATGAGTGGGGAAGGGGCAGAGAGGGGGTAAGATATTTTTATTACACCAAAAAGAAATGCCATCCCCATTAGGAGTCACTCCCCATTCCACTCTCTCCATACCCTAGCAATGACTAATTTACTTTCCTGACTCTATAGATTTACCTATTAAAAACATTTCATAAAAATGGAATTATACAATTGTGGCCTTTTTGTGTCTGGCTTCTTTGTATTTATCATAACATTTTCAAGGTTCATCCATGTTGTACCCTGTATCAGTCCATTTCTCTTTATATATAAATAATATTCCATTGTATGGATATAAACATTCTGTTTCTACATTTGTTGGTTAACGGATATTTGGGTAATTTCAACTTTTTCACTATTATGAATAATGCTACTATAAAGGTTCACGTACAAGTTTTTATGTGGACATATGTTTTCAGTTCTCTTCAGGATATACTATGGAGCAGAATTGCTGGGTTACATGGTAACTCTATGTTTAATTTATAAGGAACTACTAATTTGCTTTCCAAAGAGCCTGTGCCATTGTTTTTAAAGCTTTTATTTAAATTCCAGTTAGTTAGCATATGGTGTAATATTAGCTTCAAGTGTACAAATTGCACTCTTTAATCCCCATCACCTATTTCATCAATACTCCCACCAACCTCCTCTCTGGTGACCATCAGTTTGTTCTCTATAGTTAAGAGTCTATTTCTTGATTTGCGCCCCACCCCTCTCTTTTTCTTTGCTTGTCTCTTGTTAATTAAAATTCCATATATGAGTGAAATCCAATGGTATTGGTCTTTCTCTGACTTATTTCGCTTAGCATCATACACTCTAGTTCCATCAATGTGATTGCAAATGGCAAGATTTCATTCTTTTATATTCTATTTTATATACATATATACCACATCTTCTTTATCCATTCATAAGTTGATGATGGAGTCCATAGTTTTCTATAGTTTTCAGCATACATCTTATCTGTTACCTCTTTGGTTAGGTTTATTCCTATGTATCTTATGGTCTTTGGTGAAACCATAAATGGGATAGATTCCTTAATTCTCTTTCTGCTGCTTTATTATCGGTATATAGAAATGCAACCCATTTGGGTATGTTGACCTTATATCCTGTGACTCCTGAATTCAGGTATCAGTTCTAACAGTATTTTGGTGGTCTTTCAGGTTTTCCGTGTAGAGTATCATGTCATCTGCGAAGAGTGAAAGTTTGACTTCTTTGCCAATTTGTGTGCCTTGTATTTCTTTTCTGTTGTCTGATTGCTGAGGCTAGGACTTCCAGTACTATGTTCAACAATAATGGTGACAGTGGACCTCCCTGTCGTGTTCCTGACCTTAGGGGAAAAGCTCTCAGTTTTTCCCCATTGAGGATGATATGACTGTGGGTTTTTCATGTATGGTTTTTATGATGTTGATGTATGTTTATTCTATACCTACTTTCTTGAGGGCTTTAATCAAGAAAAAATGCTGTGTTTTGTCAAATGATTTTTCTGCATCTATTGAGGACAATATGGTTCTTATCTTTTCTTTTATTAATGTGGTGTATCACATTGATTGATTTGCAAATATTGAACCAGTCCTATAACCCAGGAATAAATTCTACTTGATCATGGTAATTTTTTTAATGCATAGTTGAATTCAATTTGCTAGTATCTTGTTGAGAATTTTAACATCCAGGTTCATTAGGGATATTGACCTGTAATTCTCCTTTTTAGTGGGGTCTTTGTCTGGTTTGGGAATCAAGGTAATGCTGGCTTCATAGAATAAGTTTGGAAGGTTTCCTTCCATTTCTATTTTTTGGAATAGTTTGAGAAGAATAGGTATTAACTCTTCGTTAAATGTCTGGTAGAATTCCTCTGGGAAGCCATCTGGCCCAGGAATCTTATTTGTTGGGGAGATTTTTGATAAATGATTTAATTCTTTGCTGGTATGGCCTGTTGCGATTTCTGTTTCTTCCTGTCTGAGTTTTGGTAGTGTGTGAGTTTCTAGGAATTTTTCCACTCTTCCAGATTGTCCAGTTTGTTGGCATATAATTTTTCATAGTATTCTCTTACAATTGTTTGCATGTCTGTGGTGTTGGTTGTGATCTCTCCTCTTTCTTTCATGATTTTATTGATTTGGGTCTTCTCTCTTTTCTTCTTGAGAAGTCTGGCTAGGGGTTTATCAATTTTGTTTATTTTTTCAAAAAACTAGCTTTTAGATTGATCATTTTACTGTTTGTTTGTTTGTTTGTTTCTATATCATTTACTTCTGTTCTAATCTTTATTATTTCTCTTCTGCTGGCTTTGGGTTTTACTTGCTGCTCCTTTTCTATCTTCTTTAGGTATAAGGTTATGTTGTGTATTTGGGACCCTTCTGGCTTCTTGACATAGGCCTGAATTGCAACGTATTTTTTTCTTAGGACCGCCTTTGCTGTATCCCAAAGGATTTGGACTGTCATGTTTTCATTTTTATTTGCTTCCATGTATTTTTTATTTCTTCTTTAATTTCCTGGTCAACCCATTCATTCTTTAGTAGGATGTTCTTTAACCTCCATGTATTTGAGAGCTTTCCAAATTTTTTCTTGTAGTTGATTTCAAGTTTCATAGTGTTGTGATCTGAAAATATGTATGGTATAATCTCAGTCTTTTTGTACCTGTGGAGGGATGATTTGTGACCCACTAGGTTATCTATTCTAGAGAATGTTTCATGTGCACTTGACAAGAATGTGTATTCTGCTGCTTTAGGATGAAATGTTCTAAATATATCTGTTAAGTCCATCTGGTCCAGTGTATTACTCAAAGCCATTTTCCTTGTTGATTTTCTGCTTAGATGATCTGTCCTTTGCTATAAGTGAGATATTAAAGTCTTTTATTATTATGGTATTATCAATGAGTTTCTTTATGGTTGTGATTAATTGATTTATATATTTGGGTTCTATCAAGTTGGGGGCATAAATATTTACAATTGTTAGATCTTCTTGATGGATAAGACCCCTTAATTATGATATAATGTCCTCCTTCATCTCTTGTTATGGTTTTTTTTCTAAAATCTAGTTTTCTGATATAAGTATGTGTACTCTGGCTTTCTTTTGACCTCTATTAGCATGATAGATGGTTTCCTTCCCCTTACTTTCAATCTGCAGGTGTCTTTAGGTCTAAAATGAGTCTCCTGTAGGCGGTATGTAGTGGATCTTGTTTTTTATCCATTATGATACCCTATGTCTTTTGATTGGATCATTTAGTCCATTTATATTTAGTGATTATTGAAAGATATGAACTTAGTGCCATTTTGTTACCTGTAGAGGTGATGTTTCTGGTGATGTTCTCTGGTCCTTTCTAGTCTTTGTTGCTTTTTGTCTTGTTTGTTTGTTTGTTTGTTACCATAGAGTCCCCCTTAAAATTTCTTGCAGAGCTGGTTTAGTGGTCACGAACTCCTTTAGTTTTTGTTTGTCTGGAAAAGGCTTTATCTTTCCTTCTATTCTGAATGACAGCCTTGCTGGATAAAGGATTTGTGGCTGCATATTTTTCCTATTCAGTGCACTGAATACTTGTGCCACTCCCTCTGGCCTGCCAAATTTCAGTGGACTGGTCTGCTACTAACTTTATGTGTCTACCTTGTAGGTTAAGGACCTTTTGTCCCTAGCTGCTTTCAGGATCCTCTCTTTAGCTTTGTATTTTGCCAGTTTCACCATGATATGTTGTGGTGTTGACCTGTTTTTGTTGATTTTGAAGGGAGTTCTCTGTGCCTCTTGGACTTGGATGCCCGTTTCCTTCTCCAGATTAAGGAAGTTCTTAGTTATAATTTTTCAAATAAACCAACTGCCCCTTTTTCTTGCTCTTCTTCTTCTGGAACTCCTATGATATGGATATTGTTTCATTTCATGGAATCACTTACTTTTCTAAGTCTTCCCTTGTGACTAGTAATTTCCATTTCCTATTTTTTTCAACTTCATTATCTTCCATAATTTTATCTTGTATTTCACTTATTCTTCTCCTCTGCTTCTTCAATCCTTGCTGTTACTGTATCTAGTTTATTTTGCATCTCAGTTATGGCATTTTTAAATTTTGTACTGATGGGTTCTTAAATCTTTGATCTCTACAGCAAGGGTTTCTCTGGTGTCTTTTATGCTTTTTTAAAGGCCAGCTAGTAGTCTTATGAGTGTTGTTCTAAATTCTTGTTCAGATATATTGTTTACATCTGTTTTGAGCAAGTCCCTGGCTGTGATTTCTTTTTGACCTTTCTTTGGGGGAGAATTCCTCCATCTTGTCACTTTGGCTACATTTCTGTCTTTTGCATGTTTTAAAAGCTTGTTATGTTTCCCGCACCTGAGAGTACTGCTATATTAAGGGGTCATACACTGTCCAGGGCCTGGAACTTCAGAAAGCATTTCTGCTGTATTCTTTGTGCCCTCTGTTGTTGCATTTTGGCTGCTCTATCTCACTGGTTAGTCCTCTACAGAGTTCCTCCTTACTTGGCAGTGGTTGAGTGTTTGGACCTTTAACTAGGTGTGCTTTTATTTGTTTACTGATGTAACCCTGGGGGGAAAAAAGGGTGTGTGTGTGGGGGGGGGAAGCTTGATCCCATAAAAAGAGAAGAGGAAAGGAAAGGAAAGGAAAGGAATCCCATAAAACGAGAAAAGAAAAAAAAATAGTCAAAAAACTATAAGGCTGATTCCAAAGAAAAAGAAACAAACAAAAAAAAGCAGAAGAAAAAAGAAGGAAAAAGAAAAGAATAAAAAGGCTGATTTCAAAAAAAGAGAGAGGGAGAGAGAAAAGTAAATGACAAAAAACAAGTAAGAAACTATAGCACCACAACTTTCCTGCATTTTTTCTTTGGCATGTGGCTGGGACTCAAAACCCAAAGTCTTAAAGGATACAGCACAGCATAGATCCATTCCCCTCCTCTGGAGTAGAGCTTCTCCATCCTGCTGATGAAAGGCCTTTGGCTAGCACCTGCAGGGTCTTTTGTCTTTGGGGAGGCAATAAACCCTCTTCCAAAAGTACTCCAGGAAGGGGACTGTTCTCTCCCAGTGCACCCTGGAGATCACTACACCATGCTATGCACTCAGGGGCCATGTCCCTCCTCCCCAGCAACACTTGCCAAAGTTCCACTCCAGAGAAAGTCATATACTTCCAAAACCTCAGAGTCTGAGTTCCAAAAGCTGTTTGGAAAAAAAGAACTGGGACACTCAGTACTTCTCACTCCTCAGTCAGTGGTCCAGAGAGGTTCTCCTTTTATGCTAACTCGATGCTGCACTCTCTCACCACCTCTCTCTTTCCCTTTCATCTGTCCACAGAAAGGGTTCCCTCCCTTTCACAGTACTAGAGTTTATCTCTCCCCCAATTCACATCCACACTCCTCACACTTGCCAGGCTGTCTCCCTCCAACTGTGGAGATCCTTCCACCACTCTGCAGATCAATTCCTTGGGTGTTCCAAGCAACCTGACCTCAATACAGCTGTGTTTGAAGGACCAGGAAAGCCCAGTGTCTCCCTACTCCTCTGCCATCTTAACTTCCACCTCTCCTTCATTTTGAAGGATGTTTTGCTGGACACAGAATTCTTGGTTGATAGTCTTTTCTTTCAGCATGTTGAATATGTCATCACAGTGCATTCAGAACACCATGGTTTCTGATGATAAATTGCCTATTAATCTTATAGAGGATGCCTTGTATTTGATGATTTGCTTCTCTCTTGCTGCTTTCAAGATTCTCTTTTTGTCTTCGTCTTTGGATAGTTTGATTATGATGTGTTTTGGTATGAAACACTTTATTCTTGTTGGATTTTGTTGAGCTTTGATGTGTAGATTCATATTTTCCATTACATTTAGGAAGTTTTCAGTCATTATTTCTTTAAATATTCTACCTACACTTTTCTCTCCTCTTCTTTTGGGACTCCCATTATGTATATGTTGGTATGTCTGATAGCATTTCACAGGTCTCCAAGGTTCTGTTCATTTGTCTTTATTCTTTTTTCCTTCCTGTTCCTCAGGCTATATAATTTCAATTGATCTGTCTTCAAGTTTGTTGATTTTTCTACCTATTCCAATCTGCTACTGAGCCTCTCTAACATATATTTCATTTCGGTTATTATACTTTTCAACTCCAGAATTTATTTCTGTTTTTTTAAAAACTTTTATGGAAACTTTCTAATAAAAAAGTTCTATTTTTAAGAAAATATTCTCTATTTGGGGAGATACAGTTTTTATAGTTCTCTTTAGTTCTTTGGATATTATTTCCTTTAGTTCTTTGAATATTCAAAGAATATTCAAATATTAAACTAGGTGTTTTAAAGTCTTTTAAACTGTCAGATAGGTCAAATTATGACAATTTTCTGAGAACTGTCAGAGGGTGGGAGCTTCAAACCCATGCCTCCCTCTGGGGGCTGATAGGCTGCTAGTTTTGACAGTGATCAGGAGTTGATGTTCAAGGCTACTGTGGAACTGAGAAGAAGATGATGGGTATATAGCAAATTAAACGGCTACAAAGCTTGCTGCTTTTACCAAGATTGTGTTGTTTTTCTTGAGTAAAAACTCCTCATATTGTTATAAGACTTTGGTTAATTTCTAGAGTTCTAAAAAAGTTTATTTTGGTGTGCCTGGGTGGCTCAGTTAGTTGACCATTTTAATCTTGATTTTGGCTTGGGTCATGATCCCAGGGTCATGGGATAGAGCCCTGTGTAGGGCTCTGTGCTGAGCACAGAGCCTGCTTGGGATTCTTGCTCTCTCTGCCCACTCGCACTCTCCCTCATTCTCATATTCTCTCTCTCTCTCTCTCTCTCTCTCTCTCTCAAGAAAAGTCCATTTTAACAATTTCTGTCTGTATTTTTGTTGATTTTTTGAAGGAGTGGATTTTTGGAGATCCTTACTATGCCATTCCTGCTCATGTTTCAATTCTTTATTTTTAAGTGAAAAATATACATACATGGAAAGACTAGTATTTTCTCCCCACATTCTGGTACATCACCCAGCACACTCCATTTAGGAGGTTACCAATGTAAATAAAATCTCCAAAAACCTCAGTTGAGGTTTATAGCATATGTGAAGGCCATAACACAAGGCCTCATATAATTGTGACTTCTCCTCATGACTTTTGCAGACCTCCCTGTGGCAGCTCCATTCTCCATGTCAGCTGGTGGAAACTCTCAGGATTATCTGATACTCCTTTCACTTTCCTACTCCCACATCCCCTCAAGTCTTCTTTCCCAGCTGTACTCATACGTAACCTTTCTTTCCTTTGCCAGTGTGCCATTATCTTATGCCTGCCACCAGTCTCTCTCTACTTTTCTTACCAACAGTAAGTGAATCTTTCCATAAAAACACCACCTTGATAGTTTCACTCCAGGAAGCAGAGGCTTCCACCAACCTTGTCTTCTTCAGGATAAAGTCTAGTTCTTTTTAATGTGGCCCTCCAAGTTTTCACAATCTGTATCCCATCTGAACTGGAAGTCAGACAATTTGGGTTCTGACTCTAGCTTAACTTTTGTGGGACTTCCTGTACCTACTGTACAAGATATAGAAGACTATTGAGGACCTACTATGTGCTAAACCTAGCATCAGGACAAACAGACAAGTAAACCCACAGTTACAATATGTGGTAGGTGGGAGTTTAAAGAAGGGTTGAATAAGAAGATATCTAGGTGCCTGGGTGACTCAGTTGGTTAAACATTAGACTCTTGATTTCAGCTCAGATCATGATCTCATGGTAGTGAGATGGAGCCCCACATCGGGCTCCACGCTGGGCATGGAACCTGCTTAAGATTCTCTCTCTCTTCCTCTCCCTCTGCCCATCCCCTGCTCGCTTTCTCTTTCTCTCACTCAAAATAAATAAAATAAAATAAAATAAAATAAAATAAAATAAAATAAAATAATAAAGATATCTGAGAAAGTGCCTTTGAAAATGTGAAGAACTGTACAAGTGAAAGGTATTACTGTGAGCTTTTTTTCTGATTTATTTGCCTCTAGTACAATACCTTCAAAGGTTTAGTCAGTGTATGGTGGCAAAATAAAATAAATAGAATTGGTTTTCTTCCCTAAATATAAGACAGTGTTGTGACAACCCGGGGACCTCTGTATAACAAGCAGCCGCATGAATACCTGTTGACCTTGCAGCATCTGTGTCCTTAGCTTTAAAGCAGAAATGACACTTGTCCTGCTTCCTTCCCAGGATTGTGGTGAAGGATCGTAGAAGAAGATACATGAAGGGTCCTTGTGAAGTGCCTTATAAATCCCACTTATTATCAAAATAACTATTATAAAGAAATAAAAGTAAATAATGAAAGTACTCTTATTTTTCATTATCTATGCATCTGAAGTTGTGATGTCCTCATTTGAACATTGCTTTGGACAATTTAACGAGAATAAGTGATTGATCTCAGTTAAACGTTTGTGTGCTACCTCTTGTGAAGAGAGTTTCACAATGATTATGGATATGTCACCAAAGACAACTGTGGAGGAAAATAAAAGCTGTTACTTACGTTTTGCTTTTAACTGCCCAAGGATGGAATTTTCTCCTCTGCACATGGTTCTGAACACATGGAAAGGAAAGAAATAATTACAGAGGTTTCAAAGGAACCAATCCCAACTGCAGTATCTGTGAAGTATAGTCCTAACCCAAGCAAAAACAGAACGAGTGCTTTTAAGAGAAGATGCTACATGGACTTTTCGGAAGCTATAAAACCACCTGGATATCACTTTTGTAATGGTACTGCTGGGACAGGCTGTTTTGAGGCAAGTAAATGGAAAAGTCATAAAACTGACATTAGATTTCAGAAAGAGATTCTATTTTCAAAAGATGGGCTATGAATGAACTTTCTCTCTTAGAAAATTTGGTGACAGCTAAGATAAATTTAGAATAACTCAATAGATGAGAACACTTACAGACTCACGTTACTTTCAGAGGTAAAAAGGGCAAACACTTAGCAGAATAATTTCTGAGTTAAAGAAACTATACACCTTGGCTGTCTCTGCAAAGTCGGCAAACGCCTTGAAAGTGAAAAATATAGTTGCAGATAACTGACTCCGCTAATGACTTTGTTTTTCACAACTCTAATAGTCAATGAATTATAAAGACTGACAAAACAAAAAATTCTATGCTCCATCTGCTTGTTCTGTAGAAGTAATTAAAAATATAGTTATCCCTGGGAAATACTGATATTCTTAAAGATGATGCCAGCAAATAGAGATGTTTTTGCATAATAAAAGGTTAGAATTTTAGCTGATGAACAAAAGCCAAGCATGTTATTTCATTCAGCTGGTTCAAACCCAGGAAAAGTCATAGAAAATAATTACAACTGACAATATTCCAAAATTAATATTAGAATGGCAAATGAAGTGGATAAAATCCAATTAAACATTATGTCAGTGCCTTAAATACTTGAAAAGCTTTGTTTGTCATGTTATAAATCAGGTAATATTAGAAACAGGCAAATCTTCAAAGTGTATATCCCAAAGCATAGTTAAAGTTCTCTCTTACTGTAACCAGGCAAAATTACCCCAGAAGAAACAAAAAAAAATCTTTACTTGAAATCCTGGTTGATAGAAATAACTCAGTCAGTAAGAAACAAGAGGATTAAAAAAAATCACCACAGTGGTGACCACAATTGTGCCTAGAGGACCCTCAGATCCTGCAGGGGGTATTATGGGGGAGAGCAGCAGGAAGGCATGTAAGCCCCTATCCCTAATTTGACCAAGCTCCTGAGACCTTATCTGCTTTACACACTGGGGGTTTTGAGCCAGGCCTCATT
Source organism: Panthera pardus (assembly GCF_024362965.1). Taxonomy (NCBI): domain Eukaryota; kingdom Metazoa; phylum Chordata; class Mammalia; order Carnivora; family Felidae; genus Panthera; species Panthera pardus. The sequence continues at coordinate 93,651,495 of NW_026526721.1, read as the reverse complement.
GTCTCCTCCCTCACAAAAGGGTTTGATCAGAAAGGTGGGAAATTACAGGTGGTTCTGAAAAACAAGGGATATTAAAAGAAAACATCCAGGTTCCTGTCCTTGCTTTGACTTCATACAACTGTGATGCTCAGCAGGGTTCTTTTGTATCTTAGGTCCCAGAGCTTGTAACTGGGTGCTGGGATTCATGCCCAGGCCTGTTCACTTACCTCTTCACTCCCATTCTCTTTTCCAGCTACGTGACCAAGACAGAATGTTAGGGGTGCCTTCCCATCACTTTCTATACTACCTCTCTGTCTGCTCACCAGACATACCTCTTAACCCTCTTCATATCGCTCTACTGGCCAAGTCTGAAGCTTCACGGGTCTTTTTCAAGTGAATATGGCAATTCTGCTTTTTAGAATATCGAGAATAGGATTTAATACTTTCCTTAAAAGTTTAACAAAGATGTGGTAGAGAAAATAGAATTAAAATTCCAGAAGATAGGAAAGAACCTTCATACTTCATTTTCTGTCAAAGTCTACCATTCCCAAGCTTGGTGAAAAAACTTGCTACCTAAAGAACCATAAACAAACACATGGAAATTTAATTTTTTTCTTCAAATAATATGGAAAGCTCAATAACTCTCTGGTGGCTTAAAGATAATTTTTAAATCAATATTATACATATGCCTATACATATATAATACATATATAATACATATATATATATATATGTATATGTATATATATAAAGTCTTTGTCTCCATTTATAAGATCTATGTATATGTACGTCTTGTGTATAGGCAATGAGTATAAAAGACAGCTTTATATTTTAGTTCTTTTTATATTCGCCATGTGTCCCAGGCCTGCCATTTATGATTTTAGGCTCTATTTGAATTTTATCAACTAGTAAACAGGCCAAGATTCAAAAGTAAAATAAAGTGTTCATCTGTTCAACACTCCCTGAATAGATGTGGGGAAATATTTCCATTCCTTTCACCAGCTTACACGCGTGACTGATAGAAAGCTGAAAACAGACGACTTTAGAACTTTGGCACCTGTAGTTGAAGTGCATTATTGCCTGCAGAGCATTTCCTCCACCCGTTGAAATGTCTCCTTCAAATCCTGGCAGCAGCGGTATCACAACATACACCCGGTATCTCTGGTTTTCCCTACAAAAGTCAGATGCAGAGCGATTCACCAAAAAATGATATAGCTAGGCAGTTCACATGGTTTTAGAGATTGAGCTAATGGCTTCCTACAATACATTCTATCACATTTCGGGGCTTGGAAGGTGCCGTTGGATTGGAGGCCAGAAGCTGTTATCCAGGTAACAATTCATAACAACCCAAAAAAATCAGCTGAACTTGGCAGTAGAGTGGGAAGTCTACTCTTTCTAAAGCATAATTTTTCCTAGGACAAAATCCACTGAAAGCAACCCATGTGTGGACCCACGGAAGGTGGGGTGGGGCTTGCAACAAAGTTTTGAAAAAGATATCATCGTAATAATTTTATGTATGACAAGTCGTGTCATTATTGCTTAGAAACTCTGATTCAGCTCTGAAAACTGGCTCTGCTGCAAAATGTTATCCTGCGCCCTTCAAGAATCCTGAGTGACTGATGATTTTAAATCCTCTGCATATATAACGCATCATTTCTTGGCCGACTGTTCCAACTGATTTGAGGCCAGCCTTTGAAAGAATAGTCTTTCAGTAGCCTTTGCTACTCCATAATGTAACAAATAAAAGAAGGAAGTGGGGCTACTTAGACTCCATTCAGAAAGTACAAAATTTGGAGAATCATGTTCAAACAGGTATCACTATTTGGAGGCAAAGCCGTTAAAGTCCTTGCCTCCATTTATGGGATACAGAGGAAGAAGTGGAAGCTGGAAATGATTGTGGTATCTGTTGTGGTCGAAAAATCTTGTCCATAGATTTGAGACATCCATATTCACACAAAGGTGCTGCTATTTAAACTTCTCTTAATACTTAATTTCCAAGGTTCATTTTCTTCAAAACAACTACATTTTTCTTTCATGTGAGTATTACTACTACTCTTTGAGGGGTCGGATGTCATTACAATGTCTCCAAACACCAATGTATGTATTGTATGCCCGTGGAAGGTGAAGTTCAGGGCAGAAGTGATAGCCAACACAATGGAGTCTGTGGGCCCCTGAGCTTAACCGCAGCACTGAGGACCAAGGCATCACAAGTAGGTTGTTGCAATGGCACGGATTAATCACTAGATGGCAAACATAGTTTGAGTTGGAAAAAATGAATTTTAAAGAATGTAAACTCCTCAAGCTCTCTGCCTGATAAGGGTAAGAGGCTCACAGCCTTAAATGGTAAATGAGATAGTGGGAAACAACAGAAAACATACCTAAGCCATTTCCCCCATCACCAGCTTTTAAAAGTCCAAATGAGTTAAACCAGACAGTTAAAAACTGACACTATCTGGCCTCAACTGCCTTTCCAGAATCGCCTTCCATTGGATCCTCACAGACCCATTGTCCAGTGCCAGACCACTGCCCTTTGCTCAGAGGTGCACCTCCCTACTAAGGAAGGTTGGCTCATCCGTTTTCTGAGTCAGGAATACCCTTTCTGCCCACAGAATCCCACTTCTCCCTCCAAGGCAGCTAAAAGGCACTTTCCTTGGTCAAGTCATCCTGAATCTTCCAGTCAAAGCTGGTTTGCTCCTGCCTCTGGACTCCCAAGGCACACGGCACAGATGTCTATTCAGCTTTTGTCTATTCAGCCTTTTTGCTTTACACGATAGTGACACAGGGATCTGCTGCCTAGGCTATGTGATAAGCTCTTTTGAAACACAGGATGTACGTCCACATATCTTTCTATTTGGGGCAGTGCCCCACAGAGGATCCCTGCACATGTTATGCACTCAGTACTCTATGCTTTGGGAGACTAGGGTCAGGTTGGAAGAATGTTTGTTTCTGGGAAGCCTCGGGTACAGAAGAGATCAAGCTGCGAAACTCACAGTAAGTTTCTCTTTAAATTACATGTTATTTGAATTTTTATCATGCTAAATATATATAACACAAAATTAGCCATTTTAACCATTTTTAAGTATACCATACAGTGATAGTAATGATTGTCACATGTTGTGCAACCATCACGATTCTATTTCTAAAACTTTGTCATGACTCTAAACAGAAACTGTGATTGTTAAGCAATAACTCCCACATTTTCCCTCCCTGAAAACCCCTGATAACCTCCAATCTACTTTCTGTCTCTATGAATTTGCCATTCTAGATGTTTCCTCTAGGGGGAATCATACAATATTTGTCCTTTCATGTATGAGTTATTTCACTTAGCATAAGGTCCTCAAGATTGTCAGAATTTCCTTCCTTCTTGTGGCTGAATAATCTTGCATTGGATATGCAATGCACATTTTGTTTATCCAGGCATCTGTTGATGGGCACCGGGGTTGTTTCCACCTTTAGGCTATTGTGAATCATGTTGCAGTGAACACAGGTATATAGATCTCAGTCCCTGTTTTCAGTTCTTCTGAAATATCCCCAGGAATGGCATTGCCCAGTCATGTGGTTATTTTATGCTTAACTTTTTGAGGAATCATCAAATAAATGATATTTCCACTGGGTAACACATGCTCATAGTACAAAATAGAAGAGGTAGAAGATTATATGATGGAAAAAAAATTCTCTTTCTCTCCATTGTCCCCAGGTGCTGTTTCTCCTCCCTGAGGGCAACTCCTACTACCTTCCATGTTCTTTCAGAAATAGTCTATGAATTTATAAGCAAGTATATGTATTTTTCTTCTATTCAAATGCTAGACTACTATAAACACTTTTCTGAATGTTATTTTTATTTATATATCTGTACATAGAGATTTGTCCGTTTTTTAATTATAGTGATACAGTATTCCCCGTACATCTTTTCCATAATATTTAAAGCAGCTCTCTATTGGTGGGCATTTAAATTGTTTCCAATTTTTTTTTATTATTTCAAAGTATCTATTTTGCTATGTCTTCTGACCCCCATAAATCATTTTTCACATTTGTGAAACATATCACTTAGGAGTGGGATTGCTGGTCTTGAACATCATGGGTTTGTGACTCTGTTTGTAAACATGGTTCCCTTTTATCATTGTGTTTTATTAAGGGCAGAGAAGACCTCAAAATGGAGATCTCATATCATACCCATATCAATTAGAGATTTCAGTAGGATACTGAGAAATGTCCTATAAAACTCTTTATCTTCAGATAAAATATTCTTGCCAATTTAGTTTGTGAGAATCAGAAGGTACACATTTTCTTGTTCTTAGGACTCTGTTAGCTCCCTATCTGGGTCTTTGCCTTTTTCCAATGCAGTAGTTCTTCAATTTCCTGAATGATGAAATGTTTAAACTGTGTTCAGCAAGTTAGGAGAAATGACTTAGATTTTCACTGTTGTAGAAAAAAGGGGCTCTTGAATTTCAAACCATAAAATCGTGGCTAAGTTTAAGCCAATGAAGAGAAAATTCTACTCGATATTATGTCCACTCTCCTTCCTGGATCCAATCCCCAGAAGGCAATAGTTCTCAGCTGCCAGGGAAACACTGCATCCTCATAAAGTTGGGGTGGTGCAAAGGATAGGCATCAGGTTAGGGCAAGAACCTGAGCCCCTAATGGGCAGAATTACTTATGATCTTAAAAACAAGGTAAGAGCTAGTGGGCTCCCAGCCATCATGTATGAAGCAATCATTTCATCCACTGCAGTTCAGAACAATTTTATAAAATTGTATTCTTGGGCTTTTGGTTAAAATAAGTTTTCTTTCAAAACTCACAAACTCTTATAGCAGTGCTATGTATATCTGAAAATTGGAAATCAATGTCCAATAATGGGGGGTGGTTAACTAAATTATGTTATAGCCACTCAAAGAGTGAACATTTTGCAACCACTAAAAATGACCACCATCATGACTTAATAGCAAAATACTTCAGTACTGTGTTAAAATGGCCCGAATGCAAAGTTACAATTACAAGACAATTACAGATGTGCAGGCTGATACCATGAAATAGGAAATAACTTGTCCCTTAAATGCATTACCTTTCCCCCACCCTGTGACTACAGATATGAAGCAGGTACTGCCCCCAGGATGGCACTCTCACAAAGGAAACAGGACACAAGATATCGACTTCTATTGACCAGGTAGAGATCCTTTGAGCTCAGCCAAGAGTATACAGAAATAAGAGTGATGGTATCCTGCCCTTCACCCTTAAGCAGAATTCCAGGGAGAACTGGATAGACCTCATCACCTGTCAGCAGGATAGGGGAGCCATGAGGATCTGAGTGTGAAATATAATCTTGCTTCTCAGAGAACCCCAGAGAAAGGTCCACCAGCCCACATGATGTGGCAGCAACAGAGGAGCAGAGGAAAGGCAGATCTGAAAGGAGAAGGTGGAGGCCCCTATGTCACGGTCAGCAGGCTCCAGAATGGGCCCAAGGCACATCAACACTGAGGGCTGGAAGCCTCTTCCCAAAGATCTAGGACCCCTTACCATCCATACCAAGGGTGGGGTGTGTCGGGGCAGAGAGGGGAGGAGAGGCCAGGAAACACCTGACTGATGGTGTATGGAGCAGAAGTAGCAAGGAATCACTGAATTTGTCCACATTTATCAGGATGTGACTAAACTAAATTTAGTTCTATCGTGTGGAAATGGGATTTGAAACCAAAATCCAGGTGAGCTACAGAAAAAGGAAATAAATCACAACTCAACAGAAAATATACGTATGTTAATATGGACAAAAAGGAAATAGGTAAAAAGTGAATTTTTAGGGTGGTGAGAGTGTGAGACCTTTAATATTTTCCATTTTTGTGATTGCTGTAATGTTGCCTGCACCTTTAAAATCAGAGTGCTAATTCACCATGTATATGGTCATGGCGCTCCTCTACATTTCCCTCCTTGTTCTTCTCAGGAAAAACCCCCTCCCTCCTGCATCCCCACTTCCCTCCTCACCACAGAGGGCCATCGGCAGAAGTGGGGTTGCCTGGAGCGGGGTATCAGGATCTGTAAGAAGGCCCCTAAGGAGCTCGTCATGCTTCTCCAGTGATGAGATGCTTTGCTTTTTGAGAATTTGGAATTTATAGATCATATTTCATTGCTATAAACTTCAACAGCTGGTATAAATCCTATCATTGTAGATTTTGCAGCAGTGAATGCTGCCAGAACTAAGGACTGTGCTCGGGGCGTAGTATTTTTGTGGAGAGAACATTATACCGTAGTGGCATTGGTTATGTGACAACTGGATCCGTAGCCTTCTCTGTGGTTTGGGACATAAACCATTTTATTGTGTGTTTGGCAAATCTTATAAAGCGCAGTAGCCCTTTCCGGGCTTTAGTTTTCTTATCTGTAAATGAGGGAGCTGGCTAAAATCGCTGCTGGTCCACTAGAAATGCTGGCCCTATTTAGCAGTGACTTTGCATATTACGTGTTCAACTTTACAGATTATGGCATAATACATATTGTGCACACACACACATATTATTTTCATTGCTTATCTTTTGGAAACAAAAGCTTTTAACTGTAAGGACGTTGAAGGTTAGCCCAGCACGTCTGACTAAGACTTCACTCTCAACTTGATAAGCTTTGTCAGGCAGGTCCTTCAGTTGCCCCCAAATAAGATCCTACAAAATGATTGCTGGCCTCTGCCCTGTGCTAATCTTTACATCTCTCTATCTTCTGAGATTGCCATTTATATAATTCTTGGAATCAAATAAAAGCAGTTAAATAATCTAAATCAAATGTTCTCCTGCCATGATTTACTGTCATCTCTGCCCCAGTGTAACCTCTCCTCCAGGTATTTTACAAAGCTTGGAGGTTAGCCTACAAGAAAAAAAAAATGTGAAACCAGCCATCAGCATACTTATTCTACATGGTTTGTGTTCTTTTTATTAGAACCACAGTTTAAATTTCTTTAAGACAGTGCTTCTGAAACATACCCAGCATGGTACACAAATTATAGGACATGGTAATTGTAGGAGGCAGACTTTTCTTTAAGCCAGATAACTTTTCATCTATCATGCAATTACGTAAAAAAAAAAATTAAACGTTCATCTGATTTCTTTATTTTTAAAATAAAGTTTCTCTCATAGATTTATGGGAGGCTTAGTACTCGAACATTTCTACTTCCCTTGAAATGAGGGAAGCTTTGTAGCTGAGTGGTGGAGAGTACAAGGTAAAGTTCCTAGAGACACGGTCTCAGTCTCTGTTCCGCTCGACAGCTGTGTGACGGATTCACGCGGGTTACCTCACTTCACTGGGCTCCACTGCCTCATCTGTAGAATGGGAAAGCTTACACATCCACTTCATAAGGTAGGTGTGTGAATTAAATGAAGCAATGCATGTAAAGTACCTCCGATGTAGAGAGACTCAAGAATTACCGGGTAACATCGTTAATTCAATCTACAACCACTGATTTCAATGAGAAAGCCTGCACGCCTTCAAAGAGTAATAAAGAAATAGTACCTAAAATTAAAACAAAGCAGAACTGAATTCATGTTATGCTACTGAGTGCCTTATTTTATATCTGGGGGAGGAAGTTTATTGCGTCAATAATGAAGCACCAGAGGTAGAAAACCAAAGTAAAGCTTACCTGTCCAGCAGTTGCTATCTAACAATTTAAAATAAGTCACTTTAAACATCTCTTTAATTAAAACATTTCTGTTTCTACCATAAATAGTATTTCTGAAACAGCCGATTTGAATATAGCGCTTCTAGATCCTTGTTCAACTGTACGGTGAGCTAGCATATTTCCAGAAGATGAATTTCCTGGAAATAATGTAAGAGTTTCTTCCACAAATTGATGTGCTATGGTTTTCAAAGCTGGGCAGAACAGGTATTGTTTTCTTTGTTAGTGAAAAGAACAGAGCGTCCGAAAGGTAAATGGACATGCTCAAAAGGTCACATACCTGGAGACAACAGAGTTGAAAAGAAGCCAAGTCCCAAGACATCTGGTCCCCAAATAATTTCAGATTCCCCAGAGGAACATTTTCCATACCACTCACTCATGGGCAAACTGTAAGCACTATCTGGCACTACTCTACAGTTAGAGGAAGCATGAAGAATTTGAACAGTTTTCAAAATTGGGTATTTTTCAATGTAGTGTAAGATTGTATCTCTCACTGCAGTTTAATATGAAAATGCTGAGGCGTTAAATCCATTGCCTGTCTTCACTGTATGTATCAACTCTGTTGATAACCGTGCAAAATGCACTCGCTCGCTTCCTGTTTGTCAAGGCAGCAGGATTATGCATGTCAAGTTTCCGTAAGCAAAACGGTTTCATCCTCAGAAACAATTCATTCAGGGCACGTAAAATTTCTACCTGGATCAGTCAGTTCCAGCTCTTTCTCTTGGCTTCTTCAAATATGGCATAAACCCGTTGACTTTAGACAACGGATAATGATTTCTTCTCCCTGACCTCCAGTCAGATTTGAGTTGTTAAAGACGGGCTTCCAGCGGGTTGGGAGCCAAGACAGTTTTACTAATTAGAGCAGATCTTTTGATTTCTGCAGAGATTCCCATAGCTACTCTCAGTTCACCATGGAATGAGCAATGTTCTGAGGCTCTAGGTCATGGATCAGAGCGTGAAAGCTTTGTAAAAACCTATTTCTGCAAAGAATTATGGCTGTTGAGAAGGAACCAGGAGGAAGTGAGGAAAGCAGAGAACTCACAACAGGGAATTTGTGTTCCCTGGAGTCCAGCACTGGCAGAAAAATAAAGTCTCAGCTCAGTTGAGGGAGTTGGCAATTCAAAGACTCTGATCTTTCCAGGGTGGGAGGGACCTGGAAGAGAGCCTCTGTTCCTTGGTCAGGCCTGGCTGAATGCTGTCATTTCCCTCCATCTGCTTTGTGCTTTATTCTATTCTTTTTCCAACAGCCAAAATTATACTTGTTGCTAGGCATGTGACCTTGGCAGGGTAGTTCGGAGTCTCAGAAGAGTGGAGCACAGAGAAGTCAATGAAGGAAGAAAGGGGGTGAACTTGGGCATGGTACACCATGGCCCTCAGTGAAAGCAGGGAGCCCCATTGCAGGCAGGCTGCAAGATGAGCCTTTTAATCCCACCCCTCCCTTTCCTAAGAATACAAGGTCACAGACTTGAAATTATTAAATGAAAATATATTCTATAGCTACAATGAACACAGGAGATGAACAATAATGTGGAGATACAGAGAAGGGGGGAAACGTAAAATATATTTCCAGGATACATATGGATAGCCACGAAAAATTTTATGTGCAACATCCATACCCTTTAAAATGTGACTGTCAAAGAAAGAGAGACCACTGAGACATCAGAGCTAAATAACACACAGTTAATATGCAATTCAACGGACTCACTGCTCGTTTTCTACAGAGTAGGCTTGAAATTGCATCTTTAACGTGCTCTGTGAACTTCCAAGTGTGAGATACAATCTGCAGCAGATGCTACCCTACAATGCTCTCTCACTACAGATCCCCATTCCTTTCAGAAGCAGCTCATAGGATCACTGGGAAATAGTCAATCAGAAAATAACTGCAAGTTCTTTACAGTCCTGAAATACTCTGATTTTAGAAGAAGTCCAGATTTTTAAAGACAAATTAATATGGTAAAGAAAAATGTTCTTTCAGGCTCCCAAAGCCTTTGAAAACAAATCTTGTAGGTACTTATTAACACATGTACTGTAGGGAACTAATAACTCAGATGAGTGAAGCTGAGATTCAGCCCAGTCTCCTTATTAACTGATCACCATTACAATATTCACCACTCACTGCTCGGCCCAGTGAGCTCATTTGTCAACTTAATGGATTTCTGCGACTTATATCAATTTCATGAAAAAAAATATTTTTCTCTTTTGTCAAATGCGCTTTATAGATAAAGCGGATACTCCTGCATCAATGAAATGCAAGAGTTAACAGAATAATTTAATTTTGTAAATTAGACATAAATTGACCCACAGAATTGAGAGACTGGCATGATGCAAGAAATCTTGGTGTATGCGGTTACGTTTAACTGTAAACAAGCCGATTTTAAGTTATCTCAGAAACAGATGCCATGGTAACTTTCTTAAAAAAAAAAAAGTATATGAGAAGGCAAAAGATAGAAGTCACCTGTAAAAGCACAGATCATCAATGTTTATGCTGGCTATACGTGCTGTTCTAGGTGAGTACTGAGCCGTCTTGACTTTGCCCTGGAGTTACCTGTGGACCATTATGAAATACAAGTGCCTGGGCCCCACTCCAGGAAATTCTGACCCAGCAACTCTGGATGGAGTCCAGCTCCCTAGATTTTTGTAAAAGTCAAATGGTGATTTTGACGTGTAGTAAATGGCGAGATCTACGGTATACCTTGCAGGATGTGGTGGGTACTGTGGTGTGCTGCCTAAATGCCCTCATCATGGGCTCAAGACAGCACTCCCTTATCATGGAGAGTGCTGGCTGCTGACTACTCACTCACAGTGAAGTCCTTCTCCGGGATTTGCACTCCTTGGTCAAAGGGACCTGCCTCACCCAAGGTCATGTTCCTCGAGTGGGCCTGTACCTGATGACTGGTTTAATGGGAAGAGGGGACATAAAGGCCCAACCCACTTAGGTGGCAACCCTTTAGGGGTCTCAAATCTATCTGGCAATGAACTGAAGTTACGTGGTATGGGAGAAGGCACTGGCTTGGCAGTCCAAAGACTTGAGCTTAAAGCCATGTTTGCCTATTGTTGTTAGTGGCTTAGTCCAGCCACATCACCTCTTGAATCTTAGTTTTTAACTCTACAAATGGGGACGGCAACAACAATAACAACAACAAGACTATATGATCTACTTTGAAGAGTATTTGTGAAGATTCAGTAACAGTATAAATATAAACCATAAATCATATAAAATACTGGTAGTTACGGTTATCAAATGTTCTTAGATCTAAAAACCCCCACATACTATGTTTAAAAAGAGGATATTAAAGTACCATGTTATGCTCAAAGTACAAAAATGTTTGAATTCCCAAATGTGTATGTACTTACCATTCTCTACTGCCTGTGTTTAATGAGTTGAAATAATAAAATGTAATGGTATTGTTTGTCTGTGTATTTTGCTGCTTCTACACAGAATTAAAATCAGCCGTAAAAAGAAGCAGTCTGGGAGCCAAGACAATTCAGTGGGGAAAGAACAGTCTTTTCAACAAACGGCCCTGGAACAAGTGAATATTCCTGTGCAAAAGAACGAAGTTGGACCCCTACCTCACATCATGTATGAAAAGTAACTCAAAATGAATCAAAGACCTAAGTGTAAGGGCTAAAATTACAAAATCCTCAGAAGAAGAGAGGTGTTAAGTCTTCATGGTCTTGGATTAGGCAGTGATTTTGTAGCCCTGGCACCAAAGCAGAAGTGACAAAAGAAAAAACAGATCGACTAGACTTTATCAAAATGAAAAACTTGTGTTTCAAAAGGTAGTATGAAAAAAAAAAAAAAGGTAGTATGAAGAAAGTAGAAAAGAAAACAGCCTGAATAGGAGAAAATACTTGCAAATCATAAATCTGATAGGACACTTGTATCTAGAATACATAAGAGAACTCTCACAACTCAACAATAAAAAGACAACCTAATTAAAAAATGGCCAAGAAATCTGAATATCTATTTATCCAGAGATAATACACGGAATGGCCAACAAACAAACAAAAATACTCAACATCATTCATTAGTCATTAGGTAAATTCAAACCAAACCCACAATGAGATATCATTTCACACCTATTAAGATGGTTATAATAAAAAACAGAGAGGATAGTAATTACTGGCAGTGATACAGACATTGGAGCCCTCATACACTATGGAAACATAAAATGGTGTAGCTGTTTTTGAAAATATTCTGGCAGTTTCTCAAAATGTTCAGCATAGAATTTCCATATAACCCTGCAATTCTACCCCTAGAATAATAAAGATATATCTGCATAAAAACTAATACACGATGTTTATAGCGGCATTAATCACAATTGCCAAACAGTGGAAACATCCCAAATGGATAAATAGAATGTGGTATATCCAGAAAATGGAATATTACCTGGCAATAAATATAAATGAAATACTGATAACATTCTATAACATAGATGAGTCTTGGAAACATTAAACTAAGTGAAAGAAGTCAGTCACAAAGACCATATACTGTATGATTCCATTTAATATGAAATGCCCAGACCAGGCAAATCTATAGGGAAAGAAAATAGTTCAGTGGTTGCAAGGGGATAAGATAAGGGGAATTAGGTAGCGACTGCTAATAAATAAAGGGTTTCTTTCTGGGGTGATGAAATGTTCTAAAACTAAGTATACTAAAAGTATACTAAAAATCACTGAATTGTACACTTTAAGTGGGTGGATTGTGTGGTCATACCTTAAAACACTGCTATTTTAAAAATAATCCCATGAGCTGAAGAAATAGGACAGAGGGTAGCCAGAATTTAAATATAACTCATGGAAAAATATGATGACTATTTTGCTTTGATTTTTAAGTGAACACAGTAACTGTCTGCCATTAAATAAATCAAATCACAAGTCTAACGGCGTGGGAAAGAGACTGGCCAGGAAAAAATGACTGTGCCCTGGAAGAATTCAGATTCCTTCAAAAATGGACTCAAAATTCTCAGCCACTGAAATCAGACTGAAGGAACCAATAACCTACTGCTAGCTGACCCCAATTTATGCCTGCTAGGAAAAGACAGTATTTTAAAATGGGCTTTCAAAAGTCATTTTAGTAGTAAATGCAAGAATCATTTGCAGTAACCACTTTTCCCAAAATGCCAAAATGTTACCTGTGAGCTTTCAGGATCCTCTGAGCAATGGCATCACCTATCTTGTTGAACACAACTTTGTCATCAGCACAACTTATGAAAAACTGGTTCTACGAGAAATAGAGTGATCCTATAAGTCATTCTTATCTTAGTAAAAAAAAAATAATAATAAAATAAATAAATAAATATATATATATATATATATATATATGGACAGTGTGCTATATTACGAACACTACATTGATATTACAAAAAATTTTTTCACATAGCAGACATGTTCTTATTACTAAAATCATTTAGAAAAGTAAATGACGCCAAGAATAAGAGAAGCCTCTTCTCAACTCTGGGTCTCATGCACGTCTATGTAACACCACATCTAATACCTTAGTCAAATGGGAGACTGCACTAGTATTTCATCATGTGAATTCTTTGTCACTTACATTTTGAGAAAGGGAGGAACATTCCAAATTTAATCAATAGGGATATTAGGTTTACAGATATATGTATTGTGCAAATGCTCACGATTTAAAATCCTATATTGGTAAGCATTCTGTTTCGTGCTAAGTTTACCTTTCTAGCAGGGTAGACGGCAGAATCCTGGTCTAATTTTCTCCATCCATCCTCTATTATCTCCTAGTATCTTCTCTTGCCTTGTCTCATTTGTTTGGCTCTCTTATTATTTCCGAACATCTATTTTAAGTAGCTTCAAATCTCTTTCACAAGTACGTTTCATATATATAAATAAACCAATAAAACGGAAAAAATATTTTTCCTTTTTGGTTAAGTAATCTATACTATTCATTTACCTATAAAATATTCTTTAAAATTTTTACTAAAAAACTAGGGCAAGACATTATCATCATATTGGTATAAAAGATTTAGTTGCTGCATAAAGGGGATGTTAGTAATTAGGTACAAATATTATCACCACTACATATTTATATACACTGTTGTAATATATTTGTGATTTATAAGTCTAATCATCACAAAGTAATCTTTGCTAATCATCTTAAAGAGACATATAAGCAATGACTGAAGCTATGGTTATCATCCCTTTGCAACATCATCACTTTTACTAGTTTACGTGTTTTTATACTTAAGTACAGAAGTCTGTAAACTGCCTCCATAAGACAAACTTACCAGAAGACATTGTGCGGGAATTCATTTGAGAATCCGTTTCCCCTTAAGGCATCAAATAAAAATTTCAGCGGCAACCAAACCATGTTTGTTTTTCTGAATTCATATTACAGAGAGGCTCAGCATTCCTCAGCTGTAAACATGGCCACATGCCATGGCCTGTTCTTCCTTTTTGGGGAGAGCAGGGTAAATGCCAACCACTTACCTCTGCTAGAGGTGTTCATTACAAGGTTTGTGTCCACAGCCATGTGCATCCACATGGCATTACTGACCTCATTTAAGACTGTGGTAGCATTAATAAGAAAGGCTGACTTAATGCTACTAAAAAGAGATAAAGCAAAAGGATTCTGGGTAATGGATGAGGCAGCCATTAATATCTTATATTGTTATGGTATAATTGTTGAAATTAATAATACTAATTGTATTAGTATTAATACAAAGCTCCAGACTTTGATATTCAGAGTCCTTTTTTTGTTGCATAGTCCCATCCAGAACACTGTATTGCATTTGGCCTGCTAATATTTGTAATCAACTTCTCTTTCTCCAGGACTATGAAATAAATAGAGGTCTAATTCTCTCCTACTCACCCTTAGTGAGTAGTCACTGCATGGAAGGCAGAGGCCCAGACTCAATGGGAAGGAATATAGGGTTAGGATGATTTTCTCCAGGAAACTCATCTCCCTCCACATATTACAAAAGAAAAAAAAAGTTCAATGGGAAAGACAAGACTAAAATAAAGACAAAAGATGTGCTCTGACTTACTTTTACATTATCGTGACTTTTTTTCTTCAGGATTTTCTACATGCTCTGAGCTAGCTTTATATCTACTTTGAAGTTGAGTTAAGGTTCCCAATCTAAACCCAGTGTCTCTAGATTTTCTCCTATTCTCTGAACACAAACTCTGGCATCTGACAAAATTTTTAAATGGTTCATAGAGGACTGAAGAAAGTGGTACATGCCTTCAATATTCTCACATCTTCCTTTTCTATGTTCCTTTCCTTACACTCTCCCTATTCCAATATCGCCAAACCAGAGGCATCCAGTGGTCTCCATTTTTCCAAATTACCCTTGTATGTGCTCTCCTGAAGCAGCACACGCCTTACACTTGGACGCTCCAACTCAAGACAAGTAAAAAATGTACTCATCCATGTTATGGTATTTCTGGCTAATAATATCATAGTGAGTTGATACATTTTGGGGGACTTGGGGGACTCCTATTAGAGTCCTGAGTTAATGAAAACACAAAGTGAATGTCAGGTATGCTGGGGAGGTAAAAATTCAGGTTACCTGAATTCATATCTCAACATAGGCTGATTAATGTAGCAGATCCTGAGTTTGGGGACCCTGCGGTGTCTGTGAGCTATTTATGGGAAGGCAGGTTGTCCTACTAGTTTACATGAGCAGGACTTACCTCTATGTAGATATAGTGCTTGCTGTTCTCTATCACATGGATATAAGCAGTATGGATGGACTCTTCATGGTACTTTATACCAGCCGACCAATCAGCAGCAGAGCGGAGCAACTGTAAGGCAGCAATCAGAAATGAGTAAACAATTGAGATGACACCAGATGTGTTAATACAATGAAATCAATCCTTTTTCTTCTACACAACCGAATGATTGTGTGTGAGTGGCGTGGGTGTCATGTGTGGGCCAAGTAGAGTAGATGGATGGGAAACTGGTCCTTGGACATAATCCATAAGGAAGGAGCCCAGCTAGAAATCAAATCCTGAAAATATCCTCCTCCACCCAGAATTATTTTGTCAACACTGCAAACCACAAAGTGTGGTTTCTACCAAGAGTCTTTCAAAAGTAGCTCTTTTGGGGGCTATGAGTAGGGTGACCATTGGTATTCTTTTTCCGTGATGGTTCCACAATTACTATTTATTAATAGTACCACCGTTACTCTCCAAAGCGTCCTGGTTTGAGTCATGTGATATAGTCACCCTAGATCTGACATGATAATGTGCTGATTCCTTTTTCCCCAAATAGTGCTCAGATTAATACCTTTTAAAATGCCAATAGATTCATTTAGAAATATAATCTTGACTGCGGCTTTAATCGGCTGTCTGATTCTTGGTGTGCTTCTTCATTGTTCATCTTTCTCAGTCCTACTGCCTCCCTCTATTCAGACACTCACTTGCTCTCACCTGGATTACATCAAGAGCTTCCAGCTCAGGTGCCTGAGTATGTGTTAAGTACGCTGATACCTAGTGGGATCAGCTAGTTCAAAGCTTAGCCCAACCACTTTGTAGCTTTGATCCTGGTCAAGTTTCTCAACCTCCTGGTGCCTCATATTTCTGTTTTATTAAGTTGAATATCTATTTTATAGGGTTGTGGAGAGGATGAAATGAATCTCTGAGAAGTGTGCAGGAGGCCTGTTACCTAGCATGTGGTATTGCTATTATTAATTAGAATGTTAGAGGATGCATTTGAGCTCTGGCAGATCATGTCAGAGACGCTGGACAGTACACTGGGGCTGTGCACAGGAGGGTGGTCTGGAGGACATGCAAACCTGCAGCACTAAGAACCACTGTTGGTCACTTTTCCAGCATTCTAACTATGACTGCAGTACAATGTTAGGCATACAGTAGGTGCTCAATAAATATTATGTTGAGCATACAGTAGGTGCTCAATAAATATTATGTTAAGCATACAGTAGGTGCCCAGTAAATAGATACTTATTACTACTTCCTTGAGCAGTAGCATGACATTGCAGAAGAATCACTATTTCCTCCTCCTGATTTGAAATGAATATTGAAACTGTCTCTCATGAGGTCAACTGAAATTGAAAATAAAAGAATGGCTCCACATTATTAGGAATGTATAAAGCAATCTAGTACATAATTGGTTTTATGTCTGTTATATATAAAAGTTGGTAAAATTCTTGATCTAATCAATAGCTTTAAAAATTGCCTCTATAACACTAAATTCAAACTAGTACTTACTAACATCATCGATTATGTTATCCTCAAAATGTTATTCCTTTATTTACTATGAGGTATTTATTACAAAATAGTTTTCCTCGAAACATGTACTTAATTTTATCAGATGAATACATACAGTTGGAAAATTTAATTGTGAACAGCAACAGGCAAATATCTCAAAAGAAAACTCATAATGGGGACACCTGGGTGGCTCAGTCGGTGAAGCGTCCCACTCTTGATTTCAGCTCAGGTCATGATCTCATGGTTCGTGAGTTCAAGCCCTGCAAAGGCTCTGCACTGGCAGTGGAACCTGGCTTGGAATTCTCTCTCTCTCCCTGTCTCTCTCCCCTGCCCACTTGCTCTCTCTCTTTCTCTCTTTAAAAAAAAAAAAACAAAAAAAAACCAAAAAAAAAACAAAAAAAAACAAAAAACTCCTAAGGAAAATTTAAATAAATATGATCCACACGGGGAAAATACCTTGATTCATAATCTCTAAGGAACTGCATTATTGTCCCTCAGTATAAATAACACAGTGTTGAACAAATAGAAGTTTCCATTGTGAGTCCACTCAAACTTATGTTGAATTTTGTTGCTAAGGGGCATAGCCCTGAAAATGCAGGCTACCTTGACAAGATTCTTATGCTACACATAATGATTTGATTCTATATAACTCTGGGAACAATATATGAAATTGCAGAGTATACTGGACAGATAGGAAATCTGGAGATCTGTGTTACACCTCTGCCCTTACTAGCTTTTTCCCCTTGAACAAGTCATTTTAATATCAGGGAGACTCAGTTTCCTCCACTGTAAAACTGAGATATGAGATATCTCTCTGTCTCTCTGTCTCTGTCTCTCTCCCTCCCTCCCTTCCTCCCATCCCCACACCCACAGCTACTGGGTAAAAAAATAAATGGCATAACAAACACAAAAAGAAGTAGGTATGTGGCACATAGTATTTATTTGATGTATGGGATTTCTACCTCTAAAAACTTCCAGGCAAAATTTATATACCATCCTTGGTGGTAACTTCTCAGTCTTCCCCTCAAATCCTGAAACCTTATACTTTTCTTTCCTTTCTCACTCTCAAAATTTGCCCTGATTCAAAGATTTAACAAACCATTAACATAAGATATAAATTGGGAGTGCCAAATAGGGTTCAAGTCTAATTAAAGTGGCTTCCTGGACAATTATGCTGAAAAGAGTCTCCCTTGGAACCAGACACACTGGGGAGGGAAGCTAAGGTTGATGGCCAGTGGCTGCCACGAAGGCAATGTATGCAGGTCATGTGTTTACCATCTTTCCTGTGAAAGTAATGGTAAATGTTTCCGTTCATGGAGGCCTTTAAATGTTTAAAATCAACATATTTGTTTTTTGTAATGTTCATTTCTTTTTGAGAGGGGGTGCCAAGAGAGGAAGGGGGACAGAGGATCCAAGGCAGGTCCACACTGACAGCAGAAAGCCCAACACGGGGCTCGAACTCACAAATTATGAGATCATGACCTGAGCCAAAGTTCGACGCTCAACCGACTGAGCCACCCAGGCGCCCCGAAAATAAGTATGTTTGTAAGCCAAAAGAAGAACGTGAAGGACAGCATAAGCAAGGTGGAGGGGAGCCCCCTAATGCCTATTAAACCTCAGCATGTGGAGGCTGCCCCCCTATACAGGGGGGTTCTGTATTACCAATTCGATTGTCGGAGTCCAAACCTGCATTGTTTTCTCACCCTGAAAACTCATCTAACTTTAACAAGTCATCATTTTGTATTAAACTTGAACATATCTTTCAAGTGATACAGAGAAAAAATAACTTGGGATTAATATTCATTTACTATTATCCTAATTAGTTAAAATCTATCACCACAAAAAAACTAAAAACACAGATTTCCCTTTGGTCCTGCCTCTACCCCTGAACCAGGGACCCTGAGGTAATCTATAAATCAGCTTGGCCGCTTGAAACGCTTGATGGTCTAGAAAGCTTATAAACAGCCACATAGGTCAAACACATTGTGACTGACCCTTCTGTGTTAAATTTAAGATTTACTCTTCCCCTTTTTCTTAACTGATCTGACCAACTTGGCCTGCATTTTTGTCTTAAACCAATGTAACGGAGACAAGCCTCAAACCCTTGCTCACACATGCAGAAATGGGCCTCATCTTACTCCCCACCCCAAGTACATACTGAGAATCAAATCTAACCCTCACTTTTGAAACCTCAAGTTTTAATACACAATTTTAAAGTATATAAAAAGAGCATATTTCTAATTTTATGTTTTAGCCTCAAAACCGTAACTAGACCCAGTTATTTTCCATTGTACCATGTCCTATTTTTTTAGCTTTAAAGATAGTCTTCTCAGGTGAAATAGGTGAAGGGGATTAAGAGGTCAAACTTCTAATTATAAAATAAATAAGTCACATATGGTCAATGATACTGTAATAATGTTGTTCAGCGATAGATGGTGACCATAGTTATCACGGTGAGTACTGAGTAATGTACAGAATGGTGGAATCACTTTGTAAAGACAGACAGACAGACAGACAGATAGATAACCTTCTCTTTATCCACAAGCCCTGATCCCCTTATATACAGTGGGCCTAAGCTGACTATACAGAAGTCTCCTCTTGAAGGAAAACTTTCAAAACTTCCTTAGTATTTGTCCCAAGTTGCTTTTCTCTTACTATTATGCTTTGCTTCCCTATAAATTCAGCACATATCTTAATTTCTTTTTATTTCCCTAAACTCCCAAGTCAATCATGGACCAGAGACTGCTAGGACCAGAGCACTTTTCATATGTGTCTCAAGCAGAGGCACTGGTGGCCTGGGCCAGGAGACCAGGGAGGCACTCAGACTGTTGGCCCTCACTCTGCCAGTCTATACTGAGGGCACAGCAGGCCAGGAGCACCAAGAAATAGGAATTAGTTCAAGAATTTGCCTCATACTATCAGGTTCTTCCTTCCGGTATTGAAGGAGATAATCCTCAAAAAGCTCAATGCAGTACTGGACAGGGAGTAAACATTCCCCTCTCACGGGGCTTCTCCAGCCAAGTAGCAAGTACAGAAATGCTACTGCATGAAGACCCAGTCCATAAATGGAAAACAGCTTCCATGTTAGGAAACTGCCTTAGAAGTAAGTTAAGTGGCTTTCTTTTTATCCTCACCTACCTACTTTATTTTTTCACAATACAAAACATCTTGTGGTCCTTTGAAATCTACATTGATTCCTACATTGACAGCCTTTGGAGAGTCATTTGGCCATTCTCCCCAAGTGCAGAAACACATGTTTCCAGCAATATAATTTGGATGTCATTCACACTTGCCTGTTTAGTTTCTTTTCTGTTTAATGTATTTTTTAACAGACAAAGAGATCAAAGACCTAACTCCAGTGGAATTATTTCCCTCAATTTGGCAGGACTTCCCAACAATGACTGTCTAAGGGATAGCTTTTCTGCACGAAGCTGCCCAATTTAATAAAAAAAGATTGTTCCCTACATTGATTCCATATTGATGCCAATTTGGCATCAGGCTTTTTCTTTTACCTTAATAGACATGTTGAATGTCTTCTGTCTAGGTCATTTACCTGAAGTGGCAGTGATAGCATTCAGGAATCTAGTTTGTTCTTTTTAGGGGGAAAACAAGTTCTTTTATACAGTCTATGCATAAGCAGTTTCAGAACTGTCTTTCCTCCAAATCTCTGCCCCATGTCTTTCTCCTGCTTTGTCTTCTCTCAATGTTCTTGGCAGGCTTCTGAGAATGCCCAGCTCTGAGGGGAAATACCCAAGATTATTCTAAAAGTGCTGGTGGAAATTGCTGAAGTCAGCATGAATTCCTTTCTTCCTTCCCTTCCCTCCCCTCCCCTCACCTCCCCTCGCCTCTCCTTTCTTTTTTTTCAGTAGCAGAAATCTGTGTTGGTGGGGGCAGGCCTGGCTCCAGTCTCCCGGGCAGGCTGTGGCAAGCCTTCTGTAACGGCTATGTGTCAGGGGTAGTGTGGAATCAATCACCAAGGATGGTTGAACCCAATGGTTGTGTGTCAAAAAAATTAAATAATCGGGTTCCCTTTTTCCAATAAAAAACACAAATTGCCCCTATTATTTATCTACTTTATTATGTCAAATGCTTCTCTCCCCTTCAATAAATATATGGTATAAAGACTTTGTATCCAGAAGTAGCCTAGCGACCCATCCAGAAAAATGTCAACTTCTTTGTTCCAAAGTCTTGAAAACACTAGGGAAAGCTTGAACACTGAAGGTAGTATCGATATAATCCACAATGAGTGCACTTCCTCTAAGTAGTTTGCATGGGTTTGCCTATTTAGCCATCATCACAACCCTATGAAGCAGATACTATTATTGTCTCTGTTTTATTGATGAAGAAAATGCAAGCAGAGATGTGAAGTATTTTCCCAAGGTTGCACAGCTAGCATGTAGCAAATCTAGGCTTTGCGCACAGTCTGACTCTAGATTCTACCTCTTCCCCTTGCTCCAGCCCCTTGCTCCCTTTGAGTTAATTAACCTTGTGGTCTCTAAATTATATTATGAACAATAAACTATGTTAGAAATCATATTAAAATTTGTTAAAAAGAATAGCCCTATGGCTCAGTCAGTTAAGCATCCAACTTTGGCTCAGGTCATGCTCTCGCAGCTCACGAGTTTGAGCCCCACATCAGGCTCTGTGCTGACAGCTCAGGGCCTGGAGCGTGCTTCAGATTCCCTATCTCCCTCTCTCTCTGCCCCTCCCCTGCTCATGCTCAGTCTCTTCTCTCCCTCTCTCTCAGAAACAAACATTAAATAAAAAGTTTAGGGGCGCCTGGGTGGCTCAGTCGGTAAAGCGACTGACTTCAGCTCAGGTCATGATCTCACAGTCCATGAGTTTGAGCCCCGCGTCGGGCTCTGTGCTGATAGCTCAGAGCCTGGAGCCTGCTTCAGATTCTGTGTCTCCCTCTCTCTCTGACCCTCCCTCGTTCATGCTCTGTCTCTGTCTCAAAAATAAATAAACATTAAAAAAATTAAAAAAAAAAAGTTTAAAAAGAATAGCCCTAAGAAAGAACTTTATTAAACAGTGTTAAATTTCTCAACCAAGAGTATGTAAGTTATATGGCTACTGCCACACAATAGCTGAGAGAGTGGAGGGTCTAGAAATAGGACAATAAACCCTTTAAAAATCAAGTTGCTGGGGTGCCTGGGTGGTTCAGTCAGTTAAGCATCTGACTTTGGCTCAGGTCATGATCTCACAGTTCATGGGTTCGAGCCCCACGTCGGGCTCTGTGTGGACAGCTCAGAACCTGGAGCCTGCTTTGGATTCTGTGTCTCCCTCTCTCTCTGCCCCTCCCCCTCTCTCTGCCCCTCCCCCGCTCCTGCTGTGTCCCTCTCTCTCTTTCTATCAAAAATAAATAAACATTAAATTTTTTTTTTCAATTAAAAAAAAAAAATCAAGTTGCCTACTTCATAACCAGGTCCTATCTCCTGGCTCCCTCCTGGGTTCTCTGGAAAACCAGGGATTCAGCCAGATTATTGCTTTTGGCCTCTAAGCTCCATACACTCATGACTTGAAAACAATAATGTCTAGACAAGATGAATAACGTTTAGAGACAGTAAATGTGAAGTGAAACAACACCGTAGTCAGAACTTTACGGGAAAGGAGAAACGGAGCAGGGTCACTTCTTTTCTTTTTTTTGGTTTCTGGTCATCTCAGACTTTCCTGACTTCAAAAAGTTGCACTGTCTGGCTGTGCCCACTGTTTTCACAATTGAACTTATTTTGGCAGGTCTGAAAAACAACTCTTGGCAGCCAGTAGAGACCCAGGTTTTGTGAGTTCTAACACTTGAAATTGTGGGGGGAGTCCTCTTTAAGAAAAGGAACACGAATTTATAAATGCAAACTTTGTAGATGCTAGAATGAAAGTCACAGCCTCCTTCCTGGTCTCCTTGCTTCTGCTCTCTTTCTAATCTAAGTTCTTCCCATGTAAAAACTTTAGGTCCCAAAGTGTGTTTGTTCAGAGATGGAAATAGACATGTGACAAAATGAGAGAGATCCTCTGGCAATTTAGCTTGGGAATTTTCTCACAGCACATTCATTCCTAGTGATTCCATGCTGCATATTAGCATAACAAAGGCACTAAGAAATCCTGGGTTTGAAAAATCTGCAAAAACTTATCTGTCCATGGAATCTTTTTTTTGTGGAAGAGCTATTCGCATTTCACGAGTAAAACTGGGTTTGTAAGATTCTGATCTAAGTTAATTTTCATAAAGCATTCCTGTATCGTGCTTCTCCCTGGATGAAAAATAAGTTCCAAAGTTCATTTATGCCTCCAGGATCGGGTCCAAATTAACCAAGTCAGTAGTCCAGGGCATCCCTAATCTGGCCTGATGCCACCTCAACTTTATCTACTCCGTCTTCAAGAGCAAATGGCCTGCAGCAGTCAGTTCCCCCATGGATGAGCAGGCAGGCTTATCCCTTACAGGAGACACCCACGTGGTTCTCTCACTCTTACTGCCGAACTCTCAGGCCGGCATTTAGTCCTAGGCCACACCTAGCATTGTTAACTGAATATTTCCACGTGGCAGCTTTCTCTCCCTCAGCTAACTATGTTTCCAGAGGCAGAGAACTTTTGTCTTCCTCAGCACTCCAGTATGCACTGATGACTTCACTGTGCAAACAGATGGCACTTAATAAACATATGTTGCCTGAATAAATGAATTAATGAGTAAGTCTTGGTGGACTTCCTTTCAAATCAATTGGCTTTACAGGTTTCTGAGTCCAGGCCAACCAGAGCAGATTGAGGATGAACATACAAGCGTATCAGGAGATATCACGGATCCAGCCCCATCTCTAACACCATATCCAGTGATGCAGAGAAGTGACTTAAGGGAGACATTTTATAGACTAGACCATGCAGAGTAACTATCTACCTTGCTGGGGGGACCAGATGAGAATATGTAAAACAGGGCTTTAACGAGGGATAGTAAAAGATGTAGGTACATGCAACATTAGATAAAACTTCCTTTGCTGATCACAAAAATGTACAATTCCCAGAAATTCCTTTTTAACAGATGCTTAATTAGCATCTGCTGACTTTGATAAGTTGATCACTGAGTGAATTTTAATGCCGTCTCAAATCTTAAATTAAATTATCTTATTTTCTTAACATGAAGGCTCCTATTTTATCTTATAGCATGGGTAATTCTTCCCTCCAAGTAGAATAAAATTAAACAGGTTCATAAAATATTCATTAACTTACATATGAATGCATATATATATATCTGTGCCTCTAAGCTTAAATTAGTTGTCTCCTATAGCCTGGGATAACTAAATATTCTCTCAAGTGGCTTATCTTTTTGATGGTTCTATTATTTGATCTATGGCCTGAAAGTCTTTTCACTTCTTAAATACAAATACCTCTACTTGTATATAGTACAAAGTAACTAATTTAGGCGTTTCATTCATATATATAATCATATTCACTAGAGTCCATGTCCAGATTCTATAAATCCACATTAGCGATGCCAGGAGCAGACTGTTGGATCTTTACTTAAACAATACTTTTGATGCTGATAGTGATGACCTTGAACAAAAAGCAATGCCAAAGGTGGCCCATCCGAGCTCTGCCCCTGATGATCTCATTTACTTGAGCTGGGGTAACAATGGACCATAACAGGATTTCAAGCTCCGACTCTACTGGCGACCAACTTGCTGGTGACCCTAGACAAGTCCCCTAGCCCCACTGGGTCTTAATTTTCCAATTTGTAATTTGAGATGGCTAGATGGGATATAGTAAAATTATGCGACTCCAATAAGCAAATTCCATGTTCTATTAAAAACGCCTCTAAAAGGCTTTTGGTTAATTAGGGAACTAAAATTAGACTGACCTATAATTAGCTTCTTAGATATGAAGTGTCAGCCACATTCCTGGTGCTTAACTGGTATCAGTCCCAGGTTTACTGCATGTCAGGTTGCTAGAGTCACTTCAGGAGGAATTACAGGACAAGCCTTTCCTTGACTGGCCTTTTCTACGGCTATTTATTTCCTCATTTTCCAATTATGAACACATTTATTAGAATCCTTGTGACATAAAGATTTCTTCATTTACATGTAAACTTAAAACATTTTTGAGGGAACCAAAACCAGGCCCTTTATAGCAAATGTTATAAATGGAGGACAAAGAAACTTTTAAACATATTTTGTAAAAGTAGGTGAGTTATTCCAGATTGATTAACCCTTTTAAGTCATTTTGCAACCCACCAGTGATAATATCAAACATATTAAAAAAAAGAAGAAGCAAAAAGACAGAAATATAAATTTTTTTGAGCATTTGATGTTTTTACAGTTTATGTATGAAAGATTATATAGATTAAGAATGCACATGCTTTTGGGGCACCTGGGTGGCTCAGTCAATTAAGCATCTGACTTCAGCTCGGGTCATGATCTCACGGTTCGCGGGTTCAAGCCCTGCATCGGGCTCTGTGCGGACAACTCAGAGCCTGGAGCCTGCCTCAGATTCTGGGTCTCCTTCTCTCTCTGCCCCTCCCCAGCTCATGCTCTCTCTTCCTCTCAAAATTAAATAAACATTAAAAAAATAATAAAAAAAAAGAATGAATATGCTTTCTGTGAGACACTCTCATAAGGGACATGCTTCCTAATGATTGTTTTATATCAGCTGAGAAAATTATCAATCACCTACCATGTGTAAGACTCTAAGACAGCTACAGTGGGAGGAACAGAGGCATAAAGGACATGAGTGTGTCACTAAAGAAACTGATAATACAGATGAAATAAGATGGACATGTAAAGATAATGATGAACACGCTACAGTATAGAATAAAAGACGAGTGACAGATGTAACATGTGCTGAGGAAGGAAAAATGTGCATTGATCATATTTATAAAAGAGCTCTAAAAAGAGGATAAATGGAATAGATTTTTAAACAGGAAATATAATACTAAGTTTTACAAGACCTATTCAGATATGTTTTGGAGTGGCACTCACTGAAAAATATGAAGCCAATGTACTAGGCACTTGATCTAATAAGAGTAAGTCTACCCAGGAGCATTTGGTGTAAAAGAAAAGCCAGACTTACCTGTACATTGGCATGGACCGACCCAGGCACTTGATATTTCAGCTCATGGGCTGTTGTTTGAGATTTTGGAAGCAGAAAAGGATACGAAAGGGACCGATACTTTGATTTCATTATCTAAAATGAAGAAAAACAGATTAAAAAAAAAAAAAAAAGATCCAGATGAGAAAATAGCTCCATTCCTCCCTACTTTTGTGATTATAAAAGAAATTAAGATTCATTTGAAAAAGAAAAATGTTAACAGTGAATGTTTCTAGTTGAAGAGGCAATAGATGATTTATTTTTGTGCTCTTTCCATTTTCCAGTGGCAGAGAACTCCTTTTTCCCTTCCTCCTTTACCTTTTGGAGTAAGGCATGTACTGTTTTATATTTTTAAAGAAAGCCTAAGTGTAATCTAGAGTTATAGAGGTATATAATTCCAAAAATTGTATTTTTTTTGTAAACTGATTTCTTACTATCCTGTCACAGCAATGTATAACTGTATATTATATTTTAATAATTTCACAAGAAAATTATATAGAAGAACCATATGTCATAAATTCTTATTAATGTGCATTTCAGTTATTTCCCATTTTATCAGAATTATTAGAAGCAATGTCCAAATAAATTACCCTGTTGAATTACTTTTTAACGTAAGTACCCAAAAAAGATTTTCTGAGATAAAGGTTGTATAATTTTTAAAAAGTTTTTGGGGCTTACCAATTTATCCTGCCAGGGATGGAGTATACAAGCAACAGAAATCCCCAAACCAATCACAGATACTAGCAGGTTAAAAGTAATGTCTCTTCATTTATTCATTCATGCTCCCTTAATTTTGGTTAAAAATATTTCCATTATTTCTAAGAGGTTATCAAGTTTATGCAAACGAAAGTTCACGTTAATGAAAACTAAGGGGAGACTCTAAGCTGTTGATAAAATAATTTTGTCCCAAATTATCAAGGATGCTAATGCCTTGTCATAATTCATAGTAAATAAAACGGAAGCTTAATGACACCAGGATGGTAGGTACTTAAGTTCTTCCTCTGTGTAATGAAGGCGTAGTAAAGACGTCACAGTCTGGACAAAAGGAAAATGGCTCTATCTTCTCACACTGCTTCCCTTTGCTCAGAATCTCCTTCCAGAAGCCTGGACCAGTATGAACCCAGTACAATGCCAGGACGAGAGGGACTTGAAAGCTCGAGCTCTTTCCTCCCAACAAGGCCCTTGCCCCCTACAACAGCCTTCTAGGTGGCCATCAGTCCAAACCAGATGCTTAATCAACACTGAGCATCCAAAATGTTAAAAAGATCACAATAGGCCCTGAAAGTAGCATCTATCTCTCCGTGCTTCAAATTGCCTGTGGTGTGAAAGTTTAGGGACATTTTCTTTTTCTTTTGCCCACAGACCCCGGCGCTCTGGCAACCAGGCACTGAAGAGCAGACGGGCCACCACGGCCCCTTCTTGCCAACCCTCTGGGCTCCTCCTCTTCCAGGCTATTTCTCTTCACATGGACTGAATCATGATAAAACCATCCACGTACCTTCGTGAAGTTCCAGCGCTGGATGAAGTGACGTGCTACGTCACGAGCTGCCTTCCCGTGAACTGCAGAGGCAATGTCATGCCATGGCATCCGGGGAGTGGAGTGCCTGTCAATGAAATCTGCCCAGGTGCCCCGGGCAAGGATCATCACTAACTTCTGTGCCACAGACACAGCCATCTGATTCCAGCACTCACCCCAACCATGATATGTAAAAGGAAACATGGTAATGTTCACTATGCGTATATTACTTGGCTTGGGTGGAACAATACCTTTATAGCCAAGAAAAACATAGCTATCTATTACATTGAGGAGCACGGTCCCCCAAGTTCCTCCCCCAACAGGTTTCCATTTCACTTAGTACAACATAATCACTAGTCAAGGCAAGATGTGAATTGGTGTAAATTATCTAAGGCTGTGTACTTAATATTACATTTTTCTTCTAAATCCTGTTGAAATAACCTCAGGCTGTATATACAGTTCTGTCTTTCTCTTCTCTTAGACACATAAGCACAGTGATAATCTGAAAATGGGTCATTTTAATGCTGGAAGGTGAAGATGATAAGCAGAAAAGGAGAACAAAGGAAGTCACCTCTTGCAGAATTACAGATTATTACCCCCCAAATATGCCTTGATGGAACCTGGAGGTTTCAAACAGTAAGCTATGTTTCATGCTCTTTTCTTATTATACTTACAAGGAAATGTCCTTGTGTATATGACTGGATCATAGTCTCCAAAGTTTTACCAAATATTCAAAACAAAACAAAGCAGAATAAAGGACATTATATCCTGTACATGCATACTTGCTGAGATGCTGACAAGTAAAAGACAAAACACAAGCAGCCACCCACGACCATGGTACTCACCAGCAAAAGGTTTATCAAGTTGAACCCAGTCTTTGAAGACAAAATTGCAGTAGTCCTTTCCATGCCAGAACCTGGTTTCCCCATGGAGCTCTCCCATGCCTGTCTGTAAACTGCGGAGGGAGCTGGTGTCTGTGAAGGCAGCAGAGACTGTGTTCAGGTGGGCCCCAGGGAGGGAGGCTCACGTCTCATTTATTGAATGGCTAGAGGCTTCCGAACTGTTATCTTTAAGCCTTGGAACTAGGGTAGCATGTGTTCATTCTATCTGAGGCTGTGGGCTGGTGAGGTTTCATAATCCATACGAGTTTACCATTAGTGAGTAGTGGGGGCTATAACCAGGTTCATTACTTGACAATGAAATTCAACATTCTTCTCCCCATCTACTAGGTGACTGAAGAACATCTCACAAAGTTAACCATGAATAAAGAACTTGCTGAGAGGGACTACGAGAGAGCAATAAAGCCAGGTCAGGCAGAGAAACATGAATGGGAGACGCCATGAAGAAGTCATGCCCTTGGCTCTCTTCAACCAACATGGCGCATGCCCAATACATAATTTTGTCTTTTGCATCTCAGAATCAAGAACCTCAAATCAGCACACAGCCCCTGTTCCTGCCCTGGGATTGTCAAGCTGACTGACACCGAGCTTCATCTTTTTGGGTCAGAAATTCTTTACATGTAAAAGGAAGAATTTGGCCTAGATGGCATCTAAGATCTTTGGCTCTAACATTCCATACTCCCAACATCATAAATGACATCCATAATAAATATCACAAGAACACACAGAGCTTATGATCACATAAGGCGCAAAAGCAGCAACCCACTGCAGCATTTCACAAAGAGCTTTGCCGGGACCATTTTACTTAAGGATGAAAATTCTGACTTAAATAGTTTGTACATTTATGGGATATGGTGGCCACATAAACAACTAAGCAGGAAGACAAGCAGAACTACAAATCACAAAGCAGCGCTTGGCACAAAAGAGGCACTTAACAAACACGCTGGGTACAAAACTATTCATTGAATGAATAAATGGTAGCACATACCAGTGAGAGGAGCGGACCAGCCCCCTACCACCACATGTCCCAGAATGGTCTTTCTAAAACGCATACCATTGGCTTAAAAGCATTCTAAGATCACCTGCTGCCTGCCCATGGGGAGTCAGGTCCTAAAAGCTGAGTGTGCACAGAAGGTTCTTCCCAAACTGATGCCAATCTCCCTTTCTGGCCCTTGTTCTTCCCCAACCCAGGCCCCGTGCACACCACATTTCTCCCAGTGTTTTGACAGGCGTGGTTTGTTACGCCTTGGTACAGTTGGCACATTATTCCTTCCCGTCCAGAATGCCCTTCCCTCCCTCTCATCCTCAACTCCACATCTTTCTAGAGCTACAATAGCTGTCACCTGCCCTACAGGTACCTCCCAGATCCCAGAAGGGTGAGGCTACTACTAGCACTGCCGTAGAACCATCAGTAGCTGCACACCCTGGTGCCTCGGACTCTCTGACACAATTGTGCACGGATGCTCCCCACGAGTCTGGAAGCTCTTCGGGGTGGAGAGTGTGCCTTCACTGCGTGGTGTAGCTCCTGGCATTCAGTAGGCAATCAATACGTACTTGCAGAACAAAGGTTTTTAAACAATCACCACACACACACACACTGCTAATATTCTAACTTAAACTGAATAATTAACCTTCAAAGTTATTGACATAATCTATAAAAGAAAAATGTCTTAAAAGTGCTAAATATTAACAAAACTAAATAATGTTAAAAATAGCATTCTATTGACTTCTCCCAGTGATTTATTTTCCTGCTCTGTTGAGACTGAAAGGCCAAAGTACTGGCAATCTGTTTGCTCACCTGTAAAATCTTTAGAATAAGCATGGAATTTTATATTTTTTTAAAAAAAGAGATAGAAAGGAAACAGGAACAAAGAATGAGGTAAATCATGGGTCAAATTCCAAAATAAAAAAAAAAAATATATATATATATGGTAATATACACATAAGCTAAAGCTTAACATTTATATGCATGCATGTGTTTAAAAATTAACTTTCACCTATCAGTTATGATAAGAAAAACAAAACAAAGCAAATTCTCATCTCAGAAAATTGTGTTGGTACTGATTGGATTCAACCTGCTCATAATTCAAATTTGTTTTTGGTTTCAGTCATGGCCTAAATTATTCCAAATAAGTCAGTCTTCCCCAGAACAAATGAAATATTAAGGCAATACAGCCAAGGACTCATAGTGTGACTGCTGCCCAGAAGTGCATGAGCACCTACGAGCAGGAAGAGAGGCTTTTTACATCAGCCATGCTGATCTGAGGGGTCCTCCTCAGTCTGCATTTGGCTTCCAGCTGATTTCATAATTGCACCTGCCTTGTCTTTGGCATAGGTTTTATGCCAGTTTTCTGCAATCCTCATCCCTCAGTGGCCCAGACACAGGCTGTAAAGTTCATAGAAAGGGTGTCTTCCTGCCCTTCACCCATGTCTTCTGGCTTTGCTTCTTCCTCTCTTCTTTTTATGGTCTCTTGACTGCCAAGGCTGCATCCCCTACACCATTACTGCAACCCCCGCTTCTTGACCTTCTTTCCTAGTCCCTCCTCCTTCACAAAGTTCTCCCTAATCTTCTTCTAAATGTGCTCTTTGAGCTCTGCCTTCTCCTTTG
Source organism: Panthera pardus (assembly GCF_024362965.1). Taxonomy (NCBI): domain Eukaryota; kingdom Metazoa; phylum Chordata; class Mammalia; order Carnivora; family Felidae; genus Panthera; species Panthera pardus. The sequence continues at coordinate 93,620,587 of NW_026526721.1, read as the reverse complement.
GCTCTCAGATCCACAGCCCCTTCCAAAGCCTCCCTCAACCTTCTCCACCCAGTTGTCCCACCAGGCCTTAAAACCATGTGTTTAACACTAGAATCATTATTATTCCCACAAAATCAAGTCTTCCTTGAGATTTCTGCTTTCTGTTCATAGTTACTCAAGCTCAAACCTCAGGATCAACTTTGGCTCCTTTCTTTTCCTTGCTCTCTTCTCCACCTACCTCCCAGTCGCCACTTCCCAAATCCTATTGAAATTCTGCAGATTCTTCCTTTGGAAAAAGTTTCTTCCATTCACTTCATTCCTGGGACAAGCTAGTCAGACTCTCTGTGGTGTAGTGTAACTTAGTAAAACACCATCCTTAACTCTCCACCCACCCCCACCACCTGTCTTCTCCAAATCCCACCTCCATTCCTCACCCACCAGGGATTCTCCGACATTTGATAGATGAAGTTCAAGGTCACAGCCTGATCTTCAAAACCTTCCATTACAGGTACAGATGTAACCCACCAATCCAATCTATACACAAAATTTACTAACTCTTATCCATAATTCCAAAACCCAAAAGCTCTGAAAATTCAAATGTTTTCTCATAGCTCATTTGCTAGCAAAATCTGACCTGAACTAAAAAGAAGTTATAATCTTTATTTAACCCACCTGGTGTTGCACAAATATAAATGATCTGTTTAGGTGTTTCCCAGACCCTGCAAGCAGTATAACATAATATAGAGTATAGGTATTGCATTACCTTTCTAAAATCTGGAATCTTCTAATTTCTGAAGCACATCTGACCCCTAGAATTTTGAATAAGAAATTATAGACGTCTATGCATCTACCTCATTCCACACCTACACCTGACATGCTGAAATAAACACTTTTGGCACTTCCCACATATGTGTCCTAAGATATAACATCTACCAGGGCACCTGGGTGGCTCAATCAGTTAAGCTTCTGACCTCAGCTCAAGTCACGATCTCAAGGTTCTTGAGGTGGAGCCCCACACTGAGCTCTTTGTTCTCAGCACAGAGCCCTCTTTGGATCCTCCTGTTAGTGCATTATCTAATTAACCCATAGTGATCTTGTACATGGCTCCACGCTAATTTCTGTCCACGGCCAGTAAGGTTCACTAGGAGCCCAGGTCATCATGGTCTTTTGCGTTCAAGTAAAACTGATTTGAACTAAGAAGCTAACCCAGTTTGTAGCCTCAGGAAAGGAAATTATTAACTCAAGCAAATATTCAGTTTCAGATTTCTTATGAAGAGTTACTCTGTGCTTAAATCAGGTTTCAAGTCCTATGAGACACTATGTTTAAATCATTACATAATTTAAATGTAGAGCTGTGCTCTTTAAACTCCTTTCATTAATAGCAGAACCTTGCTTTTTTTCTTCCAACACAAATTCACATGGAGCTTTTATATATATATATATATATATATATATATATATATATATATATGTATATGTGTATATATATGTGTGTGTATATGTGTATATATGTGTGTGTGTATATGTGTATATATGTGTGTATATGTGTGTATATGTGTATGTGTATATATGTGTATGTGTGTGTGTATATATATGTATATATATGTGTATATGTGTGTATATGTGTATATATGTGTGTGTGTATGTGTATATGTGTATATATGCGTGTGTATATGTGTGTATATGTGTATGTGTGTGTGTATATATATTTCTGTGTGTGTGTATATATGTGTATATATGTGTATATGTGTATATATGTGTATATGTGTGTGTGTATATGTGTGTATATGTGTATATGTGTGTGCATATGTGTGTATATGTGTGTGCATATGTGTGTATATGTGTATATATGTGTGTGTATATGTGTATATATGTGTGTATATGTGTGTATATGTGTATATATGTGTGTGCGTGTATATATATTTCTGTGTGTATATATATGTGTGTGTATATATATATATATACATATATATATACACACACAGAAACATATATACACACCTCACAGAATTTTTCTGGTTGAAGCAAGTACCAATAGAGATGGGAGTGTCCAGGGCCCACCTGCTTGGTATACCCCCTCAGAGCCCCTGAGAAACACCAGGGTCCACAAGTGAGTGACTCATATCCAGCCATGGTAGCTGGGCTCTAGCTAAGTCTTCTAAGTAGTGCCCTAGAATCGTGGCCTCGGAATCTAGCCAAAACCTCATGATGTAGTAATCTGCATTTTTGCTAAATCACAAATCTGAATTATGAGCTCTGGAAGGCTGATAAACTGGAACAGCATTGTGCAGGTTACTTTTGATCTCTAACCCTGAGTTTCCTCATCTGTAAAAGGGAGTCAATCTGTAACACTATTACGGCCGAGCACCACCAGTGCTTAGGGTAGTAACAGGAAGTCTGCACACAATAAGCTCTAGCTTATGACTTTACTATGGTTGCCATTCATCACGAACATTACTTGTCCCTTTTCTTGTCCCCTGATCCGTTGCCAAATTCCTCTTCATCCCCACCACCACATTTTAGGCCCTATTTATTCAAATACCTAGTTCTTACAAAAGCTCCTCAGATAACAATTTCAAATAATACATGTGGTGTAAAAACTGTGCAAACAGAAAGCCAATCCAGAAACACACTCACTCTGCTCATGCAGCAAAAGCTGAAGCCTAAGGACATTCTGCGGCTTCACACATCACTTACCAACATTAGGTCTAGTGAGTCCCTGCTCAGACTTACTGGAAGAGTGAAAGAGTTTCAGGTGGGGTTTTAAACCATGGATTAAATTCTGACGACTTCTACAGTGATTACAATAACCTGGAGAAAGTTGAGAGTTCTTTTTTTTTTTTTTAAACAAAGAAATAGATATATATCAAATTTGCTACCCTGAAAAGCAGGCTCGATCATTTTTAAAACTAGGCAAGGCTATAAAACCAGTCACAAATTCTGTGCTACAGAAAACTGTAGAGCTTTAAGACAAATTTGAAAAGAACAGTAAATTTACAAGATGTAGAAAATCTAATGTTTGAAGATAAAACTTCATATATTTCTGGCTAGGAAGAGACAGGAAATCTCTTCTATGAGAAGTTAAGGATGCTTAATACTTTTCTTTTTTTCTTTATAACTTGGCATTATTTTAGAAATGCTTAGACATCCTGCTACCATCAGAAGTATGAATTGTGGTTGTCACAACTACTTGTGTGACTACAACAATAAGTCTGTTCTAAAATGAGGCAAACAAAGCCAAAAAATGGCATGATATTGAATAGGTGATAGCCACCTTTCAGCATTACTCATACTACTCCATTACAGAAAGACAGGTTTAAAACCTGGTCCACAGTGTCCGGCTGTGAAAGAACAGAACATCATCAAGACAAATTCTAGCAAAGACAAAGACTTACTGGAGGCACTGTCAATGCTGCTGATGCTGTCTGCATTGTGCAGGTGGTGCCTGTGGAGGTGTCTGTAGAGGCTAAATTTCGAGAACTTTCTGGATTTTCCTACTCCTTTCAGTTTTGAATCCATATCATCAACGCTCCTCAGGGTGGGCAGATTGTTACTAGCTTTGTTTTTATCTTGAAGGCTTAAGGATTCCATGGACTCTGTTGTTTCAGCCTGAGAGAGTTATTAAAAAAAAAAAGAAAGAAAGAAAAAAGATACCTCATAGGATATGCTGCAATGTGACCCTTTAATTCTAGTTGAGCTGACGTGTAAAGTTCACACATGATGGTCTAATAGACACACAACAATGTGTGAGGTCAGCCACAGGGCAGTGGAGGATTCTTGTGAGCTGCTTAAATACTGGCAAAGGAATACCAGGCGTTCCATTGTACATCCCCCTGCAGTAGATTAAATTCTTGAAATTTCATACCAGTTAACCTTTTTATGTCAAATACAATTACATGAGTTATATTCACTGTTGAGCTACTGAATTTCTTCCTCCGATAAACGTGAATAGTGCTTTTTCTGTCAACCGTTTTTCTTGCTACTTATTCACTAAATCTCTATTTTTTCCAGAAGAGTCATCAGCATATACAGCAGCAAGATAAAATGGAGACCATCAAAATTTTTAATGAGTGTATTGATATTTTGGCAACCATTAGAGTTAAACCACTAAGCACTGTTTATGGATATGGCCATATGGGTATTTTGGCAGCTCTTGATTTAAAAGGTACTTTGAGAAGTTATTAAACTCCTGCTTTCAAAAAGAAGTCCCTCCATGACTCCAGACTGACTTATCCTATTTTTGCACGTTTTTAAGTAGGAAGATTTCAAAAACCTTTGCAGGTACTTGTAGTAAGGCTACATATTTAACTCAAAGCTCAACTGATGCACATTTTTGTTTATGAACATTTTTTTTTTCCAAATAGGAAATGAATCTTTTGTTCAAATGGAAAACAGGAGTTAATTATGAGCTGGCAAATGCTCTATTGGATCTGTTTTCTCTTACAAGAGAAGAAAGAGATTAAGAGATGCAAAGTTACAGACTTGCTAGGTGGTCTTTGAAACCAGGTCTGTCCATCCAGGAATATGCTGCCCCCCAGTGAACCAATCAATCAGTCATGCTATTAACACATACTTATACAAATCATGTCCCTTCTATGTAGTTCCATAAAGGTGAGATTTACTTACTGTGAAGGAACTCAGAGATGGTCCTACAGTGACACGCTTCACGCTGCCCACGTCCGTGAGTCTGTGTTCATTGTCATCCCACCTTCCATAGGCCAGGTCGATCCCACCCACAAAAGCCACTGACTGGTCGATGACAACAATTTTCTCATGATGAGCCCACAGATACACGCTGGATGATACATGATCTGGGTGCCTCATCACCTTGGGAGGGAAAAGAAAAAAACCCACGAGTAATGCACTTTTTAAAAAGTTCTTCATGTTATAACAAAATATATCTGTTTTATCCCCTGAATAGCATTTTCTATAATTCAAATACCAGAATATGCTCTGTATACACCAAACTTCTAATTTCATTCTCAGTGCTTACAAGAGGAAGATTCCTGGTTACTTTTTTAAGCCTCCCCACCAGCCCTGCCCCATACCACATTTGGGGGAAGCTGCCATTTAACTAGAAATGTGGCCACATATTTCAGTAAAAGCTGTAATACCTTTTGTAATGTAAGAGCTGATTCCTTTTTTCCACCTAAAAGGCTTATGCTATACCTGATCTTATTTTAAAAACAACAAAAAACTCTGAAAATGTTTAACCAACATCTACCTCTGAGAAAATTTTTAATAGGTATATTGATATTTTGGCAGCCACTGAGTTGAAATTGCAAGCATATGGATATAGGGATATACATACTTTGGCAGCTCTTGATTTGAAAGATATTTTGAGGAGTTATTATTCTCCTGCTTTCAAAGAGAACTCTCTGTATTTTTTTTTGTTAATTTAATGCTCATTTATTTTTTGAGAGACACAGAGAGACAGAGTGAAAGTGGGAGAGGGGCAGAGAGCGAGGGAGACAGAGAACCCAAAGCAGGCTCCAGGCTCTGAGCTGTCAGCACAGCGCCTGACGCAGAGCTCCAACTCACGAACTGTTCTGAGCTGAAGTTGGAGGCTTAACTGACTGAGCCACCCAGGCACCCCTAAAGAGAAGTCTCTTTAGATGATCCCAGACTGACCTATCCTATTTTTGTATATCTTTAAGTAAAGCATTCCAAAAACTTTGGAGACTACTAAAGTTCTTAGTAACCTACATTTGTTGTGTGTAGTAAAATACACATAACACAAAATTTACCATTTTGACTATTTTTAAATGGACAGTTCAGTGGCATTACATACATTCATATTGTTCAATCATTACCATTATGTATCTCCAGAACGCTTCATTTTGCAAAACTGGAACGCTGTATCCAATGAACAATAACTTCCCATTCCCTCCTCCCTGTAACCCCTGGCAAACACCATTCTATGTCTCTATGAATTTGACTAAGTATCTTACTATTTGCCTTTTTGTGATTGGCTTATTTCATCTAGAATAAGGTGTTCAAGGTTCACCTATGTTTTAGCATACATCAGAATTTCATCTCTTTTTAAGACTTAAATATACTCCACTGTATGTATATACAAATCATTATTGAGATTGGGATATTAAAGTGTCCAACTATTATACAATTGATTGTACAATTGTCTATTTGGTCCTTTAATTCTGTCGGTGTTTGCTTTATATATTTTGATAGTCATTATCAGGTATGTACATGTTTACAATCGCTGTATCTTTTTGCTACGTTAAAACTTTTAATAATATATAATGTCCTTCCTTATATATTATAAACTTTTTCTATTATAATATCATCTGATACTAGTATAGCCACTGCTGCTCTCTTTTGATTAGTATTTACATGGAACATCTTCTTTTAGCCGAATAAAAACACACAATTGTTATATACTGTAAGCCTGCTGGAGATTTACTAATTCATATGTCTTGGTGTATCTCAATGACTTGGCAATAATTATTGATAGCTTTTTCAGTCTTTAGTAAATATCAAATTGCTCTTTTTATTGCTTATTGAATTTATTTATCTTAATTAGTTTTGTATATAACACACTATTAAGAAAAAGCTTTTTAAATCCTAGATGAGCTCTCTGTTGCTATGAACATTCAAGGGACATCACAGGGAGACCACATCTAAGACATTCCAGGATAATCTCAACGAGGAGCAAGGGAACTTGACAAAGCTCCTGAGTATTGAAACAATTGTAGAAGGTGTGTTCTTGGCTAAATTATCAGGTTAGGAGAAACAGAAATGTGAACTCTGCTGACCCCATCGATATCAGAAGTATAAGAAAGTATTTTTGTTTTATTTCTGAGAAGGATCCAATGCTATTCACTCAAAATGTACATTAGGGAATTCTACAAATTACCACTGCTCAAAGCAAAGCACACCTGAAAGACTACAGAATAATACAGAAGAAAGGTTGTTCAGAAGGATGAACCTATTACCTTTATGTTGGGGTGTAGACGCATTAAAGTCCTCTTGCTGTATTCACTGTTGATTCCAAGAGCGAGTTCCACCTCTTTGTAGAGCATTATGAAGATTCTCACCCCCTCTTGCTGTCACAAGAGAGAACACAAGGAGGAATGAGAATTTCTGAAAGTAGGTTATGCTTTTTCTTGTCTTTTTCATGCCTGTGTATTATAAAGTTTCTTCTATAAACAAGTATAATAAGATATTTAACGAAAAATGCAACACGAGAAGGTGAAACATAAGTATATATCAAGATACAAATGTAACAAAAATGTATGTCCCTTCCATTCTTAGGACTTGTCATACCAACACACAATGTCAATATTTGAAAAGGCTGAAATGGTAAACTTACCAGTGAAAAGTGTTGGTCTTATACCTGTGAACATTTTCAAACACTTACACAACATTAAGGAAAGTGTTGGCCTGATTCAGGTTGCAGGATTAGGGTTTTCGGTTTGTTTTTATTACACTTCCATTAGTTAAAATAGCAGTGACAAAAAACTCTGATGGCAATAAATCACACTAAATATCCCTTAAATGTTTCTGGAGTATTTTGATAGAATTTTTCTTTATTAAAAATTACTTAAGTAAAAAAAAAACATTTCTTTATCTTCAAAGATGAATATAGTGATTCACATTTGGAACTCATAATTACAACATTAATGTCTATTTGTGACATGACTTCTTTGGAAGTTTCTCTAATGTTCAAAAATCCCTGAGATTTAGCAGCAGCACAAAATTAACATCGATTCAACCTTAGACCTTGGACTTAAAAGAAGACAAATAAGGCCACTGTGAAGGTCAAATTAAATCAAAAGTGCCTGATAAACTTGAACATGCTATGTTAATAATATTTTTATTAGTATTAACTATCAAAGAGACAATGTTGGGGTGCCTGGGTGGTTCAGTTGGTTAAGTGCCCAACTTCTGCTCAGGTCATGATCTTGCAGTTCGCAGGTTTGAGCCCTGCATTGGGCTCTGTGCTGACAGCTCAGAGCCTGGAGCCTGCTTTGAATTCTGTGTCTCCCTCTCTCTCTGCCCCTCCCTCACTCATGTTCTGTCGCTCTCTCTCAAAAATAAATAAATCAACTTTATAATAAACAAATAAATGCAATATTCTAAAAAAAGACAATGTCTAATAGCTGGTAGTATAAAAAAAATAGTATTTTCTCCTCTAGTTTGGATAGTGATAAGGTTTTAGCTAAATTGCCCCACATCTGAATGTCCTTCCTCTTCTCCCTGTCTAGTCACACAGTCCCCTCACCAACATAGAGTTAAGAATGTATTCCTCTAGGAAACTCTTATCTTATTTACCCCCACTTCTTATATGACCTTTTTACTTTAGGTTTGCATCCTCAGTACTGCTGTGCAGTTTGCAACATTTGAATTTGCATTCTCTATATCCAGCAGCTCTGAAGCCATTTTGAAGCATACTGCATACATATTGGATAATGTATCTACACGTAGGCATTTAAAATCCTAGAGATAAAAGGCAAGAACTTGTACACAGTACAGTACTTTATAAAGCATTAGAGATACTGGCATATGAAATAAACTATAGTGACAAAGAGTAATTTAATTACAGTTTAAATTAACAATCCACGGTAATTAGATATACTTCATAATGGAAATTTGAGTCATTAATTTAAGAAGCCAACTGGGTCGAACACAACTAATTTATAAGAATTGGTTATTTTTGCAACACTATAAAAATATGAAGTATCATAAGAGTTAATATTTTTAAGTTGCAGGGTACAAAATCTTGGAGTACACCAAATATATATATATAGTTCCCCAATACTGGTCTGCCAATATTAAGAAGCATGTTTTGGCCATTAAATCCTTATAAGAACACATCCCTTCAAAATACTAACACTCTCGGTATGCCTGAGTAACTCAGTAGGAGAAGCATCTGACTTTGGCTCAGGTCATGGTCTCATGGCTTGTGAGTTCGAGCCTGACATCAGGCTCTGCTGACAGCTCAGAGCCTGGAGCCTGCTTTGGAATCTGGGTCTCTGTCTCTCTCTTTGCCCCTCCTCCGCTTGTACTCTGTCTCTCTCTCAAATAAATAAGCATTCAAAAAAATTTCAAAATACTAACACTCTATATTTCTTGGTGTGACATCTGAAAAGTGCATACATTTTTGGAGGAATATACTTAAATATATGTTCTGAGCTGCACTAAGGAAAGTCAAATGGGCGATGGATATTAAGGAGGGCACCTGTAGTAATGAGACTGGGTATTGTATGTAAGTGATGAATCACTAAATTCTACTCCTGAAACCAATATTGCAGAGTATGTTAACTAAAATTTAAATTTGAATGTGAAAAGTAAAATGCATTCTGACCCTGAAAAAAAAAAATAGGATAAAAAAATACATATGTCATCCTATTTCTCTGGTTAATAGCTGACTTTTGGAATTTTCTTATTAGTAATTAAAATTATGCAACTATTACTGCAACCAAGTGCATAAGGACAGACCAGATAAAGAAATAAGGAAGTGAAAGTGTAGGCAAGACATGAACAGATTAGCTTCTAAGAGTTCAGTCACTTAGGGCTCTGCAATGAACCACTGGCGGAGAGCTCTAAATGCAAACTAGAACATTATTTTTTCCCTCTACTGTTCATATACACTCTGCTATTTGGGTATTTTAGGATTCGGTACTGAATCACAGCAACACAAAATAGCCTCCCATTTAAAGATACAGTATAAAGTCTAAAACCCAAAATTGCAACCCAAATTATAAAACATTACACCTGACATCTTTCGTCACGTTTATTTTAAATGAATGAAATTGTGCTTCTTCAGCTTATGAAATTACCATCCTTGAAGGACAGGAGTTGCAATTTAGACCCTGGCTTGATTCTTTTTTTTTTTTTTTTCCCCTTATTTTTTATTTATTTATTTTTTAATTAATTTATTTTTTAATTTACATCCAAGTTAGTATATAGTGCAACCATGATTTTACGAGTAGATTCTTTTATGCCCCTTACCCATTTAGCCCATCCCCCCTCCCACAACCCCTCCAGTAACTCTGTTTGTTCTCCATATTTAAGAGTCTCTTATGTTTTGTCCCCCTCCCTGTTTTTATATTCTTTTTGCTTCCCTTCCCTTATGTTCATCTGTTTTGTCTCTTAAAGTCATCATATGAGTGAAGTCACATGATATTTGTCTTTCTCTAATTTTGCTTAGCATACTACCTTCTAGTTCCAGACCCTGGCCTGATTCTTACAGTTTTCTACTGACCTGCATAACTAATGGATTTTTGAAATAATAGAGATGTTAACACTAATGGATTACATTATTACCCTCCATTTATTAATACCTTACATTTTCTTCTATATTTTGTCTTTTCTCATTGAAATAAATTAACTCCAAAGGAAATAGGGTAGAGACTTTTAAGTCTTTTTAGCTTATATACAAAAGACTAATAAGGAAGTAAGAAAACAGTTCATTTTAGGTAATCTGGTTTACAATTATTTACTTATATCTGTATCAGAATGAACAGTTAATTAGTGACAAGATTTCTGTGATCATAAAGCAATAAATTCCTCTTCTTTTGGTCAAAGTATTACAACACTATCATAAACCCTAAACTACAAAGGGCAAAGGAAAAATGTTTCCTGACAATGAAGGCATTTTCCCGGTCATAATAGTGCAGCCTTACACAAAATGTGAGAAATAACTGTGCAAAATGAAAGCCAAATTAGAAAAGAAAAAAGGACTGATGTGAATTCTGTAATTTAAGAAATACACATCTGAAGCATCCAATGTTTTGCCAACACCTTTTCATGACCCTAGGGGAAATTACTTTTTATTACAGAGGAGGAAGAAAAGTATTAATAGGCCAAGTAGAAAAATGAATGGCCTGGAGGGGATTACACAATGTCATCTTTCTCATCTCTGCTGAAGTCACGTAACCCAAAGGTTAACGGAACACACGTCACACTATCAACACAGAATAAACTTTGTAAAACCGGAGTTTCAAAAGTTGAAAGTTCTGACCTCTTTTCTAACTAGTTTTGAATCAAGTAGAGCAGACATAAGAGTATACATAGTAGGAATTTTTAGGAACTTCACATATACAAAATACATGCGAAGACAATAAAAAGTAAAAAAATTTTATAGTCCAAATCAAAGAGACTTTTTTGAGTCCATTTTTTTCTCTCTGATTACTCAAAATACTGTGGTCAAAATATTTTCTAAATGCAGCCAGGTTTGTCTCCTGCCTCGAGACAGCTTAACTTATGCATCCCCAGGATAATCACCAACTTTATCATTTGTCAAGGACTTCTGCAGAGTGTGCAATATTTGGGGAAAATGAAAAATAAAGGACAGGAGATCACATCCTCACCATTCAATGTAAGCAATGTGAAAAAGTACAAATTCTCCTTTTTTTTTTTTTTTTGAACCAGTTCTATTTGAAGCATAGTCTTCAAGGTTGAAGATCCATTTTTCCTTTCCCACACATGCCCTTCTAGCCCACCACTTTGATAAGATCCTGTTTTATTTTCCTGTGTGGAGATGTGATTATCTCATTTGACAAACCTGAACATCTTTTCCTCCTAAATGATCACTGATTGCAGCTCTAGAATGTGGCTTGTGGTCCAGGACAGAAAGAAACTACCTCACAACAAAAATCACCCCTGAGGACCTAAACCCTTTTCTGTAGGTCTCCAGGTGGCTGCATTTGAAGATTTTTTTCAGTGCAAGTCCCATCAGAAATATCATGTTCCTAGGGTGCCTGGGTGGTTCAGTTAGTTAATCGTCTGGCTTCAGCTCAGGTCATGATCTCACTGTTTGTGAGTTTGAGCCCTGTGTTGGGCTCTGTGCTGACAGCTCAGAGCCTACAGCCTGCTTTGGATTCTATGTCTCTCTCTCTCTCTCTCTCTCTCTCTCTCTCTGCCCCCCTCTCTCTCTTGCACTCTGTGCGTGTGTTTCTCTCTCAAAAATAAATAAACATTAAAAATTTTAAAAAAAGAATCATCACATTTCTAAGGTTGAAATATACACATTGGGTACATGAATACAGTTGCCATAACTATGATGCACTTTATTTCAACTCTTGGGGCAGTCCATGCAGACCTGTGGGAAACCCTGGGATGCTGACTTGAGCCATAATCAGCTTCTAAGTCAAGGTTGGCTTATGCTATTTTAAATGATAACACTGCTATTCAAAAGGTAAAAGAAATAGGAAATTACCAGTTTGGCTATCACCAGAGAAACAAAATACTGTATTTCTTCCATAAAAACAGCCATTGTAAGAGATGTTTGCCTGTATCCTGGCTATGAGGCAGAGACACAAAATTCCTCCCCCCAAATCTACACAATGAGATAGAAGAAAAAAAATGTATTTATTTTAATCAACCTTGTGTATCTCTGGGATCCATTAATGTAAGAATAAATGTTATTTTTTCAACCCAGTACTCTGTGAAAGTAGTGGCTTTCAGAAACTAAATAATTTAGGTGAGACAGTGTTTGTAGGCATAGAAAATAACAATTTACAATGATCTGGGTATTAAAAATTTATGACCAAAATAATATGGTATAGCTAAATTAAGGAAGAGCAATTCTGCCAAATGTACCACTAAGAAATTAATATTTAATAATATTACTATTTCCTTAGGAAGTTGTTTTTTTTTTTGAGAGAGAGAGTGAGCGAGCACAAGAGCAGGAGAGAGGGCCAGAGGGAGAGGGAGAGAGAGAATCCCAAGAAGGCTCCATGCTCAGCTCAAAAACTGATATAGGGCTCAATCTTATGACCCTGGGATCATAACCTGAGCTGAAATCAAGTAGGATACTCAACCAACTGAGCCACCCAGGTACCCCTCCTTAGGAAAATTTTAAAATCATTACGTGCAATTTAAAAATTCCAAGTTTCACAAAGCAGATGGAATTGAAATTAAGCACCATTATCAGGCAATAGTATTTACTTGGCCATGGTGTTCACCTAGGACCTCACCAGGGTTCATGGGCCATAAAAGCAAAGAAAGCCCACACTGGTGATAGAAAAGTCAACTAGACAGTAGCCTGAGGGGAAAACAAACATATGAGAGCTAACACAACATGGAGGGCCAGGCCTGCAGGATCTTTAGAATCTTTCTCCTAAGCCCTGCTCAGGCATTTGCTAGCTTTCTGGAATTTACTCAGATGTCCTGTAGGCACCTCACACTCAAGTCAGCTGGAATTTAGCTCATCGAACCCGAGTTCTTTCCACTTCTTCCCATTGCCAGACTCACCTTCCTAATACACCATTTTGATCAGATCACCAGACTCCTCTACCAGACTCGAACCTTCCCCAGTCACTTCCTACTTTCTTCCATTAAGTCCAAACGACTGACTTGGCTCGCAAGCCTCCACATCTGGCTGCAACAGCCTTTCCAGCTTGATCCCTCATCGTACTTACGCTAACACTCAGCTATAATTAGCCTTGTCACTTTACTGTGACTGACAAAGCCTTGGGAATTCCTGCCTCCGGAATGTTTCCTCACCACAGTTTCTACACCTAGAAACTTCTTCCTTTCATTTAAATTTTTTTGCCCATCCTAAATGCCCTAAATTCCTCATATTGTGAGGGACTTCCCCACCAGAGCTTCCCATAGTAGGCACTCAACAAATACATATTGATTGAAACCTACAACAGTAAAGTGTTGGATGCGTACTATGAAGAGAGGATTTACTAGTATGGTTGACAATTGCTAGGCCAGACTGGAACAGCTTAACTAAAATGGAATCTTGAGGAGAGATGGGAAAAACGCTGTTTCGTAGAGAGAAACGTGGAGAAGGCTATAGCCCATTCAATATGTAGAAGGAAGTTTGATAAGGCTAGGACTAAACCTGGGACACGAGTCCTTCAGCAAGCCTTCCATGGGCAGGGATGGAGTCCTACTCACATTCATGGCATCTTTAGTAATTAGTGTAGTACCTGGCTCCTAGGAGACACTCAGTAACTTTATGCTGAATTATTTATTTAATGAACATACAAATAACGCTTTTGAAGACAGAATTTCCAATTTTGTGAATGGAATTCTTTTGAGGCAATGAATTAGACTAGCCATGAAAATAATGCTGTTTGGCAGAACATGTGTCTGAAATAAAGCTTATCAACTTCTTTTTCCATCAGTATTAGTGAGGTCTGACTATATCTATGGATTATCTTTAGAAATCTTAAAGGCATGGGGAAAGACACTGAAAGAGGGAGGATGGGTAAATGGGGAAAGCAATAAGAGAACGTGGAGAATGGGAAAGAAGAAATGAGTCACAACTATAAGAAACAAAAATTCTTGTTTTTACCCAATTACCCAGGATCTACAAATTATGTTAGAATGTTTAATGATAGAATAATAAAGGGGTGCCTGCGTGGCTCACTTAAGCGTCTGACTTTGGCTCAGGTCATGATTTCCTGGTTCGTGAGTCTGAGCCCCGCGTCAGGCTCTGTGCTGATGGTTTAGAGCCTGGAGCCTGCTTCGGATTCTGTGTCTCCCTCTCTCTCTGCGCTTACCCACTTGCACTCACTCTCTCTCACTCACACACACTCTCTCTCTCTCTCAAAAATGAAAAAAAAATAAATAAACATTTAAAAAATGATAGAATAAAAAAGCTTAAGACAATTTCAAGTAATAGTAGAAAAAAAAAGCTGGCACTTCCTAGTTTGGACATGATTAATAACAAATCCAGATCTATTCTAATTTTACTTAATTTACCTTGGTTGAGAGCCAACTATATAAAAACATTCATTAGAAATAAGAATGTAAAGTAGTCATTGATGAGCCTATACTGTTTCAGTTACTTACTTTTTATGCCAAAAAGAATACACTCAATGCTTACCCAGAATCTACAGGGTCAACTGGAGAGGAGGCAATTCCACATTTTTACCATGAACTGTCTCAAAACTGGAACCAAAGCAACACCAATTCTTACTGCCCTTCTTTTTGATATTCTTCTACATTATCTTGGCCCCAACTGAATGAAATAATTCTCCTAATGACTTTGTGTTTTGATCAAATGGCAGAATAATGAATAAAAAATAAAATGCTACATTTCATTTCACCCTTTATTATTCAACGATAAAATCTTGCTACAGTTTTTTTGCCTATAAAATTAACTGCCTGTAACTGATTAAAAATCAAAACTTAGAGTTCCTGATACAATCCATGCTGTGAATTAGGCTAACATATTTATGCAGTCAAGAGTAACAGGAAAAAAGAACCAAATAAACTTGAAAACCACAAATATTCCACTTTTTATCAAACTCTAAAGAAAAAAGCTATGCTTATATATGAAGGGCTTTGAAAAGAAAAGGTATTTCAGAAACAATAAACATTGAAAAAATTACATCAGCCAAGGTTTGGAATACGTACTGCTTTTCGTTTAAGAATGCAGTCCAACCTCCAACGATTTCCTTCAACCACCGGGCGTTTCAGGAAGATTTCTGGACTCAGCCTGAAATCACAAAAGCAAGAGTTTTAAAAAGTAAAATGAAGGTAGACTTAGAGAACTCAGTGACTTCTTAAAATGTAATAACATGCATGTCATAGGAGTCCCAGAAGAAGAAGAGAGAGAAAGGGGGGAAGAAGGTTTATCTGAGCAAATCATAACTGAAAACTTCCCTACTCTGGAGAAGATCACCGGCATCGAAACCCAAGAAGCACAGGAAACTCCCATTAAATTCAACAAAAGCCAGCCATCACCTAGACATATCATATAGTCAAATTCACAAAATGCACAGACAAGGAAAGAATCCTGAAAGCAGCAAGGGAAAAAAGTCCTTAACTTACAAGGGAAGATAGATCAGGCTTGCAGCAGATCTGTCCACAGAAACCTGTCAGGTCAGAGGGAGTGGCAGGAAATAGTCAACGTGCTAAATGGGAAAAATAGGCAGCCAAGGATTCTTTATCCAACAAGGCTGTCATTCAGAATGGAAACTGAGACAAAGAGTTTCCCAGACAAACAAAAACTAAAGGACTTCATGACCACTAAACCAGCCCTGCAAGAAATATTAAAGGAGACTCTGAGTGGGAAAGAAATACCAAAAGCAACAGACTAGAGCCTGCTTCAGCTCTAGGAACAGAGAACATCACCAGAAACACCAGCTTTACAGGTAACACAATGGCACTAGATTCATATCTTTCAGTAATCACTCTGAATGTAAATAGACTAAATGCTCCAATCAAAAGACAAAATATAAAATTCTGATTGTGCCATCAGAAGCAAAGGCAACTTTAGCGCAAATGCCACCATCCTCCTCCTCCAGTGTGGCGGGTCATTGAAAGCTCCACTAGGAGTTCACATATAACTTTACCTGGGAACAACAGCCTTGAGCCATTAAAAAAAAAAAAAAAATCACTATGATTTCTTTCTCTCTTACTCACACATGCAAATATATACGCATATGCAGATACTGGTGATTGCCCAGACAACAGCCATTTTTCACCTTCTTTCTTCAGTCAGAGTCTACCTCCCACAATGAGATATATGAGGAGGCACACATGGGTTTAATGGGAAAGTTTTTCCTCTTTGATCTCTCTTTCTTATACGCGCGCACACACACACACACACACACACACACACACACACACACACCAGGAAAAGTAGCTGTACAACAGATGTTGTTTGGGGATATGATGCTTAGGCAGGTATAGCCATATTGAAATTCTAAAGGGAAAACCAGAACCCTGAAATCACTAGACCATTTTGCCAACTTTAGGACTGCTTAACTTTGGGTTTCTCATTAAACAAGACAAGTAAATCCTCACTGTTTAAGCCACCTTTAGTTGAGAATTCTGTTAATCCAAGCCAAGAGTATTCTAATTGATAAACATAAACACTGACTTTCTATACCAAGGAGCAGTGTCCATAGGACCTGGGGCTTTCTGAGCAGGGAAGAAGGCAGGTTTGCTGATGGATGACATTTTTTTCCAATGTAAAAATGGGGTGAGATCTGAAGTCAGTGTTTGAGTTAAATCTATATATGATGTAACTACTCTATGATGAGGAAAAACAGAACAAAATATGTACAATAAAGGAAACTTTATCTGCTGAAATGCTAGACCTGGAGGAGCAGGAGTAGACTGCAAGGATTAAAGCCTTATAGAGTACCAGGCTGGAGTAGTGCCTTGCCAGAGAGGCCTCTGAGCATGTGAAAACAACAGTTGTAAGGAGCTAAAGATATTTTTAAAATCTTTTTATGCTCTATTTTATTCAGTTAAAGAAAAATAAAGCCCCAAAGATAAAATACCCTAAGGAAATACATACTGTGTAAGATAAATAAGAAAACAGACAAATGGTGGGGTGTGTGCAGTACTTAATTTAGTGTAGGAAAGGAACACAGAGGCAATCTATGTCCAAACAAAGAAACAAAAATGCAGCAATTGCTAGCAAAGGATCTAAAATGAATTAAAAAGAGGTCTGTTACAGGAAGCCATCAAAATGGAGAAAGCAGGCAAAAACCTCTTTGATCTTGGCTGCAGCAACTTCTTACTCAACACGTCTCTGGAGGCAAGGGAAACAAAAACAAAAATGAACTACTGAGACCTCATCAAAATAAAAAGCTTCTGCACAGAAAAGGAAACAATCAGCAAAACTAAAAGGCAACTGACGGAATGGGAGAAGATATTTGCAAACAACATATCAGATAAAGGGTTAGTATCCAAAATCTATAAAGAATTTATCAAACTCAACACCCAAAAAACAAATAATCCGGTGAAGAAATGGGCAAAAGACATGAATAGACACTTCTCCAAAGAAGACATCCAGATGGCCAACTGACACATGAAAAAATGCTCCACGTCACTCATCATCAGGGCGATACAAATCAAAACCACAATGAGATACCACCTTACACCTGTCAGAATGGCTCACATTAACAACTCAGGCAACAACAGATATTGGCGAGGATGTGGAGAAAGAGGAACTCGTTTGCATTGCTGGTGGGAATGCAAGCTGGTGCAGCCACTCTGGAAAACAGTATGGAGGTTCCTCAAAAAGCTAAAAATAGAACTACCCTATGACCCAGAAAATGCACTACTAGGCATTTATCCAAGGGATACAGGTGTGCTGTTTCGAAGAGGCACATGCACCCCCGTGTTTATAGCAGCACTATCAACAATAGCCAAAGCATGGAAAGAGCCCAAATGCCCATTGATGGATGAGTGGATAAAGAAGATGTGGCATATATATACAATGGAGTATGACTCAGCAATCAAAAAGAATGAAAGCTTGCCATTTGCAACTATATGGATGGAATTGGAGGGTATTATGCCTAGTGAAATTAGTCAGACAAAGACAAAAATCATATGACTTCACTCATATGAGGACTTTAAGAGACAAAACAGATGAACATAAGGGAAGGGAAACAAAAATCATATAAAAACAGGGAGGGGGACAAAACATAAGAGATTCATAAATATGAAGAACAAACAGAGGGTTACTGGAGGGAGTGTGGGAGGGGGGATGGGCTATGTGGGTAAGGGGCACTAACGAATCTACCCCTGAAATCATTGTTGCACTATATGCTAACTAATTTGGATGTAAATTTAAAAAAATAAAAAATAAAATTTTAAAAAATTTAAAAATTAAAAAAAAAGGTGTTTTAGGTAGAAATGTGCATTGCTATACACTGCTTGTTCACTGAAGGTGAGAGATACCAAACAACATAGATTCTTGAAATTTTTTTTTTAACGTTTATTTATTTTTGAGACAGAGAGAGACAGAGCATGAATGGGGGAGGGGCAGAGAGAGAGGGAGACACAGAATTGGAAGCAGGCTCCAGGCTCTGAGCCATCAGCCCAGAGCCCGACGCGGGGCTCGAACTCACGGACTGTGAGATCGTGACCTGAGCTGAAGTCGGAGGCTTAACCGACTGAGCCACCCAGGCACCCCTCTTGAAATTTTTTGATGTACACATTAATTATAAACTCAGAGGCCTTCTGTTTGGGGGCCACTTGTAATGCTATACCCTGCAGTTAAGTCTTTACCATTCTTTATTTAACCTACAAGCATTTGTGTACCCTGGATGTAGAACATTCTATTAGATGCTCTGGAGAATCTTAAGATAGATCTCAAGGAACCCTCAGTTTGGGGATAATGCATAAGAAGGTAAAAAACAAGTGTTCATGCTTTAAACAAAGTATAAACAATGGTCTCATTGATGAGGAAAAAGCAGCTATATGAGTTATGACTTACAAGCATCATTATCTCAGGATCTTCACTAAGCAACTATTAGATAAGCAAAGTTCATTAGATAAGCAAAGTTTTATCCCACACACACATGCCAATGATAAAGTTTAATTTATAAATTAGGGACAGTAAAAATTAACAATAGTACTAATAAAATAATGCAATTACAACACTGATAAAACTGTAATAAAAAAATAAAATAAGTAAAACTGTACATAAAATGGTAATAAAAGTTATGTGAATGTGGTTTCTCCCTCTCTCAAAATATGTTATTGTACTGTTTCCCCCTTCTTATGATGATATGAGATGATAAAATGCCTAAATGATGAGATAAAGTGAGATGAATGATGTAGGCATTGTGATGCAGCATTAGGCCACTATCACCCTCTGACAATGGGTAAGAAGGAGAAGCATCTGCTTCTAGATCGTGGTTGATCTCAGGTAACTGAAACTGCAGAAAGCAAAACTATGGACAAAGGGAGACTACTGGATGTAGAAAGTACAAAACGTTGTTGAAAAAAATTAAGATCTGAACAAAAGGAGAGACGTTCATGAATTCAGGAAGAACAGAATCTGATGTACCATCTAAACAATGGGGACTTTACCATTTTTTTCCCCATCTGATTCATCAACCTGAAGGAGAACCCAGAAATGGGCTTTGGCACAGGTACAGAGAACTCAGGTAGAAGTGCTCTACCTCAGGCTTGAGGAGAAAGAATGAGTTCAGATGACAGCCAGGGGCTCACAGGCACCACAACACTGAGGGATTGGAACTTTTTTCTCCAACTAGAAGAGCTGCTGTTCCAAGAGGACAACGTAAATAAATATCCATTGCTTGGCTCCAGACACAAGTATCATTGCAGAAAGTGTGCAGTAGGGCAGGGCAAATAAAGCCCCACCTTTCTAGAGAACTGGGCGGGGGGGGGGGGGTAGGGGGAAGATACAGCAAACCCAAAAGTAGTAGAGAGATCTTCAAGAAAGCAGAGCTTAGGAAAGCAACCCTATTAAGTAGATTATGAACTTCTAGCTCACTCCCAAGCTGCCCTTCCATGGATTTGATCCTAAACATTATACCAAAGTTTGAGAACTGAACTGAGAATTAAACCACAGCCAAGAGGTGAGTAAACACTCACCAGGAAAATGGAAGTGGAAAAAACAAAAACAAAAAAACCAGGGTACCAATCTTATATCAGACAAACCAGACATTCAAACAAAGATTATAACAAGAAACAGAGAAGGGCATTACATAATAAAGGGATCAATCCTACACACCCAATACTGGAGCACCTAGATACATAAAGCAAGTATTAATGGACTTAAAGAGAGAAACTGATGGTAACACAAAGGGTAGGGGACTTTAACACTCTATTCACATCAATGGATAGATCCTTTGAACAGAAGATCAATAAAGAAAGAATGTATTTGAATGAAACATTGGACCTGAGGGACATAACAGATACATACAGGACATTCCATGAAAAAACAACAGAATACATATTCTTTTCAATGAATATGGAATATTCTCTAGAATAGATCACATATTAGACAGAAAACAAGTCTCAATAAATTTAAGAAGATTGAAAGCATATGATACATCTTTTCTAATCACCATGGCATTAAACTAGAAATAAATCACAAGAAAAAAAACCTGGAAAAAACACAAACACATGGAGACTAAACAATATGATACTAAACAACCAATGGGTCAATGAAGCAGTCAAAGAAGAAATTAAAAAAATAAATAAATGGAGACAAATGCAAATGAAAATACAGTGGTACAAAATCTTTGGCACTCAGTGAAAGCAGTTCTAAGAGGGAAGATTATAGTGATATAGGCCTACCTCAAGAAATAAGAAAAAGCCGAAATAAACAAATTAACCAAAAGGTTACACCAAAAGGAACCAAAAGGAACTAGAAAAAAAAAAAGCCTAAGATGAGTAGAAGAAAGAAAATAATACCACAGAAATACAAATGATTACAAGAAAATACTATGAAAAATTATATGCCAACAAAATGGATAACCTAGAAGAAAAGGATACATTTTTAGAGACAGATAGCCTTCTAAAACTGAACCAGGAAGAAAATCTGAACAGACCAATTACAAGCAACAAATTTGAACTGGTAATCAAAAAACTACCAAAAAATGAAAGTCCAGATGGATTCATATGTGAACACTACCAAACTTTTAAAAATTAGTTAATACCCATTCTCCTCAAACTATTCCAAAAAATGTAAGAGGAAGGAAAGCTTCCAAATACATTCAATGAAGTCAGCATTACCCTGATACCAAAACCAGACAAAGATACCACTAAAAAAGAGAACTACAAGCTAATATCTGATGAACACAGAATGCAAATTTCCTCAACAAAAATATTAGCAAACCAAATCTAACAACATATTTTTAAAAAAATCATTCACCACAATCAAATGAGACTTATTCCAAACATGCAAGGATGGTTCAATATTTGCAAATCAATCAGTGTGATACATCACACTAACAACAGAAAGGATAAAAACCATATAATCATTTCAATAGGGCAGAAAAGCATTTAACAAAGTTCAACATCCTTCATGATTAAAAAAAAGAAAAACTCAACCAAGTAGGTTTAGAGGCAACATACCTCACGGGGCGCCTGGGTGGCGCAGTCGGTTAAGCGTCCGACTTCAGCCAGGTCACGATCTCGCGGTCCGTGAGTTCGAGCCCCGCGTCAGGCTCTGGGCTGATGGCTCGGAGCCTGGAGCCTGTTTCCGATTCTGTGTCTCCCTCTCTCTCTGCCCCTCCCCCCTTCATGCTCTGTCTCTCTCTGTCCCAAAAATAAATAAAAAACGTTGAAAAAAAAAATTAAAAAAAAAAAAAAAGAGTCTCTTCTGTTTAAAAAAAAAAAAAAAAAAACATACCTCAGCATAATAAAGATCATCTGTGAAAAATTCGCAGCTAACATCACACTCAGTGGAGAAAAACAGAGCTTTTCCTCTAGATCAGGAACAACATAAAGATGTCTACTCTCATTACTTTTATTCAACATAGATTAGAAGTCCTAGCCACAGCAATCAGACAAGAAAATGAAATAAAAGGCATCCAAATCAGAAAGGAAGAAGCAAAATTTTCGTTATTTGCAGATGACCTGATACTACGTATAGAAAACCCTAAAGACTCCACTGAAAAACTACTAGAACTAATGAATAAATACAGTGAAGTCACAGGATACAAAATCAATGTACAGAAATTTGCTGCCTTTATATACACTAATAATGGAGCAGCAGAAAGAGAAATTAAGAAAACAATCCCATTTACAATTCTACCAAAAATAATACAATACCTAGGAATAAACTTAACCAAAAAGGTAAAAGACTTGTACTCTGAAAACTATAACACATTGATAAAATAAATTCAAGATGACAAAAAGAAATGCAAAGACATTCCATGTTCATGAATTAGAAGACTAAATATGGTCAAAAAGTCTATACTATTCCTATCAAAGTACCACCAGCATTTTTCACAAAGCTAGAATAAACAATCCTAAAATTTGTATGGAACCATGAAAGACCCCAAATAGCCAAAGCAATCTTGAGAAAGAATAACAAAGCTGGAGGTATCACAACCCCAGATTTCAAGATATACTGCAAAGCTATAGTAATCAAAACAGTATGGTACTGACACAGAAAAACAGGATAGAGTCCAGAAATAAACCCACACTTATATAATGAATTAATTAATCTATGACAAAGGGGCAAGAATATAAAATGGGAAGAGACAGTCTTTAGTAAATGGTGTTGGGAAAATTGGACAGCCACATGCAAAAGAAAGAAACTGGACCACTTTTATACCAGAATAAACTCAAAATGGATTAAAGACCTAAATGTGAGACCTGAAGCCATAAAAATCCTAAAAGAGAGCACAGGCAGTAATCTCTTTGACATTAATCCTAGCAGCATGTTTCTAGATATGTCTCCTGAGGCAAGGGAAATAAAAATAAAAATAAACTGTTAGGACTACATCAAAATAAAGTTTCCCCACAGCAAAGGAAATCATCAACAAAAGGAAAAGGTAACCAGTCCTAATCCACACCAGCAGGTGGAGCTGAAGTGACCCATTCTGGGAGAGGGACTCCATCTTGCTCCCCAGTGAGGCCCTCGCTGGAGGAGGAGGGTCAGAGCTTGGGTGCAGTCAATTGGGGGCTGTAGTTTAGTAAAACAGGAAAGCTACAAAACACTGTGGAGTGCTCGGGTATAAATAAAAAGAGGAAAAAAGTTTCTCAAATCACTGCTGCACCACACGGGGCAGATGCTTCGAGGGTCAGAGTCTACGCTGTCTCTAACAGCCGCACACTGGACTTTACTGTGCCACAAGAAGACCCTTGTTCCCATTGTTTGTTTGCTTTTTTCCAAAGGTTCAAATGAACAATGTAGTGGTGCTGGATATTCCTTCTCCTTCCTACAACCCAGTCCAGTTCAAGAACTCCTTCAAGTGCATCGAGGACCTGTCTGAAGACTTGGAATTGAAAATTTTCTATGTGGGCTCTGCAGAAAGTGAAGAATATGATTAAGTTTTAGACTCTTAGTGGGCCCTGTTTCTGCAGGATGGCATGTTTTATTTCCAGCTGAGGCACCTAATCCAAGACTCATTCCAGATGCAGATGCAATAGGTATAACAGTTGTGCTAATTACATGCACCTATTGAGGGCAAGAATTTATTAGAGTTGGCTGCTATGTAAATAATGAATATACTGAGACAGAAGTATGGGAAAATTTGCCAGGAAAACCAGACTTTTCTAAGCTTCAAAGGAACATTTTGGCATCTAATCCTAGAGTCACGAGAGTTTACATTATATGGGAAGACAATATAGAAAAACTGGAAGAGGCAGAGATCAGTAATCCAAATCTATAATTACTTCTTTCAACAGATGCATTACCTTCAGCATCAAAGGGATGGATGGCCCATGTCAAAAAACTGACTATTCGTCATGTCAGAATCCTTCATGGACTGCATGTGACCATCTGTCATCCCTTTAGTACAAATTAAGCTATAGAAACACACAAAACTATTTCCCTTTAATTCCATAAGAACACAGTCAAGACACAATGTGAAGAATCTGTTCAAAAAACATCCTGTAGAAAGTTTGCAAGAAAACCAGTATTTGAGTACATTGTAGAATATAAATACAACTATTTTTAAGTAAAAAACAAAACAAAACAAAAAGCCTAAAAGGCAACCTACTGCATGGGAGAAGATATTTTCAAATGACATATCTGATGATAAAGGTTTAATAACTAAAATAAAGAACTGAAAAACTCAACACCCAAAAAACAAATAATCCAATTTTAAAAAATGGGCAGAAGACATGAACAGACATTTCTCCAAAAAAGACATACAAATGACCAACAGACACATGAAAAGACGCTCAATATCATTCATTATCAGGGGAATGCAAATCAAAAGTACAATGAGATATTACCTCATAATGGTCAGAATGGCTAAAATAAAAAACATAAGAGCTAACAAGTGTTGGCAAGGAGAACCCTCGAGCACTGTTGGTGGGAATGCAAACTGGTGCAGCCACTGTGGAAAACAGTATGGAGGTTCCTCAAAATGTTAAAAATATGGACACCTGGGTGGCTCAGTCAGTTAAGTGTCCCACTCTTGGTTTCGGCTCAGGTGATGATCTCACGGTTCATAAGTTTGAGCCCCACACCAGCTCTCTGCTCTCAATCAGCACAGAACCTGCTTCAACTCCTATGCCTCCATTTTTCTCTCTCTCAAAAATAAACAAATTTTTTTTAAAAAGTTAAAAATAGAACTATCCTACAATGCAGTAATCATACTACTGGGTATTTACCCAAGAAATACAAAAACACTAATTCAAAGGGATACATGCAACCCTATGTTTATAGCAGCATTATCGACAATAGCTAAATTATGGAAACAGCCCAAGTGTCCATCTATAGATAAATGGATAGATAAGATGTGGGATGGGGTGTGTGTGTATGTGTGTGTGTGTCAGATTGAATATTATTCAGCCATAAAAAGAATGAAATCTTGCCATTTGCGACAACATGGATGGAGCTAGAGAGTATAATGCTAAGTGAAATAAATCAGCCAGAGAAAGCCAGCTACCATATGATCTCACTCATATGTTGAATTTGAGAAACAAAACAAATGAGTAAAGGAAAAAAAAAAAAAAAAGATAAACCAAAACACAGACTCTTAACTACAGAGAACACCCTGATGGTTACCAGAGGGAAGGGGGCGGGGGGTGAAATAGGTGATAGAGATTAAAGAGGACACTTATCACGATGAGCACTGAGTAACGTACAGAACTGTTGAATCGCTATATTGTGTACTTGAAACTAATGTAACACTGTATGTTACCTATACTGGAATTAAAGTTAAAACCTTAAGAAAATCTGGTCTTGGGGCGCCTGGGTGGCTCAGTCGGTTGGGCGTCCGACTTCAGCTCAGGTCACGATCTCGCAGTCCGTGAGTTCGAGCCCCGCGTCGGGCTCTGGGCTGATGGCTCAGAGCCTGGAGCCTGCTTCCGATTCTGTGTTTCCCTCTCTCTCTGCCCCTCCCCCATTCATGCTCTGTCTCTCTCTGTCTCAAAAATAAATAAAACGTTAAAAAAAAATTAAAAAAAAAAAAAGAAAATCTGGTCTTTAAAACTCTTCAGTTTTACTAATCCTGTCAATTTCTGACATGGTTCATGCATAGGCTCAGCACAGAGGCTGTGGCAGACACGGCTTGCACTCCTCACCCTGACAGGCTGGGGAGAGAACCCACCATGGTGAAGACTCCACATGCTACCGTACACGTGCCTGCTGACACATGCCTGATGAATTATAATCACCACCATCAAGAAGAAATCTGAGCTAAGCCACACTCTCCAGATCTGTCCTAAGAGCAATTAGCCATGTACCAATGGAGCTCGGAGCCACCTCTTGGTGTCCCACCTCATTTGAGGACATACTTCAATGGACACTGAAGAGCTAAGTCCTTGAAATAGCACCAAGCACAGAAAAGACAGAAAACAAATGTTCTTGTGGTTAATCCAGACACATGAAGTAGAGAATGCTCACTGATCTTTATATGGAAACTATCTCTTAAGACACCTTCACATCCAGCTGAAATGTACTCTTCTTAGTTTTTAGATAGTCTGGGCTGTTTAATGAGTCATTACCTCTTCTAACTGGACAGCCTACCTCAGAATTTACCTCTTTAGAAAATTTCTCCTGGGGCGCCTGGGTGGCTCAGTCGGGTAAGCGTCCAACTTCGGCTCAGGTCATGATCTCGCGGTTTGTGAGTTCGAGCCCCATGTCGGGCTCTGTGCTGACGGCTCAGACCCTGAAGCCTGCTTCAGATTCTGTGTCTCCCTCTCTCTCTGCCCCTCCCCTGCTCATGCCCTGTCTCTGTCTCAAGAATAAATAAAACATTTTTTAAAAATTTAAAAAAAAAAAAAAAGAAAATTTCTCCTAACTAAATCTACCCCAATCTGATTACAAATTTATTTAGTACCTCAAAATAGTTCAATCTGCACTTAAAGAATCTTAGATCTAAAAGGAACTTCAAAAAAATAAACAAAAATAAAAGGCACTTCAGACACCATCCGAGTGGCAGGCTCCCCTGAGAGGTGGCTTCATGACACGGGGACGCTACAGCAGACACACCTGGAGCCCAGCCGGCACTGGCACTTGCCAACTGGGTGACTGTGGGCAGTTTCCTTCCCCTCCCCCTTATGGGTCTCACTTTTCTCAACTATAACATAGCCCCTGGCACTTGTAAGAATTTAACAAATAATCACTATTATTGTCAATGTTACTTTGTGCCTTAGAAACTACCCCTGAGAAAGATAAACAGGACTTGCCCCAAGTCCGTAATCGTCAGGTCCCTAAGGTGGTCTGAGCAAAGACCGTTGCCATTTCTCTCCTGGAGAATGGAGCACACAAGAGCGTGCCAAGTGTTCTCTAGAACCAGTGTTTAATTCCTCTTCTACACTATTACCAGAATGATCCCTTTTAGAAAACAAATTGTATTAAAATCCCCATGCTTAAAAATTGTCAGTGGTTCCCAGTGTTCACGGGACTAAGTGCAAACTCCTTAGCAGCTCAGCCAGCACCCTTCACAGTTTTCCTCTGAACCATCTTTTGGGGGCCATCTCCACCCGCCATTCCAAAGGATGCTATGCTTCAGCTCCACACAACCTCCACCCTCCTCCAAAGTTGCTGTGCACTCTCACCCTTCTATGCCTTGGTCCTGGCTATCCCTCTGCCGAAAACATTTGCCTATCTCCATCTGGTCAACTCCAGCACTAAGCCCCAGGCCAGCCTTCTCTTAGGTGAAGCTTTGTAGGCTCAGTTATCGCCCTGCCTCAGGGCTCCCTCCTTCACAGCCTCCTGCTATCTTAATGCTCATCACTCAGTTTTCCCCAATCTGTTGTCTTCCATAGGACTTCCTTACTCTATCTCATTTCAGAGTAGGGGCTGCTTCTCAGTCATCTTTATATATGCACAGCCTAGTTTGGTACCTGTCACAGAGTGGGTGCTCACTAAATAGATCTAGAATGAATGAATGAATAAGTTAATGAATGAATGGCTGGGTGGTTAAACGAATTAATGAACAAAGGAACTAAGCACTAGAAGGTCCCAGGTTGCTTCTCATTTCACTGTATCCCCCTTTGTTTGCACATGAATTATTTTATAAACCTATTAGTACAGTTTTCATTTAAGCATGTGGCAGCTCTTGAATCAGATCAGAAGCTTCTATAGGACATGTGCATCTTCTACTTATGCTTTTCACTCTCTCAGATCTGGACATATCAGCACTGGTTCAGTTTCTGATGCTCTCTTTTGCAATATACTGGCACGACAAGAATTTTCTTCACAAGATGAGGGAAGTTACAACGAAGGTTTTATTTCAAAGGTAGTGTGGTAATAAGATGTTATCCTAGACAGCCATAGAAAAGAAATAACCTGGTTTATTTTCTTGCCGACAGTAGAAAACATCCAAGGCTCCAACTCTTTAGATGTTTAAATGAGAGCCTGTATTTTAGTGTTCAGAACCTTCAAAAGAATATTATTTTCTTGCATAAAACATGAAAATATGGGCTCAATGGAAACACTATTTTCAGTCTCTCTCATGTCTTCATCAAACTTTCAGAAATATTTTCTGAAGGAATATAGTACTATTTTAAGCTTGAATTTATTCACATAAGTGCTTATAAAGTATTCAACCAAAGAAATAGCTCTTAAGTATGAAACTTTCTTTTATTCCCGGTAACTGAGTAGAGAGACAAAATGTGACTATAAAGGCCAAGATTAAGCTCCTCCGCGCACACGAGAATAAACAAGCTCACAGACATGATACTGACCATCATATACTTTATCTTTTTTAAGTTTATTTATTTTGGGAGAGAGAGGGAGAGAGAAAACGAGCAGGAGAGGGTCAGAGAGAGAGAGGGAGGGAGAAAATCCCAAGCAGGCTCCACACTGCCAGCACAGAGTCCGATGCAGGGCTCAAACTTGAGAACGTGAGATCATGACTCGAGCCAAAATCAAGAGTTGGACACTTAACCAACTGAGTGACCCAGGCACCCCCACTTACCTCATCTATCGACCCTAGATCAATGGTTCTCAACTAAGAAGGACTCTGCCCTCTGGAGGACATTTGGCAATGTCTGAAGACATTATCACAAACTAGGAGCCTATTTGGCATCTAATCCGTAAAAGCCAGGGCTGCTGATGGTGCTAACCATCCCACAATGCACAGAATAACCTCCCATAACAAAGAGAATTATCTGGGCTAAAATATGAATAGTGCTCAGATTGGGAAAGCATGCTGTAGAATTATATACTTCTACATCACTAAGACAAAAGAGTAGAAGAGGATGAGTTCATATTCCTAATTCTTCTTCCCTCCCCCGCAAAATCTAGAATGAGGAGGAAATAAATTATGATGATATTTTCACAGCTTAGATGTGAAAGGTAGCATTTGGAAGGAAACAGGACAGGGAAAAATAAGGAGTATTTCAACAACTAAGTTCTTAGAAGGAAAACAGATTCAAGACAGGTTCATTTCCACTGCACTCAACTCTGGCATCTGCAGTAGGTTTTAACTGTCCAGGCAGATGGGTAACTGGAACTAAAGTCAAACTATCAAGCATATACCAACTCCAAGAGAACAACTTCTCAAGAGCTAAATGAGTTTTCGGTACAAGATTTCCAGTGGCTCTGTGAAGCATCATAGCTCTCATGGAGATTTGTAAAGAGGGCCAAAAAGCTGAAATCTGATGTATCTCCAAAAAAGCTGAACAGGCCTAGTCAATACCAAGGACATTTTAATAGTAATAGGCAAATGGAACTCTTCCAGCTTCAAAGGGACAATCCAGAACGATATTCACTGAATCTGGTGACTGAAATGCCGAATGAGGAAGGCACCCAAGGAAGATTAT
This sequence comes from Panthera pardus, assembly GCF_024362965.1. Classification (NCBI taxonomy): domain Eukaryota; kingdom Metazoa; phylum Chordata; class Mammalia; order Carnivora; family Felidae; genus Panthera; species Panthera pardus. The sequence continues at coordinate 93,591,010 of NW_026526721.1, read as the reverse complement.
TTTCTCTCACTTGTACAATTGTGTTTGCACTACAAAATAATCTTTACTAAAATGAATATTTGAGTGTCTACTTCCAACTGGAAAGACAAACCAAAATTGTTAAAACTAAATATTTTAAGGATATATTTGGATGCCAAGTTTTTTGAAAAGACCTTTCACTGAAGGCTATTCCAGTTAATTGGTTGAGACTCTGGCCAGACCATCTACAGGTACTGCTGGTTTTCATAACATATGATTCTGGAACAGCACAACTGTTTTACGTTTCTAAACAGAGAGGCCTCCGAACCAAATCCCCCTAGACAAATACTAACCACCAATCCGTGATAAAAATCTCTTCTTGTGCCTCTTCCATTGCATTTGCCACATCTTCAAAATATCCTTTGGCATTAACGTACCTAAAAAACAAGGGTTTTTTTGTGTGTGTCATTTATTTTTGTTTTACAGAAAGAAAGAAAGCAAACATATTTTACGGCAAAGTGAAAGACCGAAGCCACTGCCTGAGTTTCTACAAAGCCGCCAGTTTACTTTGCATAACTGAAAACCAAGGATTGAAAATACCATCTTCTGTCTACTAACTAGCAGGAAGCACAGTAAGTAGACGGAAGCAAGCGACCCGATTCTGCCTAGAGCACAACAAATTGGTCTCATCATCACATGAGTCAGATGAATTCTCTCATCCTGTTGAACTCACACCATTGTTCTTCTGAGACTGAAAACAGACCAGTTTCCAATCCATGGGCAGAAAACCACGCAATGCTTTTTATTTCAAAGAAATACCTAGCAAGTAAATTCTCGTCCTTAGATGATGGCTAATAACTTAAATAAACATTTTCTTTGCATCATTAAAAAATGTATGACGTTAAGGTTTTAAAGCCAAACTTCAAAATCTAAAGCTAGCTGTCTCAAGCTCACTGTAAAAATCTTAAAAACAAAAGTTGGAAAACCAATCTATGCTCAGGTAGTCCTATAAAGAAAGGCCCTTGTTAAGTATAATGCATATTATCTTACCACAGCCTCGAAAATTGATTCCAGATGAATTTACACCTACTATTATATTAGATACTATGACTACCTCAACAGTCTTAGAGCAATATGATCTTACCATTTGGCTAATGTATTCTCTTGGATAGCAGCATAGGACCCGAATCGATGGTCTTTGAGAAAGTTGGTACCATATTTCTGGATGAATTCTTCTATAGCCCCTCCCCACCACCGAGCATGTCTATAGCTGTTGCATTTTAAAATAAGAGTCCTTCAAAGAAAAGCAAAATGTGGAAAAGAATGATCACTCTGTTTTGTCTCTTTAAAAAAAAAATTAACAATTAAACACATGACATTTTGTTGAAAATTTTAAGCAAAGAGCATCTTACTTTTATCAAGAAAGCAGACTTCTGAACATTTTCAGCAAGTTTTTAAACTGTATATATACAGCAGTACGTGGCAATATAGCAAAAATAAATTTTCAGGTTATTTACTCACTCCTTCATGCTAACATGCATAAAGGTATTTACTATGACCTAGAACTGTACCAGACTGTGAGGGGGATAATCTTGAACCTTTTACCATCAGAGAAAATCAGGAAGGTCATCTTTTCACATACATACATGCACAGACACACAAAACACATGCCAATGTGTATTAGAAAGGATGTGCATGTGTGTGTGTGTGTGCGTGTATGTATACACATATACAGTCAATGTGTGAAAAAGAGAAAAATTTATGTATAATATATTCATATACATGAGGCCGAATGTATATATAGAGAAAATGACAACACGTATTACATAACTATAGCCTTCCAGAAAGAAACATTTATCAACACACGCACTAATAAAATCTATAGTAAATGTATGCTTGAGTATCCTTTCAAGAGATCTTTCTTAAAATCTATGTGTAAATAGAATTTTTGTAAATCAAATCTTTATGTTAACTAAAGGATATCAATTTATAAAGTTTTGTTTCTTAAAAATGTGAAACTATCACTCCTTAGCTTATCTGTTTGGTAAACTGGTACCATTGAGTAGTTAATTTTATTAATAGGCATACATTTTGTTAAAACAAACACAAATCAATACATGTGATTATTTATTCTGTTGCACACTGAATATTTAATTCTTAAAAATTTATATAAAGAAAAGTAGTTTCATTATTTTTGATCAAAGATGAGTTCTAAATAACAATGTTCTAACACTTAAATTATTTTACCTCCTCCTTCACTTAAGGTTGGGAGAAAAACTTTTTGAGAGAAAAAGAGAGAAATCTTTTTAAAATACTTGAAATTTCTACCTTGAAAGATTATCAATTCGGAGCCCGTATTTTGTCTCTGTCTCCTTCTTCCCCACTTTGATTTTGAATTCTTTATCTACCAGCAGGACGAAGGCAATGGCACCACTGTCTGGTTTCATATACAGTAAAAAGGAATCTTTCACTATCAACCACCTGTAAGAAGGTAATAAGTATTTTAGAGTTGTATTGAATTACTGAAACAAAAACAACAAATTATGACAAGCTAGGTAAACATTCCAGCAGACTGTAGATATAATATTGTTTTTTTTACACAGAGGATTTCTTTTTTTAAAAATCACCATGAAACAACAACGAAAACTCATAAGGAGTCTATCATAGTTTCCTAAGAAGGACCCGGATCAAGCAATTCAAAGTAATTCATTAGCTTTTTATACACTAATGGCAAAGCCTGAAAGAATGTCCCCAACATCGGCAGGTGATGCTTGCAGGATGTACAGCAGGAGCCCAAGCTGTTGGAAAAATGGAAATGAACTGGAAAAATGTTTACTAAAATAAACTATCATAAAAGAGGTAAATAAACCTCTCAGTAGATAAAAATCATCCTTTGAAAATAACCCAATGAGCATCGAATACTCCACATATTCTGTTTTTCATTGCAAATTACTTGTGGTTTGGGGCGCCTGGGTGGCTCAGTCAGGTAAGCGTCTGACTCTTGGTTTCGGCTCAGCTCATGATCTCACAGTTTGTGAGTTCAAGCCTCGCATCAGGCTCCATGCCGATAGCTCAAAACTTGCTTAGGATTCTCTCTCTCCCTGTCTCTCTGCCCCGCCCCTGCTTGTGCTCTCTCTCTCTCTCTCTCTCTCTCTCTCTCAAAAACAAATAAACACAAAAAATTCAAATTACTTGTGTTTTTAAGCACTATTCATAAATGATATTCAATAGGACATGATCTCTCCAAAGTATGTATGTATTCAATTCGATATATATTTGAGAGTTTCGTAGTGGAAAAATACAGTGATAAGCTGGGAGTTAGGGCAGAGGTGGAAACAGCACAGAGGTTTCCAGAGAGCTTACTAGGCTAGTGGGGTACAAACAAGGTACTAGAAAATGAAAAGGTAATGGGTGTAAGGAGGAGGGAGTCCTTAGTTCTCAGAGAAAGGGCTAGAGGCACTCTCCCAAAGACGTGGATCGCAGCAAGGCCAGAAAGGATCCTATTAAATAAAGCCCAAAGCAGGGTGGCAAGGTGTGCATCCCACACTGAGGGAAGAGTTGGAAAAGGCACTGAGGTATGGAAATGCAGCACGTGTTGGAAGAGAGTTTGGTGAGGTCAGGGTCTCGGAGGATAGTAAAGAAAAATGGGCAAATGAGTGGAGAAAGGGGAAAATGGACAAAGGCCATATTGAGGAGGGTCTGATGGAAATGCTCAGAAGGCTGATTTTATATCATTGAACCAGTGTTTCCTAAACCTGCTTTGCCATCAGAATATCTGGAGATGTTTGTTCAAAAAAATAATATATTCCCAAGCCCCACCACAGATCCATTAAAAAGGCCTAACAATCTGTGTTTAAAAAAAAAAAAAAAAAAACAAGAAACAAAAAACAACAAAAAGACCACACCACCAGGGTTCTTATTAAATAAGAGAATCCTCATGCCCAGGCAAGAAATAGGATGATAATATCATTATAACTATGTTTCAGAAAGAAAGGTATGAAGGATAGAGATGTAATGTGCAGGTTAGCAAGCTACTAGAATAACATAAAATAATTCTTCTTCTACTTGGCTGTGAATATGCATCACGTGGGTATCCTGTTATGCAGATTCTGTGGCTACAAATTCTTTGTCTTATCAAAATGACAAGAAATAACAAGTGTTGGTGAGGATGTGGAGAAAAGGGACCCCTGGAGCACTACTAATGGGACTGTAAATTGGTGCAGCCACTCTGGAAAACAGTATGGAGGTTCCTCTAAAAAATAAAAGCAGAAATACCAAATGATCCAGCATTTCCACTTCTAGGTATTTGCCTGAAGAAAACAAAAACACTAATTCAAAAAGACGTCTGCACCCCAAGTTTACTACAGCATTATTTACAATAGCTGAGATACAGAAGTAACTTAAGTGTCTATCAATGAAAGAATAAAGAAAACGTGGCGGACTATTACTCAGCCATAAAAAAGGGATCCTGCAATTTGTGACAACATGGATGGAACTAGAGAGGATATTACACTAAGTGGTAGAAGTCAGAGAAAGACAAATACCATATGATTTCACTTATATGTGAAATCTAAAAAAACCCAAACAATCAAAATAGAAATAGACTCATAAATACAGAGAACAAGCTGTTAGTTACCAGAGCAAGGAGGGGTGGAAGGACAGGCAAAATAGGTGAAGGGGATTAAGAGGTACAAACTTCAAGTTATAAAATAAATAAGTCATAGGGATGCAAAATACAGCACAAGGCATATAGTCAATAATATTGTAATAACTTTGCATGGTGACAGATAGTAACTATATGGGGTGCCTGGGTGGCTCAGTCAGTTAAGCATCCGACTCTTGATTTCAGTTCAGGTCATGATCTCACAATCTGTGAAATTGAGCCCCACACTGGGCTCTGCACTGACAGCACAGAGCCTGCTTGGGATTCTCTCTCTCCCTCTCTCTCTCTGTCCCTCTCCTACTCACATTGTCTCTGCCTCTCTCAAAATAAATAAACTTTAAATAAAGTGAATGCAAATGGCAACTGTCTCACACTGCATACACCACCGTATAATCACGTTTACTTGCAATTGTATACTGATCAAATAAATCAGTTCATAACCGAATAAAATATCAATGGGCATATTATACCAAACATTAGACAAAGTAAAGCACATTATGGAACAGGAAAGACCAGAACACTGGAACACAAGTTAAACAATGCTGTAAATCTATAATAAATTGTTACTGAACTTGCTAACCACGTTACGATTTAGTGGCTTTATAATATGGGATTTAATCCAGACAAATCTCCACGTAGTTTCATTTCATTCATTTGTGTTTTAATATAGGCTGACTCCTACCCAATAAAAGTGGGTGGGATGGATCTTGGATAATGTACAGTAAAGGGCATACATGTGATATGGTTAAAAAAAGGAAAAGCATCAAGGTCACAGAAAGCAAATACCGAACCACAACATCAACATTATTATGGTGATGGCATGCCAGGGTGGGTCTGAGCTTCCCGGTTTTTCTTACCCAGTGAATAAATTAAAGAAATAAAAAGGTATCCCTCAAAAATTAAATTCCAAAGAAGTTTCTCATGTGGGACCTAAGAGAAGGCAACTGAATAGTATAATGGATAACGTTTTCAATAACTGTCAGCAAATGCAGAAATTATACACTTTATAAGAATTCTCATAGCACTGCTCAATAAAAATGCCCAGGCCATCATATAAACAAGGACTCGGTGGTTCTGAGGGCCTGAGTTATGAGTGCAGACATGTAGCTTGCCTGTCGATAAAACTCGGTTAGCGATAAAAGAGAGTGGATGGATCATATATCTGTTAAAGTTCCTTCTTTAAAGGCAGTCCCTTGTCCTGGCTTGACTTGTGGTACAAGTTAGTGGGCACATGGCACGCCACAGCCCCACGGGACTGCTGTGCTATGCTGATGACTGGGAAGGAGCCACAGAGGCTTTGAACCCCGCGGCTGGCAGGTTTGCCAATCTGAGAAGAAAGACCCCGCAGCAGACCCGTGAACCTGTCTACCTGGAAGTCCAGGATACGCAAATGGCATCAGAGCTGGCTCTCGCCAGACCTCCACGCCACGGACAACAGTGTGGGATGACGATGGGATGACCCCTATCCAGGTGTACCAGCTCCCATGGTCAGCATGACAAAACACATCTCAGAAATGCTTCAGGGAGCAGAGGCTGGTGGCACAACCACCAGGGCAAAGGCTGCAAAACACGTCCATAGGAACAGGCCACCAGGTACCACTGTACAGATGTAGCCTGCACCAGGATACCCCGGGGAAGGGGGGCTCCGAGGTAGGCTGTGTCTTCCTGCAGAAATGGGTACTTTTCTTTAATTTGCAGAGGCTCTGTACAGGCTGTAAACAGAGTTCCTCAGCAATGGCAATGACAGCTGGTGGACTGCAGGGCCAGAGCCCTGGTCAGCTCTGGGGGTGCCACGCATGTGCAGGCATCCTACGTGCATTCCTGCCCTACCCCTCCAAGAGGCGGCTGCCTGGAAATAGAGAACTGCGTAGCAGTGACAGCTGGATTTTGAACGCTGAGTGCAAAAGATAATAATTTCTATTCTGGTAACAAATTCTCTTTAATAGTCACTAGATATCAGGGTAAATTGACTCCTGGCCTTTATATAAAGCTCTTCTTAATTATGCCATTCATTAAAACTCTCCTGATTTCTTTCCTTTCTCTTTTGTCAATTGATTTTTTTCCTTAATAGGAGGATATGCAGCAAGAAAGGAGTTCGTCAGCTAGCCTTTGGGAGCCCGATCCCAGCTCCCTGGGCTCTGATCCCAGCTCCGCCACCCGCCTGACTGTGTGAACTTGGGTAACTGAGCCTGAGGTCTAAATCCATACAATGGGGATAACAGCAGTGCGCAGCTCAGACACGTTTGTGAGAAGTAACAGATGATTCACCTACGTAGCTCAGCACCGTGCCTCCCACCAATAAATATGCACTTTTACAAACATTCTTGTTTCAAAGTAGGTGAGATCATAGTCTGTTCTAACAAGATGCCTCCTGCCTGGGCCACTACTTGCTGGGGCTTTAAAATGTGGCCAAACCACAGGAACCAGCCATGACCTTCTCAGCCTCACCTTCTACTGTTCCCTCCCACCTCCTAGGTCTGGCTGTTCCTCAGACTTGCCAAGGTTATTCTTTGGGCCTTCTACATTTGTTATCCCTCTGCCTACAAATGATTTCTTCTAGATCCTCCAATGGGCAGTCCTTTCCTGTTACTCAACTCCCTGCTTCAACATTTCTCCACAGGGAGGCCTTCCCAAGCTACTCAATCTTAAAAAGCTGTCCCCGACCCAGCCCAGCCCACCCCAGTCCACTTCTCCATCATGTTTAGCTTCCTCCTAACACTTACCTCAAATTATTTCTCTGCTTCGTTAGTGTCTGTTGAATTCTTGGTATAGCTCAAAGTTCAGCAAAATAAGTCCTACATTTATTTCGTAAAATCTAAACCTCTCCCTCTCTTCAGACATTATTTGAGATAAGAAGATTCTCATCTACTCCACTACCAGATGCAGAGGAGTTGCTCCATAGATAAGCTGTTAAAGCAGATGTTTTAAATTGTGGGAAGAAATGTTTGCCCTGTTTGTCTTTCTTTCTTTTTCTTTTTACTTGTCCCTGAGAGAAGGTCATCGTGAGACTTGATTGCAAGTTTAATTGCCCAGTTTGTTTTATCTGGTTTGTCAATATAGCATAAATGAGAAAGTGGTCAGAATGCTTTTTATGGGTCTAAATATAAAAAAGAGCAAGTTATGAGCGCATCATCCTTAAAAGTAATTCCTATTTAGATACCAATAGCTTCTACCATGAGAAAATGTCTCAACTAATTTTGTCAGCTCTATCTTATCATTTTATTTGGTACTGATATTTTATATCCCACAAATGTGATTCAGGAAATACTTACTAATGGGGGAACCAAGGCTTCAATCTTCATGGAAAGATTTACACAATTTTAAAATGATGACACATTTCATTCCAGGCTGGATCATATCTTTTTAGATTGGATTAAATCAGGCTTCAACCAAGACAAAGTTTAAGATGTGAGGGAGGTATATTCTTTTATATAATCAAGTCTGGCCCCCGTCTTTTCTGGCTGCCCTTTCTCATGGAGGTTACAACTCCAACAGCAGTTCCTTGACATCTGGAACTAAAGTCACCCTCTCCCATCCTCAAGTCCATCACCATCCCGTTGCCTTCGTTTTCCTTCAAAGCTCCGGCCCCCTGCTGCACAGATATCGTTTACACAGCCTGTCCACTTTGTCACTGCCTTCACTGCTCCTCTGGTAATGCTCTGTGGGGGCATACTCTCTTACAAGAGCTAGAGCACATCCAGGCCAACATTAGGCACTCACTAAATGACTGCATGGACCAGACCAAGGCTTCTATTTCCTGAGTAGATCTCTCAGGTTGGGCTGGCCCACGCGTCCACTCTGAGAAAAGGATGTGAGTAAAAGTGGTTTATAAAAGGGGCATCTTAGGGAGTTGTTAGGAGCCCTGGCAGGGAAGGACGGGAAGGTAGAGCAAGAAAGGAGCCATCAAGGATGTGTTGTGTTTTGTTGTGTCTGCATGTACTTTACTGTGGGCAGCTGGGCTGCAAACCTGCCAGGGGACTCCAGAGACAGTGCAGGGCTTGCTGCAGTGTCACGCCACCAGAGGGTGGAGGGGACTGGACTCCTGCCAGGTCTTGGCTAACGGCTGCTTCTGGGGGCTGTGAACGCTTCCACTCTGCTCTGCACGCAGACCCTAACTGCCCGGAGTGTCTTCAAAGATTCCCAAGGGCTTGCCCTCTGCAACCTTGAGGTTGGCCCCAGCCAAAGCTGGTGAGCGGGGAGGACTGCTCAGGAGGAATCTGTACCAGGGCCCCCTACTGGGCGATTATGCAAGTTACAGCAGTTCATTTGAAAACCAGTATTTTCTAGTATATTACTTCCTTTTTTATTTTAGTATAATTGTTTAGTCAGAACATAGGAATCTTCCATTTTTATCTAGTCTAATCTCCTGATCTTTCCCTTGTAACTTCTTCCATCCTTTCAAAACTGAGAAAATAAGAGCCTGACTTAGCAGTATTTTTTGTTGGTAGTGTAAATATGTATAAAAGTAAATCTTAGGGTTTATATATTTTTAATACACACTTAGCTCAATTTCATAATTACACATGAGCTCACAGATCTTTTTCAAAATTGGGGAAATAATATATAGTTCTTAATATTTTTCCAAAACTCCAGTAAATTATTATTGTAACCAGTAACTATTGTCTATTATATCCAAAACATTGTGATAAATGCTTTGAGAACACAAAGCAGAATCAGATGAGAATACTGACCCACAGGAGTCTTTGGTTGGGTAGGGTATGAATTAAAGTTCTCTGTCTATATCACACTTACCATAATACACATCCTCACAAATGTAGATCTAAACTGATCGTCCCTGAAGTCTGACCAATTTTTCTTTTCTTTTTTTAGTTTATTTTTTTAAGTATACAGTTCAGTGGCTTTTTAGTATATTCATAAAGTTGTGCACCATCACCATTAATATCTAATTTCAGAATATTGTCACTCCCCCAAAAGAAACCCCATATCCATTAGCAGTCACTTTCTACTGTCCATTCGTCCCAGCCCCTGGAAGCCACTCACAGACTCTATCTCTATAGATTTGTTTGTTCTGGACATTGCATATGAATGGAATCATATAATATGTGGCCTTTCGTGTCTGGCTTTCTTCACCTAGCATAATGTTTTCAAGATTCATTCATAATATAGCATGTATTAGTACTTCTCTTTTTTTCCATTAAAAATTTTTAGACATCTATTCACATACTTTAAGACCCTTTAAAATTGTATTTATTCACCGGTTTGTAATATATTCAAGAAAGTTGTACAACTATATATTTTCATCAACCCAGAAAGAAACCCCATATCCATTAATCTTCTTCACCCCTTTGTATGGCCACAAAATATTCCACTGTATGCATAAACCACATTTTATTTAACCATACATCAGGTGATGGACATTTGGGTTGTCCCTACCTTTTGGCTCTTCTGAATAATGCCGCTATGAACATTCATCTGCAAGTTTTGATACAGACATATTTTTTTCAATGCTTTTGGGTAAATACCTAGAGTTACCATATGCCCCAGTAATCTCACTTCCTATGTTTAATATTTTGAGGAACTGCTGCACTGTTTTCTGCAGTGGCTGCACCATTTTATATTTCTACCAGCAATGTAGGAGTATTCCAATTTCCCTACATCTTTGTCAACACTTGTTCTTGTGCATCTTTCTCGCGAGAGCCATCCTTCTGGGTATGAAATTGAACCTCGCTCTGGTTTTGATTTGCATTCCCCTAAGGACTAGTGATGTTGAGATATCTACTTGTGCTCATTGGCCACTTGTATGTGTCCTTTGGCCGACCAGTTGTGGAGTTCTGTGGCCCACCAGGTCTTTATGTATATAATAAAGTTTGCACACTCTACCTACAAGTCCACGTTTGAGTTTTAATGGTTAAATGGATGCTGAAGACTGGAACGTAAAATAATTTAAAATTTGCTCTGCTGTGACTTTCAAAGGATATATAATTGATTCATAATTGAAAACTAGTAGGTGAAAACTTCCCAAATACCCAGTCTATTAAAACGAATACACAAAGCTGCCAAGTCCTACCTTTTTGACCAGCGGTAGCAGGCTCTTCCCTGACCACAGCAATTCAAGCCTGGTATTCTGTGTCCCCCGGATCTCTTCATTATCATACCTTCTCTGAAAGACACATCAAGTTAACCCGGCATCTTCAAATTTCCAACTCACACTTAGCTGATACAGCCCCGCAACTTGGGACTAAATAAACTGTTACATAACTTTCCTCCCCACCCTTTCCTCCTTCACTCTCAAATTGCTTAATGTCACATTCGCTAGTCTGGATATTCTAGCAGCTGATCTCTAAAAGCACCTGGTCGGATTGAAGCCAGCAACATTCTCTTACTCACACTGCAGACCTTAAGCATCCTTGCTTCTGGCTCCAAATGCTGACTGTACCCTCTAGTCATTGTGACAAGCTGAAAAAGACCCCACACATTGCCAGATGCCTGCAAAGGAATGGTCCAGCTCACATTGAGACCACTGGAGGTGCTCGCCCACATGTTCCCAGGGATTTCTGCATCTTTTCACCTACAGTTCTAGGACCCAGTCATACCAAAGGAGTAGAGCACAGCTATGAGAGCTTTGGAAAGAGAAATATCTTGATTTTGAAATATAGGACAAGAAATAATGATAATAATGGCTTGGGGCGCCTGGGTGGCTCAGAGGTTAAGCAACCAACTCTTGACTTCAGCTCAGGTCATGATCTCATGGTTCATGAGATCGAGCTCTGTGTGGGTCCCTGCACTGACAGCTCAGAGTCTGCTTAGGATGCTATCTCTCCTTCTCTTTCTGTCCTCCCCCAGTTATGATCTCAATCTCTCTCTCTCTCTCTCTCTCTCTCAAAAATAAATAAACATTAAAAAAATACTAATGGCTTAATGAAAGAAAAAAATTAAAACAATTACTAACAATGCTCTTAACTCAAGAAGCTAAGTAGGCTCTATAAAAATAACATCAAGCTCTCTCATTATGAAGGAAAATAATAAGTAAATTCCAATCTTGTTACCTAACAAATTTTACACAGTATTATTTTTAATCATGAAAATGAGTGAGAAATAGCTAACTTTTGTAACTTGTTAAAAGAAGGGATCTGGCATATTTGATTTTTTTTTTTTCAATTCACATACATTATACTAGTTTCAGGTATACAACACATTGATTCAATATGTGTATATATTGCAAAATGATCACCACGGCAAGTCTAGTTAACCTCCATCGCCACATGCAGTTCTACATTTTTTCCTTGTGATGAGGACTTTTAAGATCTGTTCTCTTGGCCACTTTCCAATATACAATAGTGTATATTTATTTCTAATGCTTTCTCCCGTATTTCCTATTTGCTGCCTGTATTAAACATTCCTACTGCTGGGCCAGAGGAAATCTGGGCTGTAATAAGGAAGAGAGTGGAGCAGTTGATTCCCTTGTTCAACATAGCAAGGTACCACTGTGCATAAATAGAGTCCCTGAGAGGCTCTGACTCTGTTGAAGAGAAAAGAAGGTAGCAGGAAAGCCAGGTAGGCTTTGTCACCATGGCATGCTGGCAAATCAAATGGTAATGCTTATCAACTTTCACACTTCTCTTTAAGATGCAACACGGAACTTACATGCCCTTTGGTCCCAAATCATGGATGAAAGACAGCTGGCTTATGTCAAGGAATTCTGTCTGAAAAGAGGCCAGAAATTCATACTTTAGAAAGTCAGAAGGAAAAAAGATAAACGTACACATTTGGAAAAAAAAACATGCATTAGATACTGCTATGCGTAAACACATCTGGGGGACTATACAGAACAATGGCATTGCCCTGTTTTCATATCTGCGAGAGAACAGATCAGAAGTGCGTACATAATTAAAACACAACCTAGAAAGTGATGTCTGCTCTCACATGTAGGGACAGAATGTTCAAGAAAGTTGAGGAGAGAGGATTTACTCCCAAAACTCTTCTGTGTTTTCTTTGCTGGGGAAGGGGGACTGTGTCACATAGTGTGCACACAAATAATAGCGGTGTGTGAAGGCGGCAATGTTGGGGCCAGCTTCTGAAAGGTGGGCTAGACTTGGCGTGTGGAAGTGGGAGATGAAGGGGGAAACAGAACAGGGAAGGTGTAAAGAGCTCTTGGGATGTACATTTGGGCTAGAGTGAGGAAGATGAAGATAGTTATGCGAAATTAAATGGCAGAGTAGGTTGAGGCGAGTTTGGGGAGGTCTTTGAACATCAGGAATACCAGAATATTTTAATACAAATGAAATAAAATGATTTTATGTAACAATAATATAAAAATAATTCTATTTTTATTGAGTAGCAAAGGAAGCGAATTTTAGGCCCATCTTTCCTATGCAAATTATAAGATAAAAACTACAAATATTATAATAATAACACCAATAGCTAACATTTACTAAGTACTTAATATCTATCTGTTGGCCCCCTACTAAGCATTTTTCACACACTGTCTCAAATCTCTCTGAAATAGGTGCTATTTTTCCCATTGTACAGAAGAGGAAACTGACAATTAGAACAGGAATAGGCAAAAAAAAAAAAAAAAAAAAAAAAGAACAGGAATAGGCAAACTTTCTCTGCAAAGAGTCAGACAAAAAATTTAGGCTTTGTGAATCATATACTTTAACTATTGTAGCATAAAAGCAGCCATAGACAATACATAAATGAATAAGCATGACTGCATTACATTAAAACTTAATTTATGCATACTAAAATACAAAATTTAATATAATTTTTATGTCACAAAATATTACTCTTCTTAAATTTTTTTCAAACATTTAAAATGTAAAAACTATTCTTAGCTCATGGACCATACAAAAACAGGCAGTGAGCTTGATTTGGTCCGTGGGTCATAGTTTAAAAGCCCCAGGCGTAGAGGGGCACCTGGGTGGCTCAGTTGGTTGAGCTTCCAATTTTGGCTCAGGTCATGATCTCACAGTTCTTGAGTTCGAGCCCTGCATCAGGCTCTGTGCTAACAGCTCAGAGCCTGGAACCTGCTTCAGATTCTGTATCTCCCTCTCTCTGCCCCTCTCACACTCTTGCTCTGTCTCTCTCTCTCTCAAAAATAAACGTTATTTATTTATTTTTTTTAGAAACCCCTAGTGTGGAGAAAGACATTAATTGTCCAGGGGCACCTGGGTGGCTCAGTCAGTTGAGTGTCTGACTTCAGCTCAGGTCATGATCTCACAGTTTGTGAGATTGAGCCCCGCATCAGGCACTCTGCTGTCAGCACAGAGCCCATTTTGGATCTTCTGTCCCCTTCTCTCTCTGCCCCTTTTCTGCTTGTGCTCTATCTGTCTCAAAAAAAATAAATCAACTTAAAAAAAAAAAGAAGCTAAATAAACTGTCCAATATCAATAATTAGCAAGGGATAGACTCAGAATTAGGTCAGACTAGTCAGTTTCCTCAAAACGAAGCTGCAAAAGCTGTAAGCCATTCCCCATGAGTGTTAGATGAAAATATGAAAGTGCAGAGGGGAAAACCAAGAACATTACGTGATTCTCAGCACATGCAGGAGTTTTACCTCATGTATTCCTTGCAACAACTAGAGTTACACATTATTTTGCTCCCAAATTACAGTATTTTCTTTAAAAGCAGCCACAGTAAGCCCAGATCTACCAGAGGTTGCAAACCATGCAGTAACAGCATCAACAGAAAATTCAAAGTCAAAAAAGATATGCTCCTGGGGTCAAGAAGCAGAGGGGAGACCAGACACGGAAAACACTCCATATCCACAAAGTTCTGTGGGAAGAACCACAACAATTACATGTCAAAGTAGTTATGGAGGAAAGGGGACTACTTCCTTGCTCATGTGACACTTCAGACGAAATGGCATTTGATCTAGGCTTGTAAACGGGATTAATAAAATGAAACAACAGTTTTCCTTTAAAGTTTTGTATATGTGATGGAAAATAATCTAATATTAACCTTGGAAGAAAAAAATTACAAATCTTTCACTGCTGTCAGTCTTTATCCAATTGTTTCCATATCTTTCTTAGGGTTGTTTGAGGAAGTATTTAAAATTCAGAAAGACTTAGAAACCCCAAATCAAACATATCCTCACATTAAATTTTCCATAAAGATTTTATATAAAGTCTTTATGTTTCATTTCTTACATAAAACATGGTGATTTTGTATCATATTTTTTTATCTGATTTGTGGAAATGCTTCAAATTAGAGAATGTAGTAATGCATGACTTATTAGAAGTGACATCACAGACTTTGAGCATGGAATCCAAACTGTTTCAAAACCCTAAACCACAACTTCTCATTTCATCTCTAGGGAGCAGAGAGAAAATATCAGTCCTGGTTTACACTGGAAGAAACTATGACAGAGGTGTAACTAATTTATGCAAAGCTACAGAACAGGTAAATGGTAGAACAGGAAATGAAAAGCAGAAATCAAGAAAACCATTTATCTAATACCTGGATAATTTCTTATTCATATAACTCTTATCATAGGGTTGACACCAGAAGTATTCTTTGAAATAATTCCAAAATCATAACTTTAGAATATCATAATAAAACTGCTAAGTGTAAATTTAAAATATATGTATTAGTAATACAGAAAATGTAAAGTTGTGCACCAATATAAAATGAAAAATTATCTTCATCACTTTAGTTTCACCAGGGAGAGATTTCAAGAAAAAAACTAGCTCTATTATAGACAAAAAAAAAAAAAGTCTCTGGCCATGCATGCTCTAATATAGATTTATCAGATTAAAAGTGAATGTGGCAAGGTCAATTTAGAAGCAAACCCCAACAGGCACCTGCATGGCTCAGTCGATTAAGCATCCGACTTCAGCTTGGGTCATGATCTTGCAGTTTGTGAGTTCGAGCCCCACGTGGGGCTCTTTACTGACAGCTTGGAGCCTGAAGCCTGCTTTGGATTCTGTGTCTCCCTCTCTTTCTGTCCCTCCCCTTCTCTCTCTCTCTCTCTCTGTCTGTCTCTCTCTGTCTGTCTCTCTCTGTCTGTCTCTCTCTGTCTGTCTCTCTCTGTCTGTCTCTCTCTGTCTGTCTCTCTCTGTCTGTCTCTCTCTGTCTGTCTCTCTCTGTCTGTCTCTCTCTGTCATTCTCTCAAAAATAAAGATAAAAAAAGCAAACCCCAATAACACATTTTGAAATTTAACAAAGATTGTGTTGTCCAAACTTTTCAGTGTATCTTTAGTGATAATAATTCCATTCTCTATTTGCACAAGTGATACTCAAGAACATGAATTAATGATCAATTTAGCTGGACAGTATTCCACTGGGCTTATTGATCTTTTGAATAATGCATTAATCAATTTTTTTTTCAAAGAAACTTGTGAAAAATACAATTAAACATTAGAGAAACAGGAAAGTAAATGACAAGGGACAAGCAAGTAACCCAAGGGGTAACAGCAAACCCTGGAAATTACCTGGCAGTCATATACACACTACTGTCCTACCTCATCTTTGTACTAGAAGAGAAGGAAGGTGTTCAGCAGTCCCCTTTAAGCCTGAGGTAACAAAAATTCTAGCAAGTGCCAAAGTAGGAAATTCTCAGAAGGGACACAAGAGCATTGGGTTGGGCAGGGCCTTTATGGTGAGGCTGGGAGGTAGGCTCAACTATGCCAGGAAAGACTGCCTTCACGGTCAGACGGTTAACACCACACTAGAGAGAAGAGAAGATGGCTCATCTGTGGAGGAAACTGAGAGGCTGGACTCTCCTAACTCTTAAGACTCAATCATGAGAATGACAACACCTCCCTTAATTCGCAGGCGCAGCTGTTTAACAGTACAGCTTCTTTGTTGGCATGGAAACACCTTTATTCATCTCTACCCATTCTTCCCCTCAAACTAAATTCATTCACCTCACAAAACATGGGAGGGGTGAACTCAGTATTATTAACCTACAGGATGTTTATCTTCAGATTCCTTCCTTCCAACAGGGAAATTAGCTTGCAATTAGCCTCTCAGAGGTAAGGAATCTGAGTTACGACAGTCAAATGACTTACCGGAAGTTAGCAACATCATCATATCAACCTAGGACCCTTCTCTTGGAAATTATGCACTTTGTTCCATTTCTAGATTTTAATCTTCAGCTACAAAAATTGTGCATTTACTGTTTCTAATGACTCTTCCTTTAAATTCCCTGGAATCTAAGCATTTTCCAGTTATTAATTAAAATGCCCAGCTAGTAGGTTCAGTACTAGAGCTAGCACTAATCAAATTTAGAACACAAAAGGAATTCTGCTTGAGATTTTGTATGTTAATTGAGTAAATAGGTCTCTCTCTTTCTTTTTTTAGCATATTATGCCTTGAAGAGAGTCAAAATACATTTATCCCTATTTTACAAATGAGTAAAGAAAACAGAATGAATTACCAATAATCTCTGAGGGAACTATCTGATGTTAAATCCACTAAAACACTAAGATGTTCTATTTTTCAGAACCTCAAAGAGTATAAAAGAAATTTTATTTTATTTTTTATGTACTTAATATTTTCTTTTATTTTATTATTTTTTAATATGAAATTTATTGTCAAATTGGTTTCCATTAAAAGAAATTTTTAAAAAGTCATTCTCTGGGGTGCCTGGGTGGCTCAGTCTGACTTCAGCTCAGGTCATGATCTCACAGTTCGTGAGTTCAAGCCCCACATCAGGTTCTGTGCTGACAGCTCAGAGCCTGGAGCCTGTTTCAGATTCTGTGTCTCCCTCTCTCTCTGCCCCCGCCCCCACTCACATTCTGTCTCTCAAAAATAAACAAACATTAAAAAACATTTTTTTAAGTTATTCTCCTGAATAAAAAGTTACTTATCTAAATACCAACTTAGCCAATGACCATATGAAAATAAGAAAACTTGTCCATGTCTAATTTCACTGAAATTTTATTGAAATTTGAGATATGATCCTATCTGATCCCTTGACCTATGATCCATGACCTCTGGCCTAAAAACCCAAATTAATTTCTAATAGGTGTGCTTTACACTTATAAAAATAAGTTAATTATATATGATTGTATAAAAATAACTTTTAATATGATTTTATAGACAAGAGTTTTAATATTTCTCACAGTTATCAAAGGAGACACAAAGATGCCAATCTAATTTGACAAATATGAGGCAAAAGCCCATAAATCTAGTCTCCAGGCCACAGTGCCTCACAGGAAAGTTAAATAATGTTAGAAGATTAGAAAGAAAGAAAGAAAGAAAGAAAGAAAGAAAGAAAGAAAGAAAGAAAGAAAGAAAATTAAGATGTATCTTACAAAAGTTTGAATCATTTTGGAGAATTCTGTTCTTGGGATAGATAAGTTGCCATCAAAAATGTGGAGTAACATAAATTAGGTGAGTTGTAACCAGGTTTTCCTCTCCAAGGAAATGTTTAGAAGACATTCTAGAATTTCTAGATACACTATGGCTCAACTTTGGAAAATGTTTTATGATTGGAAAATAAATTAAAATGAACATTTAAAAAAAGGTAATCATCATTTAATCAGCATTAGAATCCAAAATGTAGTACTATCCATAGAAAGAGAAGACTAAACTCAGCAATCACTGTTTCAAAGCCACAAGAAATAGTACAAGTCACAGGCAGGCAGAACAGTAAAACAAATAGAAAATTATTGCATACTGGTACTAGTACACATTTAAATAAATCTCTATTAAAGAAAACAGCATATGTGATTTCAGAGAGCACAACAGGAAGCAGCATTTTTAGCAGGAGAAATAGCAGTTAACTAATTGTAAATAATAGCAGTAATATCCTTACTCGTTATACTCTTTCAAAGATGCACATTCCTGAGTCCTAGGAGGGAAGAAATCCCTCCCACCCTCCTCCTCTTGAGATCCTCTGGTTGGACCCATGTTGCCAGTCTCCCTGGGAAAATACTTCTCCAGGATTATGAAACCACATACGTTCCTTCAAGTCCATCAAAAAGACATACAGCAAACTACTGTAGAAGGGGGACTGTGGCTCGGCCCCAGATCCTTTGTGTGTAAAGGGGACCAGCCGGGTCCACATCCCGGCCTCCAAATAATACCCTGGTGGGCAGCAAGTCACCAGAAAACTCCAAAGAGTCCAGGTGCTCTTGCTTCCTTTCCTCAATACACAGACAGCTTCCCTTATGTGACACCACTGTCTAAACTGGAGGCCACATCTTGTAGGACATATCCGTGTCTGTCCTTAAGTTCCACATATACCACATGCGTACGTTCAACCCCACAGCAGTACCGTTTATAAGACACAGACACAAAAACACAATAATCCGATATCGTCTCAGTTACCTGGACCTTTGATAATTGAAGGTGAACCCTTTAAAAACACCCCACCTCCAAGGCCTCTAAAAGGGCTGAGCTTATTGTTTTCTGAGAACTTCTATAAAAGCCCACCCCCTTCTGTTTGCCAGCTGTGTGCCTCCCAGCTGCTTCTAAGCCCCACCACCTCTTTTCTCTTATTTCTCGGGAGTTTTTTCTCTCCCTAGCTTTTCCCATGCTTCTCACTTTCACATGAAAAGACAGGCCCTTTATAAGCATCGCAGGCCAATCAGATGGCCAACCAAGCACTACGCTCTGTCTAATCTTTGGGTATTCAACTCTGCTCAGCTGTTTTCATCACTTATACTCAGTGTTTTTTTGGTTTTTTCTTCAGGGTTAGAAATGCTTTGGGGCATTATTCTGGAAACCTGAGAAGAGAAGGACATTGATTTCTAGATAATCTAGCCTAGACCAGTGTTACAAGTTCATCTAGACACATCAATTTATAGTTGATATTTTTAAAAACAGCATACTGTGAACTAGATTATTGCTGTCAAATCAACTTTGCATTCATTTCATTAATTTTAACCCGAGGAATGCACAAGTGGATACAAGCACTTGTGTTGATAAAATGATCCAAAATTTAGCAGCCGATTTATGCTTTTACAAAGTACTTCAAAATTTAAGTCACTGAACGGTACTTACTGTTGCATGGTAGTTTCTATACATGGGCATTTTCAGTAGCTTTGTCAAATAATCTTCCAGTTGTTTCTGTAACACAAATATAGGAGATAAGCGATAATGTCCTCATACTTAAAATTTTAAACAGTGACAGTGGTGTGACCACTATCCAATCTTTACTTCTGTAATTTATTCAATTATTTGTTCAGATTATCAGTGGACAAGGAATCTTGAATAGCACTAAGGAGTTATTTCCATAGTTCCCCTGAACTTTTATTTAAATTGCTTCCTGCTATTCAACTTTTCATGTGCTTAGGTCTTTTACAAACTGTTGAAGAGGCCCAAGCTGTATATTCGTTCAGTCTTCCATAATCACTAGCACAGGACTTGCCCATAGTAGACTGTTTTAAGGCATTTATTGATTTTATCAAAAACCTCGATTTCCTTAATTTCAACACTGAATTTACTACTGGTAGATATACTGCAGTTTTTTTAACAGCTCTTCAGGGGGAGAGGGGGGGGAAGTTTAAAAAGAGAGAGAGAGAGAGACACTTTCTAGTACTTATATTCTGATTTCAAATATGGTCAAATGTGAGAGGTTAATGACAATCACATCGACTATGATGATGTGTGGATGTACTGTTAAAGCCACAGCTTCTCATTTTCAGCTGCATTTTCATGTAAGTGCACACAGTAACCCCAAACTGTAGAGTTTTATATGTCCATGTAACGTGGAAAATATGTATTCTAGATCCCTAAAAGGATTTTAAACAAGATGACAACTATACAAAGGAGAAGTCAAATATCCCTTTCAGGATAAAAGTTTCAGATTACAAAACAGAACTGATATTTCCTTGTTAATTTTCTATTGAAAAACAATTCATCTTCTACCTTGTGTGGCACCATATCACTGAGGCAGAGCACCTGCTCCTGGGGCTTCTGTCCTACTCTTCTCTGACCCTAAGGGCCCCACTTATAGTTTGGTAATTAGACTTCACATATACTTGGGACAAGCTACTATGAAGTCTGGAGCAAACGGATAGAAATAAATGCTTTTAAAGGAGTATATCTCAAAACCCTCAATGGTGAGCTCAAGCTTGACTCACAACCAGCCCAAAGAGGTTCCTGCAGAGGAAAACTTCTTCATAGAACACTCTTCCTCTTCTGGGAAATGCAACCATTCTGAGTGCAGCCATTCTGACCTGGAGAAGAAGGCTGCCTAACAAGTTCCAAAGATGCTAAGCTAGCCTGGGTGAGGGATCAGGGGGGAAAAAAGTTGCAGCCAGGTCCCCCTCACCTCCCAGGAGCCGCCATGTTTCTACAGCGCTGCAAAATTATATTTTGAACAACAGAAGACTGAAAGGGCTTACCCTTCTACCGAAGAATTGTTCTTCTCTGATCATGTTTTCAGATGAACGGGGCAAACTTGGCATCTCTCGAGGCTCTTCTTTGACATTCTGTCTTCTAAACGTGTGCCTAACACACACACACACACACACACACACACACACACACACAATGGAAACATTTATTATTCTTTGAGTATTACTCTCATTTAAATGAAAGCATAAATATGAGCATAAAAGCATTTTATGCTTATTTTTAGAAGAGCCTGTTTAATAGAAATATCCACCAACAACGGACAAGTTAACCCATAATATAGATAAAACACTCTTTCCATCCAGCTTGCATACTGGGATAACTTTATAATTAATTCTGAAACAGTTACCTTCTGGTGGGAATGGGGATTCGGATAAAAGCTTTGTACTTGAGCAGCTCTCTATGAAATTCTTGGAAGTGTTTGAATTTCCTCTTAACTTGCCATTTAAATTCCCCATGTGTTAATTCAATAGTGTAAAGATTGATACTTGGTACCTGCAGTGATCAATAAAAATGATTGATATTTTAGATAACAAAGTCTAAAGTCTTTCAATGAACAATAGCTCAGACAAGATGTTTCCTAAAACAAGTGGTTACAGAAATAAAATTTCCTTAAATATATATACATATATATATATATAATGTACATAATATACATAAGACAAACTCTGAATCACACCAAAGATAAACTTCCACAAGTCGTATTGCTCTAAATACACACACAGCCCTGAAACAAGAAATCAGGTAAAGGAGACAATGAGTGAAGACCCTAATTAGATATCAGGGGTGATTTTGCTTGTCCCAAAGCATAAACAGTGAACAGACCACTGGAGCCGGTGAGAGGAAAGCTGGAGGAAATGGATTCCAGGAGCATGATCTTAGCCAGCTACTCGTCCTTCACAGATGACATTAATGCCTTCTCCTTCTGAAACATATTCCAAGGTCCATCCCTGTCTACAACATCTCCTTGCTCTGAAGGACCACCAGTGACCAACAAGGTACAGGATGATTAGAGGGAAAAAGTGAAAGACTACGCACAAAATATTTTTCCTAATTACTTAACTAAAATGAATCCCCATTTAAAATTTTAAAAAATATTTCTTACTAAAATGCAAATATATCTTGGTAATGATTTCAATCAGAACTAACAGGCCTGGGGGATAGTTTTGATACAGTACAAAGTGTTAGGAGACTGAGGGATGTTTATAAAGCGGAGGAGATCTTGAAGGAAGTTCCGTGGACAGGGGGATGGTGTGTAGGGTGGCTAGGCAGTGGGCACTCTGGACTACCCAAAGGACACTGGCCCTTCCTGGAAGATTTAGGCACCAAAGATGTTGGGGGTAGGAGAAAATAAATGTCTCCTCTGCTACTTTATTTATCCAGGCTCTCGTGTCAGCAACCACATGCGAGATTCCTGGCCCTCAGTCCTATTTTTTTTAATCTTTTTAAATTTTTTTAATGTTCATTTGTTTTTGAGAAAGACAGAGAGAGACCGAGACAGAGAGCAAGTTGGGGAGGGCAGAGAGAGAGGGAGACACAGAATCCAAAGCAGGCTCTAGGCTCTGAGCTGTCTGCACAGAGCCTGATGAGGGGCTCAAACTCATGAACCACGAGATCATGACCTGAGCTGAAGTCGGATGCTTAACCAACTGAGCCACCCAGGCGTCCCCCACAGTCCTATTTGGTAACTTCTACATCTACACAGAGTGGCCATGCTTTACTATATAAAATATGAGCAAGAGTATCAATGCAACTTGTGCTCTTAAGTCTGAAATCCAGCCATATCACTGATAAATATTCAAATGTAGCATTTGCTTTGCCTCTAGTTAGGATTCATGACAATTACTACAACCGGAAGTAGGAAAAAAACCAGTTCTGGGGTTCAATATTATATGTTGCCTTTTACTTTACGTTCACTTTTACTTTTACATTACTACAGGTGTCATCCTCCATCATGTATCACAGAGAAGAATGCAGGAAAATTCTGAGTGGCCAGAAACTTTGCATTCAAGTGAAAAATGCTCAATTTAAGATGAACCAAATAAATAAGAAAAATTATACAATTTAGGAAAGCTACTGCATTTCCAAGGATTATATCTACCTATCTCCAAAAACTGAATACTTCGAAACTTTTTCAAATGCCAAGTTTTAGCCCTCACATATAAATCCAAGACTTTGTACACCAAACTTCTTAGCAATTGTGAGGTGGTATGATATGATGAAAACAAGCTGCCACATCCTTCTTGAAGATTTTAAAGACCTGAAACCCTGTGGTGCAGCCTACCAGCTGTGATGCCTCAGCCAAGCGTCACTTCTGTCAGACAACATCCCAGCCGAATTATTGGAATTCTCTGGAATTGGAATAATCTGAAGAGTTTTAATAAAGGGACTGCTTATAAAGATGTGATAGGGGTAAGGAAACCATAAAGGAAGGATAGTAACCTGGGACTCTGAAGGCATTCCTAGTCCTGAAGGAACAAGATGCAGGGCCAGGTACTGGAACAAGAAGGAGAGAACCATGTAAGGATGGCTGCCTTGGGGAAAGGGGTGCCTTTGGTCAAGGGACACAGTCAGCCCAAGGCAACCCCAATCTCCTATCTGGGCTCTTCACTGTCTGAGCCCTACCAGAGGACAAAAGCAGAGAGCCCTGAGGGGCAGAGCACAGGGTAGAAAAAGGTAGGAGGAAGCACTGGAGGGCAAATGGAAGATCTCCAGCCTGAGAGGGCCTGAAGAACACCTACCTCATTGGGCTGTCACAGAAATGAAAAGAGAAGGGCCTTGCCTTGAGCTAGCACATAGAATGTGTTCAGTAATTAGAAAAAGTGTGTTTTTATTTACCTGGAATCACATTTATACTGCATGACTTTAGTTCATATTTCTTAGTAAACTAAACACGAAGTAGGATAACGATGATCCTTAGCGGGGTGCCTCAGTGACTCAGTCAATTAAGCATCCGACTCTTAATTTCAGCTCAGGTCAGGATCTCACAGTGTGAGATCAAGTCCTACGTCGGGTTCTGCACTAAGAGTGCGGAACCTGCTTAGGATTCTCTCTCTGCCCATCTCCTGCATGCACGTGTGTGCTCTCTCATTTTCTCTCAAAATAAATAAACATTAAAAAGAAATTAAAAAAGATGATCCTTGGCTTTCTCACACAGACTCAGATTAGAATAGGACTAAACCAAACTCACCTAACTAACAGAAGAGTCCAAGCACAGAGAAGTCCCTGGTTTTGGGGTCTTGAATATTTATTTATCTTTGTGAATAACCTTAGGAGACACCTACTATTAATAATAATATGTAGTATTAGTGTATGCTTATGTAATACTATAAGGGCCAAGGATGGGCCACCCCAAGATGGGCCACTTTGTCATGAAGACCACTTTGAGTTAAAAACCAGTCGAAACCCAGCAAATCCAGGAAAAGCTCTTTACCTCCCCCTCAAGCGCCTAGAAAGAATTGAGCTAGAGGACCTGCTCCAGGAGGAGAGCCACCATCACAGATTATACGATGAACCAGCTATGGTAGACAGGGAAGAACTAGCAAGGCCTGTTTGATCAAAGTCCTCCATATGTCCCACTATTTCCAAGTGGCCTGGTAAACATTTGTTACCAAACATTTGCTCTTTGTCATTTCCTTGTGAATTGAATTCCTTCTCTTTGAAGTCCCAGACGTGCCTGTCTTTGGAATTTCCACGTCTGTGTGGATTGCCCATACTTAACGAAATCAAATTTGACCCATGTTAATGGGTCTCATGTCAATTTGAGTCTTAGTCCAGCTAGGAGGATCTTGGAAACAGACAGAACCTTCTTGCTCCCCAACAATACAATATGCAATACCCTTGCATAAGGCTGTGTATTATTATTATTATTATTATTATTATTATTATTATTATTATGTCCTCATAAGAAACCTATACGGTGGGCACCGTTACATCCATTATTTAGCATTATTCACATGTGAAAACTGAGAAACAGAAAGATTAAGTAACTTGTTGGAGATCACAAAGCAAAGACAGGATTTCAACCATGCAGGCTGGCTCTGGAGTCTGTGCATTTAACCCTCTGAGCATGCGTATCCCCTCTGAAGCTAAAAGCTGGTAGGCAAACTAAGAAGGCAAAGGCCACATCAGAGACATTTCTGAGTGCATTGTGCTCAGTGGTATATCAGGGAGGTAGAGACCCCCCTTCATATAAAGGGCCTAAAGGAAAGGCTTACACACAAAGGTGGGTGTTAGGAGTCAGAACATACACACAGGTAGGTCAGGACAGGTCACTAAGCAAAACTATCAGGACCCAGGTAACACATGCCACTCTGCAAAAGACAAGAAGGAAAGGCAGACAGAACCTGTCTCTGGAGAAAGGCTGTTCTACACTTCCCCTGAGGCAGGAGCAAAGGTGGCCTTAGTCTGCCGTGGCCAGAGCTCAACCTGAGGGGACAAAGGCCACCTGCCTGCGGCAATGCCCTCTACTTATCAGACTGACAACTGTGATGTACAGTCAGTAACAGAGCAATGGTGGCTCCCCTCACAACCTAGTCTAATCCACACCAAACAGTGATGCTTTGCTTGATGAAGTCATCTTCATGGAAGACGCCTTCCAGCACTCAGGCCCCACGAACAGACCTAAAGGACAGGTGCCAGGAGCAGATCAGAGAGCAGCAGAAGATGCCAGCAGTATTCTCTCAGCACCGTCTCTGGGTGATGACACTGGTCGGTCCAACATCCTGGCTTTTTTTCTTTTTCTTTCAAGACCCAGGCAGCATCATTATTTTCTTGCTAAACCAGCATTAGGAAAGCTAAACTCTTCCTTGGCTTCTATGTGACAGTCTAGGTGGAATGGTGATGCCCCAAGAGCCCACGTTAAACAGAAAATCGAGGAGAGAGGAGGACTAGGAGCGGCACTCAGCAATTTATTAAAGTTATAAATTGCCTTAGGTGCGTATTTAAAAAAAAAAAAAAAAGCATTTTCCAGTATGAGGAAAAAGGCATATGAGAATCAAGACTCAACGGAAAGCAAATTCTTGAGAGGTGGACAGGACTTACAAGTGATTTGAAAAAAAAAAAAAAAAAGCTAAAAACATATCATAGCTATGAGGAAGGAAAATGGAAGTCAGTGTGTTAATTGGTATACGTGGACCAATACGAGGTGAGTCCATAAATGCTCTGACCCTTGTTGTAGATGTAAAGCGCTCCACTTCCAGAACTTGGGCTTTTATTGGACAGCCGGTGAGATACGTCTGTATATTAGGCTCCTTAAATCCTTGAGTCTTATAAATAGCAGAGAAAGGAATACACACTAAAAAATAAACAAGTAAATAAAGTTATTGCAAGGACACAATGATATTGTAAGAATACACGATATTAGCATAACTTGCCTTTTATGGGCATCTGTTTAAGAATCATAACCTGCTACAACAAGAATACAGCTAGTGAAATGGTCTCAGCCCAGGGTAGGACATCAGCAAGGATGATCAATCATTTGCTGGTTATTTCAAATCTGCTCTCTGCCAGGCAACTCTGAGAAACTCTCTTCTCGCTCAGACCACCAGTCTTTACCTTCCTGTATCTTGGGATCGCTGGGAGACACATCATAATCCACCTCTTCTCCCTCAAAGTGCAGCTCCCGTGTGTCCAGATTTTCTATCAAATTACTCATGTCATCAGCGATTTTCTGCAGTGCAGAGGTATTTACTCGTGGCTCATTTTTCAGTGACATGTTGGCTTCAGACAGGGTAAGAGCAAAGGGGCTGGGAAAAAAAGGAGGGTTACAAGGATTTATTATTTTGGTCAAATAAAACCCTATTCTACAATACCAGGCTTAGATACAGCATATGAAAACAAGTCAACTAGCTCTGTGTGAGCCCCAGTTTACTCAAACAATGTTTTCATTTATTTTCCTCTTTAACATTTAAAAGATTCCTAGCCTGTAAATTAAATTGGAGTGAGATCCTTAATCACAAGTACAAAAGAGAAACACTACATTGAATAAATGCCAGCATAGCTTTCACCCAATTTCATTAAGTTGGATAAATGAGGAGACTCCAGGGAGACTGGTTTGGGAATGGTTATTCAGAGAAAATAAATCGATACTTAACTGTAACAAACACACGGAAAAATATCACATGAAATTAAGCAACTTTAAATATTTTCTGAAGACATTTTAGGGCATTTTACAACAATTTCAACAAGCAGATTTAAGACATTTTCATGACAGCATAACCTTTTCCACATTTCCTCTGTAGGTGATATCCCAAGCAAAGTGTAAATACTATCTTTTCAAAACATGAGGTTCGGGCCATGACTTTCCATGACTTATAATAATGTACGTGTCTTGAAAGGTAATTGATTAGTCTACCTATTCTGAGATACTGGAGGTGCTCAAATCGTACTTCTCTCCTTTTTGAAGAAAACCAGTTCTATCTCATTTCGACACTTAATAACACAAGTCTTTAAACATCAGTACTCAGGGAAGAAGAGTTCATATTCATATAGATTTTATTTTTCCTTTAAATACTAAGATTTAAACCTTGAGCGCCATCCTCAGAGCTGAGTGACAAATTCATACTGCTGGAAAGAATCGCTCTGTTACAGCCCGGCTCTAAAACAGCAGGTTTTTCATACCAGCAATTCCACCACACATGTCCATTCATTCCTGCAAATCACAAACATTTACTGAGCGTCTGCCATTCACTGTGAGAGGCAATGAGGAAATCTGTAAAGATGAATAAGGCTGGTCCCTGCAGTTAAGGAGCTCCTGACATGGGTGAGAGGAATAAGCTACATAACCCCAAATTCATTCCTGGCCTCCTCCAAGGTCCAAGGCCTTCCTGAGAACGACATGTGCTGAGTGGAAGACCCTTGGCCAGGTTCTCTCCTACAGGTATGATCAAGAAGCTGGGGGTCTCTGTGGGAAACGCTAAGAGAGTCTTGGCCAAACTTGGACAGCCCTTACTGTAATCCGTCAAGTCTCAGGAACCTATACTGCCGTGTCTGGTAGAAAGAGATTTTGTTTGGAAATTCAGAAGATTGGGCTGGAGGAATGTGGCTCTGGTTTGGCCAGAGATACATAATTAATATGACAAAGTTCTCTGTGAAGTATGTAATCAATTATGTTTCTTTCTCCACGTTGGCCGTAAGGAAGCTTGCAGCCATATCGATGGCCCACTATTAGCAAAACACAGGCCTATCCTTGCCTATATCACTTCCCTTCAACTTTCTTCTCCACTTCTCATTTATATTATAATAACAGTTTATGTGTACCAATCACTTCATATGTACCTGGCTTGGTGATAAGTCCTTTTTATACATTATCATGTTTATCATCAATAATAATCTATGAAGTTTTGTTATTTCCATCAAAGATGACGGAAGTTTATCAACCCCTCTTTACAGATAAAAACACTGAGGCATAGAGAGATTACGTAATTTGTGTCCAAAGTCACAGAGATAGTAAGGTGAACAGATTTAAAAACCAGGTCTCTCTGACCCAAAAGCTGATCTTCTCAACCACAGTCTTTATCTTTCCGTATAGTTTTGGTAGATATGTAAATGCCCCTGGAACAGATGGAAGTTTCAGTAAAACAAGTGCTCTTGGGCAAGTTTAAATGGGAAGAATAGGAAATGACCTCCTCTTGATGCTCAGCACCTCAGGATGGGCCCATTTACACTCTCAGGGCCATGGTAACTCCTCTTGGTAATAAACTAAGGAGGTTGAGCCATCTCCTCTAAGGTCCTTTTAACACTGGAACCTTAACTATAGACAAAAAAATGCTATATATATTACTCAGCTTCCCCTTATAATGTACTTACTTTAACCTAAGAAATTAACCCAAGTAGTTCTTCATATGAATACGAGAAGCAGGTGGCAGATGTTTCCTAATCTGCATAATTTAATGACTGTCTGTTCAGCTTCCATCGAGGAGCTTGTTGCCTCTGGTCATAATTAAAATATTAATTTCCTTCCTTCTCGATTCAACAAACACTTACTAGATGCCAACCGTGAGCCAGGTTTTGCTTTATTTAAAATACAAGGTAATGAGAAACTTAAAGGAAATGAGACAAGGAAAAACAAGTAAGAAATTACATCATATCGTTGCTACTCATGAATTTGTAAGCCCTTTTCTATTGATTAAACTGTCTTATGGTTAACTCTGCCAACTTTCCTAGCACAGCAAAGGAAAACAAGGGTTATTCCAATGACTTTTCTTTTGGACAGAGTGTCAGTGTTAAAATGCATGTTCAATTTAAGATACACAGAGACTAGAATAATTATACACTGCAAGGTAACTGGAATAAATAGTACAGAGTCGCTAGCTAAAGCTAAAATAAAAATCAGTTTTCAAAAAGAAAGAAAAGAAGCATATAAACTTGTAAGAAACTTAAGAGTGAGAAAAGAAGCAGAAAGGAAGCCTCTTATCATTTATATTCAAGTTTTTACTATGTGCTAATAAGCACAATTTTAGCACACTTATTTTACGATACTACCTGGTATTTATGATTATTCTGAAAGAGTTAGATAAGGAACTTGCCCAAGGTCACGCAACTTGTGTCAGTGTTGAATTCACTTATTTATAAAGCAGATTTTCTGGCCCTGAAATCTCATGGACTTG
This sequence comes from Panthera pardus, assembly GCF_024362965.1. Taxonomy (NCBI): domain Eukaryota; kingdom Metazoa; phylum Chordata; class Mammalia; order Carnivora; family Felidae; genus Panthera; species Panthera pardus. Next base: position 93,561,511 of record NW_026526721.1, on the reverse strand, counting down.
GTTATAGAAGTTCATAATTATTGATTTTATTTAATGGGTTGAATGTCTATAAATTAATCTTTTCTATAAAGTTTAAGTATCATAACAACAAAAGATGTTATCTACTTCAATCACCATACCTTGGAAGGAATCCTACTAACTCTATAGTCATTATAATTAATAGAAACATATCCCGACAGCCTCCTATAGTTCTTCTTAGCCTCTTGTTTTTGTGGTTCATAATATTTTATAAGATCACATGGAGTTTCAGTGGGCCCAAATGGTTTGCAGATTTTTTTTCTAAGCTTTTGTGAAAACTTTACAATTGAATAATCAAAATGAACCAAATTGTTTGTCTATCACTGCCTTCACTCATGTCCGTGGTTGCTTTGTGTTGAATTTTTATCCATCAATTGTATTGCTGCTTTCATTCTTGAATATCAAACTGTAAGGCCATCGACACTCCTATGTTGTCAAATCTTAATTTATTAGCCCATGTTTTCTTTCATCCAAAACAATCTGTAACCGTGGGTGAGTAGCTGCCACAGTTACAGTCCATCTTAACCAGCAATGGGATAAGGCCTTCAGTGTTTACCCTTGAGATAATGTAATTGATTTCGTTATCTCCTTATAAAATTATACTGCAAGATCATTATCTCTCTTGGTACCAAGTAGAGATGGTGCCCATGGAGCAGTAACAGCAGCTGTGTTTTATTTTTGTTTGCATCTCTATCTGGAAAGTAAATAGGGTTGTTTTTTTTCTTTTCTGGTATTGAATACTAGAATTAAAATTTTTTGCAGGGAACATTTAATTACTTCCCGTTATTCAGGGGTGAAATCAGAGAACTCTAGAGTTTTTTCTGATCTTCATTTTCAACATCACTGGAAAATAGGACATCAAAGGAAGCAGATATTTTCCTTTCTGATAGTATGTGTGTATATATATATATATACACACATACATATATGTATATCTATTAGTAAATATATATATATTTGATAGTCTTATTGTATTTTAGCGAAGGCATTGCATATATATATATATACAATAATATATATATATAATATATATATATGCAATGCCTTCGCTAAAATACAATAAGACTATCAAATATAACTACTAATATTAAAATAAATATTAACATTACTCAATATTAGCTGAGTACATACTAAATGCCAGCCACTATTCAAAAAGATTAATTGCATGATCTCCTTGAATCCTCACAATAACCTTAGGAGCTGAGTCCTATTCTTACCCCCATTTTTAAGATGAGAAGCTTAGATGGGCAACTTGCCCAGAGCTGTGCAGCTGGGAAGTGATGGAGCTGGACCCAACCCTGGTCGATCTGGCTCCAAAGTCCAGCTACTTAACCAGCCAGAAGTAGAACTGGGGCTAGCAGGAGGGACAGACACTGAAGACTTTCACTCCCATTTTACATGCTCATAGAGTAAAACAGTTCAAAAAGGAACAACAATAACCCAAAATAACACTCATTTTGTGAAGGTAACCGATTTACTTCTTGTTTCCCTTTCTAACAGAACATGCAGAGTTCCCCATATTTTTTCCAATACATTATTTGTGCTTACCTAGAGAAATAAATGGAATGGATTTCCAAACCAAGAATCATGTTTGAACGTGAAATGAATTATAATTAGATCATTTAAAACCAAACTGAGTCATGGGGATTTCTTGTTTTCCCATTTTTCATTATGATGAAATTAATTGGTGGACCCATACTACATAGCCTCCCCAAACACATTATATAGCAATGATTTGTACAGAACTGACTCGATGTTCCTTGAAACGCAAACATCGTAAATGTGGATTCAAGTACTAAACTCAATCTCTAGTGACACAGTAAACCTTGGATAAATATTTTTTTAGTTGAGCTGACTTTGAATAAAGTAAATGATATTATCATAGTTTACATTCCAGATGATATATTTTAAGAAAATAACACATCAAAAAAATAAAAAAAAAAAATTCTTGGTGTTTACTTGGATCTTTGATTTTTTTTAAAAAAGAACATTAGTTCCACAAATATCAATGGGGGGCTTACTATGCACCTTGGACAGATAATTAAATGTCCGTGGTAGAGGGGACAGGCCAGATGACCATGGTTGTTCTACCCTTTTTATCAGTGTAACCTGGGCAACCCACAGCCTCCAGGGTTTCAGCATCTCATCTGTAAAATGGAAACAGTGCCACCTATCCTTTCCACCTCAGGAAGCTTGAGGAACCAGTGTCATAATGCACACACATCTACAGGCCAAAGTAATCTAGGTTGCTAATATTCCCTTGAATTCTATTAACAGGTAGCCCCTGAAAATTAACCTTAGGAAAGTTTCTTTCATTTCAGTATTTTTCAGGGCTGACAGGCTAGGAAATATCCTGCCTTTCATCTCTTAGTTAGCTCCCAAATTAATGTACCATCTAGCAACTGTCTTCCTGGATGGGCTCCTCTAAGAATAGGGCTCTCCCATTTAACCAGTCCTGAAATTTTCTGGACTCAATTACCCCATTTGGAGAGAAGCCACCAAGACTTTGAGTGAAAAAAAACAATCACCAGGCATTAAGCAGTCAAGCCCAGTTAATGCATTTCCCGTTCTTTGCACATCTTCCTGGCCTCATCTTCCTCTCCCTGGCTGGTAAGGCATTACAGTGTCCCTTGTGTCTGTGGCAGTGACTCCTGCTCCCTTTTGGGTCCAGTACCCTTTGTGGCTTTGATGAGATTTATGGACCCCCAACCCCAGAAAAAAAATGAATATATCCTGACACACAGTATTTTGCATATATTTTCATAGGTTCACGGATGTCCCTTTCAAAACCTTAGTTTAAGAAGCCCTTCCACTGAGCAGTAATCATGAGCTGAGGTGCTGACGCGTCCCTCGTCCCACCAGATGAGGACACTCTAAGGTGGGGGAGGGTGAGAGCCAGACTGTTTACCCCCGACACCTTGCTGAGCACCTGCTCAATCAATATTTATTGATTAAATGACTTCATCAGTGAGCTATCTACTGAGAAACCAGTCAGCTCCAGGTTATCCAGTGAATGCCACAAAGACATTTCCTTCATACACCACAAATACTCTCAGATGGAAAAGCCATCTGGTTGAAAGAACTCCAAGAGGAATATAACCTGCAAGAAATACACAGGCTGCTGAAGCAGTAGCAAATAAGACAGTGAACTGCTATCAGAGCTAACTGTGTGCCAGGCTTCCACCAAGAGCTTTTCACGCGTCCTCACAACAAGGTCATGATGGAGGTATGGCTGCTATTCCCCCTTTACAGATAACAAGACAGGCTGACCAAGGTGACAAGTCCGAAGGTCAGTAATTCAGCTCTCAGCACAGCTCTGGCTGACTCGAAAGCCATCCCCCTGTTCTGCTTCCGTGTTCTGCTTGTACCCATATCAGGAAAAGGAGATGCTCTGTGGAATCATAGTTCCTTGTGTGCATAGCCTTTGAACTCAGACTTGCTGTCACTTCTATGGTTCCAGGAACTATAAGTATGATTCCCAAACACTATCCTCCGAGTTTCAGATCTGATCTGACCTTGAGGCCCCCAGAGCCTAGCAATCTCCCGTTTGCTTATCCTTCCTTCCTGGTTTCCTATCACAGCCTCCATTTGGTCTAACACTGACACTGCTATCCTCCCTGAGGGTCAAGATTGCAGATGATGGTGCTAAATAACCTAGACTCACTGTGCCCACGGGACAAGAGTTGGAAACCGTGCGTTCTCCCTTTTCCCTAGCTAAAAAGAAAAACAAATCTATAATTACACAAAACAAATTTTAGCGTGGAAATCATTTCTTGATTCTCATGATTTTCCCTGAATCCTTTGACCTCCTTGGATGGCCTCTCTTCTCTGCCATAAGCTTTCTTAGCCATTTCCGTTGACATGCCCTAGGGTTAAATATTCCCCTTTGCTGTAGTACCAGCCTCCTTTGGTTCATCTCAGTCATAACTTTGAATTCAAGTGGATGTTTTATTTCCAGAGGCAAATACAAGTGTTAAGGGAAAGTGATCTCTATTTCAAATATAGGTAGATAGGAAAGTATTCCCTGTCATTTATTGTCTATTCTGGGCCAAGCACTAAAGGCATGTTACATATATTTCTTCTAATTCTCGTGATAATCTCACTTAGAATTAGGGACAGAAGGTTACTGAGGCTGCACAGAGATGAGTGGCAAGGCTGGTCCTGGGGCAGAGGCCACACTGATGGTTCCACACTGCCCGCCTCCCCAGCCTCTGCCACTGGGCTCCACGGAGATACACATCATTGCCACTGTCCCCTCTTCTCCTCACACCACCATCCATCTCTGCCTCCTTCAGGCTGAGGGCAGGGCTCCTGCACAGCGTGCACAGCACATGGTCCAGCAGGAGCTGGTGTGGCTCCAGCACCCCAGCTCCACCCCCCTCTGGCCAGACCCACAGAGACACTGGCTCATCCTCAGGCTTCCGGATTCTGAGGCAGCAGTGCTACACTAGAGCTGGAACCCAGTCACCTCCAGAGTTGTGTGTATGGGCAGAGGGAGCATGGGGAACTGAGTTACACAGCCTGTGAGATCAGGGGAGTTAAGGTCCTGGTGGACACATGCCCCTCCCCTACCCTCCCTGCCTGACTGCACTGAGCACATGGGTACCACACAGCCAAGCTAGAAGCTTTCTATGTGACTGAGCAACGAGCTGATTTTCTTGTGAAGCTATGGCAGCCAGGCAATACACCACCTTTATGCTTCTTCCCTCTCTCTTCCCTTCTCCCCTCACTCTTGCTGCTGGATAAAGCCCACCATACAACCTTAGCTCAGACTCTATTATCCAGGAAACCCGGACTAGGGTAGTGTTGAAACCAACAGGAACCATGAACCACCCTGCCTCCTGCAGACATCCATTCTCTGAAGTTACTGGTAATAATAAAAAGAACACTTGCATAGTGTTTTTGTGTCAGACACTGATCTAGGAGGTTCGCCTGCATTAACTCCACCGCCTTTACTATTCCTAGCCCCTTTTGACAGACAAGGCAACTGAGGACACAGACAGGCTAAATGACTAGCTCAAGGTCACACAGAAACCTGATGGGAGACAACTGCCTCGTTTGTTCCTATTGTTGCCTTGACTAACCTGGACAAAGTCACTTTAGTGCTCAGTTTCCTCACCTAAACATTGAAATGAATACAACAGAGACATTATTGGAAAAAAGACTCCCCTTTCAGCATCACTAAATGCCAGAGAAAACAACACATTCTAAGCAACCCCATCCAGGAGATAAAAACCTACCCCAAATGCCAAGGGAATTTAGATGTTCTGAGCAAACATCTAAGTAAGATTTGCTCCTGCTTCTATTAATGGCAATACATATAAACATTTGTATTTGGAGGGGAGGGCCCCCTCTTAATTCCAAAGTTTATTAAGTGTATGTGAGAGACTTTGAATAAGCACTGGATTGACTTAAATCAATAAGGATCCCACAGGGAAAATTCTTTATTAAAATATAAAGGTATATTATTTATTAAAATAAAAAGGTAATTAACATGGCTTAAAAACTGTGATCAGACTTCTGAAAATAACATCATTTTGTGTTTATGGGCAATTTTTTATGGCCAAGAACAGAATACCTATGTATTGTGCTGGGTCTATAGGAGAGGAAGCTAACCACACATGAATTTATAGGAACAAATAATGTGCTCCTTGAAAAACTAAGTAAACCTTTTTTCTCGCTAAGGTAGACTTAGACCACCAATGATTCAGTGCGTGCACATGAACAAAATAAATACTTTTTCCAAAATAAAAATGGTTTTAAGAAAATTTTTCTTTCACTGGCTCAAAATATTAAATATTAGTTTTAGTGGGTACATGTTGGTTTTGATAAGAACACATGTTGATTAAGAAGCTAAACTGTGAATTCAAAGGTTTGACTTTATCATTTTCTACTATCATTGCTTTCTTTTTTCTTAAAACTGATCTTTGCCATCTTATGATGGCAGCCCCATTCAGGAAGAACCTGCATTCCCTCATGTAGACTTTGTCATTAAAGTTCTTTCCAGCTGTCTAAACTTCTTATGAATCCTCTCTTTCACTTCTCTCCAAAGGAAGAAACAACTTCCTTCTGAGTGAGTTGAGGCAAAACTGAGCATTTTCTGTGATATCCCACAAATCTCGCCAATGAGAAGAATGGAGCTGGCAAACACATGTGTAGACTCCTCCAGACATTCCCCCGTGCTAATGAGCCCTCAAATTTTGTCATGGCTGCTGATAAACACAGCAAAGTCTTATATTTTTTTTACCCATTCACATACTTAGAAAAAATGTCTGTGGAGGCAGCAGACCATCACTGAAGGTATGTGATTTTGAGTCAAACAGCTTGAATTCTGAATCTGCTTATGCTGAAACAAGTCTCTAAATCTCTACATCTCTAAGTCTCAGTCTCCTAATCTATAAATGGGTAATGCTGTTGGAAGTAAAGAATTGGAAGAATTAAATGATATAAAGTGAGTGGCTTGGAGTCGGGGCTCTAACAGATGCTGAAATAATGTTAGTTATGCCTCTGACCGAGTCCCTGGTACCCACATCAGAGCCCAGTCCCCTCCTGAGGACAAGAACTAGCAGTCAGAATTGAATTCTGAGGATGGTCTGATGTCACACACTATAGAAAACACTGCCACAAATGTCTGAAAACAAAATGGATTAAGCTGATGTAGCTGTCTCTTTCCCAGTACAAACACAGAATTGCTGAATAAACTGCAATCATATTTTAAAAATACTTAGTTAAGGATAAAAGCTAAGGCAGCAACAACAAAAGCAATCATGAAGGAAAACCTTCAATTTCCAAGGATGAAGAAACAAATGAAAGTCAGATGAGTATACTGGAACTGAAGCTGAAGGCGCCCAGGGGTTTTGGTCTTGGATAAAAGAGCTGAGATTACAGGTCTGTCCCCACATGAATGTTAGCAGACATGACCCCAGGACGATAGGAGGCAGGTGCCTGGAAGCTGGACTCCCCGAATAACCTAGAGCCTCAAAGAGTTACACTGTTTAAAAGAGACTAGAAGAACTGTACCCAGCAGCCCTGGGCAGAAACTGCATGGAACTGAGGTGACTACAAAATGAGAAACTTTATATAAAACTGATCTAGGATTCCAATTTCTGGCTTTCAGTGATGGTGGTGTAGCCCCTATTAGATCTGCCAGCCATTCCGCAGATGAGGACTACAAATTCAATTATAAAAAATAACTGGCTATAGAACAACCAGAAAGAAGCGGGAAATGGAAAGTAATCTACATTTGGAAGAAAGGAATGGCACCGCTTTTGTCTAAGGGCAGACTAAGTCCGAGCCAGGTTGGGTGACTAAAACTCAGAAAATCCATAATCCTGCTTGCTTGGAGAACCAGATAACAGGCTTCCTGGCTTTCACAGCAGGTGAAAACTGAAGTGGGAAACCTTGGAAAGGAGAGCCACAGAGGAGGAGTGTCAGATTCTGCACAGGCTGACTTTGAACCATGCAGGCGTGGGTACACTCCAAAGCAACTCAGATAGTACCAAAGTGACTTCAACAGAGGTTTCCGCAGCTGCCCACCACAGGAAAGGCAGAGTTTGGAGTTTAAGTCCAGCCAAATCAACTGCCCACTCAAAAACCAAAAACCAAAAAAAAAAACCAAAAACAAAAACCTCTTGAACAGAACTGAATTGAGCTTCTACAATATCTCAGTCATAATGTCACCTAAAACTATTAGACATGGATATAGAAACAGAAAAACGTGACTCATCCTGAAGAGAAAAGGCTATCGTTAATGAAGACTCATTCTAAGATGTTAAAATCAACTGATAAGGATTTTAAAGCAACTATTATAATAAGCTCAAGAATGTAAAGGGAATCTCAATAAAAGAAAAAATTCATTGGATGGGCTTAACAGAATAGCAATGACAGAAGAAAGAATCCGTGAAATTGAAGACAGATCACTAGAAATGATCCAATCTGAAGAACAGATGAAGGGGAGGGGGAAGGTTTCTAATAAATGAGCAAAGCCCCAGTGACTTATGTGATAACATCAAAAGATCCAACATACATGTAATTTCAGGCCCAGAAAGTTGGGCTAGAGAAAAAATGAGGGCAAAAAAAAGTTTAAAGAAATAATGGCCACAAATTTTATCAAATTTGGTAAACAAAATAAATTTACAGATTTAGGAAATTTGGTGAATCCTAATCAGGAATAAATACAAAGAAAATCACATCTATGCACAATAAAGCCAAGCTGGTAGCATATAAAGAAAAGAGAAGATGTCAAAAGCAGCCAGACAAAAAGGACTTACAAAATTTAAGAGAACCATACTAAGGACCACTCATCTCTCATCAGAAACGAATAGAGGCTATAAGACAGTAAAATTATATCCCCAAACTTGATAAATATGGAACCAAATAAATGAACATGTGTTATTTTTCCTGAAACTAATCTACTAATTCAAATTTCAAAGAATTTCTCAGAGAACTTGACAATATGGCCTTAAAATTCATAACAGAAGAGAATTAAGAATAGGCAAATAAGCCTTGTCCAACCAGATATCAAGAATTATTATAGGGGTGGCTGGGTGGCTCAGTCAGTTAAGCGTCCAGCTCTTGGTTTTGGCTCAGGTCACAATCTTACTTTGTGAGTTCAAACCCCACACTGGGCTCTGCACTGACAAGGAAGAGCCTGTTTGGGATTCTCTCTCCCTCTCTCTGTCCCTCCCCAGTTCTCTCTCTCTCTTTCTCTCTCTCTCTCTGTCCCTCCCCAGTTCTCTCTCTCTTTCTCTCTCTCTCTCTCTGTCCCTCCCCAGTTCTCTCTCTCTTTCTCTCTCTCTGTCCCTCCCCAGTTCTTTCTCTCTCTTTCTCTCTCTCTCTCTCTGTCCCTCCCCAGTTCTTTCTCTCTCTTTCTCTCTCTCTCTGTCCCTCCCCAGTTCTTTCTCTCTCTCTCTTCTCTCAACAAATAAACTTAAAAAAAAAAGCTGGAGAGATTAAAATGGTATGGTACTAACAGAGAAAGAGACACAGAGAACCAAATAGTGACCCCCAAAACAAACCTATGCATATACAGGTCTTGGTTTATGACGAGAGTGGCGTGGAAAACAATTAGTAAAGAAAGAATAAACCCTCAATAAATAATGCTAGCACTACCGGCAATTCACAAAGAAATACACAATAAAATTAGTTCTCTATCTCACAGCTCCCATAAGAATAATTTCTATGTTGATTAATGTCCTAAATATGAATAAGGAAAATATTAACCTACAGAAGAATGTCTTTATGACCTCAGGGTCACAAAAGAATCTTAACAAGACATAAAAGGCACAAACCATGAAGGAAAAGCTAATAAATTTAACTACACTAAAATTTAAAACTTGTTACACAAATGGCAAAATTAAACAACAAATCCAAGTTTGGAGAAGATATACATAGAATATACAAAGTACTCCTATAAATACATAAAGAAGAAGATCCAAAGGCCAACAGGAAATAAACCAGGAATATACACAGGCAACTCACAGAGGAAGAATTCTAAATTTACAGTGAATCTTTAAACATGTTTAACCTTCCCAGTAATCAGAGAAGTCATATTAAAACAGTAAGATACTTTTTCGTATCCATTGAATTAGGAAAATTTTTGCAAGTCAGAAATTATAATGTATCAGTAAGGTAATGGAACTCTCATGCACTGCTTGATACAAATGGGAGTTAAAATAACCCATTGGAAAGATATTTGGCAATAAACTTGAAGAAGGCATAAGCTACTGCCAGCAATTCTTCCCCTAAATATATTCCCCAAGAAACTCAACGATGGGTGAGTTTACATAATAAAATGTATTATGAATGAGCACTGAAGCACTGTTCACAGTAAAGAAAACTGGACGAGAGTGTCCATTTATCAGAGAATGAATAAATAATCATATTTTTAATGAAATACTATACAACAGAGAAAATAAATGGATCAGAACTACATGTATCAACATGAATAAATCTCAACACACAGTTTGGTGAAAAAAAAGACATTTTAGAATTTTTGTTTAAGATTAAAAAATACACAGCACAATCCTGTATGTTGTCCATTGACATATGCCGAAGTAGGACATAAAAGGAATTGAGGAAATAATATATAACAACTTCAGAAGAGTAGTCACCTTTAGAGAGCAAGGATGGGAAAGAATGCAATTAGGAAGGGGTACTAAGAGGATTTAATATACCAGTAACATTTTCTTTGCTTCTTATTTCAATTCAGAAGGATATAGGTCTAAATAATAAAATCTGTTAAATCTGGATGTTATAGGTACACAGGTTTTTGTTTCCTAAATGTTAATCTGTACTTTTGAAACATTTAAGACAAATTTAAAAACTATCAAATATAAGTGACATTTTACTAATGTCTTTAAATCCAATCTTGGTTAATTATTGTTACATTCTTTGCAAAAATGAAATTCACTATTCTTTCTATATTCAGACAATACTGGGGACCCACTAACAAGGCAATATGTAAAATACAGTGAAGTGCTTTGTTCCACAACATCCCTCACCCACCCTCGGGAATGCTTGTATATTTGTAAACTCTAATCTGATTTACCCTAAAAATCAACAGTTGGCATGCACAAATGTTGGCCATGTTTGGGGAATGGTTCAACATCAATGCTAAAAAGATAAAGTTAAATGGGCCTGTACTGGAACTGAAAGCAAATCTGGCCTTTATTTTATTTTATTTTATTTTATTTTATTTTATTGAGAGAGAGAGAGAGGGAAAGAGAGAGAGAAAACGCATGTGTGAGTGGGGGCGGAGGGGAAGGGACAGAGGGAGGGAGAGAGAGGTGGGGAGAGAAAGAGAGAGAGAGAGAGAGAGAGAGACAGAGATAATCTTAAGCAGGCTCCATGTTCAGCACAGAGTTCAACATGGGGCTCAATCCCACAACCCTGGGATCATGATGTGAGCCAAAATCAAGACTTGAACGCTAACCAACTGAGCCACTCAGGCACCCCAAACCTGGCCTCTTTTCAGGCAACTAAACCTTGCCTTGTGGAGCATTGATGATCCATGGCTCTTATCTATAACGTTGGAGCTTCCACTATTAATGATAGTGATGCTCAGGTGAGGGAAAACAATCATCAAAACTGAAGCTAAATTTGCTTTTGCCTTCTTGAAGGAGTTATTAAAGTTGTTTCGATTAAACCTTTGAAACAGGAAAGCCTTAATATGTTCATTTGAAAATTTCCTCTCCTTAACACCAAAGTAGTCTAACACTTCATATTAGGAAGCCCCCTCTCTTTATTCTAGAAGTCCAAATATTTCAAATAAAATGAAGCTCTTTTCACAAGTTCCTCAAAAATAGAGAAGTGATGATGATAATGCATATTATTAAAATTATAGCCAACATAGCATTTTACTTCTTTTAACACATTCTCCAATACTTGATCTCACTGATCTTCAGAATACTCTATAAGGGAAGTATTATTATTCCTTCTACAGCAGAGGTGAGTAAATCAAGGCTCAAAGAAAAAGGAGCGGGACCACATGTTGGGTCATTTGTCTACAGTGTGCAGTGGGGCCAGGACTTACTTCTGAGCTCTCCTGAAATTAAGAACAGATATTTCAGACTGAAAACATATATGTAGCCTCCCTATTAGAGAAATACCTGAGCCACTGGCCCCAGCTCCCACCTGGATTCTAGCCTAGGGGTAGTGCACTAGAATGATACAGCTACCTAAGTTTGTATGTCCATTCCCCACTTATTGGCTGTATAAACTTAAAACAAGTAACTTAACCTCTCTGTGCCTCAATTTCCAGTCCATAAAATGGGAAGAGTCATAATGCCTACCTTATTGGGTTGTCGTAAGATTAAATTAGTTAACATATAAAATGCTAAAAATGTAATATCTGGCCCAAAGTAAGTGCCATGTGCATATTAGTTGCCATTATTATAAACTAGCCTTCTTACTTTTCAAATGCAACACAAGGGGAATAAGGACACCAAGAAGTTCCTCTAAGGAATAATACTTGTGAGGGACACCTGAATGGCCCAACTGGTTGAGCGTCCAACTCTTGATTTCAGCTCAGGTCATGATCTCAGTTTCAGGAGTTCAAGCCCCATATCGGGCTCTGCACTGACAGCACGGAGCCTGCTTGGGACTTTCCCCCTCTCTCTGCCCCTTCCCTGCTCACACTCTCTCTTGTCTCTCACAAAGATAAGTAAATAAACTTAAAAAAAATAAAGAAATAATACTTGTGAGACCACTGCCTTACTTAAATTTTACTCATGGTAGGGACACCTGGCTGGCTCAGTCGGAAGAACATGTGACTCTTGATCTCAGGGTCATGGGTTCAAGCCCCATGTTGGGTATAGAGATTACACAAATAAATAAACTTTAAAAAATAATAAAAATGAATAAATTCTACTTATGGTAGCAGTTGTCAATAAGCCATCTGGAAAAAGTGAGTATTTTCAGATTTTCTTAAGTACAAATCTCCCTCTCTTTCAACATATAACCTTCTTAGATTTCTTCCTTTTACTTAGATTTGTTCTTTTTAGTCTTCTTGATTTAAGACTCATATTTCTGTCTAGACTCATGATATTTGTATACTAGTCACAAAAGTATGTATACTATGAACCTACCATTCCCTATCACATAGTTTTACTTACAGAGCATTTATAGGAAATTCTCAGCAACTTTATAGCACAGTACTAAAGAAAATGACAATCAACCATCTGCATAATATTTCAAGACTTCAGACACTCCTTAGTCCACCGTTTTAACATTGTGACCAATAGTCACTTCCATGTAGATATGTGGCTGGAAAAGATACCTGTGAAGATGCTGTCCCCTGGTTCCAAAACCTACAAAGTGACCCTTCTAGTTTCCCTGCCCCCTACACACACACACACACACACACACACACACACAGAGAGAGAGAGAGAGAGAGAGAGAGAGAGAGAGAGAGTTGGACCATACATAGCCCAAGATCACAATTATAGCATTTGGATTTCTGATCTCTACTCAAAATGCCTTTTTGGCCCAAGCTCCTACTCAAGTTATACTCACTTGCTACTCATTTGTCTGGTCAAATGGGTCCTGGGGATTGAGCTTCCATCTGATCAGGCCTCTGAAGCCAACTGCCAATTTACAGAAGGAAATACAGAGGGGCATACTGAACTGTACCATGAGGATACAACCAGCAAAACTCAGACCATGGGCAAGTCTATAGGTCAAACAGCCCAAGATTTTATTCAAGAAAAATTATAAGGAAAAGAAAAGGATGCAAGAGAATCTGTAGGTTAAAGTGGGCTCGAAATACATACCAAGTAAGAAAATGATAAAACAAGCAAGATTAAACCCTAGTGTCTAGGGCTGCACACTGAGTTGATAAAACTATCAAGAAATACAAAGACAGTGATAATTTTGGGGATTGAGAGGTTGGCACCGAGATGGGGCATATGAGGCCGGCTTCTGAAGGGGCTGGCACAGTTCTTTTTCTTATCTCAGTAGTGGCTACCTGAGTGTTTGAATTATAATTATGCACATAACTCTACATTTGGCCCTGGTCTTTTCCCCACCCAGGCATCTTCTGTCACTTTAAATACCCTCCCATCCTCCACGTCTCCGCCTGCTGAGACTTTCCACATTTCCTCTTACTGAAACTTTGCCGACTCTCCCCAACCCATCCCCTGCAGGTAGAGACAACATCTCTCTTGACTAAGCTTTGCATCATCTGGTTTCTAAGTTTTCAGTGGCGCTTATATCTCAGAGGTTTGGGGGCACGCCTCATGTCCTCTGTGATGTTGTAAACTCTTGGGGACAGGTAACTGGGTCATCCCCACAGTGCACAGTAAGCACTCAAAACTCTTTTCTGAGCAAACAACAATAACAACAACAAAAACAACAACAAAAACAAACCCAGTCAATAAAAATTACAAATTAGGTGAGAACTTTGAATCCACCAGGTTTAGCCTGTCACAAGACCCCCATCTTCCTTAATTTTCCATGAGCTATCCTCACTCATTCCTTTGGCCTATCTGAAAACAACGTGCAGACCCTGAGTGAGCCCAGTTGGCTTAAAAACAGAGGTTCTTGGGGCACCTGGGTGGCTCACTTGGTTAAGCATTCAACTCCTGATTTTGGATCAGGCCATGATCTCACCATGTGTGGGTTCAAGCCCATGTCAGGCTCTGCACTGACAGCATGGAGCCTACTTGGGATTCTCTCTCCCTCTCTGCCCCTCTCCTGCTCACATTCTCTCTCAAAATAAATAAACTTAAAGAAATATTAAAAAAAAAAAAAAGGACAGAGCCTCTTACCTGGTTCTGCCACTTATGAGTCTTAGAACCTGTAACCTCTTGCTTTACTTATATTATTCTGGGCCTCTCTGAGCCTCAGTTCTGTCATCTATAAAATGAGACTAATCTTATCTAATAGGATCTAATAAAGTACTTAATCTGGTACCTGGCACAGAGTAAGAACTCAATACATAATTGATATTATAAATATTACTGTTCTCTATTAGTAACGTTAATGGGAAAGGTACATCAATCAACCACTGACATTCTAGCCAAGAGAAGTGAAAAACAAAACCTGGTAACAGACATGTTTCCTAAATGCCAAACAAATTGTGGAAAGTAGAAAACTTAGCAAATCTGCTGTTCCTTTGGTGGTCATCATACAAATGCAATGTCTTTTGCTAAGGTGAAGTCATCTGTCTGTGTCTGTTTCATTCTTCCTGAGCTGTAAGCTCCTTGGAGACCCCGAATGACCATGTGTCGAACTTGTGTACAGATTCTCTAGACATATCCCCATGGCCAGCCCCACTATGGGAGCACAGCCGCTGTCTCCTCTGAGCCTCAGGAAAGTTTCTCAATTCCTCTGAACTCTCTCTTCAGGGGTTTCAAGCTCCTTGCCATTTCTGAAAGATGTCAAGTATGATCTGTCTCAGATCTTTAGCACTTGTTGAGAAGAAATGAACTGAACGAACAAGTAAATTACATGATCAACGGGCACTATTTAACTTTGCGCATATGCACGTACCTGAGAAGAAAGAAAAGCTAATGCAATCTGATTCAATATACCTGTGGCACATATATTTCATGGCAGACACGAAGTAAGAACTGAGGATACAATCTCTGGACTAATGAAACCAACGGATACAAAACTTGGTCAGTGATGATGATGATCTGTGCAATCGATTGGTCCAACCTCCTTCAATGCACTGAGAAGACAGAGGCCCAGGGTCATGCAGAGAAAACAGAGGCAAGTCTAGAACTCAGGCCTCTTTTGTCCCCTGCATGCTCACACAAGTCTGTTTTGTGGCCGGCTTGTTTCCATATAGTGCAGCTCTGAACCACGTCCAGTATGTGTAAGAAGGACAACCAGATAGGCAGGATGAACCGCTTTTGTCTCGGCTGCAGCCAGACTCTGCTCAGTAGGTGTGGACAGGCTGCCAGCCTCACTGGAAAAAACTAGTGTGGGATTGCTCAAGAAACCGTCACTCCCGTGACTGTCGCTAAGGAACAGAATTTTCTAGCAACACCCAACTCTGCAACATCCCTGGGGATCAAAAGCACAGGGACCGTATCGGCGCTAACAAGCAATGGCAAACTGCAAGAGAGGCTGCCCAACTTCAGTGCACTGGAGACAGGCAGTGCGTGCCAGCCAGACTGGCACATCACTGTGCTCTCCAGTCACGCCACTCTGTCTGTGGGGCTTCTCAAGCGGCCAGGATGATGGTAATTCAATCAGCAGCTATTCACTGAGCAACCACAACGTCCTGAGCACCCACCGTGCTGGGCTCCGGGAATACCTCACATATATCTTCCTACACTGTGAGAAGAGGCACTTTAGGGAAGGAACCCTCTCGTTGCTCCTCACCTTACTCCATGTATTTGCCTCCTTCCCACCAAAGCCCCAGAAGACGGCCCCTCTTCCCACTTCACCCAGCTCTCAAGCCCGGGCTTCTTTCAAACCCTCCTTTCCATTAATCAACTCCCTTATCAACCTCCCTGCTCTCATGTTTCTTCCTATTACCACTTAAAACATCCTCAAAGCACCTCATTTATACGTATGGTCCCCTGTACTTCTTGCTTCTCTTTTGCTGTTATTTCACAGTCAAGCTTTGGAAGGTATTATGTTTCCCTGCTCAGCCGGACTGAGCCAAACATGCTCCATGCTCTCCGACCTCTCAGCCTCCCAAAAGGCTGCTCCCTCTGTAGCTTTGCCTTCTTCCACCCTCCTTCTTTTCCTGATTAACTCTTTGTATTCAGGCTCCTCACAGGTGCCACCTCCTCCAGGAAGCCTCCCCTGACCTCCCAGGCTGTTTTAGATGCCTCTGCTCACTGCTTCTACAGCATTTAGGGGAGTCCACTGAGAACACTCTTTCTGCTTGGTCTCCGCCTCCTCTAGAAGATTCTCAGTTCCCTGAAGGGAGAGGTCATCTCTAGATTCCCAGTTCCTAGTGTCTTCTGGACTCTCAGTAACTATAGACCAAAGGAGGAATGAATAAATGTGAATTAAGACTTAGAACAGCTCACAATATGGGCAAAACAGAGAACGTGAGCATACTGCTTTCCAGATTACAAAGCATTTTTCACATATACATCATATCCGATTTTCCTCATTCTGCAGGCAAACTATTATTTTTCACCTTCTTTTCAGCTGAAGAAGCAAAGATTTAAAATGATTAAGAGGTCCGACCAGGGTCATACCGTGTTAAGTATTAGGTCTGAGAATCATATCATGACTCCTAAACGTCACATTCCCTGCACTGTCCATTCCCTGTAAGCTACTATCTTCATATTCAGAGGGACACAATACTCTATAAACTCTCCTCATCAAAACCTGATAGCTGGAAACTGTTCTACATGCTTTGTGCCTAACCAAACTACTTATTAGAAGGGACATAAACAGATTTTAATTAATTTTTAACAAAAGAAGTCAGTCTAGAAAAAGAACTAACATAGCCAGGACAATAGAGATACCATTTCCATCTTCCTCTGGTGGGATGGATGAACACATATGATTAGTGGCATCGTATTCTCCCACCAAGCCCGCAAAACACCTCAAATTTAGGGCTCATGATGAAATGGCTACAGATCTGCCCTGTGACTCTTTCATTCTTAAAACCAGGAGACCGCCATCTATTTTGGTGGAATAGTAGCAAGACTGCCTGATTAACTCTTTGCATTCAGGCTCCTCACAGGTGCCTGTATCCAACTTGTATCCAAGCACACCTTTGACACCCAGCAACGACTGCACCTCGGACAAGCTGTTCCTGCTCCCACAGCCCATGCCAGCCCTTATGCCCCTGTTCATCCAGCTGAGAGCACATGGTCCACGACTCTAACTCCTCTCTTGCTGAAAACCTCTCCTTGATGGTCCCACTGTCCTTCCGTTGCAATCACCTGAAAAACCGAACCCTGGGCCAATTCAACTCTCTGACTTCTTGGCCCCAACAACTCTCTGACCCTTGGCCTCCCCAAGGTTTTCTTTTTTTTTTTTAATATATATACGTATATACGTATATGTATACGTATATATGTATATATATGTATGTGTGTGTATATATATACACACACACGTATATACACACACACACGTATATACACACACACACGTATATACACACACACACACGTATATACACACACACACACGTATATACACACACACACACGTATATACACACACACGTATATACACACACACGTATATACACACACACGTATATACACACACACGTATATACACACACACACACACGTATACACACACACACACGTATACACACACACACACACGTATATATACACACATACGTATACACACACACACACACACGTATATATACACACATATATTTTTTTTGAGAGAGAGAGAGCGCGTGCGAGCAGGGTAGGTGCAGACAGAGGGGGACAGGGGATCTGAAGCGGGCTCTGCACCGATGGCAGAGAGCCTGATGCAGGGCTCGAACTCATGAACTAGGAGATCCTGACCTGAGCCAAAGTTGGATGCTTACCTGAGTCACCCAGGTGTCCCCCTCCCTGGGGTTTTTAAACATGGGTGCAGAAGAAGCATTCAGCTGGACTCCAACCTCAGCTGACTCTATCCTACTAGCTCCCCCTGTTTAGAGGCAAACTGCTTCAGAAAGTTGTCTACTTACTCCTTGTATTTCATCATTCCTCCCTCATCCTTCATCCTTCAACCCACTGCACCTGGCTTCTACCTCTATACTCTGCCAGCTTTCACCAAAGTCCGGAAGCACCCGTATACTGTGCCACCCAAAGGTCACCTCCCCGTGCGTGTTTTCTGTTAACTTCCTATTGCATAACCCTGCACTCCATTCTTCTTGACTCCATGTCTTCTCTTGGCTTTCATGCTCCCACATTCTTCCAGGGGTCCTCCTCCTTCTCCAGCCACTGAGATGGAATTTTCTTGGAGGCTATTCTTCTGCTCAATTTTATATGCTAGTATTTTTCCAGAGTCCTGGGATCATGCTTTTCCACTCTACCCACCTCTCAGTTACAATGCATGCTGAGATTTCCTTTCTTTGGTATTTCAATGGCTTCTGGGGGAAAACACCATTGAGTACATTCCTCTTCACAGAGTCCATGCCTCTGCCTCTTCTGGAAGACTGGAAGCTTCCTGAAGGCAGAAGCCATCTCTGTATTCCTAGTCACCAGTATCTACTGGGCCCTCAATATTTGTTTCCAGCCTTGTTCTTCCTCCTAAGCTTCAGAACCATATATCCATCTGCCTATGAACTTCCCCGTTGGATGAACTCAATATGATCAAATTAGAATTCATCATCTTCCAGGGCACTTGGGTGGCTCAGTCGGTTAAGCATCAGACTTAGGCTCAGATCATGATCTCACGGTTCATGAGTGCAAGCCCCACGTCAGGCTCTGTGCTAATGCTCAGAGCCTGGAACCTGCTTAGATTCTGTCTCCCTCTCTCTCTCTCTGCCCCTCCCTGGCTCATGCTCTGCCTGCCTCTCTCTTGCTCCCTCTCTCGCTCCCTCTCAAAAATAAATAAACATTTTTTTTTTAAAGAATTCATCATCTTGGGGCGCCTGGGTGGCTCAGTCGGTTAAGCGTCCGACTTCAGCTCAGGTCATGATCTCATGGTTCATGAGTTTGAGCCCCACGTCAGGCTCTGTGCTGACAGCTCAGAGCCTAGAGCCTGCTTTGGATTCTGTGTCTCCCTCTTTCTCTGCTTCTCCCCTGCTCATGTTCTCTCTTTCTCCTCCAAAAATAAGTAAAAATTTTAAAAAAAGTTTATAATAAAGAATCCATCATCTTCCAAATCCCAGAACATTTCTTCATCTTACATTTCCTTTCTGAATGAACTGCAAATATCTACCCTGAAAAACTGAACCCTGGAACTCATCCTTAGCAATTATCTCTCCTTAATTCTCTATATCCAATCAATTAATAAGTCCTGCCAGATTCTAAATATGTCTTCAACATGATGACTATATTTCACATCCAAAACCATGGCAGGTATAAGGAAATGAAAAAAGGTGTCATGTAGATGAGCATAGGGTCTAGGCAGGTGATTAACGCATTTAGACTTTATCTCAAAGTCTCCACCCACCATCCCCTATCCCCTCCTCTAGATGCTGAAGGCCTGGAGCTAAAAAGCATTCAATAATAATAAGGTGGACTGCCCCAAATAGAATTTTGTCAGATAAGTAACATTGCTTTCAATTGGTTGCTTTTTTATTAGCCAGCCAATGGTGTTCTTTCACAAATAAAAAAAAGATACTGAGCTGAACAGAAAGCTGGCTCTGCTTATACAGTTACTATAGTGAACAACCATTTCCAGAGGAGTTTCCACTGTGTGAAGTCTTAATGGAACCATCCCAGTTCAGTTCTGTCACATTTTAGAATCAATGCAATATTTAAAGTAAACAAGCCAAACTGGATATGGTGGAGGGTGAGGTTTGCAGGAAGGAAGGATAGAGGAGTAACGAGAAACATGCCAGGCTTAATAACGCATGGACACAGTTGACAGATTATGATTCATCATTAAAATGGCACTAATATAAAGTTAATAAAAAACCACAGTGTAATCAGGAAGTATGTAGCTTCTTAGCATTGTCAGGGTACCTATATATGCCCGAAACTATAAGTAGCAAGAAAAGTCGTTAAAGGAATGGTAAAATGAAGGGGGTTGGGGTACACAGTACAAAGAGGAAAGAAAAATGGACTGGCAAAAATCTGCAAAGACAATTTTGTGAATATACTTAAAACTTGGAACTGTACACTTCAAGTGGGTGAATTCTATGGTTTGTGAATTATAGCCCGATGAAGTGGTTGTTTTTTAAAAATCTACAAAGACACAGGAATAATAAGTTGTAAAAAAAAAAAAAAAAAAAAAATCGATCGACATATACCAACACTCAAAGAAGAGCAGGTAATTTTCAACGATCCTATAGAGTTAGCCAGTACAAAAATCACTTCTACAGTTTTTACAACAAAACTAGACAAATTTTTGTTATAAGACAAACTTATAAACAGAAAGGCACAAAGGAAAAAGACATTGTCAAAGCACTAAAAGAAAGCAATCTGTCAATGCCTACAATGAACATTTTCAAATTCCATTGTTTTCATTATCTATAGACTGTTCAGTGAGTTGTTATTATGCTTTAACAAACACAATAGTCACACTTAAGTTTCTGCCAAACCAGTATCTTTTTAAAAAATTACAAAGGTATGTAACACACATACATATACACACAAACTATTGTAATCTCAGAAAAAAGCTTGCATTTCTCAATAACTAAAAAACCTATTAGATAAAGAAAAGATAAATTCTGAGGCAGTGATCATTTCCTTTGCAAAGAAAGGTACCAAAGACAAATGAAAACACCCAGCTCCCAGCAACCCAGCATTTGCGCTGCCTTGTTGTAAAAGAGGCAGGGTGCATATTTTTTAAGTCTGTATGAGAAAAACAAGTTAGTTCATGCAAAGACCGAGTCCTTTTGAAATCACTTGAAAAAGTGGATGGCAAATGGAAGGCAGATGAATGGTTAGGATCCACCAGAATAGAAATCGATAACGCCTATTCTCTGGTATTACTCCTTTCCCGCTGATAAGAAACAAAACAAAAACCTATACTTCAGTCTCAACCCCCACAGATAACTCGTGCAAACCCAAGGAACCAAACAGGACTCACTTTTGGTTTTAAAAGTTAGATCATGTTGAATTCACGGAGAGTCAGTATATGGGTTCTACTTACTTAAAGTTGTCTGAAACCAGGTTTGTTTTAATGTGGCTTCACATCATAAGAAACAGCCAGTGAGCACACAGAAAGAATTAGACAGGAAGGGCTTTGGACTTAGAGTTAAAAGTTTTAGATCTAATCTCACCTCCAGGGACTCCAAATAAACCAATTCAATCCCAGTTGAAAGAGGTGTCTTTTGATCCTTACATACCTGTCTTAACATGCCAGGCATGTAGTAAGTGTTCAGTAAATGTTTTCTGAATTATTACCACCAATAGCTATGAATAGCAAGCACTTACTAAGTACTTTATATGCATTATATCTTTTAACCTTAAACCTAGGTTTTCATATTAACTGCCTGCCACAAATTCAGAAACTGAGGTGTAGAGAGATTAGTAATGTGCCCATGTGATCCAACTGCTGGAGGGCAGAGGGAGGACTGCAGGTCCCAAAGTTGTTGGTTTTTTTTTTTAAACTTTTTTTTAACATTTATGTATTTTTGAGACAGAGACAGAGCACAAGTGGGGGAGAGGCAGAGAGAGAAGGAGACACGAAATCCAAAGCAGGCTGAGCTGTCAGCACAAAGCCCGATGTGGGGCTTGAACTCACAGACCCCAAGATCATGACCTGAGCCAAAGTCAGACACTCGACCGACTGAGCCACCTAGGCGCCCCTTAAGCTTCTCAATATGTACACTGCTGTCTCTCTGAACTCAGCAGGTCACGTGCCAGAGTAATCATAGCAATGAACATATGAGGCTCCTCCATGTAACGTGTGTTTTATCACTCACCCTTTCCCACCACCTGTCTCCCTGGGAGCACGGACAGTGAAAACCTTCAGATTTGGGGTTCTCAAAGTGTGGTCCGTTGGATGGCTGGTAACACAGAATCTTTGCCATACCCCAGAAACAGAATTTGCATTTTAACAAGATACCCAGGGGATTCATATGGGCATCAGTTTGAAAGACATGGATTTAGACTACTCCAAAACTATGTATTTACTTTAATGATAGGAGGAATGAAATTCTGGGAAGGAAACTATGGCAGAAGGGTTACTCAGTGAGAACAAAACCAGCTTGCTACGGCTCTATCAAGACCTTAATTCACCTGCATAATGGCCCACAGATATTCTAAAGGACCTATAAAGATCCCTAGGGAACTGATAATAGAGGCAAAACTGCATCTATAAGGGGTAGATCTACAGTCCCACTCCCTTCTAAAATTTCCAAACTTATGTCTTTAGAAGTATCTACCACGTAGCAAGTAAAAACACACCAAGGCTGTGGCAAATACTGAATCGTTCATCAGGCAAAGAGTAGAGCTATGCTGCGGGTTGATAAACCTCCAGATCTGTATACTATTACCACCTTCATTCACGATCCAGGAGGCAATTCTTATCAAGGCAACTTTATCACATTTTTGGAGTATGACACTAAAGTCAACTTAAATTTGAGTTTAAACTTGATGTCAACTTGAGTTATTTCAACATGGTTTTCTTTTTAAGCCGTACACCTTCATTTTTAGACAGAAAGTGGCTTCTATTTTTAGCCAAGAAGTACAGGACAGTAACTATCCTCTCACAAGAGGTGGGAGTTATGTTGGGCTACGAGTCAAAATCTAAAGAGGCATCTGATGGAGTTAACTTTTACTCAGTATTTCTTACCTGTTTAAACAGAGTTATGAAGGCCTAATAACTCCACATATAAAAGCCATGCACATAACTAAAAGTAGTCTTTGTAAAAGGTTTGGAGTATATTTGACTTTTTTCTTTATTCCCATTTTAAAAAAATACATTAAATCTGTTTGCCAGCGACAAATCTACACTTCCAGGGAGCACCTGGGTGGCTCAATCAGTTAAGCGTCTGACTCTGGATTTTGGTTCAGGTCATGATCTCACAGTTTGTGGGTTCGAGCCCGTGTCAGGCTCTGTACTGGCAGTGTGGAGCCTGCTTGGTATTTTCTCTCTCTCTCTCTCTCTCTCTCTCTCTCTCTCTCTCTCTCTGTCCTTCCCCTCCTCATGCTCTCTCACTCTCAAAATAAATAAACTTAAAAAAAAAAAAGACAAATCTACACTTCCAGGAGCTGAGACTACACTGAAGATATCTTCTTTAGTTCTATGCTTTCTGTCATTGAAAGCTACTAGGCAGGTTCTTTTTCTTAAAACCTTCAATTATACATTCTTGACACTTTCTACTTCCTCTCTGTCTTCGTCTAGAAAGAACTAGAACAACTGGATTGGATTTCTTGTTAATTAATCATCCAGGTATCTCTTAGAAAGTTCGCAAGATATTCTTCCTTCAACCACAATGGAGCTATAAAAAGAAGTGTTTTTAATTCCCAACTCACTTATTCTGTTACTGTCATGATCATCCTGATTCAGAGATTTTCATCATGATTCAGAGATTTTCTATAAACTGCATCAAATAACCCAGGATTTTACAAAAAAACAAAAACAGAAAGATGTGAGCATGTGCAGTCAGAGGGCAAGTGAGAAGCAGAGCAAAGTTTAGCGCAGTGTGGCCCTCATGGATTCTGACTCAGGGCCAAGTCCAGAGGCCACAGAAACAGAAGCACACATATTAACTATGAAGGAACACTGACAGGGTAGCCCACAGGCCTGAGTCAGCCTAGGATGGGGGCTTCAGGGAGCCATGGGACCATCAAATACATGAGTTTCCCCAAACAGAACCAAATTCCCAGGCCCGATGAGACCAGTAGTGGATTGTATTAAAAAATTACAACAATTGTGCTAAACCAACCTCATCGCTGGTAGCATTAATGAACATACCACTCTCAGGCATACCTAAGTAACTGTTTGTAGAGCCACAAAAACATTTATATGCTTTGATGTGGTCAACACACTAAAATATGGGGAAAGGAACGCATAGAAATTTGTTTACTGCCAAGGATAAATGCAGATATCTGCGTTTAGGTTGAAATACACTTACAAGCACAGGCTGGGGCTGCTTAGATTGACAGCTGTTTTGTGAGGAAACGCCCCCCCCCCCCCCCCCCCCCCCCCCCCCCCCCCCAGGAATTGGAGATGAGCTAACGTCACCTTCCAGGCCTTGGGCAGGAACAGGGTGAATGGTAGGAACACACACTGCAGCCGGCAGACCTGGACCTGAACCCTAGTTCTCCATTCTTCAGCCTGTGGCCTGTTACTCAAATTCCTTAAGCTCAGCCTCCTTACCTGTAGACTGAAAATACCATATTTCCTTGATTCCAACATGTACTTTCTGCCCCCTTTCCCCAACACACACGCATTTTAACTTTTCTGAAATTGGCATGACTACTGGACTTGACATCTACATTCAACGTGATGGCATTTTCTTTCCTCTTTTTCCCCTGAAAAGCTGGAATTTAATTGATGGTATATTTAGCCCTTAACAGTGTCTTCAAATCAAGGAAATACAACAGTAATGCTGGCCTTAGTGTGGGGAAGATTGAGTGACATATTTAAGGCACTTTGGCACACTGCCTTCAAATATAATAACTGTCCAAAAATGGCACATGTTAATATTGCTATTTGTGGAAGCCTGGGTGGCTCAGTGGGTTCAACATCTGACTTTGGCTCAGGTCATGATCTCGCAGTTCAAGCCCCACATTGGGCTGTCTGTGGTAAGTGCTGAGCCTGCTTCGGATCCGCTATGTCCCCGTCTCTCTGCCCCTTCCCCGCTCATATGGGTGCGTGCGCGCCCTCTCTCTCTCCTCTCTCTCTCTCTCTCTCAAAAATAAACACTTTAAAAGATATATTGCTGTTTTTAAGATCTAATGCATTCCTAGGATACGTTATCAGAAGAGCAGTATCCAGGAAAGCAGTCGATAATCCCAGCCTGCTAGTCAGCCTACAGTTGGGAGTACTACATTCAATTTGAGGACCACAGAACAAGGGTAAACCACAGACATTCAGAGAATAGGGACAAGTGTGGAGAAGAGTCTGAAAAACATGGTATGAGAAATAGTCGAAAGAATCTAAAGTTTTTAGGCTGAACAAAAATGAGAAGACTTTCAAACCTATCAAGCCCAGTGGATGTAAGTAGATGTTTCCTCTGTGGTTCCAGGGAATGGAGCTGGCACACGAGGATGGTTATTCTAGAGAGGACTTTGTCATGTCAGCATACAGGAGGACTTCATAACACTTTGGGCTCTCTAGGACGGAAGGGGCTTGGGAAACGGAAAGCTTCCTAAAATAGGAAGTGCACCATCAGCACCTGGATGGCACCACATCAGCACTCTCCAGAAAAGCCTCCTTCATGCTCTTAACGGCTACACCCTGTGTCCACGTCAACTCTAGAATCCTATACCTCGGTCTTCCTCCTCAAAACCTAGGCCAGACCTCTGGGGACCACTCAGAGCAGCAACGGCCTCCAAGGGCACGGGCTCCAGCTAGCTCCAGGGAAAAGCTAGCACAAAAGTGGCAAAAAGTTAAAGGAGAAGGTGCATTCACCGGGGTGCCTGGTATCGTAACAATCCACACAGGAGGTGAAGACTCAGTGTGGATAAAGAAGGCTGGCAAATCCAGACTCAGATGGCAAGAGGTAGGGCCCCAGGGGTCTAGCCCTCAGAGTAGCCCTCAGAGTAGGCACTCCACAACTCCTGAGACCAGATAACACCCGCACCTCACCTACCATATGTAGAATGTTCTAGTTAGGGCTTAATGAATCCACTTAAGACTCCAGTGACAGGCCCTTACTGCCCCAGTTACACATTTTTTTTCTTAAATTAACCTTCTATCCATGCTTTAAGGAAAACTCCATGAAAAACTACCATAATTTCACATTGAAACAGAATGTTCTGTATCTTCTTATCAGCATTTACTTGAATACTGGTATTAAGTTTACTGTGAACTTTGTGATTCAACCCCACTGTCAAAGTCATAATCATTTTATCTAAAGCTCTCTGAGCAAAGGTGTGGGTAGCAGCCTTACCCAACACACAAGCAAGTACCATGCTTACATCAGGCAGTCAGTGAATTTTACCAAGTGAAAATGAATGGCACAGGAGCCAAATGAGACCAACCTTCAGTCTGCTTCCCAAGATGATGCTACTTTGGGTCTGAGAGAAGCCACAGGCTATGGCTTTTTGGTTTTTTACCTCAGCCCTCAGGTAATCAAAGTGTACCTGCACACCCTTGATCCAAAGACATCTATAATCTGTAAAGTCAGATATAGTTAGGAATCTATAGGACGTGAGATCAAAAATTCTCTCTTCTACCGTCTGGAGCAATCATCACGTGTCAGGTGCCAGGAGTTTAGGAGCACAAAGGTCAACAGCTCTCTGACAGAGGCTCACGGTCTAGGGGAGGAGACAGACTTTTAAGAACTAATTCTCAGAGTGTGAAGGGTAGTGTGGTGGGAGCCTAGAGGAGGAAGTGCTCGATCTGGGGACTGGGGAAAGTAACTGCCGGGAAGGTACAGTGGAAAGGAATCTTGAAGAACCGCTTCGGAGTTCACTGTGCGTACTTACTGGGAAAGAAGGCACATTCCAGGAAAAAGGAATGGTTGCAGTGTGTTAGACTATGTAATCTAAAAGAACAATGGAAAAGGAACCCCGCATGTTTGAGCAAGAGAATGATAGTTATCTTCCGATATCAGGAGAACTGTCTGATTAGGTGTCTGCTTCTCCATGTAGAAGGTACTATGAAAATCGGAGCAGGGGGCACTATGATAGTACACACTGCACTTTAATATGTATAAGAACTTTGTAAAAAAAAAGAACGATTAACAAGGAAACTGGTTGCCTTGAGCAGACGAGTTTACACCATAATTATATCATTTTGGAGTCAGTTTGGGTTCTAATTTGAGTTTAGCTCATGGGAAATGCTTAATAAACAGTTGCCATACACATTATGAGACAATACACTCACCTTTACACTGAGTTCCAACACCACACCAAGTTGTCATCGATGGCAATGTCTCATGTATGGGGTAGGAAGGTGGACTAGAGAACATTCAAGGTGCCTCCCGGCCTGAAGCTCTCCTGGATTATCTCTGCCCATTTCTGATCTGGCATTATTCCCTGGCATTATTCGCCAGGAAAGATGCTACAGAAATGCCCATTGAAAACCTGCTACCTAAATGTTAGCTATCGTTACTATTATTTATTTACAGAGAGAGAGAAAGAGAGCACACATTTGTGTGCATGCAGGGGAGGGGCAGAGGGAGAAAGAATCCCAAGCAGGCTCCACGCTGTCAGGATAGAGCCCAACGCAGGGATCAATCTCACAATCCACAAGATCATGACCTGAGCCGAAATCAAGAGTTGGACACTCAACTGACTGAGCCTCCCGGGCGCCCCCATTACTATTCTTATTGTACTTTCTTCTGATATTATTTTTCTACTAACTTTATCAGCTCTGGTTTTCTTTCATCCCTGTGTATATCTGTATGTGTGTTTAATGATATGCAAATATTCTTGCAAGCCAACTCAAATCCTTAGGAGGGCATAGATGTAGTCATTAAAAAACAAAGGAAAATAGGGGCACCTGGGTGGCTCAGTCGGCTAAGCATCCAACTTCAGCTCAGGTCATGATCTCACAGTTTGTGAGTTCGAGCCCTGCATCAAGCTCTGTGCTGACAGCTCGCAGCCTGGAGCCTACTTCGGATTCTGTCTCTCTCTCTCTCTCTCTCTATCACTGTCACCACCCCTCATGCTCTATCAAAAATGGGTAAACATAAACAAGTTTTTTTTTAAAGCAAAGGAAAATAACTTTCTACAATTTATTATAAATGACACTAATAACAATAGCTAACATCACTTAACACCTATGAAGGATCAAACTACAGTAGGCCTTTTATATGCATTATTTTAGTTAATTCTCATAAGAACCCTACAAGGGAAGTATTTATGTTTTAACCCATATTTTATAGATTAAAAAAAATAAGTCTTAGTGAGTCAAGTGATTCACTCAAGGCCCCAACTATTACCTAGTATAACCTCACAATTTTGCAACACAGTCGACAACAATCTCATATTAACGGCTATATACTCCCACATAGTTTTTAAATCTGATTACGGAAGATTTTAATTTGAATCTGAATATAGGGAAAGAAAACACAAATAAGCCACTTAATCTAATAAACAGGTAACAACACTGAGTTCATTTTATCTCAATCTCATGCCTCAGGACACTATTAAGAAGAAAGGGCTGGGGCGCCTGGGTGGCTCGGTCGGTTAAGCATCCAACTTCGGCTCAGGTCATGATCTCACGGTCCGTGATTTCAAGCCCCGCGTCGGGCTCTGTGCTGACAGCTCAGAGCCTGGAGCCTGTTTCAGATTCTGTGTCTCCCTCTCTCTCTGCCCCTCCCCTGTTCATGCTCTGTCTCTCTGTCTCAAAAATAAATAAACGTTTAAAAAAAAAAAAGAAGAAGAAGAAGAAGAAGAAGAAGAAGAAAGGGCCCACACAGCGGCCAGGTCACATTCACCTAAGCAGTCTTTGAGCATCAAATTAAAATGTCCAGCTTTCTCACACAATGTATGATTCCGTTCACATGAAATATTCTGAGTGGGCAAATCTAGAGAGGCAGAAGGTAGAATATGGGTTACCTAGGGTTGGGGGAGGAAAAAATGGGAGCAAGGGAAGGAGTACGAGGCCTCTTCTTGGAGTGACGAAAATGTTCTAAAATTACATTACAGTGATGGTCACACAACTCTGTAAATACACTAAAAATCATTGGGCTGTACACTTTAAAGGGGTTAACTTTGTGATATATAAACTTCAAGAAAGCTATTAGAAACTACTTTTCCAGGGCTCAGTATCAAGTGATCTCTAGTCATTCCATGTGGTTGCTGTCTTCCAGAATAAACATGAAAACCAGATGTGTAGTAAATAAGCCTTACCCAGGAACAAAATGTTCAACAATGAGGAGAATGAAGACCATGCCTATGAAGTTGGTGAGTTTTCCTTGGAAGCAGTTAACGGGCCTTCAGCCTCTTTCTCAAATGTCACTAGGTAAGTGCTGAATGGTATTAGCTTTTGATTTTTACCAAACCAGAAATAATGGAAATATTCATTCATCATTACTAAAATGTTTTTAAGTAGACAGAATGGAGTATTAGAAATAGCAATACCTGGGGAGTCAAAAGACCTCAAAGGGCCCAAAGACTCCAACTCAACTGGAACCTTGTGGCCTCTGGGACTCAATCATTCTAGGCTTCAGTATAAAATGAGGAGGAAAGTGTTCTCGAGACACAATGGAAATCCATGAAAGTGTCATTCCTAGACTGATGTTTCAAGTATTTAAGTGAGCTTCCTCCCACATCCCTTATTAAATAAACTCTCTACCTTAAAATTGCATTGGCTATAATCACTGACTAAAACTTTAAACCTGATAGATAAAAATCAAAAGGCAATTTCCTAAAATAATGCATAAACGTAGTGAAATAATTGTTCTCCAAAGTAAAATTATCTCATCCTTTATAAAAATTGATCTTGCCTCATCTAACCTGTCACTCCTAATCTATTTTAATTTTTATTATAAAAACTATAATTTCTTATGAAAGAAAATCTTAGATTTACAAACTGAGGAAAACTAAAATCATTCTTAAAGCCGCCATCGTAATTAAATAGAATATGGGTGATGTTAACCTGCAATTAAATTTTGGTACATACTGTTCTCATTTTTTTCTCTTCATAAGTAGTTTTCTTTTTTTTCTTCAACTATAATCCTGTTTAAAAATATTAATATGCAGAAAAGTATATATAGAGAAGAAAATACAAACTACCAGAAAGTCTCAACTTCAAAATAATCCCTAAACCTTTATTAACTTAAGGTGACCATCATTCCTGCTATCGCCTTAAGCATAATACAGACAGAGATATGTAGATTTTAAATAGGGCCAAGTACGTGGTGCACAAATGGTTTAATTTTAAGTGTTTTAAATTAAATATCTGTCATCACTACTTGCTATTACACTTTTTTCATACCATTGCAAAATTGTAATAGTTGCATAATGGTCCATCATACAATTTTCTTCTACTGTATGTTTTGAGTACTTCCAACTTTTTATGATAATAAGTAATGTTTCAGTTAGTATTTTTGTACTTAAAATGTTTTATACTCCTACCTGGAAAATTCCAATCTATTACCCTGTTCCTTTTGTGATTTCTCTATTGGTTTTAGAATGAGAAAGTGCTTCCCCATCCAAAGATCCAAATCTTTATTGTTTGATTTCTTTTCTTTCCTTCTTTTCTCTTTAAACATAATTCCTTAATCTATGGGCTATGTTTTCAAATACTGTTAAAGATTCCAAACTTGTGGCACTGGATGGCGCAGTTGGTTAAGCGCCCAATTTCGGCTTAGGTCATGATCTCACGGTTTGTGAGTTCAAGCTCGCGTCGGGCTCTGTGCTGACAGCTCATGCCTGGAGTCTGCTCTGCATTCTGTGTCTCCCTCTCTTTCTGCCTCCCCCTCTCACACTCTGTCTCTCTCTGTCTCTCTCTCTCTCAAAAATAAATAAACACAAAAAAAAAGATTTTTAAAAAAAGGACTCCAAACTTGTCACACGTCTAAGTTTTAGCAAAAGCTAAAGTAAGCTATTTGCCCAACATTTTCAAATACACACTTACGTTTTTAAAGGAAACACTTGTCTCATATTCTTGGCTTTCCACTAGGCCTCAGAAAGCCTCCAGGACTGACAAAATAACCAGAGCTTTGATTATCAGCAGGAAATCATACTGGGCAGGAATGAGGAGGACACTCATACAGGCCAAATTAAGGTAAACAATCAGAAGATCCAAGTTCCTAGCCTTAGCAGTTTTATTATTTTAGCCTTTAAAAGTCTCA
This sequence comes from Panthera pardus, assembly GCF_024362965.1. NCBI lineage: Eukaryota > Metazoa > Chordata > Mammalia > Carnivora > Felidae > Panthera > Panthera pardus. Next base: position 93,530,523 of record NW_026526721.1, on the reverse strand, counting down.
GAAGTTCCAAGATGAGCTTAAGTATGTAGTCAAAAGACAATTTTCAATGCTGTGGGCTGACTCTCTATGGTCATGACTCTCCGTGGTCGCCATTGGTCTCCTTTACCGACCATGGGCAAACTCTGTGTGTTGCCATTGGTCACCAGCAGAACAATGCTGGTGAGAAAACAGTACAAGCCCACCTCCCACCCAGTAGAGTAAGAACACAAAGGACATGCCTTACTGGTTGACAGTGAGTCAACAGAAGCATCTCTGAGTGTGAAGAGTGACACAGGTATCAGTGCTCACCTGTTTGTTTCTCATTAATAACAAATATTGGATTATAGCTCCCCAGAACATGAACTTCTCGTACTAAATTTTCTTCCCACCAGAGCACTTCTCTGAGGCACAGCACTGTTAATGCTGCTATCCGCTATGACTTGGGATAAATGACAGAATCTTCCTGGGACAGTTTCCTCAACTATAAAATGAGGATAAGGGCAACTGGCCTCTTGGGGTTGTTGTGAGAAACAGAGAAGAGGCTCAGGACAGGGACTGCCCTTAGGGAATGGTTTTGGTATTAGTTGTTGTTATTACTGTATTATTATTACCACCACTACCTCTACCGTTCCTGCTAGGACTATTATTTCCACTCTACCTCCGGAAATGCCAGACTGTAGGAGTGCCTGAGTGGCTCAGTCAGTAAAGCGTCCGACTTTGGCTCAGGTCATGATCTCACGGTCCATGAGTTCGAGCCCCGCGTCCAGCTCTGTGCTGACAGCTCGGAGCCTGGAGCCTGGAGCCTGCTTTAGACTCTGTCTCTCTCTCTGTCTCTCTCTCTCTCTCTCTCTGTCCCTCCCCTGCTCATACTGTCTTTTTCTCTGTCTCAAAAATAAACATTTAAAAGTATATTAAAAAGAAAAAAAAGAAAAGAAGTGCCAGACTGTAAAACTTAAATGGGGTTTTTCCAAAAGAAAGAGGGAACTGGATGGAGAGGATTGTGGTCAGTCAGATCAGCCTCAGGAGTAAAATCCGCCCAGGAAGTCAGTTTTCCTGTCACTATTAAATACTGAATGTCTGGGGTGGGTGGCACCACAGTCCTCCCCACTTTCTGATACACAAGCACAGGACTTCTGTGCATCGCCACCGTCAGTGAGCAGGGCTGAGCCAGAACCTGGGGGTTAGGCACAAGAAAGACCATGAATCCAAGGCCAGAAACCACAGAATAACACCTCCCCAAAGGGGCACCGAAAAGATCCCAACTAGGGGTGGGAATGAGAGCCACCTGGGCCATGAATAGATTTATCAAGGTTCAGCAGTCAGAAAACCAACCGACTCTTGATATCACAGTTACTTCTATGTATTCATTTCTTTCCTCTGAGTGCCTATCTTCTACCGCCAGTCAGTTTTCCCAGTGTGTGGGCCAGTTCATACTGAAATGGTTTGCCTGAGGATTTGTCTCCAACCTCGAAGCTCTGAATCGTTTTAAAAGAAAATAAGGATCACACGCTTATGCATTATCAGCTAGGTTCACAAGCCATCTGAGATTTATGAGACATCTAGAGTACTTTGAATTCCAACAAGAAAGCAGTTTGATATAAATTAATCAGCTCAAAGCTTCACTTAAAATTAGATGGTATGGAATGAGAAAAATACCCGTCTCTACTTGATTCTAGGCAAAAGGCAGAGTTGTAACAAAACCAAACTAGTCCAGCAAGATGAGAACAAGAATTACAATGCAAGTTTCAAACCTAGAATCAGGAATAAGATTTGCTTACTTTATCCTCAAATTACAGATTTCGAACACCCTACTGTATGTATGGTCTTTTTTTTCTCCCCATGTTTGAAGGAAACGTAATGAATATTCTTTGGGAAAACCCTAAAATCTGGCCTTCAGGGAGTTTCTCCTATACTTTGCTACATTTGTTTATTTGTGTTTCTAGTCAGTGGTATTTTGTTTGGGTATCTTCTCTAGAGGAAAGACTGTGAAGCACTTGGGAACACAGAAATTGAGATCGACCAGACACAAATGAGTTTCCTGTGAGCTTTTGAAGACTTTTATCTATGCCGACTAAACACAAGTAAGTAATCAGTGAGCAAAATGTTCTTAACATTGTTCTTGAAAAATCACTGGGCAGCAATAATCATGCTGACAAAAGTCCTTCTTTAAATTTTAAATTAAGAGCATTTAATTATTAATAACAGTATAATAAAGAGTACGTATATGCAGTAAGAGTGTATATTAAGCAAGTTACAGCAATCTTTGCCTTTTTGTCTTGTTTTGTTTTGAAAGCTAAAATGACCCAGTGGATTTGCTGTTAAGAAAAGACCTGCAGAGGCAGGGGCAATCATTAGCTGTACAATTGTATCTTGAAGGTATAAAGTACAATCAAATTTGTGATCCTGAAATGGCATGCAGTCATAACTTTATAACTTCAGCCTCAGCAGATATGGAAACTGTGATCCTCAAGGAAGTAGCGTCCTTAAAATTTAGCATGTCACCGCAAAGATTTTTTCAAAGTTCTTTTTTCTGTCTCTCTTCTCCCTCAATTTTATTTTTTTGAACAGAGGAGAACAGGGAAGAACAGATCCCTTCCAATACACTGTATTTCCCAGCGGCGGGGGGGAAGAGCAGAAGAAAAGGGCAATAACAGAGGCATATTAGCATTATCTTAAAACACTCGCACATTACTTCCAACCAAAGCACACTTAAAGTAACATAAACACAAGAATATTTTATAGAGTGTTACAAACTGTAAAACATCATCCAATTTACTCGTGCAGAACAATTTCTTGCTGGATTGCTTTGGTGACAAATTAATTAAGGTAAAACTGCTCTCTAGGTCTTTAAGTTAATGAAATTAAAGAAGATACCCTCTTGGTACTTACGTACTGAATTTCGTGTTATTACTATTAGCAATACAAGGCACGCTCCATTTTTGCCATCAGATTTACTCCAGAAGGAGTCTCAGACTGTGAGGAATTGCTCGAGAATGAAAACTGTGACAACTATGCACCTGTACACGGTTCCCACATCAATAGTTATGTGGGTATTTTAGGAGGCATTCTAGAAAAACGTCAGACTCTTCAAAGAGAAAATGAAAACGGCATTCTGGTTCATTGTAACTCTAAGTAGGCCCAAGGGAAAACTGGGCACCAGGCAATTTTGCACAACGGTGTGAGGCACGACATCCCTAGCTGGAGGGTAGCACAAGGCCACCGCATGTTCAAAAACAGTACAATCAGCCATGTATAAAAATCACACTTATGCCTAGAAGACTTAACAGGAGGGCAGAAAGAAAGGAATTCGGAAAAAGGAACTAAAAATGCTTACAAACAAGTCCAAATCTCCGGACTACAAATCCACCACATAAATGCCATTTCATTCTAGCTCCCATGTGTATGTAATATTGCCAAACAACGCATATGTGATAAGGAGAATCATAACCTCCAAACCTCCACGAACTCACATCATTTTCTACAAGAACACAGCGATGGCACAAATGCTATGCTGTCATGTCATCGCCCGCAGTCAGCAGAGAGAAAGTCTGACACATGCAGCAGAAAAGTTCAAAATGTTATTTACTAACCTGGTGCCCCTGTGAAAGCAGTCCCTCCATACTGCTTTAAAGAAAGAATCTTTACTATGAAACTAATCTCCAAAGCAGCTGATCCAGCCCGGAGGGGAGGACTCGGACTACCCAGGGAATCCACAAACACAAGGAAAGCAGTTTGTTCGGAACTTGGCAACTTAAGTCATAGCCAAGCCCACAAAGCACTTTAGCCTATAAGCTTTAGTAATGAACTTGAAACCACTCCCCATATGTTAAATAGACACTGGGCAGCTGTGAGAAATAAAAACCACGTACACCATAAGCAAAGACTTCAGGCTTCAATTTTGAACTTGCTGCCTAAGAAAACCATAACACACAAACTTAAACAAAGAGAACCCTTACTCCCTTCTCTCTCAGACGCTGTAGTAAAGTGACTCATTCATTTTAAACAGGAGGAATGCAATCCGCTCCCCATTAGGGTCATGAGATGAAGTTCAATGGTGGTGACAGTGTAACATACAGCACTGCAATTTCACTTTGCATAAGAGGGACACATGAAGGGACCATTGCTGAGCATCAAAGTTACATACCGTTTTCAAATTTTGAGGGGTAGCGTTAAATAAGCCTAATATCTCATTAATCACTAAAGTCTAAAAATCAACTTATGTTCGAGAGGAGTATGTGTTAAAAAAACCTTCTAATTTTTTAATATAGTTAACATACAATGTCACATGAGTTTGAGGTGACCAGCACAGTGAGTGATTCAGTATTTCTGTATATTATGCTACGCTCGCCTCAAATGTAGCTACCCTCTGAGGATCATTCTAACTTATGACTCCCTCTTGGTGTCTGTAAATCTGAAAATCACTCATAATTCAGTTTTACCATCTATATTTAGGTTATGTTTACAAGATAAAAGATTTTTTGGTCGTATTATAGTTCTTTACAGTTTAAAATGGAACTGAATAGGACTCGCTATGGTTTCAAACGAAGAAATGTGAACTCATTTCTTATTCTAGAAAAGTACAATTGATAATTTCCTAAAGGCATTTCTATCTCCAAACAGTCCATAAAGTTCCAGTATATTGCTGAAGAAATAATGAAAATCCACCCTCTGCTTTTTAACACGACGTGTTCACAGTACCATATACATAGTTTACCCCTAGTTTTCAACTCCAAGAACAGTGTCAGTTGTAATGGCTTACTTCACGTCTTCACCTTGATTTAAAAAAAAAAAAAAAAAAAAAGATCTATTTCACGGTCAAGATTCTCTAATTCTATTGTTTCTTCTAAGACATAACATCGGACCAAATATTCCAAGGAACACTGGATTCATTTCCTGCCAAACAGATTTATATAGGTATTGCTGGTAAAATCAAGTTTCTCAAAACCGGTGCAACAGAAGACGTTAGCACATAAGCACAAGATCAGGCATGAAAAACCTGGAGACCCCCAGAGACCTCACACGTGCCCCACCTGCTTCCCCCACCCACTCCCAGGTGAGCTCAATGGTTTCTCCTGGGGTCACTTTAGAATGAGGGGATCAAGACAATCACCTCCATGAGAAAACTGGCCTCTAGATATGCGGCCCTTGCCTTAAGAAGGAGCCAGAACCCCACCTGGTGGCAAAACCAAGAAAAGGCTGGAACAATTAAGTTTCGGGGGAAATACAAGTTTGATGCTGGAAGAAAACACAATAAAAGCAGAAGATGATCTGTTATAAGGGTGCATTAATGTCACATACAATATAAGTGTGTGGTGAGGTTCAAGGAAAGTTTGTCCCCCCTACAAGAGCAGAATATTTCTTGAAGATATGAAAATACTCATGCAAAAAAGAAAAAAAGTGATTACACTCAAAACCATCTCTTCGATAGTTCTGGTTTGCAAATATATACAATGATTTACATTCCCAGAAAAATCCTCTGATAAATAATGCTGATCCCTCCTTTACCCAAAAATCTGCAAGTAAAATGCCAGTCAACATAATCTCTGAAATGGAATAAATATGGATAAACCCCCAACTTAACCAGCTAAGTACTGGTGGGACAGTGTCCATCACTGTATTAAAAGGCTGTATCCCTAAGATTTTTCCTGTCAAAAGTATTTCCTTTTGTCTCACACAAATTATTTCTGCCAAAAATCCATGTACAATATCAACCTCAATGGAGATGAAGAATAAATACTTGGTTTCAAATTGCACTAGAGTAAAAACCCAGAAAAAACAGTATAGTAGGATGTGACTTTTTTTAATTTTTTATTTTATTTTAGAGAGAGAGAAAGTGCATGAGCAAGGGAGAGGAGGAGAAGAAGAGGAAGAGAGAGAACCTCAATGCCACGACCCCTGGGATCATGACCTGAGCCAAAATCAAGGGTAGGACACTTAACCAACTGAGCCACCCAGGCACCCCAAGCAGGATGTGACTTCTTAATAAGCCCAAGCCACATCACTGAAACTAAAGCTAATAGCTAATATTTAAGTTCTTGCTATAAGGTAGGCATGGTTCTAAACTGCTCTACAAGTATTAACTCATTTAAATCTCACCACTATTTTTTTTTCCCCCACCACTATCTTATAATACCAGCCTTACAGATGAGAAAACCAAGGCACCTAAAGGGTAAGTACCTTGCCCTTGGTGGAGCTGGGATTAGAACCCAAGCAGTCTGGCTCTGAAGTAAATGTTCCTAACCACGTACTTTAATCATTCTGTCCTTCTAGGTGCGTACCACTTGGGAAACCCTGCCAGACTCTGGTCAGACACAAGGGAGGGGGAGTTGGGAGAGGAGAAATGCTCTGTAGACAGTCCTCATGATGGTGTAGACCGGGCAAGGCTTTGCAGGGAAGCAGCCACAGAGCTGAAAACAGAAGGCCACATGGCAGGTAAGGGATCCCGAGGCAGAGAGCACCCATTCAGCCTTCCAAAGAAAAGGGGGAAATGGTGAACAGGCCATTGAAGGGACCACAGGGAGCAGAAGAAAATGCTGCAAGAGAGGCCCGAGCCCTCTGATGTCATATCACAGAGGCTAAGAGACATTAAGAGAGTTTAAACCAGAGGACACCTGGGTGGTTCAGTCCATTAAGCTTTGACTTCATCTCAGGTAATGATCTCGCTGGTCTTGAGTTCAAGCCCTACAACAGGCTCTCTGCTGCCCCACGTTGGGCTCTCTGCTGTCAGTGTGGAGCCCACCTTGGAACCTCTGTCTCCCTCTCTCTGCCCCTCCTCTGGACCCATGTGTTTGGACGTGCACTCTCTCTCTCAAAATAAACAAATATATAAACATTAAAAAAAATTCTTAGGAAAAAAAGAGAGAGAAAGAGAGAGAGTTTCAATGGTAAAATGACCAGATGTGTGCACTGGAAAAATAAAGTAAGGATCGAGGCCTTTTGGAGTGGGTGGGTGGGGTAGAAATTAAGACATTCCAAGTAGAAGGAAGGGCAGACCAGTGCTTTCAAATGTAAAAGTTTATACTTTCCCAAGCTTCCCCAAGGACGCGGGGCAGTAACACAGGCAGCAGTGGCGCTTGCTAGTTCCCTTGCTCAAGCTGGGTTTGGGGCCTGAGCCAGGTGCAGGTTGTTGAGGCCATCTGCAGAGCTGGGAACATGGGAGGAGGAGCAGAGGGGCACGGAAGGGCCCAGGAGTTGGGACTCTGGAGGCCGAGTGGGAGGTCCCTCGGGCCATCCAGGGTGGATGTGCAGGAGATACAGGTCTGGAGCTCCAGTCCCCTGCCTGGATAGAGGTGCACATCTAGTAGGCACTGCAGAGAAAGGATGGCTGCAGCTGGAGGGCAGCAACAGGGGGTCTGCCCCCAAGAGTACCAGCCACAAGAGTAAAGGGTAAAGGATTTGGGGTTTTTTTTAATTTTTTTTTAACGTTTTTATTTATTTTTGAGACAGGGAGAGACAGAGCATGAACAGGGGAGGGTCAGAGAGAGGGAGACACAGAATCCAAAACAGGCTCCAGGCTCTGAGCTGCCAGCACAGAGTCCGACGCGGGGCTCGAACTCACGGACCGCGAGATGACCTGAGCCGAAGTCGGACACTTAACCAACTGAGCCACCCAGGCGCCCCAAGGGTAAAGTCTAAGGCAAGGTGTTTCGGAGGATCTCGAACAGAATTCAAAATGTGAGTGGGAGAAAATTTTCATTTTAATTTTTACGAACCTCCAACTGAAATTGAGGGTTTCCTTCTTTTACAAATGCAGGCAACAATCCATGCTAAAATTAGCCATACTGGTAACTTATCACAAGTAGAAATCAAAAGATATCTACATATCACATTACAGTTATTACAAGTACCTCAAAGTAACATTTCCACCCATCTCTACTTCCAAATGACAGTAGTTCCCAGACCTGCCACTAGTTCTTGGTGTGGAATGCATTAATAAAGGATGTATGTAACAATACCACATATCTTTTGCTCTACAGATAACTGTATATCCTATCATTGGCTTCCTTTGTAATCCCGTGCATTTGAATTTTAAGCATTTAAGTTTAGACGTTTGAGTTACGCATTAAACATTATTCTGAAAAGGGATACATTAACTTCACTAGAATGCCAAAGGTGTCCCGTGGGGCGCGCGCGCGCACACACACACACACACACACACACACACACACACACAGAAGTAAAGAACCTCTATCCGATTTAAGGAGGAAAAGAAAAAAACCACAGGAAGATATTTCAAAAAGGAATTCAGAAAAGGGGGGACATGGTATGAGATGACCCAGGATTCAACCCAGGACCTCTGACTTGTGTTCTTTCCTCCACCAACTGCACACCCTAAAAATAGTCATCCCTTCATTTGTGTCAGCAAAGTGCTTTCACATTTATCAGCTCAGTAGCTCGTCACAAAGACCCAGAGTAGGAAAAGTCTACCCCAACTGCCTGAAACTTCAGAGAGGCCGCAGCCCAGGAAGACACCACTCCCGGGCAGGGTGGGCGTGGGGGTGTGGGGAGGACTTGGCATCCGCCACCTGCTCTATGGGGCTGCAGCCCTGAGCACAGAAAGTACATGAGAGTCCATCCCTTGTATCAAATCAGCTAGAACCCAATCCAGAGAGGAAGGAATAGCGAGTACAGAGCTTACTGAGTGCATCCTGCTGCTCTCCAGGCTTCCATCTGCAGGCAAGGGTAACAACTGATTTGCATTCTTTGCTCAAAGCTCTTTCGTTTAGTTCTGATTGGTGATCCAGGGTGAGTTACAAAATTTACAGTATTTCAACTGTTCAGTTTTCCTTTGGCTATAACCAGAACAGAAGCCTGTACTTAAGCAATTAGTCTGAAATTAGATAGACAAGCCAAAACAATACCCTCTCTGTTCCCTCCTCGCTGTGCCCACTAACTGGCGTTCATTATTTAATCTGTGACGCGTGTTGCCAGGGCTGCATTAACAACAACATCACTTTTTGTCTTCACATCCACTCCCTACTCTGCAACATCTGTCGTGGCTCATGTCTATATTTTATTTATTTTCCTTCTTTTACTTTTATAGGGTCATTTTCTTAACAGCCACAAATTGCTTTATAATATATTCTAACCCCCCAAAAGGTACCAACATTTTGTAACTTGGTAATAAGAAGAAACTTAAGGTGTAGGTACAAACACCCTTTTACGTTACTGCAATTTACACAAAATTGTATCATTAATATTTTATGATATATTTAATCTCATGGTTGACTAAATAATCTATCTTTATTTTTTAATAACCTGATCAATTCACAGAATACTTGGCCCCTTCTCATACAATGCATGCATTTCCTTTTTAGAATGTGGCTTTGGGGCACCTGGATGGCTCAGTTGGTTGGGCGTCCGACTGTGGCTCAGGTCATGATCTCACAGTCTGTGAGTTCAAGCCCCTGCGTCAGGCTCTGTGCTGTCAGTTCAGAGCCTGGAGCCTGCTTTGGATTCTGTGTCTCCCTCTCTCTCTGCCCCTCCCCCACTCACGCTCTGTCTCTATCAAAAAATGAATAAACGTTAAAAAAATTTTTTTTAGAATATGGCTTTATATGACCAATATAGTATGGTCTTCTGAAAAACAAGTTATTTCTTAACATGCATGTTAAAAAAAAAATATTATGGGGAGCCTGGGTGGCTCAGTCAGTTAAGTGTCTGACTTCAGCTCAGGTCATGATCTCGCGGTCCGGGAGTTCGAGCCCCGTGTCGGGTTCTGTGCTGACAGCTCAGAGCCTGGAGCCTCCTTCGGGTTCTGTGTCTCTTCTCTTTGCCCCTCTCCTGCTTGCTCTCTCTCTCTCTCTCTCTCTCTCAAAAATAAATAACATTAAAAAAACATAAATTATTATGTTTATTAATGGGCCTTTAATTTCTAAGTTCCCTATTCTTTCTTTCTTCAATAAGGAGCCAGAGTAAAAATGATCACTTGCCTTCTACTCCCATCACCTAAGAACTAGAATGGGAATTCTTGTGAGTAAAAAAGAAAGTTCAAAATTGGTTTCCAGACCCTGGAAAGGAAGAATGGAGCCCTCCTGCTGCTGCTGCCTGTCCATGGCACATGGAGTCAGCACAGCCATCCACTGTGAGTGCCCTGGAGGGTAACTCCCTGGCCACCTCCCCTGCAGGGGAAGGAAGGACTGAATCTGGAAGCAACAAGCCCCTGATAGGTTACCTTCTTTCCTAACCACCCAGAAGCACTTCCTGCCTAGCTTGCCCAATCTACAGAAGGATTCCTGTGTGGTGGCACTTCCTGTAGCCTCAAGCCACTTACTTTTGTTCCTACCCTATTTTCTTCATATTGCTCTCAAACAGCTTCTTCATTAGACATCTTCCACCAGTCCCAATGGCTTATTCAATTTTTCCAACCCCCTAAGTTCTTCCTCCCCTTTGGGTTTGTGCCATTGCCCCCACCTGTAATGCCCTTCCCTTGACAACCAGTAAAAGATTAAAATCCTCCCCAGCTTTTCCTGGGGCAGCCCAAACCCACATCCTCCCCAAAGCCTTCTCAGATCCTCCTGGCTTAGGAAAAAAACATTTTTATTTACTACACCTAGAACAATCAGCAGCAAATGCATTAGGAAACTAGTCATACCTGATGACTTTTCTATTATTGTCTGGTTTGGTTATTTAAATATCCTATGGCGTTTAGCGTTTCATGCAGTTATATCTATTTTCTCCAACTAAGTGATCAATAACTGGATCATAGGTTATACCTCTAAAATCAACCATTGTAAAAAGCATATGCCAGGGAAATTAATACTACCTTATATGGCATTCATATTTCTGTGTTGTTTTATGAGACTTAAATCATTCATATTATTAAATAGTAATTATAATAACAGCCAACACTATCTTACTACACCCAATATTTTATTTGACATTCACATCTGCCCTATGAGGTAGGTACCATTACTTTCCCATTTCTCAGAAGAGAACGGGACCAGCAAGGTTAACTTGCCCACAATCATCCATCTAACAAATATTTATGGAGCACCTATTATATGACAGGCATGGCTAAGAGCATTAACAATTCCAAGCAGAAATTCCTTATCCTCAGGGAGCTTGTATTCTACTAGGAGAGAAAGACTATCAACAATTAAATATCAAACCAGATAACGCCCTTAGGTAGGGTAGTCAGAAAAAACCTCTCTGGTGAAATGATACTTAAGCAGAGATCTGAATGGAGTAAGGTAGTAAGCCTCGTAATTATCTGGGGGAAAGATTCCAGGCAGAAGAAACAGAAACAGCAGAGGCCCTGAACAAAATAAGCTTGGAGTGTTCAAGAACAACAGAAAGGCCAGTGTAGTCAGAGTGCTGTGAAAGAAAGAGCAACAGAAGAGAATGAAGTCAGAGAGCAAACAGGGAGGTCTGATCACATAAGTCTCTGTAAACCATTGCACAATTTTTCCCCCTAAATACAATGGGAAGCCCTGAAATGTTCAGGGGACTGAAGCCATCAGGGGAATGAAATGCTGTGACATTTTAAGATTTTTTTTAATGTTTTATTTATTTTTGAGACAGAGAGAGAGAGAGGATGAACGGGGGAGGGTCAGAGAGAGGGAGACACAGAATCTGAAACAGGCTCCAGGCTCTGAGCTGTCAGCACAGAGCCTGACGCAGGGCTCAAACTCACGGACCGCGAGATCATGACCTGAGCCAAAGTTGGCCGCTTAACCGACTAAACCACCCAGGCGCCCCAACACTGTGACATTTTAAAACTCCAGTTGTGTGGCTAACAAACAGACTGGGACAAAGACTACTTAGGAGAATCCTACTGTAAGCCAGGTGAGAGATGTTGGTGGCTTGGACTAGAAGGACAGCTACATAGAGAGATCTAAGGTATATTGTGAAGATAGAACCAAGAGCATTTTCTGGTGCAGGTTGCCGGTCTTCTGTGTGGGGTGTAAAAGAAAAATAGGTGTCCAGGAAAACTATAAGATTGGCATCTGAGCAACAGGGAGAAAAGCCCATTTATTGAGCTGGCAGCACAGTGGGTAATAGAGAGTAAGGAGGAACAATACATTTCAGAGGCAAATTAAGAGCTCCATGTTGCATAGATTAAGTTTGTTTGATATACCTTTTAGATGCCCAAATGAGGATAAGAAACTGTATATGTAACTCTGGGGTTTGCATCTATAAGTCTGCGATTCTGAACTGAGATATAAAATTGGGAGTCAGTTGGCTTTAAATAACATATTTATACCATTTAACTGAGAATGGATAAAGCACAAAAGTCTAAGGACTGAGGCTCAGGCCCTTTAACATCTAAATGTTTGGAAGAAGAGAAGGATACAGCAAAGGAGGCCAAAAAGGGGCAGATAGTTAGATGGGAAGAAAACCAGGAAAGCTTGAGGAATAGAAGCCAGGTGAACAAAATGCTTCAAGGATAGGATGATCAATTATGTCAAAGGCAGCTGAGAAATGAAGAAAGAGGATGCCTGAACTTGCCATTGGATACAGCAGCATGGAGGTCACTGGTGACTAGACAAGAGTGGTTTCAGGGGAACGGGGCCCCAAAACCCAAATGGAGTGAGTTCAAATGAGAATGTGGCTACAAGACTTTGCTGAGAGGAATTAAAGATCTAAATGAGTGGATATACCATGTTCATGGATTTTAAAATTAAATATTATTGTCAGTTCTTCACAAACTTATCTAATAGATTCAACAATCCCAATCACAAACATCTCACTGGACTTTTCTGTAGAAATTGACAAGCGAATTCTAAAATATGTATAGAAAAGCAAATGACCTAGACTAGGCAAAGCAATCATAAAAAATAAGACCAAAATTGGAGGGCCTAAATTACCTGACTTTAAGACTTTGACAAGTGAGTCTACAATAATCAAGACAGTGTGATACTCACATGGGATTAGCAAATAGACTGATGAGACAGAACAGAGAGCTCAGTAACAGACCCACACTTACAAGGGCATTTGAACTTTCACCAATCAACAGAGAAATCCAATAGAAAAAGAAAGAATTTATAACAAATGATGCTAAAACAACTAAATACCTGCATGACAAAAATAGATAAATCTCAGCTCCAACCTCACACCACACACAAAAAATTAATTTCAGATGGATTACTGCCCTAAATGTTAAAGCTAAAACTATAAAGCTTTTAGATATGACACAGAAAGCAATAAACACAAAAGGAAAAAAAAATTAGACTTCATCAAAGTTAAAAATTCCTATTCATCAAAAAGACACCAGTAAGAAAATGAATAGGTAAATCACAGGCTGGAAGAAAATATATGCAAATCATATATCTGAAAAAGGACTACAATTCAATAAAAAGAGAGCTAAATATTTGAGGGGACATTTCACAGAGGAAGATAAACTAATGATTAGTAAGCACATGAAAGAGTGCTTAATGTTAATATTCATCAAAGAAATTTAAATAAAAATTACAATGAAATATCACTACATTATATATATGCCCCAGAATGGACAAAATCAAATGCTAGCAAGAATGTAGAACAATCAGAATTCTCATATACTGTTTATCTGAGTGTAAAACAATACAACCATTTTAGAAAAAGTTCTGGCAGTTTCTTATAGAACTAAACATATATATATATATATATATATATATATATATATATATATATATACATACCGATAACTCAATAATTTCATGCCTAAGTGTTTAGTCAAGAGAAAAGAAAACACATATCCACAAAGGACTTTTGTGTTTGTTCATGGCAAGTTTATTCATAATAACCTGAACTGGAAACAGCTCAGATGTCCATCAATAAGATAATGAGAAACAGGGGCGCCTGGGTGGCTCAGTCAGTTGAGCATCTGATTTCAGCTCAGGTCATCATCTCATGGTCCATGGGTTCAAGCTCCATGTCAGGCTCTGCGCTGACAGCTCAGAGCCTGGAGCCTGCTTCAGATTCTGTGTCTCCCTCTCTCTCTGCCTCTCCCTCAATCACACTCTGTCTTTCTCTTTCTCTCTCAAAAATAAATAAACAAAAAAAATTTAAAAAGAGTTGGTATGATTTTTCATCTCAACAAACTGGCTATGAGAGAAAAATCTATTCTCCTATGTCTTAACACATCCCTTCTGGTCTTATATTTCCCAATCCTAAAGAGAATGACTTACTACTTAAATACCACATTAGAAGGATCTGAAGAACCTAAACTTGAAGTCATTCCTTCAAAAGAATTTTTTGAAAAAACATTTAAGCATTAAGTCACCTCACTCTCAAGGAAAAAAAAAATGCTGTCACTGTTTCAGGCATTCAGAATTTTAATGATTTTTTAATATTTATTTATTTTTGAGAGAGAGAGAGAGAGAGAGAGAGAGAGAGAACATGAGCCGGGTAGGGGCAGAGAGAGAGGGAGACAGAGGATCTGAAGCAGGCTCTGTGCTAAGAGCGGAGCCCAATGTAGGATTCCACCTCACAAATCACAAGATCATGACCAGAGCTGAAGTAGAATGCTTAACCAACTGAGCCACCCAGGCACCCCTAGGCATTCAGAATTTTGGATGGACTACTAATTGGGTATTTTAGAAACTGTTTTAAGACACCACACACTCACTGGCATTTAAGCTCTACAGGAAAAAGTCCAGATTCCCCAGATTCCCCAGCCCGGCCTTCTACTATTCAAGTCCAGGCCTTTACCACCCCCTGCACAAACATCATGTTCCAGGCATGTGACTGCCCCCTTCCTCCTACAAGACCCCTCCTGCCTCACCTCTGATCTTCTGCTCTTGCCATTCCCTCCACCTGGGCCATCCCTTCCACTTTCCCAGTCTCTGCCTATGCACATCCTCTTATCCATCCATCAGGTTCCATCTCAAACAGACTCCAAGCCAAACAGTGACCACAGTCCTCTGGAACTGCCAAAACTCTGCATCTGCACCTCTTAAGATGGCTATCCAGTTGTAGCTGCTATAGCTGTTGGGTACCCATAGAATCTCCCTTCTGACACAGAATCATCTAATATTTCAATCTGGAACTCTTCACGATTTATCTTTGTATTGGACTCCGAATGCTTCCCACAGTGCCTGGCATAATACCTAATCAATAAACATCTGTTGACAATACAAGTATACATTTCAGAGGGACTAATAAGGGAAAGTTCAATACAATGGTGGGTGTGCCTATTTTTAAGCTCAGCATTCTGTGTCTAGTAGTAAGTTAATACACTTAGAGATCCAGATTTTTTAATCGTGGGCTACTGCCAAATTATCCTTCAAAAAGTTTACCCCAACTGAAATGCCCATGATGAGGTTCCAACAATTTATATACATGCCTTACCTATACAACAGCACTGTCCATCAGATATACAGTGTGGGTCATAGATGTGAACCTGGGTGGCTCGGTGAGATTAAGCCCTGCATTGGGCTCCGTGCTGACAGCATGGTGCCTGCTTGGGATTCTGTCTCTCCCTCTCTCTGCCCGCTCTTGCACTCATGCGCGCTCTCTCTCTCTCTCTCTCTCTCTCAAAAGAAATAAACAGTTTTTAAAAAGTAAAAGTAAACAAGTGAAAATAATTTCATGACATTTTATTAACCTAATTTATATCCAATATACTATGTAATTTCAACATATGATCCATACAAAAATTATTAAGGACATATTTTACATTTCTTTTGTGCTCAATCTTAGAAACCCAGTGTACATTTTACACTTAAAACACACCTCAGCTTGGACTGGCCACATTTCCAGTGCTTGATAGCCACACATATCCTTATCAAACTAGACAACACAGGTCTAGAATGTCCTTGAGGACAGAGGCTGCTTCCTTCAGCCCTACACATTCCACAGTGATTTAAGTGCCACAAGCATGCTAAAATCAAATGTGGAAAAGCACCAAGCACAATGCTTGCTGCATAGAAAGGGTTCAACAGCGGCTCCCTTTCCTTTACATGCAACAGACACTCAAATGCTTCTGGGATTGAACTTCCAACGTGGAAATGGTGCTTCAGGATTAAGGCCATCAAGCTCTCTTTGCTCTGCCCTCTCCAAGGACCCTTGTGACCTTAATGTGGCTTCAGGGCATGTGTTCCTAATATAAGAATATTCTAGCTACCAATAAATGATCCCAACTACACAGAAATAATAATTTCTTAAATAAATAAAATAGTATCCTGGTCTTCATCAGTCCCAGTGAGTTTGATTTCCAGCAGATATGCAGGGTTCATTCACCCCTGGCTGAATTAATAATAGTGCATTTTGGAAGCTGCAGAGCTAAAGAAAAGATTCAGGAAGCAAGAACCAGGCTGGAGCCAATCTCAAACGGCTGGTCAGACCGACCCTCCATTACTGGGTTGGGGATTTATAAAGCAACTGAGCCACAGAAGCCGTTACTTGGGCCTTGAATTCTCAAGGAATTAGAATAGAGCAAAGAAGTAAGAACGCTAAAAATGCTTAACATAATTAATTATTATTTAAGAATTCAAAAGGCATTTCAGAATCTCTTATGCCTCAAAGCAACATTATAATCTTAAATTTATGTTGGATGGTACCATAAAAATTATAATTTAAACATTCGTGTTGTTTGAGCTTCTGTGATTTTGATTACATACTCAAATGCATATATTATATATATATATCTGATATATATATATATATATCAGATATATATATATATCAGATATCACATATATATGATATAGGTATATATATCTATATGTATATCACATATTTAATACAAAGCTCAACCTGACAATATTTCAACTAGAATAGGTAACATGGGAATTTCTCTACCAATTCTGGTCTCCCATGCAAATATTCTAGCCAGGCAAATATATCTTACAATACATGCATTGCCTTGTGGTTATGTCTCCTGTTAATTAAACCCTTTATTAATAAGTCATCATTGCCTTTAATCTTCCATTCTCTGTCCATCCATTCTTTGTTCCTTATACATTCACCCAAGGCATCCATCTAGCCCTTCACTGAACAGTCATGGAATGCACATCCCCAGTACACCACAGAGAGTAAGAAAATGTGGTCTTGGCCCCGGGGAAGCTCACAGTTGAATTCTCACAGCTCATTCTGCTTTTCCACTGCTAGTCTCTCTCTGAGATGCCCAAGGCTGCAGGTCTGTGCAGAAGTACCTACTAACAGGAACCTGGCTAGGGTTTTACGGACTCTGTATACAGTAAACTAGGCTGTCTGGTGAATTTCCTTCCTTAGAATATGGTCATCTGTGTTCAACACAGACTGACTTTCCAAATTAGATATGTTGAAACGGCCTATCTGCATTGAGTATTTTTACCCTTTTTTCTTAAGATCAAATGACTTTCTGTTGGCAATTCCTGCTGGGTTTTTTTTTTTCCACTAAATAAATACCTGGGTGCCCCCAAGTGGCTGATGCTTCTCTCACACTGTAAGAACTGAGGACAAAATGCAGCAACCAAGAAAAACCTCACAACCATAATATTAACCTAAGTGAGAAGGGGATGAATTTAATAAGCACCAGGAAAGGAACCTAAAGTCTATTTGCATACTATAATGTATCTGATGTCAACATGCCCCCCCCAAAAAATTAAGGATATTTTTCCCTTTTTAATGTTCATGGTACGGTCTTCATGGATGTGGTGGTTGACGTTCATGGTACGGTGTGTATTTCAGGGAGGGGGCAGTGGTGTTTCCAGTATAAACCGCACAGGCTGATACAGGGTGAGGGCAGACTCTTCCTATGAGGCAGCAAATTCATTGGGCCTGAATTTTCATTTCGGAAAAGGGAATACCTTTTCTTTCATTATCGAATGAAATTCAGATAATACAAGAACAAATTGGGACTAAAAAAAGAGAAAACAATTTTTTTAATTATTATCACTGCCAGCCTGAAGAACAAAGGGAACCTTTGTGTTTGTGAGTGCGCCTGCGTTTTCTCTGTGTGAGGACTAAAAGAAGGATGCCGATGGGTGATAGACATAAACAGGATTATCAGTTTACCAACTGCTGAGAAACCAGGCCAGGCCCACAGGCTGACAACACCAGGGAGGCGGCACGGATGAACTTTCCTTTAATGCACAGGAGGCTCTGATCACTCATACAGCTGAATCCATTCAGTCAAGAAACCAAACAGCTTGCCTCTGCTTTTCTAACTTCCCAAATAAGAACAAAACCCGGCAGACACAAACAACATAGCAACAAACAGAACAAAACAACAAACTTTGATTACACATTCTTTGAATGGTTCTAAAAAAACTTTTCATGTCTCCTGAACACTGACCCGGGAAAGTACCATCAAAATGAGGATGAAACTCAGTTCAGTCCTAGACAAAAATAGCTTTGACACATTTGCTGATCTGTGGTTCTCCACATACACAAAAACACATCACCTCCGAGGATGCTCCCACTTCCTAGAGTTCTATTTATATACTTCTACTGCCAAGTCCAAGGTTCTGTCTGCACTTAAATTCTCTGTGGCCATTTATAGAGGTTGGTTTGCATCCATTAGTAAGACTGCTTATTTGAATTTTATTTCTCCCATCCGGTATCTACTGAATACCTGCTCTCTGTTATGCACTCTGCTAGGCACTGGGGATTCAAAATGAGTAAGACAGACACTGTCCTCAAAAAGCTGGCAAACTCATGAAGGAGGCTGCCTATGTGGCCCAACAACAAAAGTATGCTGTGCACCCACAAAGCTGTGCATGAAAGGGCTGTGTGAACAACAGAGGGGGGCAAAAGTGATCCAGCACGCAGGAAAAATGGGTGGTCAGGGAAGACTCCAGGAAAGCATGGGATATTTTTATCTGTAAGTAGACAAGGGAGGAAGGGCATCTTATTCAAAGAGCCCTAAGGCTAGAGAGCACATGGCATGGTCTGGCCCTGAGAATCTTGGCACAGAGCGGAGAAACAGCGAAGTCGAGAGGATGTGTGTATAAAGCCACGTGACTGCCACATTATAAAAAAGGTCTTGCTATGGTCTGATTGTTTGTGTCCCCCCCTGAACTCAGATGTTGAACTTATAACCACGAAAGATAAATGGACGTAGGAGGTGGGACCTTTGGGAGGTTCTTAAGTCACACACTTTTTTTTAGATCGGTCATTCATGCATGCAACAATTCTTTATCAGCACTATGTGCCAGACATGGTACTAGACGTTATATTGGAGACAGCCCAGCAAACAAAGCACAGCACCTGCTCTAAGGGGGCTGTCCTTGTTGGCAGCAGTGGGGAGGGAGGCTGCAATAGCAAACATACAGCATAGAGCTCAGAAGAAAGAGCAGAGCGAGTGATGGAGCAGGACAAGGTCCTACTTTGGAAAGATGGCCAGGGAAGGCCTCTCTGATAGGTTATGTTTAAGCAGAGAGGAAGGATATAAACCACATCGCAGTGGGAACCCTTCAATTCATATCTCATTAACTGCAGCAACATTCACTGCCCTTCTCAGAATCTATGTCCACTAAGGTCTATGACCTTAGTAATTTTGTTCCCATCTGCTGTTAAACCAGCCCCCAAGAAGATCTAGGTTCCTCATGAAATGTTCAGATGTATTCTCAAAACCTGTAGTCTGTTCCCTCCTGAAAATCCACAGTTATGAAATCTCTACTCATGGGTTATACTAGCTCTGGCAATTTCGTGCCTCCTGGGCTCTCAGGGACTTTACCAATCCCTCCACCCACCTGACCACAAGGTTTCTGAGAAAGTCTCATTGGACACTAGCTTGGCACAGAGTAAAGTTCAATAAATATTTGCTGAACAAATGAACGAAAGGCCCGATTCTGAATTACATCTGAGGGAATAATATACTTAAATTTGGTAGAAAATCCCATAATGAAGACTTTATGTGTATTCTTTCCACAAAATTAAGCCCAAACATTTGTCACTCTGCTCTTCCCAAAAGTCACCAATTTCTTTTTTCAAGTGAATTTAAATCAGATAACAGAACTAAGTTTTTCAAATTCTTCACTGTCTAAAGATACTCACGTCTATATTTAATACAAAAGAATATGGCAGTTCTGGAATTAGTGGTAATTAATACAAAACTTTGTGAATATACTAAAAATCACTCTAAAAAGGTGAACTTTATCATATGTCAACCATATATCAATAGAACCATTATTTTACAAAACAATGTAGAGGACTCTTCCAATAATAGATTAGTGAGCATCTGAATCTAATGAGTAAAAACAAATCTGCAATGCTCCTAATTTTTCCTATAGTTACAAAAGCTATTATTGGCTTGAATAAAGAATGAAAGGCACCATTCATATCTCTATCTACAAAAAGACAAAAAAGGTACAGGTGAGAAAAATAATTAGTGCTATGAAAAAAATTGGACATCTTGCCATTAGTTTTAAAAGCAAATTTTAAGTTCTGTTAACTCTGATGAGTTCACAGTGGCTGATGAGCCTCAAAGCCCTTTACTTGCTTAATGAAAACATCAAAAATAAAGTCTTAACTATCTATAATAAACAGAGAGGGAAAATAATTAAAATGCACAAAACCAGGCTCTCATTGGCTACCAATGATGGTATCAGTCCACCTTCTTCCAGAATATCAGAAATGAGGAAACACCCCAGCTCTCTCGCTCTAGGTGACAATTAAATTGTGGCATATGATGACTTTGTGATGTGTCTACTTGGCTAGGCTAAATACATGCCCCAAAATTACCTTTCTTGTATGTTTCCAGCATGAGTTGGTGGCCACGGATATTCTCTGACGAGTGCTAGAGGAAAGAAGCGAGGCAGCAGCCTTTTTAAAGCAAGCACACACCTTTTCACAGTTATTCAGTCAATTACTAATTTAGTGCTGCTGTGAAGGGATTTTGCAGATGTATGTAATCAGTTGAATTTAGTCAAAGGAAATACTGAGGGGGGGGTGGGGCGCCTGGGTGGCGCCTGGGTGGCGCAGTCGGTTAAGCGTCCGACTTCAGCCAGGTCACGATCTCGCGGTCCGTGAGTTCGAGCCCCGCGTCAGGCTCTGGGCTGATAGCTTGGAGCCTGGAGCCTGTTTCCCATTCTGTGTCTCCCTCTCTCTCTGCCCCTCCCCCGTTCATGCTCTGTCTCTCTCTGTCCCAAAAATAAATAAAAAACGTTGAAAAAAAAAATTTAAAAAAAGAAATACTGAGTGGGACTGACATAATTAGCTGAAAGCTCTAAAAAAAAAAAAAAAAAAAAGACTTAAATCCTTCCTGAATTCAGAGACTCCAAGCATTAGCTCCTGCTCTTGGGGTTCCAGCCTGGTCATGATATACTCTTCTTGACTGCCTGAATTTCAAGACCTATGGATTTTAAGCATGCTTAGCAAGCCCCACAACTGAGTAAGCCAATTCCTTATAATAAATCCCTTAACCCATGTAACCTACTAGCTCTGTCACTAAAGAATCTGACTATTCCATAAGCTCTCTCCCAATCTCATGCAATGGGAGAACAGAAGATTGGAGGTGAATTAATTTTAAAAAATGAGTTTTATAATAATTTAGAGATGGAGTGAATTAAACACAATGCCACAGCTAGGCCAGTGTGCCTCAGCTCTGGCCAATGAGATACAAGTAAGGAGTCCTGGAACTCTGAGGCATGAGACAGCAGGCCCATCTTCCCCCTCTTCACCCTCTGCCTGCTCTGTAAACATGAGGTTTGGCGCTCCAGCAGCCATCTTGGACAAGGGCCATAACCTGGAGAGAGCAGACTGGAGAGCTGGAGAGAGCCACCAGCTGGGGGTGCCCACAACCGTCAGGCCAGCTCACAACTGCGTGCTTCCAGGCTGCTCTTACAGGACACGTAAAGTCACTATCTGGGGTGGGTCTCTGATACTTGTAGCTAAACACAATACCTAACTGATCCAAGGACTTTTTTCTCCAGTTTTCCTCTTCCCAGAGCAGTAAACTAACACATTCATGCTGGTGCATTAGAAGGAATAGCTATATTTAATTCCACCGCTATGTGCATGGAGACACATAAGTGTTTAAGAGGATTAGAGCGGACAAACAGTTACAGTGCAGGTCCATCTTTATTTCTCCGTGCTTCTATGCTCTGGCAAAAGAATACGAGAACGTTTTCACAGTCTGCACTAAATGTCTTCACGAAGCCACTAACTTTCATTCCCATAGAGTAGAATTTCATATGGCGAGCCTGTGGTCACATCCAAATCCACTTATTCGACAGATTGGTGATGTAGAAAATTCACTCTACTATCCCTTTAGATAGGCTCTGCCTTTTCATGTTGGAGTCATCTAACGTCTCCCAAACCAACAACCCTTGAACATGCCTGGAGTAGATTCTTTGCTGAATGGAAACCACACGGTCATTTCAAAGCCTATAATTCCGTTCAGTAGCCCTGGGCTTTTGGGATGTTCATGAACATAACCACCAAGGGTCGCACACACTTTTGGTGGTAGCCTTGCCTGCTTGAGCTCTACCACGTCACTCTCTCAGGGTGAAAAACTGCCTGACATACCACGCAGATGACAAATGTGAGAGAAAAAAAAAATATCAGGCCCATGACCAAAGGGAAAATGAAGTGATTAATATGGAAAACACAGCAAGAAACATCAAACAGGAAAAAGTTGACATTTCCCTTTAGCTTAAAGTAAGTTTGTTTGCTCCTCACACGGACTATAAAAGGCCAGATCAAAGTATTGACGTGGTGCAAAAGTGTCAGAGGTCTTCCTGACCCTGGGTCGTTTATGATACTGCAGAGTCTCTGACTCCTTTTTTTCAGAGGGAGGAAAGGAGCTGAGTTAACATAATCATAAGTCTGAATAGATAAACTTGGGAAACTGTAAGTGTGAACACAATGGGCCGAACTGTTCCCAGCATGAGCCACAGCGGTGGTGCCTCAGGTCCTTTGTGCCATTTCCTTCCGTTCAGAGTTGCCTGGACATTCCTCCCCGTCTGGTTCTGGGGCCCCTCACCCCTGACACCATTCCTGAACACTGGTGTTCCTTGGGGTTCTGAGCTCTGGCTAGTCTACCTGTCAATGTCTCCCATTCACCATTCTCACAGGAGAGGTGTTTGTCTCCATCACGGCTTCACCCGCTTTACTACTCTCAATATCGCCATTTCTTTCCTCTCTTTCTCCCAAATGTCCACAACCCACTGAACTTATTGTTCCAGAGGCACCTAGTTTATCAAGTTCAAAACTGAGCACAATTCAAATATGCCTCACACCTCAATTGCATCCTCTTTCCCTTTCCCACAGCCCGGCCACACATGCACCGCCCTCCATATTCCACACCTCAGTTACTGGCACCACCGTGCACCCAAAGGCCATTTCCACACTTGCATCTACTCTACCTTACTTTTCTACTAAGAGTAGTGGGGGCTGGATGACCCAAAAATGAAATCCATCCATCTGTGTGGATGGATCAGGGGGCTCCTGGCCTTCAGGCCTTCATCTGCACCAGCCAATCTGCAAGGGGAGAAGGGGGCCTTTGGACAGGGAGACCGCTGTGACTGCTGGGGGCCAAACCAGCAGAGGGAAAAGGGGCTGCAGTCAGCAGCTGCTTGAAGAAATGCAGAAGGCTATCTTCCCCCTTGCCTCTGTGAGTCACAGAAAAACACACCCAGCAACTTCAGGCTCCTTGACACAAATTTATGCAAGGCATGTGAGGCACACACCAGGTTCCAAAATCTTTCTAGTGTCTCCTCCCCCAGATTTGCAAACAGGAAAATAAGGCCTGGCGCATGGCTTCCTTGGCATGGATCCCAGGCTCCAGGAAGGCACCCACAGCTATGGCAGGGGTAGGGATTCACTCTCAAATCCTTTTGGCCCGTGGTCATCAACAAAGAAGCCAAAGCCAAAGACAGCCAAGGACACAAGCTCTGTAAGCACAGGTAAGATATCTCTAACATTCCCAGAGTACCTGGAGGAGACTTAATAAAGGTCCTACATATCCACATTTGAACACAGACCAGTAAAATTTGCATTGTCTCTATTAACCTGACTTCATTTGAATCCTCATGCCGGTAGAGTCTGAAGACATTCTCCCCGTCTGTGTTCTGCTTTTCATACCTACTATAACTCAGATGCTTTTTCCCTACACCCCCTTTCAAAGTATTTCTACAGATTGCTACAAAAGTGATCTTCTAAAATTATAACTCCAGTCATGTGCTAGGCTGGCTCATCCCGGCTCCTAAGAACTCATTGGTAAATTTTCAAAAATGTTCTGAATCAGTTGTTAAATATAACATTTATGAAAGACTAAATTATATAAACTTACAGTGAAATAAGTTATATTAAACCCAAAGATAGTAAGTACTTAAAATGCATCACTTCTTGACTACTTTAATTCATTTCACTAAGATCTATGACCTTGAGGTTATTTAGATCTATGTTGCCCACATGTGAAAATACCATGAAATGTGCTACAGCAACTTGAAGTTGGCTGTAATGGGAGGGTTTTCACATGGACACTGACAAACCCTAAATCATAGTCTGATTTTTGTTTTGTCGATTGTCTAGCCTTAAAAAACTGGTGGAGTGGGGCACCCGGGTGGCTCAGTCGGTTAAGCGTTCAATTTCGGCTCAGGTCATGAGCTCACAGTCCGTGAGTTCGAGCCCCGCGTTGGGCTCTGTGCTGACAGCTCAGAGCCTGGAGCCTGCCTTGGATTCTATGTTCCTCCCTCTCTATGCCCCTCCCCTACTCGTGCTCTATCTCGCTCTGTCTCTCAAAAATAAATAAATGTTAAAAACAATTTTTTTTAAACTGATGGAGAAAATGTTAATATGTGGTGCCTGTAGTAACTATGTTGTGAATTAAATGAAAAGTTAAGGAAATAATTCTTCTAATACTATCCAATTCACAAAGATGCATAATGAACAAGTGAAGGTCTGGGATATGCCTTCATTGTTTCACTTTGATCTTACTCCATACTGTAACAGGAAAAAATCAACTACCCTCTTTTATCAATTGTAATCATAGGTTGGCTATAAATACAAGAGTTCAGCATAAACCCAACAGAAACCTGTCAGACTGAATTAGCTAAACGGACTTTATGATCAAGAAAATTGTATGTTTTATTATTTATTTGTAAATGGTGTGCTACACAACCTTTATGTGAGGACATTTTAAAACAGACATATATACATACTTATGTATACACACATGCACATTTATTTTTCTGTAGAGCTGGTTGTTAAACATTTACCAGCACACCACTGCAGAAATCTGACTAGGTGATTCCTTTGTTTAAAATCCCTTGATAGCTCCCTAGGTCGGCTGCCTTTTATGCTCTGCTTTAAATCCTCTCAAACTCACCTCGTATTCCTGCCATTGTGATGGCAGCCAGTCCCATGAAGAATCTGGCCAGCTTCGTTTAAGTGCAACCTGACAGGGCCTCTCCAGCCCAAGCTTCTCCAATACTGCCTCATGAGGTGCCCGGGGGAACCCACCTAGCAGTCAGGCTAGGGGTAGCCAGTGAAAAAGTGGAGCTGCCTTTAATCAACGGGAGACAAGAAATCGATAAAAGCTTCTCCCTTCACCTTCTCCAGGTGAGCTGTGCTGACATACATTTCATAAGACTTCTCCTGAGACGATCCCCTGGAATCAAGCAATCAGTTGCCCCTGGCAATAGCCAACTCCATAATGCCTGCTTCCTGGTATGACTCTCCCTGGTCCCTCACTCCTGCTCCCAGAGAGCATTCCCAATTAAACTGCTTCACACAGACATTCCTACAGGATAGAGCCCACGCTCCTTATCTGAGCAGTAATGCCCTTCTGAAACGGGGCCTCCAGCTACCTCGCCCGCTTCATTTCCTAGCATGTCACACCCTGGTCACAAAGAATACACATACTCTTTTCCATCTCTGATGCTTTGCTCATGCTGTTCCCTGCTTAGAATTCTAGGGGCATGCAGAGAGGCATAAAATTCTGTAGTTTACTATATCCACAACCTTACAAATGAAGAAATTGAGACCCACAGTAGAAAGGTCTGGCCCAAGGTTTTCAATGGCTAATTTAAGACAGATCTGAAAGCTGTCCTGGTTTGTATGGGCTTCTGCTTCTGGTTCCTACTGTGTCCATGAATAGCTACGTTCTAGTCCTGAAAGTCTACTGAATCGTTTCCTCTTTCAACCTCCCAAAATACACGGGTTTCCATTCCCTTTAAACTACTACTTTTTATTGCCTGAGCCACTTTATCTCTCACTAAAGAAACAGATAATAATTGACTTTTACTCAGTGATTCAGTCCAGTTCCTCAAAATTTGCTGGCCCCTTTATACAATCACTCATGATGAGTGCAGTGAGAAACACAAAAATGAATCAGACATGTTCTTTACTCAAAAGGAGTTTATGATCCAGAGGAAAAAGAGGCTTGTGCACAAATATACCAGTATATGCTGTGAGTATTATAATAGGAGAAGAAGCCAAAAAGATTTAAAATATCTACTATAGTTATTTAAAATACATGCATAGAATTACAAGAAGAAAATGTCCACATGCATAGTATATAAAATAGGAGAAAGAGCAAGTCGACATACTTAGAAAACTTTAAGCAAAACTATAAGTTCAAAAAGAAGACTACTTACAGATGTAAATATTTTCGAGCCAGTGATTACCCAGGATCAACCAATTAGCAAATATATTAATTAGTGCCTATTACATACAGGCCATTTGCTTTTCACACAAATACATTCTGTGATGTTCAGACAATAAGCAACCAAAACATTGATTACAATCAAACAAAAAGAGACCTTTAAAAAGGCATCTGGTCCAGTGCCCTCCTAAAGAAACCAAGTTTCCACCTGTTCGTTTTCTTATCCAATCTATTTTCTCTGAGGGATCTATCTGTCCACACTCCTTCTTCCGCAACAACTCAGACTTGAATCCTCAGTCTCTCTTGACCTTTCCACCTCCCTCATCCCCAGCAGCCAATCAACTCCCACATCTGTGACTTGTGCATAGATCCATCCCACCACTGTATCCTTCCCACCTTCACGCTCTTCTTCAGCTCCACTCCTGCTTGGAGATCGAGCTGCCCCAATAATTCCTGAAACCACTGTCACTTCCAAAGCCATTCATCACAATGCCAGAGGTGGTGCCATTCTTAAGCATGGCTCTGATCATGCTGTTCCCTTGCTGACAAGATCCAAAAACTAAAAACATGTTTAGTTTAACTTTCTAGCTCTCTCATTCTCATTCTCTCATTCTCTCATTTCTCTCAGAAACAATTCCATCTGTTTCTGGTTGTTGTTCCCCGACACCAACACTCAGCCCACCGATGCTAGACTCTCCCTAGCTCCCACACACATCCTCGCATCAAAGGACTGGGATGGTGCCATCCCCCAAATGCCCTACCTGTCAAGGCTTTATCCACTTGCCAAGATCCTGCTTGACCTCTCTTGCTTCCATTAGGTCTTCTTAGATCTCCAGTTCATTCATCTTTTGATCCACTTCTCCACACCCTGTTGTCCACATTACTTGTACTTATTTCACAGCATTAATCTTTGAATTGTGGTTACTGATGTGTCAGCTAAACCATTAGGTCAGTGGTTCTCAAATCATGGTCCCCAAACCAGCAGCATCAGCATCATCTGGGAACTTGTTAGAAATGCAAATTTTCTGCCCGGCCCAGACCTACTGAATCAGAAACTCTAGGGTGAGGCTCAGCACTCCGTTCTGATGAGCCCTCCAGGGGATTCTGATGCGCAGTGGAGTGTGAGAACCACTGAACTAGACCGTAAATCCCCCGAGGGTAGTGACTAGGACTACAGTTCATTTATCCCAGCTCTGGAGGCAGGGCCTGAAACAGACAAGAGCACTAGTGGAATTTCCGGAAATAAATTGCCCAGGGTCACACTAAGTCAGTTGCAGGGACAAAACAAGAACTCGGGGGTATCGTGAATATCGGACCATGGTTCTTTCCAGCATGACCACAGTCTCTAATTGTGAATATAGACCATTTAAGTCCACGCATAAACACCCACGTGTTGTAGAAAATGCACTTAAATTACCTAAGAATGACAAATTGTACAAATCACGTCATTTTTGGTCTGTAACTTCAAAAGGATGAGTTGGTGGAGCTAGTCAAGAAGGCTGACTTAGAGATGTCCTGCTTGTATGAAAGGAGAGATCCTGCAGGAACTGAAGAATAATCAGCCACTGAATCTGTGTTCCTCAAACGTCTCGCAGGACTGAAAAAGTAAATTATGCTCACCGAATGGCTTTAGAGGCAGACTCAGGAGGCTGTCTTTTTACAAACGTACCCTATCGTAGCTATCTTTCTTTTAAATGCATTTTTCAAGTAAGCAGCTTTTGACCAAAACATCTGCAAATATCTTAATAATGTGAAAAAAAGCTGGCATTTACTAATGTGAATAAGTTTTTAAATTTCTCACTTATTTATTTTGGGCCTCCTATTTAAAATTGACTAAAGTTGGCTACATTTTTTTTTAATGTTTATTTTTGAGAATGAGAGAGACAAAGAGTGAACGGGGGAAGGGCAGAGAAAGAGAGAGACACAGAATCTGAAGCAGGCTCCAGGCTCTGAGCTATTAGCACAGAGCCCGATGCAGGGCTCAAATTCACAAACTGCGAGATCATGACCTGAGCCAAAGTTGGACGCTTAACCAACTGAGCCACCCAGGCACCCTGAAGTTGGCTACATTTTTTGAGAGCTTATTCTTTTTCTTTCAATCTTTAGAATCCTTAAAGGCTTATTTCTCCTCAAGTGCCATTCTTCCTTATGTTTCGTGATGGCTGTCATGCGAGCCATCACGTGGGAAAACCCATTTTCCATTTTTTTCATGACTCACTTGTAAAACTATAAATAAATGGAAGTATCACTGACCCCTTAAAATGTGAAACCTAAAGAAACTTTAAAGAGAAGGGGAAAGTGCTCAGGCTACTGAGTCCAGGTAACCTCACCCACACACGAGTAAGATTGTCCTTTTGTTATATAATCAGCAAAGGCAGGAAAGTGGGCTGGATAAGATCAAAGAGGACCGGTCAATGCTGTAGGAGGCATTGCAGAGCTGAGAAGAGTGTGCTCAGTGAATTACCATCACTTAAACATCCTCTGCTAATGTAATTCTAAACTCATTTTGGCAGCATTAAGCAGTGGATCTACATTTTGAAGAAAACCAAGCCTCTGTTTTGAGAAACTATGTCCTCAAGCCTAACCTCTGAGGAGAAGAGGCTTCAGGGTAGCTGGTGAGGCCACAGACTAATTCAGGGCCTAAAGACCCTCAGTTGAGGGGGTGGGGGGTGTCACCATCCTCCCTGCCCTGGGGCAGTGACACCTCCCTTGCACATCAGCTCTGAGGGCTGTGGTGAAGAGACTCCAAAGCTAAAGAAGCCTAGGCCTTATGTAAAACCGTGTCTCTCCATCCCTGCCCCACACCCAGCTTGATCTGTGTGCTATGATGAAGAGAAATTATATTCATTGTTTCTGGTCATTCCTGCTCATTGAACACATGGTCATTTTAGTTATGGACAAATTTCATAGCCTCTCTAGGTCCTTGGCCCCAGGAAATCACTGTGTAAGGAAAATTTTACTACCTAGAAGTAATCAGATGAATCAGTAAGTCTATGACTTAGTGAAGAAACAAATAAATGGGGAAAAAAAATCCTGGGTGGAATCAAAAGACAGTATGAATATAGGCACCAGTTTGATTAGAAAGAATGAGAATTGAATGTCTGATCTGGCTGTGTTAAAATTTTTTTTTCTAAGTTTATTATTTACTTTGAGAGAGTGTGAGTGAGGGAGGGGTAAAGAGAGAGGGAGAGAGAGAGAGAAGCCCAAGCAGACTCCACACTGTCAGCACAGAGCCTGATGTGGGATTCGAAGGCACAAAACCGTGAGATCATGACCTGAGTTGAAACCAAGAATTGAGAATCATACACTTAACCAACTGAGCCACCCACGTGCCCCACTGTGTTAAAATAATTCTAATTATAGTCGATCAAGTGAAGTGCTCGTCCTTTATGCTTAACTTGTGCTTAATTATCATGCAATACAATAATGACTTCTCAACATGTTCAAAATTAATACTGTTACTCTTTATTTGATTGCAGCAGTAAACCCATCATGCCTCTCTAGCCAGATGTCAAGGTCCAGCTCTGGGCCTATTGCTTGATCCTGCTGGGAACTGACTCATAGGCCTGAGTTCACTTGGCCACTTATGGGGTCAGCCATGCTGAGATGGGCCTCATACTCTCTGTAGGAAGACTGAGTCCTCAATGGGGCATCAGAGCACTGGGGCCACATGGGTAACCCACTCCCCCCGAAACACTAACCAATACCTGGCCCAAATGGCCAGGTCATCTGGTCTCCACATATAATTGCCCCCAATTTGATTTTAAAAAAGGAGAACTTGCCTACGACTAAAACCACTCTCTAAAGTATTTCTGTATGTGTGAACTGGCACAGAAACAAGAATACGTTAAAGCCCCGAATTTTAGAACAAAATTGACTAATGAAATACAAAAGAAAATCTGTAACAGTAAAAGAAGTAAAGGGAATGAAATATTTTTAGGATGCTTTTCCTTTATTTTAAGCCAGGTCTGTAAGCATGTTAGGATATGATAGGCTTTTAGATGCTTTTTTAAAAAGGTGATATATAGGTTTATATACAATTTATTTAATTTTATTCTTCAGCAGAGAAAAATGCTATACATAGGAAATTTGTTTTAGAAAACAGAAAACATGCAAGATTGGCGTGAGGCTTCCTGTAACAAGTCTACCATTCTTCCAGCAGTAAGAAGGGTAAGAAGATGCTGAGTAGCATTTTCAAAGTTTCTATTTAAGGAGAATTTAAAGAAAAAGAGATGGGAAAGCCAAACGTTATTCTTAAACCCCTGTACGTTATTCCACATCCTAAAGAATTTTTAAAAAACAAATGACTACAACTTTCCCTATAGCTGATCTCAGCAATAATTTAAAGTACTGAGTGCAAAGTCAGTATACAATAGGGGAAAAAGGTGCCTTTTGACCTCCACCACTCCAAAAAACACCTGAAATACCTACATTTTAACTTTACTCCTGCAAAAAATAAAGAAAAATCTAAGTGACAATGTGTTCTTGTCCTTGATACAATGCGACGAGAGTGGTATTTTACCTCTGTGGTTTTCCTCTCAAAAGCCATGATGCCAGTCTAATCAGGAGAAAAACATCATAAAAGTTACGACTGAGGGACGTTCTACAAAACACCACTACCCCTTCAAACAGCCAAAGACATCAAAAACACAGAAAAGTCTGAGAAACAATCATCGCCAAGAGAAGACGGAAAAGAAAGGATGTTAGGGGAAAACTAAGGAAATCTGAGTAAGGTATGGACTTTAAGTTAATAATAATGCAGTAATATTAGTTTGTTAATTTTAACAAATGTACCGTTCCAATGTAAGATGTTAATAACAGAGGAACTTTGCAACTTTTCTGTAAATCTGGAACAAAAAGCTTATTTTTTGAATGGAAAATATACAAAATTAGCTTTTAATGAGATGCTTTTATAGAAAGTGGGGTTTAGAGAAGTTCCAGAACTCTGCTCTCTGCATTCCAAACCCACCCCAGTTCCAATCCTAGCCTGCCCCTGAAACACAGAGCGGTTTGAAAACCACTATGTGGAAAAACTGGAACATGTTATCATTACCAAGTGCCAGCCCATTCCAGATGGTGGGACAGTCCTGACTCCAGCGGACTGAATGACTTGGACCACAAGCTCCAGGCAGGCCGAACCACATCTTACCCCCACAAGCACATGCTGAGCACTCAAAGGACTTTGCTTAATAAATTCTCCAATGCCAGCATGACCAAGAGCCATTGCAAACACAGGGTGATGGCTTTCACTGTCAACTCTGTTAGCCTTCTTGGCAACAGATCTGCAAAAATTACCTCACCATTAGTCAAGCCTGGTGAGATGGGATGGGACAAACCTCTCCCACATGCATTTCTGGTCTCTTGGTGTCTTACAGAGGGATGCACACCCCCTAATTCTCATCACCCCGCCCAAATGGCTCCTGGTAGAACTCAAAAAGACTTTAGGGGAAACAGGAGTTTCCCAAAATTAATCAGGCTTACTTTACATCACTTTTATGTTTTTGTTGCTCCATTCTGTCATAGATCATTCACCCACAGGGCAAATGGATGCAGCTGAATCAAATCTTTATAAACTCTCCGAAAACGAAAGGTGACCTTCATGTAGAAAGCTACAGATTTTATTTCCCATTGGTCAAGAGTGACCCTTGTTCCAAATGGCAGTCATATCCCCACAAAGAATCATTGCCACAGACATGATAACATCTGCAAGTTCAGAAAAGAACAATTAGGAAAGCAGTCGAGCCATCTGAGAAGCCAGGGTTCACGCTACCATTATATACTCACATAGCAGTTTGGAGAGGCATCCAGCCAACAAGTAATTAGTGAGCACCTACTATGTGCCAGGCAAGACCCTGATGTCACAGAGTTTACATTCTTTTGTAGAAAACTCCAAATTCAAGAAAACAAGACACAAGGAAGAATTCAGATAGGGCTAAGTACTGGGATGAAAATAACCCGTAATAAGGGCTAAGAGGGATGAGTCTGTGGGCAAAGCAATGCAGACTGAGTGAGGAAGCAGATTTCATGGTCAGGGAAAGCTTTTGTAGGGAGGTGACATTTGAACATCTTGTCTTGGACCTAAATGTTAAAAAGATACAAGCCATGCAAGGACTTAGGAGAAGGGCGTTCCAGGCAGAGGGAATGGCGTCATGCAAAGGCCTCCAGGTGGAACCCAATGTGGTGTGTTCCAGAAACAGAACCCTCCTGACAACCCCAAGGGATGGGCAACTGCAGTTCAGAAAGGCAAACACGAAGGCTAACAGAGATAGACCCAGCACCCGCGACTCCCCTGTTAGCCTTCCTGTGCTACACAGAGCTTTCCCCCTAGCCAGGAATCCAGGACTTAACAGAACTGAATTCTGACAAATAGATTTATGGGGCAAAGAGTCGCCCTTTGAATGCAGTTTCACAGAATGAGAATTTGAGGCCAAACATAAAAATCAAAGCTCCCATGTGACCAGGGCCCAGTGGCCCAACTGACCTGACACTAAACAGAGTACATGAGACACCAGAGCTGGGCAGCAAGGGCCCACAGGGCCAAGCAGGTGCATGAAATGGGAACTCACCAAGTAGCCCCCTTCCCCAAGCATCCCAATTTAGTAGGTATGTGATAGAACCTGGGAATCTGAGTTTAAATAGTTCCCAGGTGATTTTGTTTAGGCAGACCTTAGAATGACTGTGATGGAGGGTAGGGAGAGGGCATCGGGGGGTGGGGGGGTGGGGGGGAGGGAAGACTAGGGTATGAATAGGGTAGAGTCAGAAAAATCCTACCTATGCAAAAGAATAGAGTCAAGGATTACATTGAATGCAGTTGTGATCTAAAATGTTTGGAACCAATCACAATCGTACCACGTAATAGAAAAAAGACAGATAAGCACATTGTATAAGTC
Organism: Panthera pardus; assembly: GCF_024362965.1. NCBI lineage: Eukaryota > Metazoa > Chordata > Mammalia > Carnivora > Felidae > Panthera > Panthera pardus. Next base: position 93,497,196 of record NW_026526721.1, on the reverse strand, counting down.
GGTGTATTTCTTTCCCTCCAACCACATGTCCAATTGAGAACCATCACAGCAGAAAAAAACTGAGCAAGTCTCTTTGGTCACAGTAAGAAAGAAGGAGGGAGTAAAGAAACTTTTATATTCCACAGGGGTAAAGCCAGTGGTGTGCTGAGGGCAGGGGAGAAGCCCTAACTGTACTGCTGCCTATTTCCATGGTGTAAATATTCAAACCATGGCCAGTTTCAAGCTCCTAACATGATGTCACTGAACACGCATTTTGAGAAAAGATGGGCAATAGTTACAGCATTTTTGCCATACGGAACCAACATATGTAAACAACTTCAAGGACATAAATAACAGATTTAGTAGAATATAATCAGTAAGTGAGGACTTGTGGTGTTTATTGCCTTTGCTTTCAGTATAACTTATTTCATGCAATAAAACCTAAATCTTAGATAATTTTATTTTTAATAATAGCATCTTTAGGGGTGCCTGGGTGGCTCAATCAGTTGAGCGTCTAACTCTTGATTTCAGCTCAGGTCATGATCCCAGGGTCGTGAGATCAAACTCTGCTTTGGGCTCTGTACTGAGTGAGGAGCCTACTTAAGATTCTCTCTCTCTCTCTCTCTCTCTCTCTCTCTCTCTCCCTCTGCCCCTTTCCCACACTTGTGCTCTCTCTCTCTCTCTCTAAAATCATCATCATCATCATCATCATCATCATCATCATCATGGCACCTTTAACAACGGGCTCACAAAATCCTGGGACATTTAAAAATCACGTCTCCATATGAGCCAGTTCTAGCACACCTCTGGCAAAAGCTTTGAAAGAGCAGTCCAGTGCCTTTCCTTTCCATTCCTCTTTTTGTGTCTTAGTCTTCTCTTCCCTACCATAAAGATATGGCAGTGCCTTCACATCTACTCCTAGGAGCCCTGGGGTTCCAGACTGAGGGCCAGCTGGTGCCAGGTGGCAGTCAGGGAGGGAAGGCTGGAAGAAGCAGCCAGCTCACTGTTCCCACATAGGAACTGTCAATAAGAACAGCTCTCCTTTTGGGTATTTTACATACTGGGATTTCACAGAAGAGCTCATTCAGAAAAGTGGTTCTTGGGGAGTGGGGAACGGTACCCATCATTTTTTTTTAAGTGTGAAAATTTCTGGTCAAAATTATTGACAGTCTCTGCTTCCATTCATGATTTGTGTGGATACGCATTACCCACACCCCTATAAACATTACACTGCCAGCGATGCCCTCCTCACATACAATGGGAAGCTAAAGAACGTGATGGGGAAAAAAAAGAGAATGTGATAAGAAGGGTGTTTTGCCAACATAGCATGAGCTAGTTCACTCTTATCTTGAAAGTATATTGTTCTTCTTAATTGTAAATATATTTTAAAAACACACCCCTAGGGGCGCCTGGGTGGCTCAGTCAGTTAAATGAGTCAGGTCATGATCTCATGACTCAGTTTGTGGGATTGGGCCCCATGTCAGGCTCTGTGCTGAACGTGGAGCCTGCTTGGGATTCTCTCTCTCTCTCTCTCTCTCTCTCTCTCTCTCTCTCTCTGCCCCTCCCTACTCCTGTGCCACCTCTCTCTCCCTCTCTCTCTCAAAATAAATAAATAAACTTAAAAAAATAAAAATAAAAATCACACCTCTATACATATACTCATTGGTAAAGAGCAATGAATCACGCTTCTATTAAATGCTATCCTTCTATTAAATGAATCAGGGTTCCTCTATTACATGTCATGCTACACTAGTGGATTAATAAAAATCAAATTTTCAGGGTGCCTGGGTGGTTCAGTTGGTTAAGTGAGCGACTTCGGCCTAGGTCATGATCTCGCCATTCCAGTGTTCGAGTGCTGCATCAGGCTCTGTGCGGACAGCTTGGAGCCTGGAAACTCTTTCAGATTCTGTGTCTCCCTCTCTCTCTGCTCCTCCCCTGCTCATCCTCTTTCTCTCTCTCTCTCTCTCTCTCTCTCTCTCTCAAATAAATGAAACATTTTAAAAAAATTTTTATAAAAAGAAAAAAAAAGAAAAATCACATTTTCTAGCTAACATCAAAACATACACCCCAATAGGGGCACCTGGGTGGCTCAATTGGTTGAACATCTGACTTCAGCTCAGGTTATGATCTCATGGCTCATGAGTTCAAGCCCCATGTCGGGCTCTGTGCTGACATCCCAGAGCCTGGAGCCTGCTTCAGATTCTGTGTCTCCCTCTCTTTGCCCCTCCCCTGTTCATTCTCTCTCTCTCTCATAAGCAAACATTAAAAAAAAATTTTTAAACATACACCCAAAAGAATAATTATCAAAGGCATACAGTTCATTCTCTCTAGTTGTAATCAGCTTTGTAGCCAGAAATCTGTCCACTGCTTTCTCATCACTGGGTCTCATGGAATCCCACTCTCATTCAAGATTTCCTCCCGGGAAAAATTAATTTCTCCCTCAGTCCCTCAGTCCTATTCCCATAGGGCTACATCTCCATGTCTGTCCTAGCAGCAATTCCCGTTTGCACGGTTATTTATGGATGTCACTCTTAAACAATTTGGGAGGGAGGGGAGGGCAATGCGTGAAAGAAGGGAGCCTAACATTTACTGTGCCATTTCTATGTTCCAGGCTCTACGCTAAACATTTTATAGGCATTGTTTTGCTGTTCACAACAATCCTATGAGATAGGTACTATTTTTATCCCTGTTCTACAAGTGGAGAAATTAAGGCATAGAAGATTTTTATGTTACTTGTCTTAGGCCACAGGGTGCTGGAGTCCTCAGCTGTGAATCCCAGCTCTCTGGCACTAGGCTGAGGCCCCTAGTCATTATCTTTCCCAGTGAGGACTTTGTGGAGCCCAACTGTGCCTCAGAAGCCTCACAGACCTACTTTGCTTAGTCACTGCCCCATCACCCTGCATTTCCAGTCACAAGAGTAGCAACTCGGTGTTGGGATTGAGGGGAGGTAAGAGTTGGGGTTAGTCTTTGCTCCATGTTCCTAGCTTTGAAATATTTAAGTATCCCAACAGGTGGGTTTTTCCTTAGGATATAGGATTCTGGCTGGATTCCACCCCCCCCCCCTTCTCTGCCTTTATTGTTGTTGTTCTTTTTGGCATCACAATCACGTTAGCATCCCAAATATACTTCATCTCCAAATCCTCTACCCTTAGCTTAGCTTACAGGTTTTTACTCCAAAGTGGGAACAATGGTGAGATTTTTAAAACAATGTCAAATTTCACCTTCAATTTGTTGTTTTTCCTACTCTTAGCCCCATTTATCAAATTTCCCACTTTGGGTTCTGCATTGTCACATCCCCTCTCCCTCATACATCTGGAAGTGTTTTCCTGCTCCAAGCCATGGAACCTCCATCCCAATCCATTGCTACCTCTCCAATCTCATTTCAAAGGACTCTTTCATCAAAACTTGGGTACAGAACACTGAAAAAAAAAAACTTTAAAGGCCAAAAAATTGAGCACAGTTGCTAAATTCCACAGATGGCTCACTCCACATCTACAAACGTATTTGTAAGAGTGGTTCAACGGCACAGGAGAACAAATAACGAAGTAAAACATTAGCCATAAAAACCTTCTTTTCTGGAAATATATATACATTTTGAATGAAATGAATCATACCTTCTTCATTCATCTATTAAATGCACCTTTTCATTCGGTTCACAACTATTGTTCACCATAATGGACACTGGAGAGACAAAAATGAAAAAAATATATAGCCTAGGGCCCCAAGGATCTTACCTTCTCATGGGAAACACAGGAAATAAAGAAAAAGATTGCAAACCTAGTTATTCCTAGTGATCATGCTCTATATAAAGTCCACGCATACCAAAGTGCTATAGAGAAAAACAGACTGGATCGGTATGAAGATCCCAAGCAAGTGCTAAAGTATCCCCGGGTATCTCCTCCCCATCCTCTATTGATCAGCAATGGTTTTAAGCAACATTGAAGTCACTTCATGATAAACCAAAGGAAAGATAAATTTCAACTCCGTCTGGCATCTCCAAGGGCATGAAGAGGTAACACACCAAAACGCAGCCTTGTGTAGGAACTGACAAGGTTTTAGCACTGTCCTTCTGTGCCCCCTCTTTCGCTTCCTCCTCTCTACATTTGTTTCTCCCTCCCTGCCCACCACTTTTCTTTTCCCATGTTTATTCCTTATTCTCCTTCATCCAGATGTACTATCTATAAAAGCTCACTTTGAAAAAAAATCCCTGTTGAATACTGAACTTTGATTTTCCTGTTCTTAGTACAAAGTTTGTCAGTTTATGCCCTTAGATGTGTGTGTGTGTGTGTGTGTGTGTGTGTGTGTGTCTTAACAAAAGAACAGACTAAATGAAGTTATTTTTATTTCCATATTGCTCTTGGCTGATTCTCTTTTGTGCGTCAGAGGCTTTCCAAAGGTTCCCAACTCGAGATCCAAAAAGTTCAAAACATGATTGAGTACAGAATAAACTACTCCCTTCATGCAGAGGGGAGCCCAGGGCCACGAGCACCACCAGCAACTGGAGAAGGAATCTGGGATCTGGAGCCCTAAGCAGCAAGACTTCCCATGGCCCACAGTTGGCCACAAGCTTCTGCTCTGTGCACCCCTGACATAACCTAGGAGTTAAGTGAGCAGGTTAGCTCCAAAATGGTCATTTCCCCCATGGTTGGCAAATACAGCCCTCCCCAAAACAAACCCTGGCCTCTCCAGACTTTCCCAGGATCCCTATCCCAACCTCCTCACAATCAGGAAGTAAGGCTTAGCCCAATAGGTTTCCAGGACTCTGCCCCAAGGCTCCCAGCCCTGAACTTAACCAAACTCCACCTTAACTTCCTCTTCTGAAAAATAAGGGAGTTGAACCGACTTTCTGAGTTACACTCTGCAGTTATGTCAAATTATTTCTCCCTAAGGACAAATACAAGATAGGAATATGACAACTTGAAAAAAGTTTATTGGTTAGGAGGGTGGAATCTCAGGTTATATTTTACTGATGAGACAGCAGTGCCCCAAATTCTGGGTTCAGGCTGCCAGAGATGGAACCCCAGCTCTGCCATATGCTAGCTATATGATCTCTCTGTGCTTCAAATTACCTCATCTATAAAAGGGAGATGGTATTGGTACCTATTTCACATGGTTATCTTGAGGATTAAAGGTGTTCATGTTTGTAAAATGCATAGAATAGTGCCAGGCACATAGTAGGCGCTACATAACTACTGATTAAATAAATCATTTTATTCTGTCCCTGCAATGTTTGTTTAATAAATTCAAAAATTAACCTGCAATGTTTAACAAGTTCAAAAATTAAGAAAATTTCATAACAGAAAGGAAAAAAAAAAAACCTGTGACACTACGAAACACTTACATAACATATACAGTTGTTTAATAACCCAGCACTAAAACATCTGGGATCCAGATTTTACACTGCATTGTGAATTTAGGGAAACCAATACACTGGAATGCATTCCCACTGCAGCAAAAGATATGATGTGTACAATTCCTTTTCTAATCAGGAAAGTCGCAGGCTTCCCGGAAATTTAGGTTACAAGTTTCTCATTTTCACTCTGCAACAGCATTTATCCACACCCCAGCTGGAGAATACATTTTATTGTGTGGTGCTAACATTGAAAGGATTGTAAACATAAAACCAGGCCTGGCACAGTGACAGCTGTCTCCTGAATACAATGACTCAGAGCAACTGTGAGTTTAAAGAGCCATGTCTTATGTGCTAAGTCCTCGAGCATCATTGTTTAGTAGACACCTGGAGAGCAGAAGAAATCGCCACACCCAACAGTTAGCTTGGTCAAAACTGCTTCTAGTCACTAAAAAGGTGCCACCGTCTGAGCTCAAGCATGCCTTTGATACAGGCTACTGCACTGCTAAAGGAGCCAAAAGTATTTCAATTTAAGGTGAGATATGAAGGGGAGGAAACTATCAATAACAACTAACTACCTCCCGGATTCCTCTCTCTGGATAGCTAGACTTCACAATACCTTTATATGCAAATTTAAATAGCTCACCAGCTTATTCTTATTTTTTTTTTTTTTACCAGCTTATTCTTAAACAGTAATGTGTCAGATCTGTCCTGATGGAGATAAGATTTACTAAACACAAACTGGCTGTGGCTTTTCACCTTTCCTCTTTAAAAGTACATTTTGATGGGGAGGGGGGCAGGGGCGAGTGGGGGAGAGGGGAAAATGGGTGACGGTCATTGAGGAGGGCACTTGTTGGGATGAGCACTGGGTGTTGTATATAAGCGATGAATTATGGGAATCTACTTCCAAAGCCAAGAGCGCATTGTATACACTGTATGTATAGCTAACTTGAGAATAAATTATATTAAAAAAAAAAATGACAGGCTAACAAAATAAATTCTAAAAAAAAAAAAAGTGCATTTCTATAAAGCCATGGGAAGGAACTCAAACCTCGAATCATGAGAAAACTAAAGCCTGCAGCACAATCACTGTCATCAAAATGTTTTGAAAACCCTATGGGAAAGACAAAAGGTGTTCTGTGGAGGGATGGTGGTGATCCTAGGACAACAACGAGAAAGTACTTAATGCTATTAACTGTACGCTTACAAATGGCTAAGATGGCAAATTTTACGTCAGGTATTCACCACAATAAAAATAAAATTTAGAAAAACTCTGTTTAAGGGTTAAAGATAAATGAGTTTTCATAATTAGTTTTAGCTAAGAAACATACACTCATTGGGGGGCCTGGGTGGCTCAATGGGTTGAGCATCTGACTTCGGCTCACGTCATGATCTCACAGCTCATGAGTTCCAGCCCCACATCGAGCTCTGCACTGACCGTTCAGAGCCTGGAGCCCGCTTCAGATTCTGTGTCTCCCTCTCTCTCTGACCCACCCCCGTTCATGCTTTGTCTCTCTCTCAAAATAAATAAACATTAAAAGATTTAAAAAAAAAAAAAAAGAAAGAAAGAAACATATACTTGTTAATTAATCAGACAAGGAGAAGGGTCTCCCACTACCTAGTTTTAAGCAGATCAACAAACCTTTATGAGAGTTTTACAGCCCTTACCACTGTAATTCGTAAGTACTCTGACATTGGGGACAAACAAGGTAAAGACACATCTTCCACAAATCCTTAACTACTCATGCTTCTTATATTGATTGTGAGTTATACTGGATCTTGGAAAGACAGACTGGGAGTTAACACTGGGAGTTAGTTGAAAGGTTAGACTGGGAGTTAGTTGAAAGGTCCCCAAAGCAACATTTAAAGGCTGTATACAAATTCAAGCTAAAAGCCTGGGTACAAGTTCACTTGTATGTAAGTTAACAAAACATTTAATACTGAAAGAAATCCTTACTCAAATGTAACGCCGTGTGTAAATGTGGTGTCTGTTAACAGTTCAAGCTGTAGATTCTTTTCATTCTTTATGCTTTCATTACACCACCCTAAATTAGCCCTTTTAAATCACAGAGGTCTCTAGGTACCTAGTCTCCCAAAAGCCCTCAGAAGGCCCACAAGGGGTTATCTAAACTGAAATTGGCAGACCTGGTAGACAAAGTTAATGGAACTCTCCATTCTGGAGAAAGACCTAGGGATGATCTAACACTGAAGTCCTGTGGTCCTTAAGCATCTGCTTGAATGTAGTACTTCACAGAGGAAGGAAGGAAGGAAGGCAATAACCTGAGACTTGGAGAAGAAGCAAATATAGGCGTGGCGGTGGCTCTGGACTGATTGTACAAGGGCAGTTCTGAAGGGCGTCACAAAATCCTACCCAACGCTTGGAGCACCCCGCTCCTGGAGCAGAGACCTGGGTCCCAAACACCTTGAGCTGGAGACAGAAAAACAAGCCCTTTACCACACAACGGGCTCCTGGGCCCTTGCCCTTGCCCCACCCCAGCGTCATCACCTCGTGGGCGCACAGCAAGCAGCTGTGTGGCCACACGCCCGGCACCGTACATCTGGCAGGCTGGGCTCCAAGCCTCCGAGCGCAGCACTTCCTGGTTGGTCCGGGATGCTGGTCCCCTCGCGCCGCCATCCCCGCCATCCCACGGCGCACGAGAACCCCGGGCGCGAGAGGACACGGGGGCGCCAGCCCCACTGCCCCGGCGAGGCCCGCGGCGCACCCTGAGGGCACGCCCCCAGCCTCCCCTGGCGCCCGCGCGGCTCTGCGCTCCAGGCAGCGCCCGCCCTGGCAAAAGCACGGCCCGAAGTTTGTAAGAACTACTCTGCAAGAACTGGGCCCGAAGGCGCGCACAGGAGGCCCCGGGGCCTCCCGGGAGGCCGGTCCCGCGGGGCCGCCGGGCTCTGGCGCCCGCCGCCGACGCCTCTGCCAAGGTCCCGTCCAAGTTGGGCGGGGAGCGGCCAGCTGCCCGGGGCCGACGGGAGGAGGGACGGAGCGCGAGAGTAGCGGAAACCAGACGCCCGCGGGAGCCTGGCGCGCCCGGCCGCGGCGCGGCTCCTACCTGTAGGGCGAGGGCGGCCGCGGGCACCTGCGCGGTGTCGGCGGATTCTCGGGCCTCGGGCGCAGCTGGCACAGCTGGAGGCGCGGGAGGAGGGGAGGAGGAAGGGCCTGAGGGGGCACCGCGCTGCGCCGCCGCCCGGAACTCGCCGCCCGGATTCGCCCTGGCTTGGCAGGGGTGGGGCGAGGCGGTGCCGGGTCCGGGTGCGTTGCCGCTCAGGCTGGCCGCCACGGCTGGGCCGAAGGGCTCCAGAGGCCGGGCCTCTGTCCTCCTCCCCGTTTCTTCTCTCTTCTCCCAGAGTCTCGTGACTCAACCTCATCAACCTATGGAATGTTCACTAGCATTATTGCTGTTATTCTCAGGTGCTCTTAGGCCACCAAGTGCCCAGGCACCCGTTCCAGGAGCTTTGCCTGTGTTAACATACCCTCGCCTACTGGAGCCGGTAGCCACGAGTGGCCCTTTTGCAGGTAGGGAAACGCGGGTTGGAAAGAGGAAATAATTTGCTTGAGGTGACATAGTTAAGAAGTAGGAGCCTTGTTGACATCACCTATAAAGCCTTCTTCCAACTTCCAAGACTGGTGTTATTGCTAATGATAGGTAAGGAAACCGAGCCTCAGGAAAGTGAAGTATCCAGCCTGATGCCACCCAACTTAGAACACAGAATTCTGGAATTTGTGTCTTGATGTCTCTAAAACTGAAGCTGCGTATAATTCAGAAATCTTAGCATAAGATAGTAAGTTGGGAATAAAATGGAAAATTCCCAATCTACCCATGGAACTGTGCAAATAGGGCAATTTTTATGTTTTTAGTCCACCTAGAATAAAAATCTTAAGAGAAAGAGAACCAGTTATCTTGTGGCTTGACCAACAGGCCTTTTGGAATGTAGTTTTGAATATAGGCCAGCTCCAACCTCATTACACAATATTGGATTCTGCCAAGACGGAGGGAAGCAATCGGCCCAGCATACACCAAACTGTTAATAAGGATGGCCACTTTAAAGCACTTAGTGGATATTGCAAAGCTGAGACTGGATGAGTTACATAATTTCTTACTGCAAACATGGAATTACATGAAATGAAAAATGTCGTATTCCAGTCCAGGGGAAGGGGGCGGGGGGTGAAATTGCAGTCTGGAACTCTTTTTCCCTGTAACCTATAGTTGCTCATCCCTCCCTAGACCACATTTTTTTCTCTTGAGCACATCTTTTCCTAATGATAGAAGAGTCACGAAGCCGTCACTCTTTCCTTGTTGACAGAAATGATTGATGTCTTTTAAATCCTAGGATACTGACAGCTTTTTACAATTAAACACATGGCTCTCTGAGCAAACAGAGTATTGCCTAAGAAGAGTTTGGCAAGTGTAAGACAAGCATGTTACTGAAAGACTGAATATCCTTTCCTCCTCTTCTTTCTCAAGTTTTATTAGTCACAGATGATTTGGTAAGTGTTGTACACACAATTAACTGCACTCTTACAAGCTTGTCTTTAGAAATTGTAATGTTTTTGATTGAGAAGCAGCAGGCTATAAAATTGCATCCCAAATTCCTAAGTGTCATCATTAAAACATTTGGCACTGACCTACAACAATAGGTCTTCCTATTAACTATAATGAGAAATAAAATTATTTAAGTGCCCTCACAATAATTGAATTTCTGCTTCTCTGTGCTGGAGGAATCAAATAGTAAAAGGCCATATGTTGTTGATAGACAAACATACGCTGTGAACTGCCAAAGAGAAGTTTTAGGTGTACTGTGATTCTGTATGTAATTATTTCTGTTTTCCCGAGAGGTTTGCTGATTGTTGGTTGTTGCTATTATTTTTCCAAATCTTGCCTGTCTTCAGAGTTGTCAAGAAAAAAGTGACTACAAGATCCTATTATATATCCATCTGGATACACATTTGACATTTTTATCAAATGATATTCTAAATTCTCTCTAATTTTCATCTTTTCTTCTCAGTATAAAAGTGATATATGCCTATTTTTAATAATTTCCACATGTATATTTTACAAAAATACAAAGTTTTGGAGATAACAGAAAACAAATTTTTTTTTATTGAAATTATCTATAACCCCCCTAACACACCCATTGTGTGTTGGTACATTTCTTTTCTGTTATTGTTTGCTGCATTTCTTTTTTGTTCATTTTATATACCTAAACAAATGTTCATTACAAAATTATCATCATGCTGTACAATTCAGAATCCTCCTTGTCTCACTGAGTATTTTTTACTGTCACTAATTTTGTAAATATGATTTTTAATGGTGGAAGAATATTCCAATCATTTTTTTAAAATCTCTTCACCTACTGATGGCTTTTAGGATGTTCCCAGGCTTTGGGACAGTTTACAAACATTCTGGAATGAACATTGTAAATACCAATCTTTGTCGAAATCCCTAAATTCTTGAGATAGAGTCCTAAGAGTGGAACTACTGAATCAACATCTATAAACATTTTCAAAGATCTGTGAGATGCTGTAAAAACACCTTCCACTATTAAGTATTAGTTGCTTATATTTGAAAATGTGATGGATCAAAATCACATCTTGTGTTAACCAGGACTCATTCAACAATCAATAATGATGAACACTATTTTTTTGTGTTTATTATTTGTGCTATTTACTGACAATGATATATTCATGTCCATTTCCTGTTTCTTATCATATTATTTCTTTTGTTAGTTTTCATTAATGCTTTTAATAGAAACATGTTATATGTATATACATATACATATTACTTATAGAATACACTATAAAATATAATGAATGCTAATACACATATTATTTACAGATTGTTCTTTAAAATTTGCATACAGTTGTGTTCCCCTAGATTTTCCCTCATGGTGTTTTTATATGTATACTGCTGTCCAAATCATCTAGGTCATTTTAAGATGCCCAGCATCTATCATCTTTTCTGATAGTTCCATTTTCTTATAGAGAATTAGCCCTCCCCAAAGGTGTATAGTCTCAGCAAGAGAGCAATTTTGTGCCGCAGTCTCCAAAGCAAAGGGCAGATCCTTCCTCCCTATTCCCACCACCACTTTATTTACCTCAAAGGCCAAGTGGACCATACGAGGAAGCAGGTGATGTTTGAGATGGGACCCACTGAGCAAAGGCAGTTGTAGCCCCAGCATCAACTTGGCCCTGACCCCGGTGACCCAGTGAGAGACAGTTTCCTACTTCCTGATTTTTTTTTGCTTTTAACCTTCTGCACTTCCTCAGTATCTGCTGCTCCCAGCCTTGCCTTAAGTCTATGAAGCCCCGGTACTCTTTTCTTTCAGACAGCCAAGGGTCTGCATCCATTGTTTGCCCCCAGTAATCCTCACTGACATAACCTGCAGGACTTCTGTGTCTTTCGGTCCACCTTCTGTCCCCTGGTTAGCAACCATTTACTTTGTTTGTTAATTTGTAAACGTTTGATTCTTAATGCTAATTAACCACAGCACACAGCTACTCTGAAAACAGAGTACGGAGGAAGATATTTTATCATTGATCACCTGCTGACATAAATCAAGTCAGGCACCATAACAGTGACAGAAAGATGAGAGAACAGTGTACTTATCAAGACTTAAAGTTTTTAAAAACACATGACCTAATTAATTAATTTAATTTAATTAAAAAATACATGACCATGTCTATGGCCAAAAATCTCAAGAGAGAATGAGGAACAGAGTGCATATTGCCAAAGTATATTAAAGCTTTGTGTCTCTATATCTTCATTTTAGCTTTCTGTGGACCATTCATGTTTTATAATTTCTCCCAATAATGTTCAGCTTGTAAGCTATCTAGTACATGACTCTTTAAAAAGGGGCCACATTTGACGCCTACAGCCCCAACCAGGGATGAATCTTCTCAGTTACCCTTAGCCAGTCCCTTTGAAGGGTTTTCTGATCCAACAGTCATTCAGTAAGTCTAATAACTTGTTTAAAATATCTCTGTATTTTCAGTGTTTACTTGTTGTTTGAAATGATACTCATTTTCATGGATTTGTACATACATACAAGATAGGATGATTATTAAATAAGAAAACATATGAAATAATTTGGAAGAGTGAATATTTGTTTAGAACAAGTGTATGTCAATTGATTGCTACAATTGTGCTAAAATAACTTTGGGAGCACCTGAGTGGTTCAGTGGATTAAGCACCCCGCTCATAATTTTGGCTCAAGTCATGATCTCACTGTGCATGGAATTGAGCCTCCCCTCAGGCTCTGTGCTGACATCTCAGAGCCTGCTTGAGATTCTCTCTTGCCCTCTCCCTCTCCTTCTGACCTTCCCCAGCTCGCTCTCTCTCTCGCCCTCTCTTAAAATAAATAAACATTTAAAAATAAATAACTATAAAAGCATCTGTACTTGGTTTCCAAAAAAAAATCCATAAATTGCACAGTAAAAAATGATCTCAAAAAAGTAATGGCTCTAGGAACGTATAATTAAAAAAAAAATTTTTTTTCAAAGCTATTTTATCCAAACATACTCCTGTATTTTTGACTTTCACACTCAACATCAAATTTAAATATCTATCCATTCATACATCCTGAAAAACCACTATGCTGCAGGTACCGTTATAGTAGCTAAGGATATTGCATGAACAGAAGAAGCCTCTGCTTTTCTGTAGGAAAACAGACCTGAATGCAATATAGAGGAGATGATGGGTACGATGAAAAAACATAAACCAGGGTAAAGGAAAAAGCTGCCAGGGTGGGGTTGGGGAAATTGGCAGTGAAGGCCTCTCTGATAAGATAACCTTGGAGCAGAACAAAAGGAGAAAGCCTGTCAGATGTCTGGGCAAAGAGCATCTAGGCAGAGGGACTAGGAGGTACAGAGACGGTGAGCTAGAAATGTGTTTGGTGTTTTCATGAAAGGGTAAGGAGGCGAAGGTGAATAGAGTGGTGTGAACAAGGAGAAAAGTAATAAAACTGGAATCGGGCGACAGGGAACAAGTTTCTAAAAGGAAGAAATTTGAATTTAGTGTTAATTGATGTGGAAAGCTTCAAGTCAAAGAACGACATAATCTAACTTGTTTCAGAAGGACCATACTGACGACTATATGGAGAATAGACTGCATGGGGGGGAGGGTAGAAGCTTGAAGACAAAGTAACCGTCCAAGCAAGGGTATACTTGAGTGAGAGGCATGGAGGTGTTGGAAGTGGTCAGATTCTGCATCTTGGTACAGATAGCAAAGAAGCCAATAGTCAGGAAAACCAGTATTCAGGATGAGCCTTATTTGGCAGGGGTATCAGTTCACGGGGAGATGAATTAGTAAAGGCATCAGTGGAGCCAATTCGTTATATCACTGTTGCATTTTATCTTCAGCTAGATGAACGTTCTATGTGTTTGTGAAATGTAAATTTGAGCTCTTGCAATTTTGCCTGTAAGACTCAGTTCTACCGCCCTTAGACCAGTTGCTGTACCATACATGGTCCCATTTCAAAATTACAGACAGATTTCTCTCCCATCAAGTTTTCGACTCGGCCTTCACCCAAATAAACGTACAACCAATTCAGCATTTTAGTTCCTAACTGCAGTGCTGGTTGAAATCAGATAGGACACCTTCAGTCTCAAAATCATCTAGTTTCAGACACCGTTCTATTCCATTATAATTGGCCTTCTTTGCATTTTTTAAGAAAAATATTTCTGTAAATATGGGTTTGGCTTTATTTTTTCCTAGTTCTGTTTAGATTTAAAAGGTATGTTTGCTATACCAGCAAATGTTTTTACTTAGAATAGAAATAGAAGGACTTATTACAAAAGGTTTCTTTAGTGATAGTAAGAAAGGCAAAACTTCCCAGGGTGAGAGCCACTTGGTCCCCTGCCCATGTGCCTTCTAATCGTTTAGAACCTCCAGAGAATTAGGGAAGTGTTTTCTTGGCAAACATTTGCTAACAGCTAAGGAGTTTGGAAACATTTTCATCTCCCTGCATCATTTTTCATTTTCCAGTAGAAATGCAATCCTAGGGGCATTCACTCTAAACTGTTGCTGGTATAGGTTCTCACATTTATACAATCTGTTGAATCAAAAGTGCACTTTCAGGGTGCCTGGGTGGCTCAGTTGGTTAAGCGTCCGACTTCAGCTCAGGTCATGATCTCACGGTTTGTGAGTTCGAGCCCCGCATCAGGCCCTGTGCTGACAGCTCAGAGCCTGGAGCCTGCTTCAGATTCTGTGTCTCCCTCTCTCTCTGCCCCTCCCTGGCTCGCACTCTGTCTCTCTCTCCCTCAAAAATAAATAAACATTAAAAAATTTTTTTTTTAATTTTTTTAAAGTGCACTTTCGAACTAATGTCTTAGGCTAGTTTTATGACGCCTGTCAAGACACCCCCTACCCTCACACCTCAGATTGGCAAAAACAGATCTCAAAAATCTCTTAGCTCACAGCTTCAGCTGAGCTGAGATGTCCCCCAGAATCAGAACTTTCCTGTAAGAACAAAGTGGAATGGATGGATGAATGGAGGATTTCTTTATTAGGGCAAATTATTTGGCTTACATGCTAACTTAGGCTTACAGACCCTCTGCCCAGAGATATAACGTCACTATCCTTATAACAATAAAAATTCAGGGAACAAATTTCAGGGTTATAGATCCTTGCCTTTAAAATACAATGCAAAAGACCCCTGCATATCGTCAGAATTACTTTCCAGTCCTTTACTCATCTCATATTCACTTCTGGGAATCTGCACAGGCCCACAAGCTCCAAAACCCTTAGGAACAGAAAAAATTAAGATACTCAGAATTTTATAAATTTTTAGAAAATTCATAGAGCACATATTATGTTGCACCCCCAGCAAGGCCTGGGATTGCACCCCATACTGAACACCTTGTATTTCTGCAGCAAAAGATGTGAGTAAGCTACTGCATGGAAAAATAAAGACTGTAAAAAGCCTTACGTCAATGCAGATCGAGTTTTGCTGTCAAATGAGTTACGAACAAAACTTTGGGTGTTCAAAGTTTTTTGAGTTTTAGAATTGTGGGTAAGGCATCAGGGACCTGAATTAAAACAGAAATGAATAGACTTTGCAGTCAATAGCCTTTTCCTAGTCTACCAATTCATTCAATATCTTAGGGGACAGTTTTTGTTTGTTTTTGCCAACTAATCAGAGATGTTGCATTTTTATAGTTTTAGCAAGTGTATTTAACAAGTGAGCTAAGACCCCATTTGATAGTCATTTGGGGGAAGGTTTTTAACATAAATTAGTAAAGTCTACTTCCAAGTTTTTAAAAGTGGGCAGATGTGACCATTTGTATAGGTGACAAGTTTTCTGAAATCAATCAGGAAGGAAGCATTTTGCAAAGTCTTCTATCATGATCACACCACCAAGTTTTCTTCAAAAGTAGGAACTCCCACTTGCTATTAAAGTGGCACTTTTATTTTGAAGGCACAGTGTATTTTAAAATTCTGCTGTATGATCCTGGAATTGCTAGGCACTTGTTATCACAGAAAAGACAGAATGTGGACACTAGTGTTTTTAAAAATAAGAACATGTAGGGGCGCCTGGGTGGCTCAGTTGGCTAAGCATCCGACTTCAGCTCAGGTCACGATCTCGCAGTTCGTGGGTTCGAGCCCCGCGTCGGGCTCTGTGCTGACAGCTCAGAGCCTAGCCTGTTTCGGATTCTGTGTCTCCCTCTCTCTCTGGCCCTCCCCCGTTCATGCTCTATCTCTCTCTGTCTCAAAAATAAATAAACGTTAAAAAAAAAAAAAAAAAAGAACATGTAGTTCCTTTAAATTGGACAATTCTGAAAGGTAGTCAGCTATGATAGATAAAATTGGAGACCTTGTCCATGATACGAAATGTTTTCACCATCACTCATCATCTCTACTAAGAACAGTAAATGGTTTACAATAGTTTAAAGATCTGGCTTTTATACTATTATCTCTATCAGCAACATCTTGTAGCAATTTGTACACTTTAGCTTCAGTTTCTTTACAGCAAGAGCTTCTTGCCTCTGAATGATGCCGCGAATACATTTATTTTTGAAGCTATCTCTGTATCTTTATCCCAGAATCCAAATTTTATTCTAGACAAAGCAGCTCCTCCACCAGTGGTTATTTTGACACAGTTTTTCCATAAAACACTGTTTTTGTTATGGAATTCATATATGTTGGGAATATATTTTTCTCCATCAGTACATCTTTCCATTATTCAGTAGCTCCCAGCCCTATCAGAGCAACACGCCCTTTTTATTATGACAGTATCCCCTCTATTATCTTAAAATGGAATTAATTTGTAGTTTCAAAAACTACGTATAATGTATTGACAATAAGGGAGAAGTAAGAGAAAGTAAATTATAATAAAATAGACTATCTCTCAATATGTAAAATTCTCAGACAAACCACACTAGAAGACATAAATAAAAAGATCAGGGTCTGGGGGCACCTGGGTGGCTCAGTCGGTTAATCGGCCGACTTCAGCTCAGGTCACGATCTCAAGGTCCGTGGGTTCGAGCCCCGTGTCGGGCTCTGTGCTGTCAGCTCAGAGCCTGGAGCCTGTTTCAGATTCTGTGTCCCCCTCTCTCTGACCCTCCCCCGTTCATGCTCTGTCTCTCTCTGTCTCAAAAATAAATAAACGTTACAAAAAATTAAAAAAAAAAAAAAAAGATCAGGGGCTGGTATTGCCTTTGGTGAATACATTTTTGTTTAAGACAAATTTCCATCCAAATACTGCTACAAAATTGCTTCTCAAATTTTGATGTGTATACACGTCACCTGCGGCTCTTGTTAAAATGTGGATTCTGATTTCAGAGGTCTAGGACCAGGCATTTCTAGTAAGTTCCTAAGTGATTATAGTGCTACTGGTCCCCTTAAAGCTGGACACTTTGAATAGGGAGGGTTAACACAATTTCTTTATAGTGACATTTAAGTGTGACAGTTACAACTGTTGACTGATAAAGGTGTTGCCATGGGTAACATAATTTTCCAAATAGCCTCAAATAAATTCAGGTCAGATTTTGCTGCCAAGTGAGTTATAAACAATCAGTTCATGACTGTTGAATGAACCAGAGTTGTTGGTAAACAACTCTTAGCAAAGTTCCAAACAATTTTTCCTCAGTTTGGACACTGGTTACATTCTCCAAAAAATGCAGTGTATATGAAAAGTGTGAAAGCAATATTTTGAATGTATACATAAAACAGAGTTTAGGTTAGGGGCACCTGGGTGACTCAGTAAGTTAAGTGTCTGACTTCGGCTCAGGTCATGACCTCACAGTTGGTGGATTCGAGCCCCCGCATCAGGCTCTGTGCTGACAGCTCAGAACCTGGAGCCTGCTTCAGATTCTGTGTCTCCCTCTCTCTCTGCCCTTCTCCCACTTGTGCTCTGTCTCTCTCTGTCTCTCAAAAACAAATAAAAATGTTTTAAAAAAAGTTTTTTTTTTTTTAAACAGAGTTTAGGTTCTAGGCTCAAATAATTAGCAGATTTTTCACCTACATGAATGTCCAATAAAACCTTTGGAAGTTGTGTGGGACAAAGAACGACTCTTCATTGTACAAAATCATTGCACACACAGCAGACCTCTAGCATCCCTGGCCTGTACCCATCACATGCCAGTAAATGGCCCCTAATCATTGTTGATCAAAAATGTACCTGCCCCATTTCCAAAATATTCTGGTGAGACAGGCAGTATGACTTCTGCTGATTACCACTGCTTAAGTGAAACTCAAACATTACTGTTTGCATTTAATTAAAACAGAATCCAACAGAAACCCAGACATTATAGAAACATTCATTCTTTCCTCCAACTGTATAGCAAGCCTCCAACACTGTGTAATTTGCTGTAACACTTGTTCCTTACATTCTCCCACAACTTGATTTATGCATCTTCCATAATTATTTGCTGATGCTTGGTTGCCATATTGTTTTCTTCACATTATTGTAATTATTTTTACTTCAATAGAAACTGGAGGGAGGATACCTGCATTTACAAAAATATTTTATTAGAACAGTTTTCTTCTTGGGCGCCTGGGTGGCTCAGTCGATAAAGTGTCCAACTTCAGCTCAGGTCATGATCTCATGATTCGTGAGTTCCAGCCCCATATCGGGCTCTGTGATGACAGATCAGAGCCTGCAGCCTGCTTCAGATTCTGTGTCTCCCTCTCTCTCTCTGCCCCTCCCCGGCTGGCTCTCTCTCTCTCTCTCTCTCTCTCTCAAAAATAAATAATAAAACATTTAAATTTTTTTAAAAACAACTTTATTTATAAATAAATAAATAAATAATATTTTCTTCCTACTCTTCAGAAAATTGTAAGTCCAGTTATTTTTCTTGGGTTGTATAGTTTAATGTTTGCTCTCAGAAATTCTGATTTATAGGTAATAAATAAATTATAAGCAGAGTATTCCTTATATTAATCCTATTTTTTCAGTTAATCACTATAAAGTAATTTCTATAGGCTTCAACCTTATGAAAATAGGTTGATTAATATAGAATATATACACACCAAGAAATCTCTTCTCATAATTTTGTTTACAAAACTTTAAGAAGTCTGTTAGGCTAGCACTTAACAGAGATTAATTTTTGCAATAAATGTTAAAATGCAACTCAGATTCCATAGTTAAAAATGAGAAATATACTAATTTCTGTTTTTTCTTAGAGTTTTGTTTTTATATAATTCAGCTAGCCATACACCAAATACAGCATATGGATAGTAAGCAATGTAAATTTTAAATTTTACACAAATTACATATGTATCACCAAAATGTTGCACATAAAATATTGAAGACAACAATGAATAACTTGAAATCTGTTCAAAGAAGTTAAAAAAAATGAAGCAACTAGTTATGTACAAGGGAACACCCATAAGGCTGTCAGCTAATTTTTCAGCAGAAACTCTGCAGGCTAGAAGGGAGAGGTATGACATATTCAAAGGGCTGAAAGGAAAAAACTTACCACCAAGAATACTCTTCCTGGCAATGTTATTATTCAGAATTGGAGGAGAGAGAGTTTCCCAGACACAGAAAAGTTAGAGGAATTTATCACCACTAAACCAGCCTTACACAAAATATTAAGGAGACTTCTTTAAGTGGAAAAGAAAAAGCCATAAGTAGAAATAAGAAACTTATGAAAGAAAAAATTTCATTGGTAAAAGCAAACATGTAATTAAGTTAGTAGTTCATCACTTACAACCAAAGCTTATATGAAAGTTAAAGGACAAAAGTGGTAAAATAGATATATCTCTATAAAATTAGTTAAGGAATACATAAAATAAAAAGATGTAAAATATGACATCAAGTTCATAAATTGCAGTGAGGGAGTAAAAATGTAGTGCTTTTAAAATCTGTTTGAACTTAAGTGACTTAAAACCTAAAATAGACTGCTATCTATAGGGTGTTATATATGAACCTCATGGTAACCACAAACTAAAAACCTATTAGTAGATAAACAAAAAATAGAAAGGAATCAGGGAATATCATCAAAGAAAGTCATCAAATCACAAGTGAAGAAAGCAAGAGAAGTGGGGAAAAAGTACAAAAATAACCGGGAACAATTAACAAAATGGTAACAAGCGCATACATATCAATAATTACTTCAGATGTAAATGGACTAAATGCTCCCCATCATAGGCTCTATATGAAAGATATAAGGTGACTGAACGGATAGAAAAACAAGACCCATCTGTATGCTGCCTACAAGAGACTATCTTCATACCTAAAGACACACACAGACTGAAAGTGAACAGATGGAAAAAGATTTCACACAATAGAAACAAACTAACAAAGAAGCTGGGGTAGCAATATTTATATCAGACAAAATAAACCTCAAAACAAACTAGCAGGAATGCCCAGGTGGCTCAGTTGGTTAAGCAACCGACTCTTGATTTCAGCTCAGGTCATGATCTTGCATTTTGTAGGTTTGAGCCCCATGTTAGGCTCATGGTGACATCTAAAAAAATTTTAAGTTTTGTTTTAAAATAAAATCAAACAAACTAGCAAGAGACAAAGAAGGGCATTGCATAATGATAAAGGGATCAATCCAGCAAGAGGATATAACGATTATAAATATCTATGCACCCAACATTAGGAAAATCTAAATACATAAAGCAATTATTAATAGACATAAAAGGAGAAGCTGACAGTAATATAATAATAGTAGGGGACTTTAACACTCCACTTACATCAATGGAGAGATCATCCAGATGGAAAATTAATAAGGAAACAGTAGCTTTGAACAATACATTAGATCAGATGAACTTAACAGGTATATAAAGAACATTCCATCCCAAAACAGCAGAATATACATTCTTTTCAAGTACACCTGGAATGTTCTCCAGAACATGTTAGGCTACAAAAGAGTCTCAATAAATATAAGAAGAGTGAAATTATATTAAGTATCTTTTCCAACCACAATGGTATGAAACTAGAAATCAATTAAAAGAAAAAAAACTGGAGAAAAATAAACACATAGAGTCTAAACAACATGCTACTAAACAACCAATGGACCAATGAAGAAATCAAAGATAAAATTTTAAAAATACCTTGAGACAAATTAAAATGGAAACACAAAATTCCAAAGTCTTTGGGACACACAAAAAAAGCAGTTCTAAGAGGGAAGTTTACAGGGATCCTGGCCTACTTCAAGAAACAGGAAAAATCTCAAATAATCTACTCTTGCACCCAAATTAATTAGAAAAAGAACAAAACCCAAAATTAGTAGAGCACTGGCTTTTGGGGTCTGGCTTATTTTACGTAAGGTAATGTCCTAAAGTTTCATGCATATTGTAGCAAGAACTTCCTTCCTTTTTAAGACTGACTAGTATTCCACCATATGTAATATGTATTATATTATATCACATTTTGCATTTTGGTAGGTTTTGTGTTTCTAGTAATTTGTTCACTTTATCTAGGTTATCCAATTTTTGATGTACATTGTTCATAGTACTCTCTTATAATTCTAGTAATGCAGAATCAATTGTAATGTCCCCACTTTCATCTCTGATATTAGTAATTGTGATTTTTGCTTTTTTTCCCCTTAGTCCATCTAGCTAAAGGCTGTCAATTTTGTTGATCTTTTCAAAGAACCAAACTTGTTTTCATTGAGTTTCTCCTTTTTTTTTTCAGTCTGTATTTCACTTATCTCTGCTCTAAAATTTAGTATTTCCTTCCTTCTGCTAGCTTCGGGTTTAGTTTGTTCTTCTTTTTCTAGTTCCCTAAGTTGTAAAGTTGGGTTGTCGATTTAAGATCAGAAAGTGTCTATTTTTTTTCTTAGCATTTACAACACGCCAAAAATTGGGAACCCTGAGTATGCTCACACACAAACTCTAAACATTAGAAAAGCAGATTTCAAAAAACATCTAAAGAAATTTTTGACGTGATTACATAGCAAGAGACTATTCAAGGAAAGTTCTTGAAGTTTCTTGGCCCTCCAAAGTATAGATAGAATAGATGGAAAGAGGGACCCAAAATTCAAAAAAGTAAGAATTTTATTAGAAAGTATCAAGCCCTGGGGTGCCTGGGTGGCTTAGTAGGTTAATCGTTCAACTTTGGCTCAGGTCATGATCTCACAGTCTCTGTGTTTGAGCCCCCCATTGGGCTCTGTCCTGACAGCTCAGAGCCTGGAGCCTGCTTCAGATTCTGTGTCTCCCTCTCTCTCTGCCTCTCCTCTACTCTCTCTCTCTCTCAAAAATAAATACTAATATTTTTTTAAGTGTCAAGCCCTGAATAAGGGGACTCATGATAAATACTAAGTTCAAATTTAAAAGACTATTTCCGGGGCGTCTGGATGGCTCAGTCAGTTAAGTGTCCAACTTCAGCTCACATGATCTCACAGTTTGTGGGTTGGAGACCTGCATCAGGCCCTGTGCTGACAGCTCAGAGCCTGGAGCTTGCTTCAGATTCTGTCTCCCTCTCTCTCTGCCCCTCCCTGGCTTGCACTCTGTCTCTCTCTCTCTCTCTTTCAAAAATAAACATTAAAAAAAAATTTTAAAAGACTATTTCTTAAAGAATATTTCTCTTCCTAGAGAACTCTTAGCTCATCTAATTTCCAGTTTCTAAACCTAGGTGTTTGACATTCCAGCCACTAAAAACATTGTAGTTGCAATTGCAGAGTCTGTGCTTGGTAATGAAGAGTCAGGAAGAATATGAGAATCACCAGGAGACTGAAAAACGAAAACTGGTTTCCAGTGTTCAACAACAACAAAAAAATGTGACTCTAGATAAAATGAACTAATTGTTCAGCCATAATTTGTTGAACACCTAACCTATGCTAAACACCAAGCATAGTTTGGAGAGACAATAAGAAAATAGAATCCCTAACCTATAGCTTACATTCTAGTGGAGGGCCCAGATTAGATCATGAAAAGATACAGTGTTGGGGCACCTGGGTGGCTCAGGCAGTTAAACGTCTGACTCTTGGTTTCGGCTCAGGTCATGATCTCACAGTTCTTGAGATCCAGCCCTGTGTCGGGCTCCGTGCTGACAGCCCAGAGCAGGCTTGGGATTCTCTCTCTCCCTGTCTCTCTCTCTGTCCCTTCCCTGCTTACACTTTCTGCCTCTCTCTCAAAATAAATAAATAAACTTAAAAAAAAAAGTTACTGTACTGCAGTAGAGATTAGTGTTACAACGGAGACCAGAAAATAGGTACAGTGCAAGGGTAGAGAGGGACAGCCTTATGCTACCCGGCGAGGTAGACAGGGCTTAGGTGCAGATAAAGAGACTGACCTTCACCAGCTGATGAATGGAAATGCTAGGGAAGAAGAATGAGGAAAAAGCAGGGAGAGAGTGGCATGGAAGTTTCTTCTGATGGGTGAAAGAAGAAAGACTATCTTCAGAGTGGGGGATGTTCTGGCAACAGCCATCTTAAGCTGGGCTTCTGGTTCATATGTCAGATTAGACATACATGTTGGAGGGCAGATGACAATGGTTTTACTTGGGTGTCATTTAATACAGGTAGGGCTTTAAGCTAATCAAGTTATCTGTTCCTCCGATATTATTTGGAGCCATTGAAGAGGGCACTGTGTCAAGACAGTTGGCTGGTCACTACGACTGGTGGTTTCCACTGGACATCAGCAGGAACACCTGGGCACTGACTTGACACCCATATGGCTCCCTTGTGCAGATGCCAGGCTGAGGCTGTGTTCTCTTGATCTAGGGCTTTCATGACTGTGATATCTCCAAGTCTACACCTCAGCCTTCCTTGAATTCCTCTGACCTGTTCACTAATACTCACTCTTAGGAGAGCCTGGGTAGCTCAGTCGGGTAAGTGTCCGACTCCCGATTTTGGCTCGGGTCATGATCTCACTGTCATGAGGTCCAGCCTCGTGTTGGGCCCCATGCTGGGCATGGAACTTTCTCAAGATTCTCTCTCCCTCTTTCTCTGCCCCTCCCCACTCACATGCATGCTTTCTCTCTCTCTCTCTCTCTCTCAAAAAAAAAAAAAAAAAAAAAAATATATATATATATATATATATTCAATCTGCAAGTATGCATGTGAACATTTCTATTTTGCAGCTAGTCCTGCAGCTTTTGACATTAAGGATCAAAATTCTCTTACCCTTTTTTTCTGGTTTTGTTGTACCCATATCCCCTCAAAGTGCCAGGTGACTATTGTCCAATTCTTTGAGCTGGGGGGAAGGGAAGATAACAGAGTGAATGGTGGAAGGGACTGAATAAAATGTGTTCATGGGAGAGGACAAGAGATGAGAGTGGAGATAGAGAGGCAGTTAACCAAATTGTTTACAGTGCTAAGTAGTGAGATTTTGAGTGGCTTTTGTTTTCTCTTTAATGCATTTATGTTAAAAACCTGTTTACAAAGAGCCACTTATTACTTTTATAAACAGAAAACTACTCATGAATATTATTATTTTTCTCAGATAACGAAGAATCACAATGAGTCAGCAGGAGTTCCCCAGAAATTAGTTATCATAAATAAACCTGATATAATATTTGGATAGAGCTACTAAGTGGATAAATCAGGAGAATACATATACATGGTATTTCTGATTATTTTATTATGTGGAACCAAAATTGATTAAATAATCTCCAAAAAGTGTTTATCATAATGTGTGACTCTCAACCTAGAGTAATGCCTTTAGCGAATTGCCACAAGGCCCCACATAGCTTCATCTAATAACTTACATGAAAAAAACAAATTTGTGTTTATTAAATTTGCAGCTGGAAACTGAGGGAAAGATATCAGAAGCACGATTCACAATAACTTCAAAGGAACAGCAGCGTGGGTTATATTACTGAGATACCAAGCAGTAATATGTGTCCAGTTCAGCAAACCAGCTCTCCACGCCTGGGATGGGAGGCAACCGGAGAGAGAGTAGGTACAAGACCAACAACTTGAGCTGCCTGCAGGCTCGGGAAGATCTGCAAACACCGGTTCCCTAGCCCAAAGCTACCATGACGTTAGGCATCCTTAATGAAGACGCCACACCTGGAACAAGGTGAGGACTGTTCCTCCATTCTCTGATTAGATGGCAACCTTCATCACTTGCATATCTGTGCCCTACTGGCCCAATTGCATTGAGTGGGGGAGTGGGGAAAGGAGAGATGGCCCTCATCCCAGAGAATTTGGGAGCTATTTTCCAGTGCCAGTGGGCCAATACTATGGCTGCTGGTATTCTTGGAGTCCACGCACTTGTTTGGACCCAATACTTAGATCAGCTAAAGAACAGATACCTTTCTGCAATTTCCCGAACTTGTAACTTCCTCCCCATTGAGTGTATTTGTGCAAAATATTGCACAAGGACTTTCAAAAATTGTTAAAGCTAAGCTTGTTTCTAAAGCCCAGCTCCCAGTTGAATTTGAGATTGATGGATAAAAGATGTTTTCTACTCTCATTTGCTAAAACCATGAATCTGGATTTGGTCCTAGGTAGAGAAAGTGTTCTTTACGATGACATCTCCTATAAGAGGAGATTCTGGTTAACCTCACTGGTATTGATTGACCGTTTCCCAAAAGTCTTTAAGTTGGCATTTAGATATGTGCTCTAATTTAGTCATCTTATTATAAAATCTGCAGTGTATTTAGCTATGAATACTTATAACCAAGTACGTAATAACCTTTTTTACAGGAAGGAAATGTGTACCTCTTAGGATTTTTATTTCTAGTCCTTTTCTTTCATCCTTTTAAATTTCTTTCTTTTCTTTCTGTTCTTTTCTTCCTTACTTTTCTTTGTCTTTCTTTTGTCTTTCTTTGTTTTGTCTTTCTTTCTTGTCTTTCTTTTTTGCTTTTCTTTCTCTTGTCTTTCTTTCTCTTTCTTTCTTCTTTCCCTTCTTTCTTCTTTTCCTTCTTTTCTTCTTCCTTTCTTCCCACGCTCCTTCCTGCCTATCTTTCTATAGAGTCAGACAGTACTAAACACAAAACAGTTGATGACTGGGAGCGAGAGCCCAATCTTTATGTAACAGAGGGCCCCCAGACCGGCCTAAACTGTTGCAAATTCAGACAAGCCTAGGGAGGTTCCAGGGCCAGCTGTATTTGTGTGAGACTGAGGAGTCCCCTGAGGAAGACAACTCCCGAGGAAGGAGAGTCAAGGCCAGAGTCCTCGTCCAAAGATCATGTACTAGACCATACTCCCACTATCTGCCAAGGACATGCAGCGGAGCATCACATCAGCTGCTGGGTGAAGGCCCAGGGCCCAGGGCCACCTAGAGGCAGCTGGAGGAAATGAGTGTGGGATCCTGTGTGGCAGGAGTAGCAGACTCCCAGAGGGAGACAGGAGACCATTCTCTGGCTGAATTCTGCAGGAGGGAGTAAGGTCAGAGGAAAATGGTATGGCCTAGGAAATCAGAGTGTTTTGAAATATTTTGGAAAAAAATCTGAAGGGAAAACTGATGTACATCAAAGAGCATATTCCCTTATCATTCATGATGAGAAAATGCTGATAAAAGATAACTCACTTGTGCTATAGAGGTAGGTCCTCTGTTTACAAACACCTCCTTTAGGTTAGGGAGAACCTATGGGTTGTTCATTCCAAAGTTACTCTAAAGCCAGTATTTAAAAGGAAAATTTTTGCACCCTTAAAGGTGCACCCCAGGGGCACCTGCATGGCTCAGTTGGTTAAGTGTCCGACTTTGGTTCAGGTCATGATCTCATGGTCCATGAGTTCGAGCCTGGCGTGGGGCTCTGTGCTGACAGCTCAGAGCCTGGAGCCTGCTTTGGATTCTGTGTCTCCCTCTCTCTCTGCCCCTCCCTGCTCATGCTCTGTCTCTCTCTGCCTCTCAAAAACAAATAAACATTAAAAAAATTTTTGTTGAAAGTGCACCCAAAAAAAGTTGCAAATCTCCTCTAAGGAAATAGAACACAAATTTTGCCTGACTGGAATTATTATACTTTTGAAAACACAATTAAACCTATGTTGTAAATACTTCTTCCACTCGACAAAAGTATAAATGCACTTTGAAACGTCTTTCTTATAATGACTGTCTTTAACTCAGAATTAACAAGGAAAAGGTAAGCAGATTTGGGGAGATTTTTTTATTGCTATTATTATAAACACATACAATGACTTCTTCACAGTGTGTGTGGGCTTAGCTGGTTGTACACAAACATTTCTAGACATCAATAATACTTCTATACTTTCATAAGCTTTTAAGTATAGCACCTTGCAATAATATGGTCTCCCCTCATCACTACATTTTCTCATTTGTGGACCTCAGCAAGCACATCTCCAGGCTTCAGTTCGGGCCAGCTCTGACGTCGCTGGGAGCATCAAACTCATTGACCTCAAAATGCATATAGTTGGGTTCTATAATGTTTTTCGGGGTTTTTTTTCTCTTTTTTTTCTATATCAAGAGAGGAGAAAAAAATATATAAATTGCACGTGGCCTAAAATGGACGTCGTCTGGAGATGACGACTTGTGTTAACTGCATAGCCTTGCTTCCCGTCCACAGAACACGTGCCCATTTCAATATTTACAGAATGTATTATTAGGGAACATAGAATAATAAAACATGAAATGAGGCAAAAGCATAGGAATTTGGCTTTTATTTTCCTTTTGGTAGAGAGATTTTTGTCTCACTCTTGGAACGAACTTAAAATAAAGGCTGTTAAGCGAGGCTGGAAACAATTTTTTTAAGCAAAAGCAGGAGTTATATTCACCTTTTTGGAATTGTACAGATGTAACCTGTCTAGAGAATAAGAAGGATAGAAGGGGCGTCTGGGTGGCTCCGTAGGTTAAGCATCTGACTTTGGCTCAGGTCATGATCTCCCAGCACATGAGTTCGAGCCCCACATCAGGCTCTGATCCTGCTTCAGATTCTGTGTCTCCCTCTCTCTCTGCTCCTCCCCAGCTTGTGCTTTGTCTCTTTCTGTCTCAAAAATAAATAAACATTAACAAAAATTAAAAAAAAAAAAAAAAAGGATGGAAGAGAGTAGTAGATGACATTAGAAGAACTCATACAATGGCATTTTTTAAAAAAATACTTTGGTCAGTTTAGCATTAAGAAAAACAAGGACACCTGGGTGGCTCAGTTGGTTAAGCATGCAAATCTTGATTTCAGCTCAGGTCTTGATTTCGTGATTCGTGAGTTCAAACCCCACATCGGGCTCTGGCCAACAGCACAGCCTGCTTGGGATTCTCTCTATCCCTCTCTCTCTGCTCCCCCCAAAAATAAATAAAATTTTAAAACTCAAAAAAAGAAAAGAAAAACAAAGGGTAAGCGTTTTGTGATTTGTGTATGCATGTCTGTGCGAGTAAATGATAAGTCTATTTCCGTAGGTCTTACTGTTTCTTATCTCATACACACACACCAGAGGACTTACCTATATAAGGTCCATACAGAAGTGGGTCTGACTAAAGATGGCAGAAACTTCCTCAGAGTCTACCACATTGTGCCTCTCCTTCCTGCCACTCACTAAACATGATTTACAAAATGGACGCTTTCAAAAATTCTTCTGTCCCTCTCTTTCATAGGAAATAGACGATTTTCCTAACACATAAACACCTCTTACCCCAAGTTTACAAGAACGTGGATCAGGAGTCTGACCTATCTCTTTTGAAAAGCTGCCCATCTTTCATATGGAGCGTAACAGATGAAGTGCAAAAATAGCAATGGATACCACTCTAGGCGATCATCGATGCTATAAGGAGCGAGGAAAGGAGAACCTCTGTGAAGAGAGAATTGGAAGAAACAGTAGAATTCACTCTGTTTTTAAATATCCTAAGTGAATATGGTCTAAAAACCACAAAGCATAGTTTTATCCTCAAAGGATGTAAAGGAAATAGAATCTTCAGAAAAGAAAGGCTGATTTGTGCTGGGGAGAAAGCTGAAAAGAACATTTTATAAGAAAGTCAAACTTCAGCCAAGCCCTTAGTTTTTTCAGCCTGAGGCCTGAACTATAAAAATTGGAAGGAACTCTCTCTTTAGGACTAGACCAAAGAGTTTATATTATGGATCCTAGCAGCTAACTTTGTGTTAACTACTTCTCTCCCGCTATGCTAAGCCTGGTAATGGGATTAGGATGCTTCTACTCTGGCTTCCTTCTTCCACTTTCCTCTCTGCTAGGAAAATCTAGGACTGTTGGGCATGGAGGACGGCACTTGTTGGGATGAGCACTGGGTGTTGTATGGAAACCAATTTGACAATAAATTATATTTAAAATAAATAAATAAAAATTAAAAAAATAAAAATAAAAATCTAGGACTATTATTAGCATCATTGCCTGATTATTGGTAACACAAATAATTATTGGCAAATAACCAAAACTGAAAAAAAAAAGTTTAGCAACAATATACGAGACATTGCTCTGTTCCACATATCCAGACGATTTTAAACTCAGTATCAGATAATTATAACGTGTGACCTGTGGAACTTGAACGTTTATGCTGAGCTTATATCAAATTTATCCAAGTTGAAACAACTGAGTAATGATGTCAAAGATTCATACTTAATAGTTGAATTGTATTCCCTTTAAAACTTAAAGGTGAGTTGAAAATTTAGGAAAAACTATGAAATTTTTTTTTTTTTTTAATGTTTATTTTGAGACAAAGATAGACAGAGTGTGAGTGGGGGAGGGCCAGAGACAGAGGAAGACACAGAATTGGAAGCAGGCTCCAGGCTCTGAGCTGTCAGTACAGAGCCCAACACGGGGCTCAAACTCATGGACCATGAGATCATGACCTGAGCTGAAGTCGGACACTCAACTGACTGAGCTACCCAGGCTCCCCAAAAACTATGAGATTCTTAAAGCAGGACCTGTTTCTCCCTACGGTATTGCCATTCAAATTGAAGAACTGAACTAATATAAGTAATGATGCATCTGTCACTAGAGGGGGTTAAAGCATTTCTGTCCTCTGTTGCCCTGGGGAAAGAAAGGTTCTAGAGAGTTGTCCTTCCTCCCCTTTGGTATGTGTGGGAGTATTAAACCCCAAATAGAAGAGTGCTAAACTTTTTTTTTCATATTTTGTTTTTCTATAAACAAACTTTATCTGTGGCCTTGTAGCAGACAGTCAGTTCCAGGAAACACACAGCAACAATGTCATTCCCCTTGCATTGCACATAATATAAAAACAGAGTTTAAGTAAATATTTGAATTAGGACAATTTGAAAAATTTGACTTTGGAGTAGCCTTTCCCTGGCATGTATTGATCACTCCTTTGCAGAGTGGCTGTTTCGGTAGATGCAGTATGCCAAAGCTGCACCGTTTAAATGAAGCCGGTTCAATGAAACATAGCAAATACCAGCAGGGTATCGTCTTAAAAACTCAGCCTTTGCAGAACAGAACTCAAATTAGGAGGCTCAGCTCCTGCTGCGTATCAAAGAAATCTGACTTTAACTAGCGGTAGAGCAACACCTAGTGCTAAATGTAGATATAGCAGAAAGATCAGTGGTCACAACTGGCTTATTAAATTACGTTAAGGTTGCAGTTAGACAGCTTTCTGTATTGGTATTTTGACCATGGAATTAGTCTGTGAAATGACAGGCATGGACTGGCTGATCTCTCAGGTCCCATTCCATTCTGCAATTCTCTAGTTGGGTCATTACTATGTACTTTTCATTCTTATTGCCCCACATGTTTTTTAGTGAACTTGTCAGTTGGGTAAAGGAGGCTTGCTTAGGCCGAGCTTTTATCTTTAATGTCAATTAGCTTTGTGTGGATCATGAGGAAGAAATAGAAAGGCTTATGTACTGGGACAATGAGATGGGGAAGTATCTAGAAATGCCTTTTTCTCCTCTTTAAAATAAATATATAAATAAATAAAAACCAGGGCAGGGTATCTGCATTGTTGAAAAGAGAAAGGAAAGTGTGGGCCTTTGTGTACACAAATGATAGCATCATCTGGTAAAAGTAGGTGTTTATACTATGCTACCCAACTCCTTATGTCAAAAGGATGCACTTAGTTTACCAGTTGTCCTATCTCAGAAAAGATCACAATATCATCTGAATGGAAATATGCTACAAGCATAAGTTTGTATAATCCACTTCTCATGAGTACAAATTTTCATATCTGCACTATTTCATTTTTCTATAGAGTAGGAGAAGACACTTGTTATCTATGAAAAGCAGCCAGATGAAGAAGTAGATGAAACCCTTGAATAGACAGAGATGCATAAAGATCATTCAATTAGATAGATCCCTGTGAATATGAGCCGCTTTAAAAGTTGGCATCACCGTGGATTAAAAGGCACATTCGAGCTTTCTCCCAGAGGCGGAAGTTCTTGCTAGACTCACGCGGTTCGTCTGTGGCCTTGTTTCTTCCTCTATTTAACACAGAGTCATGTGGATGTTTGTCACATGCTGGTAGAGCAAGGTTAAAATAATCCCAGGATGGGCACACCTCTCCTATATATTCACATACAATGCACATGTATCTGCAGTGCGGTCTCACAGCTCAGGGAGTCAACCTGGAAGATTTTCTTCGTGTTTCTATGTGGATTTTCATGGAGAGGGAATGGAGAGATTTAAGGTACCAAGATATTAAATGTTTCCAAGTGAAGCCCTGAGGAGCCAGCTTTCTCAGCAAAATGGTCTAGATAAAAGCAGTTTCATTCATTCATTCATTCATTCATTCATCAGTACTTCCTAAGCATCTACTATGGGCCAGGTATTATTCTTGGCTCTGGAATGTAACAGGGAACAAAACAAAGTCTTTGCCTTCATGGAGCTTTCATTTTAGTCGAGAAGACACACAGCTAACAAATAAGGCAAGAGCTATGAAGAATAAAGTCAGATGATAAAAATTAAGCTCAATAGAGGGATGGGGGAAGAGATTGATGAGAAAGGTCTGTGATGAGGGGCTTTTTGAGCAGAGACCTGGATGAATTGTGGGAATGAATCAAGTGTTTGTACCATCTTAGCTCACCTTGCTTTCTTGTATTATGAGCATACAGAAAAGTGAGGTTCCTGATATTTTAACCATTGCTTGGAGAGTAGAGTAAGGACTCTGTTTCCTGGCCAATCAGAAGCTGGTTTAGAGAGGTTAACCCTACCTAGCCACTCTCAGCTAGTGGATGGGGATTTATCTTTGAGTTCCCTGCATGTCCAGAGCCTCACTTAATTCTCATCAATCTATTTATCTACACGAGGTACTCCATGGCTCCTAATGGTACCAGTTGCCTCCCGGCTTTTCATCCCTTTTCAAGGAGCTGGAAAAGAAGAGCGATTTGGCTTTATGTTCCTTCAATCCTTTCCCTTCTTGGCCTCTGCTGTGTTGGTTGACAAGTTTTAATTATTTTATGACACAGTCACCAGGACTGGGCTGAGATCACCAATTTGTTACTCAAAGGCTGTTAATTATCCAGCTGGCGGATGCTGGCTCAGGGCTGTCTATTGGTGTGCCAGGAGGGCAAAGTGAGGCCTCCGTAGAGGAACTCTAGGTGAAATCTCTCCAGCAAAAATCCAATTGGCCAATAGACAGTGTGCAGTGCTTGGTTTGTTCCCTTCGCTTATACCAGACAGAAGTGGATCTAGCTGGTGGTTCCCAGCCCTCAAGGAGATAGCATTTTTACTGATAAAGGCTTCTTAGAGACAGGCATTTGGGCCACGCAGGCAGTTTAGCTCCCTTGGGATTTCTTTCAAGTCACGGCATCTTAGATATGGAAGGAATCTTAAAAATTATCTAGTCTAACCTCCACATGTTGCCGAGAAGAACATCAAGATTGTGAGAGGTTTTGATTTACTCAAGGTCACACAGCCGTGGTCTTTCCCTACTGCATTATGCTGCTCCCCCATCTTATTCATTTGTTTTAGCCTCCACCCTTGGCCAGCCATTCGGGAACAATGCGTGCAACAGCCATCATCTCCACACTAAGGGCAAGAGCCCCCGCGTGAAGCACTGAAAGATGGAAAACAAGGCACAGCAATGCTCTAGATAGAAATTCGGATTTCTACTTCAGTACATAGAAATGAAACTTTGGTTTTAGTTTTCCCCTTTGTTCTAATTTTGTAAAATGAAATAACGAAGAATCTCTCGCTCCCTCCCTCTCTCTCTCCCTAACTGGGAGTAGAATCAGCAGTTCTAAAACTGTCTCCTCTGTGGATACGCAGCATCATCTCCCTTCCTATCATGTTCTTGGTTTGAGTACAACCCTGGTGTGCAGCTTTGGTATGCTTCATGGTTCAATTTTCACATATGCATATATGTTTTACAAGATGTAGTACATCTGTAAACTGACCTGGTAGTGAAGAACAAAAATTACCAGCTTCAGAGTCAAGCATCCCCAGATTCAAAGCCAGGATTCAAATGCTGATTGGTTGTGTCACCTTTGTTATTTAACACCTCAGAACCTCAGCTTTGTCATCTGTAAAATGGGAAAAACAATGACAACGGTAGTGAAGCCATCCTCACCGTTCCTCCCTCTCTTTTGCTTATTGCATGGATATAATTGGATCCAAACGTGGGTTTAGTTTCTCACAGAGCAATTTGGTTCTTTCCTTTTTCAAAAATGCCAAGAGAAGGAACTAAATGAGTATACATTTCCTGTCTAAGAGGATTTCAAGGTCTGTCCCTGAAATCAACTTAAAAACAAGCATAATCTGAGAACATTTCAGGTTGCATAGAGTTCCTTCTCTCTCATTCTGCTCCTTTGCCCTTTCTCTCTATTTATTTCCCTTTTGTCCACCCTACAAATATCTTTTGTAAAATGTACATGAATGGCCCGTGGTTTCCATCGGTCCTCTGTCCTGGAATCAACTCTGTCCAGACCCAGGCTTTGGATCTGTGAGTGACGCAAGAAGCTGTTTTTGGCTTCGGGAATGTTTTCTTCTATGTTCTGACTCCCCTCTTGTTGTCCTTCTTTCCTCTCCATCTTCTCTCCACCTCTCTTCCCCAGACACCCCCACTGTTTCTCTCTTCCTGTTTTCTTAGTTTCTTCCCCGCTCCTTGGTGGCCAAAGCACCAATCAATCACAGCCGCTGCCACAATCTCAGTTCTATCTGTGGCTCCTCTGTCTCCATGATTAAACAAGATAGGAGCAGCCTTTCCAAGGACAGACCATCTCCACAGTAGCCTGTGGGAGGCTGCCTGGCGAGGTCAAGCCTGCCAATAAGAGCATTTCCTTGCAGCTGCAAGGCTCGGGAGAGCAAACTGACAGCGAGCTGCACAAGTTTGCCGCGACACACTTAAGTTGTTTTGCTCTGCAAAAACATGGGAAAATTCTGATAAATTCCAGATGATTTCAAAACACATTCGGGGGTCAGATATACAAAAGGCAGATAAAATCTAAATTAGGTAAGTACAAGTTGATGCACAAATCTCCATTTGGGTCCAAACATCTTGCAGATTGGAAGGCTTTAAATTTGACAATTCCCAGTTAGGGATGATAAAAATTGAACTTTGCTCTCCTTAAACCCCAAGCCATTATGAGAAGAGAGGGTTCACTCAAAGTTGAAGTCAAATGGTTAGTAAAAAGCAGAAGCAAATGAATGATCATTAGGAAGGTTTTTATGCTGTTAAGACACTTGAATAGCTGGAAAGACAAAAGAGTATATAGAAGATACTCATCACTGGGTCCGCATGAACGATATGTCTTCACAGTGTAAGCTAACATACCTGTTCCATTGTCCCTATTCTAAGAAGACGGGCTCCATGTTGGTGTTGAAGGCAGGCAGTGGATTTTTCCTTACAGTCCTTATACTGTGACCTGCATTCATCAATACTGTCAAGGATTATTGAGCCAGTTGTAGCCATATGTCTGAATAAAAGTTAGACCTTTCATTTTACACAGTTAATGAATTTGCTTTTTTTTTTTCCTCACCGTTCAATTTAAAATTTTTGTACCTATAGAAAAGCTGAAAAAAGCATAAGAAACACTAAACTAGTTTCACCAATGGGACATTCTTTTATATAAATATCATGCCATTCATTCTCCCAAGATACTCAGCATTGATACACTGTTATCCAATATTAAATGCATATTTAAATTTTTCCAATTGTCTCAGTAATATTTTATTACCTTTCATGACATGGACAATTTTGAAGAGTCCAGGCTACTGCTTCGTAAATGTGCCCATAACCCGAATTTGTCTGATTGTTTCTTTGTGATTAGATTCAGGCCAAACATTTTTGCCCAAAACACTATTCAGGTGACAGTGTAGACTTCCATTGCATCATATCAGGAGGCACTGATGTCAATTTCTCCTGGTATTGGTGATACAAAGTTTGATCACTTGGTTAATGTGGTGACCGCCATATTTTCTGCTGTAAGAGTATCCTTTTCCATTGTGCTTGAATCCCAAGCACAAGGGGGGTAGCAGAGTGTTAATTTTCTAATTTTGTCATTCCTTTTGTATATATTAGATGAAATCCTTAGTATCAAACCCGGGTCTTTCTGATGTCAAAGTTCATGCTCTTTCTGCTACCGGAGCTACCTCTCCAATATGTAAACAAATGAAGCTAATCATCTGAAGCTACTGGGACAATAAAGCATTTTAATTTCATCTCTTGTTTAGAGGTCTGTTTTCTTTTACCTTGACAAAAACAGTCCCCTTTCTGTAACTTTGAGACCCACTTAAAAAAAAAAAAAAAAAAAAAAAAACAGAACAAGATGCATGCAGAGCTATTTCTAGGGTTCACATGTAAAGAGGTAGAGAGTGTCCAAATCAGCTTCTCTCCTTCAGCATTGCTGACATTATCCCACCCTTTCGGGGGGATTTAGGTTACATTTCTTTCTTTCTTTTTTTTTTTTTTTTTTTTTTTTTTCCAGTGGCAAACCTGGATTGAAGAGGAATTTGGCACAACCTCTGCCATTCTTTCCTGAGCAAAGACCGCTGGATCCCCCTAGGTAAGGGGGAAGGTAGGGTCTGCAAAGCAGCCTCCAAGGAGGATTGATTGCACACCCCCTTCCTGTGGTGCCAAATGGGAGGCAGGGGGCGCTGGAGGGGGACAGGAGGTGGCGGGGGGGCCCTGTGAGCCTTGCTGGCTGCAGACACCAGGAACACAGAAGACATGGCCCATCTGAGAGGAAGCCCTGGTCACAAGCAGAATTACACTCTCTCCTTTCCAATTAGCTGCCTTCTCTGCAAGTCTCTTTGCTTTAAGGAAGCTGGTGCGGGTAGATTCCTGCGGAAACGTGTGGCTGGGAAAAATCCCTGGTTCTACCTCTGTCCCTTTTCTTCTTCACATTAAGGGGCAACAATTCTTCTAATCACGAATAAATTCAGGTTTATAAGTCACACTGGCAGTATCAGGGTTAGCCTGCCAGTGTTACAAACCCTAAAAAAGCCCCCCCAGATTAAAACAAAAAATATTCTCTTTGTTTGCCATCTTTGTACTGTTTAACATGAGTATTTCAACAGTCTTTATTTTCCAAACACGCAAACAGGGGAGAGTGATCTGACCCACAGTATATTGACATACCATGTAGCTATAACCTTGAGATAAAAAGTAAAGGAAAAAGTCAAAACAGCCCAAACCAGATACTAACACAAACAAGTCTTTCCTCAGTCCAGACCCCTTCCCTCTGTAGCAAGGGCAACACTAGGATTAGCACAGAGTGGCTAGCACTCTGTGGTTAGCACTATGTGTGGCATAGTGGACACACTTACCTCTATGCTGGGGCAGACGCTCAGGGCCCAAGTGCACAGCTACAAGGTCCAAAGTATTAGTTCATTTGTTCCACAAATGTGTATTAAGTATCTATTCTGAGCCAGACACAATTCTAGGTGTTGGGAACATCTTACACATCTAGGGCTTGTAAAAGACTTGGAAGGCCTCTGCCCTTGTGGAACTTACCTAGTGGCATTAGGAACAAAAGAGAGAGAGAATATCCTCCCACAATGTTGACAGAAGATGGGAAATAACGGCTATTGCAGAAAGCCTGAGGTGATTTCCTGGATCCTGTATATCCAAGAAAGCCACTGCTTCAAAATCTGGGTCGCACTGTGGAATAGCTATAGAAGGCCAAAACACGGAAAGAAAAAGGCAGAGAATCAGAGAGAAGCTTCCCTCCTCACCATTCATGCAAGGATCCTTTAGGAGTTTTACCATATTGATCAGGAAGAGTCAAACCTACTGTCTGTAAGTTGATGCATAAAAGCAACAGTAATGACTGTGCCTCTGTCCCATGCTGAAAGAACCCCAAAGATGGACCGCCCAACGTAATAATAGGGAGATAACTAAGCTTCTTTGCTATACAGAGCTCGGTGCTGAGAATTTTACATGCATTGGCTCATTTACTTTTTTTAATCACCACTCGGTGAGATAAACACTAATTTTATTCCCATATGAAGAAAGACCCAGAAAGTTAAGTAAATTGCCCTTGCCCAAGGACACATACCTGGCAGATAATGGATCCTAGCTCTGTCTCATACCAAAATCTATGTTTTAAACCACTGCATTTCCATTCATAAAATTATTTTTCATCATCTCATTTAAAAGAAAGAGTATCAATATAGAACAGGAAAATTATTCAGCTATCTTCAGAAAACGGTCTGTGTTTTCAGATTATTATCTTAGAAGAAACAAACGTGTCCTATTAGTCAAAAGCAAATACATACCACTTTCTCAAATACATGAGAAATTAAGAGATAAGCCTTTTGCAATCGCTTCAATGTACATAAGCCCAACGTCTAATTATTGAATTGAATTATGATTCAAGAATGATTGGAGAGTAGGGGCAGTGGCGGCTGCGGTCATGGTGGTGGTTGTGAGGTGAGGCAGGCTGAGGGGGAGCAGCCCGAGGGGGGATAGCCCGAGGGGGGGAGGGCGGGGGCTGGTGGCAGCGGCGGGTGGACTCGCGATAAAAAAAAAAAAATTAAGAAAAAAGAATGATCGGAGATTGGTATTTCATCCGTCTAATAAGTTACTGCTCAAAGTGCATTTTACAACTGCATACACTTCCACCTTCGTCCTCTACTTGATAATTGAATTAATAATAAAACACCTAAGATGAAACTGGTTTCGAGAAAACAAGACAGAACTCCATGATGAAGCGTATGCCCCTTTGGGAATGAAACCGTGTCAAAAATCTTTATCAAAACTTCAAAAGTATGGTAATAGAACTGAACTTTGAACAATGGGGAGAGGTCTTGCGTTTGCTTGAAATCATTGAAATTAAATGTAATGAAAAGTGATCAGAGTGCTTATTTTTACTTTGTTTTGTGGGAAATTGTGCTGGGAATGTGGATCTATTGTGCACAAAGGATGTTGGCTTTATGTTGGAACCACCAGGCAGGTTGAGTTGAGAAACAATTAGCTCAGTCAGCAAGCCTTTGAATCTGATTAAGCCAGGAAGTGGGCACTCCCCACGACAGGGCAGAATGAAGGGAATGGAGGCTGAAATCCAAAACAAGGAATGACTTCTCCCTCTCCCTCCCTCTCTCTCTCTCTCTCTTTCTCTTTCTCTCAGGAAACTAGTATTAGAATTAATTGTATCAAATTTATGTCAAGGATTACTTCATTACAATTCACTATCTTTGGTGAAACAAATGCAAGCTTGTTTCCAAGTAGATCAACAGTCCACATGCGTCATGGCTACTGTCTCCAAGAAACTTCTGTTTACTGAGGCCTGACATACCCTCATGTTTTGGTAACAAAATATCTTTGAGATCCAGGACCCAAGTCACAGAGGAAGATGCAGAGCCTATCCCAGGCTGCTGGCCGAATTCTCATTTCTCTGGGGACTCTCAGTGTATTCTCTGGAGTTATCGCTTTCTTCCCTGTCTTTTCTTACAAGCTTTGGTTCACAGGATGGAATGTCTGGATTGCTTGCCCCATCTGGAATGGAGCTTTGGTAGGAAAATATTTTATTACATATATTGAGAGAGTATAGAAAGAAGGGAGGGAAAGAAGAAAAAGAATGACGTGTCTTTTTGGGGGTGCTCCTGGGTGGCTCAGTCAATTAGTTGAGTGTCCGACTCCGGCTCAGGTCATGATGTCATGGTTCACTATTTCAAGAGCCCCACATGGGGCTCTGTGCTGACAGCTTGGAGCCTGGAACCTGCTTCAGATTCTGTGTCTCCCTCTCTCTCTGCCCCTCCCCCACTCATGCTCTGTCTTTCTCTCTCAAAAAATAGACATTAAAGGGGCGCCTGGGTGGCTTGGTCGGTTAAGTGTCCGACTTCGGCTCAGGTCATGATCTCACGGTCCGTGAGTTCAAGCCCCTCGTCGGGCTCTGTGCTGACCGCTCAGGGCCTGGAGCCTGTTTCGGATTCTGTCTCCCTCTCTCTCTGCCCCTCCCCTGTTCATGCTCTGTCTCTCTCTGTCTCAAAAATAAATAAACGTTAAAAAAAAATTAAAAAAAATAGACATTAAAATAATTAATTAATTCATTTCAAAAAAAAAGAATGACATGTCCTGTTTAAGTTTTGCAACAATACAAAGAAGTCAAAATTCTACAGAAAATTAGATGACTGTAGAACATATATTTCTATTAGTTGTCTCTTAAATGTACAATCTTTCTTAATATCATTTTATCATATACACTATCACGTGTACTATAATGAAATGCTGTTCAAGAAATTCTTAAAAAGTTGTTTTAATCTTCTCACCTTGGTTTTCTGAGAAATTGGAATCTATCTTTTGAAATTTGAATTTTATTGTTTTAAGTTTTTTTTGTTTTGTTTTGTTTTTTTAATAATCTCTACCCTCAACGTGGGGCTCAAACTCACATCCCTGAGATCAAGAGTCACATGCTCTCATGACTGAACCAACCAGGTGCCACTAAAATTTAAATTTTAGAAAAAGAAGTATGTAAACCATAAAAAATGTAAAAAAAAAAAAAATGGAGAACCGAGTAAAATAATCTTCAGATGAATGCTTTCACTAGAAATACTCAGGTGTGTTGACATGATCCAAGGATTTGCAAGCCCCAAACCTTAGTTCTCCCACATTTTTCTTTGCACGCAACTGTTTGAACTGCAAATAATTCAAGAATTTGGGTGATGTACTTCACTAACTTCACAGTTCATTAGCAAGTGTGCATGTGGCAAATATAAGTAGGCACCAAGTAGCTGCTCCATGTCTATTTACTGAATGACTGTACAAAGGAAGGATTAGACAGGTACCCCAGCCCTCTGCGTCAGAGAAATGAACACATCTAGCCTTGTGACTTGGTGTCTTCCATGGCGGTATGATTTAAGAGGAGTTACAGAGTCTTGCAACAAATCCTTCTCTCATTGTTTCCTGTGATGCATGACATTCACCATTGGAGACTAGAGAATTAGACTTTAAAGCCTTTTGATCTGAAGGAGTTTTCTATTGAAATGTAGCCAGTCTTGGGAGAGGCAACACTCTAAGTCTTAAAAAATCTAACTTTAACTAAGATATCACCTAAAAGCAAGACGCTATAAAATACCATTTTAATCTATTTATTAAGTAAATATGTATTGATAACCTACTACATGCTTGAGTTAACAATGGGGGAAAAAAAACAAACAAGGTCTCAATTTTTAAAAACTCCATCTAGTGGGACTTAAGGATGGTGAGTAGATGGGAGAAAGCCAAATGGTGCGAGTGTGGGACTGAACAAGGAAACACTTTGATGATGTTTTCTTTTTTTCTTTTCTCTCCTTAATTTTTTAAACGTTCATTTATTTATTTTGAGAAAGAGAGAGCAAGTGGGGGGAGGGGCAGAGAGGGAGGGTAAGAGAGAATCACAAGCAGGCTTTGCACCCTTAGCACAGAGCCTGATTGCAGGGCTCAAGCCCACAAACAGTGAGGTCATGACCTGAGCCAAAATCAAGAGCCAGACGCTTAACCGACTGAGCCACCCAGGCATCCCTTCTTTTTTTTTTCTTTTACATCTACCTCCCAGTCTTGCCGGTCTGCTCTTTTCCCCATCTCCTACCTGAAACCATACGTTCATTCAAAGAAACAGTTATTAAACATTTACCAGAATGCAAAAATGACAGTGACATTTATTCAAGCAGCTTGCACACTTTTTGTTGATGACCCAGAGTAAAAAAAACATTTTACATCCAGGACCTAGAATGTACATAGTTGCATGTATATAGTTCTCTCTAGATAAGTAGTTAGATTTTGATACATATATAGAACATAGAACAAACAGCTTCAAAAAAACAATATTTTACCTTCTGTGTCAAATGAATTGATATTTTCTATTCTATTAATTTTTTTTAATTCTGACTACAGAACTGACCCAGTGTTTAATAAAACCATAATTATAGTCCAACTCTGTATTCCTTTCTTGTAATTCTTTGCCTATCCCTGCAGCCTATCCTAGAACATTCAGCAGACACTGAGAGTTGATTAGGATCACAAATTATTGAATACAGATTTGCTCTATGCCAATATCTGTTTTATCAGTTACTCCCAGAGAAATGACAAGGTCTGTCTCCAGCATACAGCTAGTTGGTGGCTATTTGATTTTGAGACCAATGGCATAGGGAATTGGAATCCGAAAGGTAGGATTTGGGGAGACGGAGCCTATGCTCAAGTCCTGATTCTGACATTCTTGGTATATGGTCAAGAGCAGGACCCTCACTCAGCCAGTTATACACTGCCTTACCTATAACATGAGGAATTTTGTAGGTAAAGAGAGTCCATGCAGAGCTGTCTAACCCTAAGATGCTCAGTGAGAACGACCAAATTTGAACAAAGATTGTGTAATAAAGAGCTTCCCCGGTTTTGAAGCTCTACACACACGCTAGTTAATACCATGCCTTTCGTCTGTGCTGTGAGCGAGGAAAATTTCTACCCTCCAGGTGCTGGGAGGGTACCCTTCACATGGGGAATTCATTTCCTGATTTCAGGGGGACAGAGGAATGTTCTGGCACCAGTTGCTTAAGTAACTTTAATTCAAAGTAATCAATACACCAAAGTGGCGTATTTGGGGGCTGCCTGCCCTGAATCCCATCCGTGCCCAATATCTGTCCAAACGCTTTGATCCTAACCTCTTGCTGCCTGCTTACTTCCCCATTCCATTCCCTGCCGAGTGGCTGAATTCCCCATCCTGTTAGCTTTG
This sequence comes from Panthera pardus, assembly GCF_024362965.1. Lineage (NCBI taxonomy): Eukaryota > Metazoa > Chordata > Mammalia > Carnivora > Felidae > Panthera > Panthera pardus. Next base: position 93,455,522 of record NW_026526721.1, on the reverse strand, counting down.
GGACCCCATCTCCTACCACTCTTCCCTTAGCTCATTCCATTCCCTTAGTCATCACACTGGCTCCTTGTTGTTTTCAAATATTCCAAGGTGTGTTTTTGCCTCAGGGCCTTTGCACTATCTGTTCTCTGCCTGGAGCTTCCTCCCACACAAGGCTTATTCTCTAACTTCCTTTTAATTCTTTGAAGAAATATCACTTTCTCATTGATGCCTTCCTTCATTACCCTCATTTCCCTATTTAAAATTGTAAATCTCAGGGTGCCTGAGCGGCTCAGTCAGTTAAGCATCAGACCCTTGATTTTGGCTCAGGTCATGATCTTATGGTTCTTGAGATCGAGACCAGCATTGGGCCCTGCCCTGACATCGCAGAACCTGCTTGGGATTCTTTCTCTCCCTCTCTCTCTCTGCCCCTCCCCTGCTTGCTTGTTCACTCTATCTCCCTCAAAATAAATAAATAAAACTTAAAAAATAAATAAATAAAATAAAATTGTAAGTCTCTCCCACAACTGGCATCCCCAGTCTCTCATTCCCCACTCTATTCTTTTCCTGATGGTCCTTATCACCATCTAATATACTACATAATGTATTTATTTATTGTTTGTTAATACCCCTCCCAACAAAATGTATATTGTACAATGGTGGGGATTTTTTTTTCTATTTTGTTTACTGCTGTGCCTCCAGCACTTGGAACAGAATGAGTCACATACTAGGTGTTCCATAAATACTGTTTGATAAATATGGTTGAATAAGGGAATGAGTCCGTGCTCAGGTGGTACAAAATGCATCATATCAGTGAACTCTCATTAGGTTGCAAGGACTAAAAGTCAAGCCAGTATTCACACTAAAGCAGGACAAAATCGTCATGAAAAGGAAAGCAATAAGAGTGCTCACTCTTTCAGTAATGTCTAAATTTGGAACAATGTGATTTTTTTTCTTTTTCTAGTGAGTTTCCCAGTGAAGCACAGCTCTGTCTGATCGGGGTCAACTACAAAAGGTCTCTGACTCGTGCCACAACTTTCCTTCCTTCCCATTTCTCAATGTGCCTGAAGAGTGAATCTTCCTTTGCTGGAAAGACAATGTGTGCATTTCAATCCTATTGACATTTCCTTTTGCAAATGACTCCATATCCCTTCGGAGACTTAGAAAAGATAGATTTTTACAAGCGGAACAGAACTTTGCATTTGTTCAGTGCCTTCATTTGAGACTTTCTGAATTCTTCAAAGTATCGGTCCTCAGAACTCTCCTCACTCTACTCTGATAGCCACATGATAAGCAGTTTTCCTAGGATTTCTGAACTAGGTTATTTAAAGGCCATCAGCTGCCAGAAAGTATGCAGCAAGATCACAGTGCCTGATGGACTGGGCTCTACTTGAATCCCGGAAAACGTGGCTTGGCACCCTCCAGTGACTTAGTTAATGGCAAGCCACAGTGCTGTATCCAGAAGCCTACCTGGAGACAGGAACTTGGGGAAAGGTGGGCAAGACGTCCCGTGCAGGTCCCAGTTTCCTCCCCTGTCAGAGAAGGGACTTGATTGTACCATCATCACTCAAGCCTCTTATAGCTTCAGTGGTCCTGAGATTTCCAAACACCTGATGGCCAATTTCCGCTTAGATATCCTAAACTTCTGTAAGCCCGGCTTGTTCCCCAAAAACCATCTCACCACCAAAAGCAGTGATTTCTTCTCCAGACTTTCCTGGCTTTGAACTCGATTTCAAACCCTAGAGTGACTTTTGATTTCAACCCTTCCCTCCAAACTAGTGCTTCTTAAACTGTAATGTGCATATGAATCACCTGGGGATCTTGTTAAAATGTACACTCCGATTCAGGAAATCTGGGGTGAGGCCGGGCACCTGGGTGGCTCAGTCGGCTCAGGTCATGATCTCATAGTTAGAGGGTTCGAGCCCCATTTTGGGTTCTGCACTGTGCTTGGAATTCTCTCTCTCCCTCTCTGCCCCTCCCCTGCTCGTGCTCCCTCTCTCTCTCTCTCTCTCTCTCTCTCTCTCTCTCTCTCGTCTCTATCTCTCTCTCTCAAAATAAATAAATAAACATTTTTAAAATTTTATTTACAAAATCTGGGTGAGGCCTGAGACTCTGCCTGTCTCACAAGTTTCCAAGTGATGCCAATGCTGCTGGTCCTAAGACCACTCTGACAACAGTGCCCTAAACCAACCCACCCTCAGCCTCACTCCTACCCCACCGCATCCAGTCAGTTGCTAGCTAACTTTTATTTTTCTCGTGAGGCATATCCTTATCCATTCTTTCCTCTCATGCTCACTGGGCACCACCTCCCCCTCAACTCCTTACCACTTCCCACCCCCACCCAGGTTTCATGCCTACATGACTTTGATAGCCAAACTGTGGGAACCCATTCATTAATGAATCATAAAATCCATCTATTGCATAGCTAGCAGCATTTATAAAAGTAGAATAGAATAGAATAGAACAGAAATGGGGCACCTGGGTGGCTCAGGTGGGTCAGTTAAGCGTCCAACTTCAGCTCAGGTCATGATCTCGCAGTCTGTGAGTTCGAGCCCCATGTAGGGCTCTGTGCTGACAACTCAGAGCCTGGAGCCTGCTTCGGATTCTGTGTCTCCCTCTCTCTCTGCCCCTACCCCGCTCATGCTCTATCTCTCTTACTCTCAAAAATGAATAAATGTTAAAAAAAAAATTTTTTTTGAAGACCCAATTCTGACAGAGACGCCTAGGCCTCACCTCATTCCTACCCAGCACACACTTGAGCACAGGCTTGTCTTTCTAGACCTCTGCTGTGTCAGTCAAGCTCCTCCTTCAAAAACCTTCAGTGTTGCTTCATTGTCCAAACGAAGCCGAGATATGTTAGCCTGAATTTTGAGGCCCTTCTCAACCTAGCCTCATGTGGCTTTCAAGCCTGATTTCCTACTCTTTTCTACCAGGAACCAGAGCTCCTGCCCCTCTAGGCCCCTGTCTCACTGTTTCCCAAGCCTGGCTGCCACCTTCCCACCTTTACATGCATTTCTCCCACTGCCCAGACTGCCCTTCCCTCTGCCATCTCCTGCTGAAATCACACCCATCCCTCAAACCTGCTTCGGGTCCCGTTTCCCCCATGCTGCTTTCTTCCACGATCATCCCCCCTGGAAGCGGTATCTTGTCACTGGGCCCTTCTCACACGGAGTGTACTCACTTTTCCTGCCTCATTTTGTGGACACTCTTATACGCACATTACTTTCACATCTGGACTGCAAATTCCAATGAAAGTTGGAGCCGCTGTGTGTATGATTATTACTTGGTGAGCTTGCTTGTCCTATTTATCCTCTCTGTTCCATCTTCTAAAAAGTAGGAGAAGATCAGGGCACCTGGGTGGCTCAGTCGGTTAAGCTTCCAGCTCTTGGTTTGAGCTCAGGCCGTGGTCTCCTGGTGGTAGTGAGATCAAGCCCCATGTCAGGCTCCATGCTGAGTGTGGAACCTGCTTCGGATTCTCTCTCTCTCCTTCTGCCCCTCTCTCCCGCTCATGCGCACTCCCTCTCTCTTTAAAATAATAAATAAATAAATAAATAAATAAATAAATAAACTTTTTAAAGTCGGAGAAGATCTCCATCGTTATAAGGATTAAGTGAGTTATCGTATGTAAAATGTTTAGTGTAGTGCCTGGCATACATACAGTAAGGGCTCAGTAAATGTTAATTTATGCTATTATGCCATCTGCAGAGTGCCTATCACATCCCTTGTTGGCAGTAGACTCACAACAGATGTTTATAAGTGAATAAATTAGCCCATATTAAAATGATTCCTCTAGGGGCACCTGGATGGCTCAGTCAGTTAAGCATCTGACTCTTGATTCCAGCTCAGGTCCTGGTCTTGTGGTTCGTGAATTCGAGCTCCGTGTCAGGCTCTGTGCTGTCAGGCTCTCTCTCCCTCCCTCTCTCTCTCAAAATAAATAAATAAAGTGATCCCTCTAAAAGTTTCTATTACTGTTGTGATGCCTCCCCGCTTCCTTCAATTCATCTGCTTCTGGGAACCTTTAGTCCTTTATGTCCTTTACAGGGGGCAATTTAAAGAGCCTGTGGGAGGGCCCACAATTATCATCCGACCAGAGTGTTAGCTGCTACCGTTGCAAACCCCAAGCAATCTCTCTGGAACTGCCTGTGGAGCAGAAAGCTAGCCTGCCAAGAAGAGTAGAGAGAGAGCAGAATGCAGGACTGGGCCTTCTCTCCGGGCTCCTACCTCCCCAGGCACCCCCTCTGGGTCCTTTCTGAAACCCAACTGCCCTGTTGTGCCCAGCTCTTGCCTCTCAGACACCGCCTCTCACATTTCCTTTTCCCATTTGACTTCTCTCCCCTACCCTCAAAACTCTTCCTTTTTCTTTCTTCCCTCTTCCCTGTCTAAATACAAGAGTTTAAAAAAGAAAAGAAAGCAAGAAAACAGGAGGCTATGACTCAGGGGACACCCGCCCTCTGTCTCGCAGGCATGCTGGACAGGGGCACCAGGGAAGATGGGTGTGCTCGCCCCTGAGCCACCTCCGTCCACAGGGTGGGTTTCCCAAGTTACTGAATGGCATTCATACACCAGCCTACTCCATGAAAGATCTTTTCAAAGTTTTGTGTAAACAAAGCAAAATTCAAGCTGGCAGCTACAACCAAAATATCAGGCGACTGCAATTCGGCTGCATTTTTCAACTTTTGAAAGGAAAGAAACGGTTCATGCCAAAGTGGTTAAGGCAACCTGGAATCTAAGCGTCTAATAATGTCAGCTCTCTCCTTGGAGTTACACCAGGAGAGGAGTGTACCCTTCACTTTTCTCTTGTTTGCCCCTGTGTTTCTCGCCCGTAGAGGAGTAACGTGCCCATTGGATGCCTTTGCCTCTGAAAGCGTAGACTGGCCCCCGGCTCAACATCAATGTTCAATTGCTCTTAATAATTCTGTTTTGTTGTGCTATTTATGCTGGCTCAACCTCCACAGGGTCCCTTGGAAACTTTCCTCTTGAGAATCAAGCCAACCTCTTTCGACTACAGATGGTTCTGTTTTTATCGACGGGAGTTTTATGGTGCGGCAATGCCACGTCTGGAATTTCAGCCTGAGCCACACGAGAAGTGTTGTGTGAATGTACATGTGCATACTTCTCCCCCACCTCTCTTGAATTCTCCAAGTCAGGCATTCAAAATAAAATATGCCAGGAAAATGAAAAGCTGGATCTAAAAAAAAAAAAAAACAAACAAAACAGGCTGGACACAGAAGCTACAAAAGCAGCATATCACAAAACCATATTGGTAGAAGCTCTGATTTCCACCCCCTTAAATTTGTTGATACTATATATACAGTCATGTTTATTTCTCTGTCAAAAACCTAATTCGTAACTGCTTTTACTCCTGCCCTCATTCTATATCTGGTTTCAGGCACGTCTCTTCCTGGTTGTCTCTCTCAACCTCAAAACATTCCCTGACCAGGAACAAATGATTTATGGGTCAGGAATAAGCAGTTTCCAGGCTCAGTGACCACAAAAGGTCTCCTTCACCAGACCCGGAGCTGAATCAAAGATGAGCCCAGAATTCTTTTTTCTTTTTCATTATATATTGCCCTGACACCATTCCCTCCTTTGTTGAACTATTTTCATTCTGCACTTTGGGTCTTTTTCCCTCAACGGAAGCTATTAAAAAACAAAACAAAACAAAACTTTTGAAAAGCTGAACACCAGTGCACCCAGAACAATTAATGTCCCGCCATGCATTCACTCTAATTATAATCTTTGTTACTTGAGAAACGGAGATCACATATTTGCATCCCACCAGTAGGCTGAGGCTCCTGAATCTCAAAAGAAAAGCAAAGAGTAAAAGATAATGCTGTTGCTGGGCAAGTTTTCAGGGTTCTGTGACACATTTCCTTTCCGGTTCCTCCCATTTGTAATTTTAGCAATTTGTGGGAAAGATGAATGATAGACAATTAATCAAAATAAAACATATGGCAAGGGTTATAAAGCCAAGCTTTTATTGCAGTGACACCTTACAGTAGGGGAGGTTATAATTGCAATGGCAAAGGCAGCACAGAAAATAAAAAAAAAAAAGAGCTTGTATGAATCATGTCTTTATGACACTGATGGCTTTTTTCTTCATTGTCATCCCAGATGAGGAAGAGATCAGAGCCATAAATCCATTTAGCCATTTGCTGTTCTTTCTAGTTCATAATAAAGTTGTCAAACCGTGAGACAGATTGAACTCTTTCCAGAGGTACATTCTATCATGGATATTATTTTTCCATTTTCTTTTCACAGGCCATCATGACCGGTATACTTCTGCTGGTGGCTCACAAAGAGTGGACCAAGAGATACCTGGTAAATATATAGACCTTCAGTAGGATGGTTGAATAGGTTTGAAGGTCAAACCTCTACCAGTTCAGGATGGAACATAGAGAATGTGATTTCCGATTATAATTGAGTTCCTTCTGATTGATGCCTTACTATGATGGATTTCAGTAATAAACTGGCTTTAAATGAATACTTTTTATTTTTATTTTAGAGAGAGAGAGAGCACAAGTGGGAGAGAGGGAGGGAGAGAGAGAGAGAGAGAGGGAGAGAGAGAGAGAGAGAGAGAGAGAGAGAGAGAGAGAGAGAGTCTCAAACAGGCTCCACTCTCAGCTTGGACAGAGCCCGATGCAGGGTTTGATCCCACAACCCTGGGATCATGACCTGAACTGAAATCAAGAGTTGGACGCTCAACCAACTGCCACCCAGGTGCCCCTTAAATGAATAATTTATATCTGATTTCTTCTCCAAACACTTACTACAAGTTCCTGCGATTATTGTAAATATTTAAGTATTCCAATTTGGAGAGGACAGAACCAATGTTATGCTCCCAAATTTCATTCTGAATAAATGGATCTATAGGCTCCTCTGTTTTTAATAATGTATGTTTAAGTCTCAACTCCTCAGCTTGGGATGTCCTTCCACTGTCTCTGTTACTTCTCCCCCCCCCAAAAAAAAGGATGGGAAGTCTATGATATATTGCATTTCAATAGTAGGGAGCCAAGTAATCCCAGGATATAGAAAGACTACTTTGTTCTGATCATAGATCTTCCCATGGCTCAAATAAGTGTGAGTCACCTGGGAATCTGGTTAAAATGTAAATTCTGATACAGTAGATCTGGGGGAGGTATGAGATTCTACATTTCTAACAAACTTCCAGGGATGTCAGTGCTACTGGACCATGGACCATGCCCTGACTAGCAAGGTCCTAGGATAAGGCAGGGATTCTGGTATTCATCTTTTTCCCACCGTAAGCTGGCTCTTAACACATGATAGAAGATAAATAAACACATGTTTGTTGAATGGAATTCAATTAGTTTTTGGCTCAGTTGGCTGATATGTTATTCTCGCAGAGTGTAGATTCAAGAAGAGAATAAAAGGGCCTAAAGAGAAAATTGTAACCCATTTCTCCTTCACTTCCCAGTAAAAGAGATTAATATCCAACAACGCTTTCTTTCTCCACATCACTGAGAAGCTTTTGAAGAGTCTAGTTTCCAAAGTAACAATTTATTTTTGTTTTATTTTCAGTGGGAAGCTAGTTTCACCTTTGTGATTCTAAGCATTATGGGATGTCCACTTCATTTTGCGATAGCCTTGGAATCTGCTCTCCTTGGTCCATATTGCTTCTACTCGTTTTCAGGGATTGCAGGGACCGGTTACCTCGGTTATGCAGTTGCCTTCCCTTTTCCGTATGCAAAATTCCCTTCAGCTTGTGTGGACCCACCACACTATGAAGCGTACCACCTGACGCTTCAAGCCTTCGACCTGTGCCTGAGCTTCGCCATGTTCTGTGTGTCCCTGACAGTGTTCATCAAGCTTTCTGCAGGACTTATCTGGAATAGACACATACATGTAAGTTTTCAGAAAGGGGGAACCAGTTTTTTCCATCCTGAATGCTAAAATGGAAAGTCTGCCATATTAGTGCCTGATCTGTCTCTCTTACTTATCACTGTATCTTTTATAATCAGACGTTTCCCACTATTTCTACTTCTACTCCAGCAAAGAGGCTGATATACACCAACATCAAATTTACCTTTCTAACTTTCTCTAAGATGGCTAATAAGAATATTAATAATATTTGGGGCATCTGGGTGGTTCAGTCGGTTGGGCATCCGGCTTCGGCTCAGGTCATGGTGTCACGGTTCGTGGGCTCAAGCCCTGTGGTGGGCTTTGTGCTGACAGCTCAGAGCCTGGAGCCTGCTTCAGATTCTGTGTTTCCCTCTCTCTCTGCCCATGGCCAGCTCACACTGTCTCTCTCTCTCTCTCTCTCTCTCTCTCTCTCTCTCTCTCTCTCTCCCCCTCTGTCTCTCTCAAAAATAAACATTAAAAAAATTTTTTGAAGAATATTAATAATATGATAGTAATAGAAGTATGAACTGAATGTTTACTATGTATCAGTGTCCTTCCCATTTCACACATAGTAGACTATAGCTAAAAAATGATGTAATTTGAAGGCTCCTGAGTGGCTCAGTCGGTTATACTCCCAACTTCGGCTCAGGTCATGATCTCACGGCTTGTCTGTATGAGCCCCACGTCAAGCTCTATGCTGACAGCTTAGAGCCTGCTTCAGATTCTGTGTCTCCCTCTCTTTCTGCCCCTCCCCTGCTCATGATTTATTCCTGTATCTCAAAAATAAACAAATATTAAAGAAATAAAAAGAATTATGTAATTTGCCCAACATCACACAGCCACTGAGCATGAGGACCAGATTCAGAACCCAGAGCTATTTTTCTTAACAGTTCAGATTTATCCTGGGCTTCTCGTCACCCACATTGTATCCTCTCTCCTTTGCTAGACATCAAGATGCATAATTCTGGCCTCCAGGAGGGTTAGAGCAGGATCAACTGGGAGAACAGTACAAGTGATTTCTGATTCCAAATTCCTACATCTGATATGGGTCACTCCATTGTGGGTTGAACAGCCTCCTCCTGGAAAGAGGTATTTCCCACTGCAAACTCTTATACTCGCTTGATAATTCAAGTTAATTTTATATTAAGGTCAGGTGAATTTGAGTTGTGTTAGCCAATTTTTTTCCCGGTTTGATCATATCAGCACAGATCAGCAAAGCTGGAAGACAAGAACTTGGCACTCTCAATACCTTTTGTGGTCAGTCTTGTCCTTTCAACTTCTACATAAGTCTGCAAAGGAAATCCTGTACATTCTTAGGAACAGAGTTGATTTTGCAAGGAGGCCCACTGAGAGTTGAGGCTAGTAGACCAAAATGACCTCCCCTGCTGTACTGCCAGTGCATCTAGAAGTTTAGTATTTGAAATTTCTCCCTTGTGGGGACTATCCCAACTTCCTAGAGCCCTTTTGTTAAAAGGAACATAAACCCAGGAGAACTACACATTAAAGTGTTAGCCACCCATAACTCCTTGGCATCAGACATCTGGCTGCCATCTTTGGGCATGACACCTAAAGTTTAACAATGGATGGAGGTCAGCGAGAAAACTATGAAAAATTATGTCCAGAGCTTGGTAAGCCAGCCTCATGGAAACCCAATAGTGAAGCCACCTGAAGTTCCTGGAAAGAGAAAAAATTCATTGAGAACAAAGCAAAGTTCTCTAAGTTTAGAATTTTGCCTTTGCCCATCTTGCTCAAAACAAGTGATTTCTAAATTAAGTGTGTAATTTCTAAATTGGATGCAAGATCCAACACAACTACAACATGTTGCTCAATGTGGATCAATAACATCAAAATCACCCAGGGTTCTTATTAAATCAGATTTCTGGCTTTCATCCCGGCCCACTCTTATGGCAGAAACTCAGGGGTTGGAGGCAGGGAATATGCATTTTTAGCACATGCCCCCAAGAGATTCTGGTAAAAATTCTCTTCCTAGCACAGGATTCTCTAAGTGTCACTTCTGGACAGAATCTCAGTTTTCCCATGTGCATAAAATGCAGCACGAGTTTGGGTGAAAGCTCTCGATAAATTTAACAAGCAGCAAATCTTTGGTGAGCGTTTTTGGATGATTTGACACCACTTAATCCATGGTGGTGGCATATCATGTTTCATTAGCAAGGATGAGTGGCTGACATAATGGGATATGAGGTTCTGTATTAATAAATACACCACCGCCTCCCCGAGCCCACAAGGAGCATGTGCAGCTTGAGCAAACCTTTGTTACCATGTTACCATGTAGAGATCTCAGTGATACTAGGCACAGTTTCCAGCAGTGAAATAATGTATTGTTTGTCAAAATTCTAGAAAACATATAACCTTCTCAGAAGAAATGGCAGATCACTGGTCAGGATATAGAATTCTACATGGTGATTCTGCATTTAATGAGCCTCCAGAGAGTTTTGATGTTAGGTTCCCTATGTGCTGGAAGAGACAAATCATATTTTTAAAATTTTATTAAAAATTATAAATTTATTAAAAGCTATATGAATACTGTAAAATATGCTGCTGATTTACTCTTCTTTCATAAATGTATCAATGTAAATATGCATATGTAAATACAGGAATATTTATGCATGTAAATGTATGTAAATATCGGGAAAATCAAAAGCTGTGAAAATTTGTAAGAAAGAAGAAAGTGATAGTTTAAAGGAAGATTTGGGGGAAATTGTATTGTGTTAGAGAATAAAATCATTTTTTTTCATGTATGTAATAGTCAATCTCATGATAGAAAATATTCACTTCTAAGAGTTTTTCCGTAAGTCTGAAAACATGTTTTCAGAAATTTATCAAACAGTCCCTTAGGAATCACCATATTCATCATTTCTCTCTTCCCTGTGCCTTTTCACTTTAGGAGAATTGAAGTCACCTTGCATCCCAGGCAACTCAAACTATTATAACAAGATACCAGAGACTTGGTGGCTTAACCAACACACATTTATTTCTCATGGTGTAGGAGACTGGAAGCCCAAGGTCAGGTTTCCAGTAAGGTCGATCTTCACTGAGGCCTCTTTTCCTGGCTTGTGGATGTCACCTCACTGTCCTCCCTGGGCCCTGCTCCTGGACAGAGAACTCTGTCCTCTTCTTACGAGGACACTAATCCCTTCGTGGGGGGTGTCTCATCCTCATGACCTCATTTAAATTTAATTTTCTCCCGAATGACTCGCGTCTATATACCATCGCAGTGGGGAGTAGGGCTTCAACATAGTGATTTGGGAGGAAGACGCTAACAGTAGATAGCATCTGGTTGAGGGTCACACAGTGTCGGTGTGTGTGCGTATGCAGTCAGTTGGTCCCCAACTAAAACCACAGTGAGAAATGCTTGAAAGAGGCATAAAGGGTTTTGTTTTATGATGATTTTGATAAAAGCATTATATGAGTGCTACAGACTGAATGTTTGTGTCTCTGAAAAATTCATGTTGAAGCCCTAACCCCCCTCCCCCCTCCCTCCCCCCTCCCCCCTCCCTCCTCCCCTCCCCCCCTGCACTGTGCTGGTATTAGGAGGCGGGGCCTTTGGGAGATAATTAAGTTTATCAGGAAGGTAGAGCTCCCATGATGGGATTAACTTCACGATGCCCTTATAAGAAGGTGAAGAGGCCAGAGTCCTCTCTCTCTCCACCACATAAGGATACAGCAAGAAGGTGGCCATCTGCCAAATAGGAAGAGGGTTCTCACCAGTTGCTGAATCAGCTGACACCTTGATCTTGGTCTTCCAGCCTCTAGAACGGTGAGAAATGTTTGCTGTTTAAGCCACCCAGCCTATGGTAGTCTGTTACAGCGGCCCAAGCTAAGACCACAAGCCCTTCCAAATTTTCCAGGGCCCCATGGGAGGAGCTGGAGCTGGAAAAGGAGTAAGAGTCCCCGCTTCTGTGGCTACATGAAACACCATGAAGTGACCCTGTGGGCTTAGGACTCAGTGCAGGGGGCAAAGGAGCACCGCATAAGATTAAGTTGAGAAACTAAAACGCAAAACAACCATAGCCGAAATTGTCTACATTCTTGGTCCAGTAAGTAATAAAGTGATGGGAAAGGAAAGAATTGGGACGCCAGACGTGCTGCAGCTGTCCCCTGCAGCTACTCCGCCCCTCCCCCACGGAATGGAATGGCTCCCTCTGTTTTCCTTTCATTATCCATTGTTATGTTTGGGGTTTTGTTTTTTTGTTTTTTTTAATGAAAGGAGAAAGAAAATATTTTCCCCCTTAACATGTGATACGATGGTTTTATTTTTTTTTCTCAATGAATTGAGAAATATTTGCTTCCCATAAAAGATGTAGGTAAACCCTTGAAACAGTGAAAAAACATATGAGGACAGAATATTTATCAGTGGAGGACCGTCTTCCTCTAAACACAAGACAAATCTGCAGAAATATATTGGCTTCAAATCTTCTAGCGGATGTACCCTGCATCATCAGCAATAGCAATGTGTTTTGCCATAAATTCATCCATGACTCTCATCCTAAAGGTCCGAGACCTCATGTTGGGCTACACCAAGGTCTTTCTGGTGCTTCTGGGAACTAAATCCCCTTGGGGAGATCCAAGTAAAACCTCAAGTAGGACTACACAGCGGTCAGAATGCACTGTATTTCTTCCTCACGAGTTCCTTTATGTGGTCTCCTCAACTTGGTCGATAGAAAAGTCAGAATCTAGAAAAATAATTGCAATCCAGGGCATTAGCATTCCTTTGATCTCATTATGTTCTCTGGAATAATAATGCTGGTGAGTAGTAGCAGAGTGATTGTAGGTCTATTTATTGGGCAGTGACTACTTGTCAGGTGCTTTACCTCCTTTCTTCCTCACAACACTGCAAAACTCATTCTCCCCCTTTCACAGATGAGGACATTGAGCCTGCCATGTGGAGTCAGGATTCGCTCCTTGTCTCCAAGGGTCTGGAGGCCAGGCTCCACCCTGCTGAGCCACACCTTTTGGAGAGTTTTACAGACTCCGAGTGGCTTTGCATAAGCATGCATTTTGTAGACAGTCTTTCTTATGTTTCTCACAGACAAAAATTAACTCACATATCAGAAATGGAAGCTATTTTTTCCAGGATATTTTCATTTCATTTAATCAGCAAGATGATGCCAAGGGTGATAGCAACTTGCTAAGAGAGGAAATGAGAGGGAAGTGTCTATTGTGATGTATTAAAATAAGCTTGATATTTTGTCAAAGCAGAAGAAATAGCTGAGGAGGTAACCTGAAAACTGCCTTTTGTCAGTTTTTATTTTATAATCATTGTGAGTATCAACATATTTTCCTTTTGACAGTCAATTTAATCTTTTAATATAAAATATCCTACTAGGGTTTTTTTTTTTTTTTCCTTGCTCCTTACTTTTAATCTAAAATATTATTATGGGGACACTGGGGTGGCTCAGTAGTTAAGTACCTGACTTCTGCTCCAGTCAAGATCTCACAATTCATGGGCTCAAGCCCCGCGTCAGGCTCTGTGCTGACAGCTCAGAGCCTGGAGCATGCTTCAGATACTGTGTCTCCCACTCTCTCTGCCCCTCCCCTGATCATGCTCTGTCTCCTTTCTCTCTCTCTCCCTCTCTCTCACTCTCTCAAAGATACATAAACATTAAAAAAATTTTTTAATGTTATTATTATGAATATATTTTTCAACAAACTTTAAGTGCTGTATTTAAAACAAATAAGATATATATTTAAAACACAGAAGAAATTTTTGCTTTCTAAAAGAGCAGAAACTTGAGCAGAAGTTAGAAACCTCCATTCTCTATAATCATATAAATTTGGTTTCAACAAAGAAAATTGAATTTATACTAGTGAATATGTCAGAATGACTGAAATGGTGCCCATATGTGAGCACAAAGCCATTTAGGGAGGTAACAATGTTGGCTGGACACTTTGCATTGTATTAATTAACGAAGAGAATATGCAGTGGCTGTTACTGGGCACCTGAGTTCATTCCCCCAGGAAGGAAGAGAGAGACCCACGAGCAAAGTAATAGGGTGACACGCAATCAAGGCTATGAGGATTGAGGAATGACACAATGTCACTTCCCTCCCAAACAGGCCCTACCAGCCAGCAGGGACAGTGGGTAAGGCAGCAGTTCACACCTGCACACATCAGTAGTTGTGGACTTGAGCTTCCTCATCTCTAACACCACAGGGCTTGGCCAGCCACGTCCAAAGACCTTTCCAGATCGGTCTCGGTCTGTGATTTTCAAATAAAACTTTATTCCATTGGGGAAGATTAACACTCAGAAGGGAGGACTGTCAGCAACCAGGGGTGGCTCTTCACCTGTCCTAAGCCATGTTGATGTGTCGCTGGGGTACCCCACATAGCCTTTACCCTGCTAGCTCAAGAAGGAATATACACCAGGGACACCTGGGTGGCTCAGTCGGTTAAGTGTCCAACCTCGACTCAGGTCATGATCTCACAGTTCGTGGGTTCGAGCCCTGCATCGGGCTCTGTGCTGACAGCTTGGAGCCTGGAGCCTGCCTCAGACTCTGTGTCTCCTTCTCTTTCTGCCCCTACCCTGCTCTCTCTCTCTCTCTCTCAAGAATAAAATAAACATTAGAATTTTTTTTAAAAAAAGAAGGAATATGCACTAGCAATATTATACAATCAAGATGGATATGAGAGTTGTCACAGATTTATAGATCGCTTTAACCACTTTGGGAAAACAACTTTCTTTGCTCAGTATTCGGTCTGTCATATCAAACCAACCAGAATTATCTTGTTGGTTGTCTTTTTTTATGATTCAGGCAAAATTAATATATCATGTTACATTAATTTTAGGTGTATGATATAATGTTTCAGCAATACTATGTGTTTTCTCAGTGCTCATCAAGATAAGTGTACTCTCTGTGCACTTGATCCCCTGTATTTATTTGACCCGTTCCCCTACCCACCTTCCCCCTGGCAAGCCACCAGGCAGCCACCAGTTTGTTCTTGTGTTTAAAAGTCTGTTTTTCCATTTGTCCCTTTTTTAAATTTGTTTGTTCATTTTGTTTCTTAAACCCAACACAGGAGTGAAATTGTATGGTATGCGTCTTTCTCTGATTGACCTATTTCACTTGGCATTATACCCTCTAGACCAATCTGTGTAGTTGCAGAACTTAACCATTGTTTTACCAAATAAGTAAGGAGTTTTAAACTCCAGTTTATGTGCAAAAAAGTTGTTCCAAATGTTTTTCTCCTCTTATTTCATG
Source organism: Panthera pardus (assembly GCF_024362965.1). Lineage (NCBI taxonomy): Eukaryota > Metazoa > Chordata > Mammalia > Carnivora > Felidae > Panthera > Panthera pardus. Next base: position 93,440,466 of record NW_026526721.1, on the reverse strand, counting down.
TAACTAACCTAGTGTCATGGATAAGAAAGAACGCTGCTAGTTAAAGCAATAGAATTGCTAAGCGCTGGATGGTAATTAGTACCTATCTGACAAGAGGAGTATCTTGTGTTCACTAGTATATGACTTCCCTCCTATCACGTGTTGAGGAATCTGATTCCAAAGCCCTAAATACAACACTCATTATTTATACTTGCCCCTCAACATTTAGTGAACATATATTATTTGCCATATACCATGCTAAAAGCCGAAGGGTAGAGACAGAAGGATGAGCAAGACATATTCTGGTCCCCCATTGACTTACAGGGACTGAGGGGAAATGTCACCTGCACCAGAAGGACCAGGAGCCCACATGAGGAATAATGAGATTTGAATTAGGTAGTGTTAGTGGACATGGAGAAGAGGTGAAACATTTGAAAGATATTTAGAAGGTACAATCAAGAGAACTTAGTATCAGTTAGCATGAGGAATAAGGGAAGAGCTCAGGAAGATGCAAAGGGGTTTCTTTTTCTTTTAATTTTTCTTTAATGTTTATTTTTATTTTTGAAAGAGAGAGAGAGAGAAAGCGTGAGCAGGGGAGAAGTGGAGAGAGAGGGAGACACAGAATCTGAAGCAGGCTCCGGGCTCTGAGCTGTGAGCATAGAGCCCAATGAGGGGCTCAAACTCACAAACCATGAGATCATGACCTGAACCAAAGTCGGATACTTAGACTGAGTATCTGAGCCACCCAGGCACCCCATGGGATTTCTTGACCATGAGAGACAAGACAGAGTCCTTGGATTTAATGTGTGAGTCCTACTTTTATCATTTAGGGTTTCATAGCCCGTCATTAATAAAAAGCCATTTTAAGAACCTAATAGAAGGCATCGAAAGGACTTCTTCCTGGGGTTCAACTCGATGAGGTACTGAAGCTTGCCACTGGACACTCCATGGCTTTAGTTGGTTACATACCAGATCCAAATGATGCCTTGCTTTGAGTTCATAATAAACCTAGTGCTGAAGAGCACAGGCTATAAGAACAGTTTCAATCTAGGCCATATTTAACAACTTATCTCTTCGTTTCTTCTACTGACACTCTTATGGCAAAGGCTGCCAATGAGCAACCTGTACATAGCCAAGCCCAATGGAGTCTTTTCAATCCACATTTTCCTTGACCTCTTCACAACCTTTGAAACTATTGACCACTTTCTCCATGAAATCCTCTCCCCTCTGACTTCCATGGACAATTTGCTTTGGTTTTCTTCCTTTCTCCTTGGTTTTTCCTTTCCAATCTATCTGATGGCTCCATTGCTCTGCTGAATCCTTAAAGGCTGGTGGCTTCAGTTATCACCTTTGGGCTGATACCTCACACATCCATGTCTATAGCCCAGTTCCTTCTCCTCCTCTAATGAGTTCCACATCTGACTATTTTCTGGACACTCTCCTGGGGGTCTCACAGACACATCAAACTCAAGATGTTTATAATGGCGCTGATCATTTCCTTGTCCCCAACACCTGCTCTTCTTCCTGTAAATCCAGCTCAGTTGCCAGCAGTCCTGGTGACACTCAGGACAAGCCTGAGACTCGGAATCATCCTTGACTCCTCCCACCTGAGCTGATCACCATATCCTGGCAGCTACACCCCTTATTCACTGTGTCCCCCTTTCTCTGTACTGATCAAGTGGCCCTGGTCCAGCCCTCCATCTTCTCTCACTCAGACATCTTTGCTTCCAATCTTGTCTTTCTTGAGAAGTATCCTCCACACAGGCTCTAGACTGAACCTTCTGAAGTTCCAATGTGCTCTTGTTACTTTCCCGCTTTACATCCTTCCGTGACTCCCCTTCACACTCAAGATACAGCCACGCTCCTCTATGTGACATTCATGTGTGTGTAGCTCCTTTCCAAGAATATGTGTTCCTTGAGAATGGAGACTGACTAAAGTGAGATAAATGGTGGGACTGGGAGACTCAGAAGACAGGAGAGTAGCAGGTTGCAATACTAGATGCCACGTTTACGTATTCCTAGCCAGAGCTAAAATCTTACCTCACTCTATGTCAGGAATATTTCAAATTTAAAAGCAATTCACACAACATGCAGGAATTTACTGTGGTCATGGACTCCAAAACAGAGCTCCAGGAAGGAATACAGAGGAAAAGTAGATATGAACTTCCATACCAAGGAAAAGTGCCTTATTGAAGAATTGCTTTCAGCATTATTTATGGTATGTGGAGATCCTGAGAAGTCATGGTACTTTTGAAGTCAGACAGTTTGAGGTATAATTGTTTCCTCTGTCACCTACCATCTGAGTAGCCTTGAGCAAATCAATATTGAACCTCTTTGAGCCCTAGAGATAACACCTACCCCACATGTTGCAAAGTGAAATGGTATAATTACTACAAAGACCCTTACACGGACTTGGCCCTTGATAGTTGCTCAAGAAATGTTTGCTTTCTTCCTCTTAGTTCTAATCAAATTTAAATTCTTGGCTCTCATTCAAAGATTTTAGAAAGAACCCTTTAACCTTCTGTTAATTTTCAAAATGCCCCAAGCCAATCCAAACCAGACAAAACAAATAACAAATGACCAAAAAAGATATTCAACAGAGAGATTCCTCACTTCCTTAGACAGTCCCTGCCCACAAAAGTAATGGTTCTTCTGAACTGTTTTATGCTTATGCCAGATATTTTATTACACATATATTTCTTTTTTATATCTTTCTGCCATCCCCCTTCACCAATATCACCAATATTGTTCTCTCTGGTGATTCCTTTTAAATCCTTAAGTGGTACCATGGTGCTGTTACTTGAGTCATCCTTCATTGGGTTCCTGTGACATAAAAAAGGCTAAATTAAATGTCAGAAGTGACACTCTATTTTCTTTGATAAATTGTAGAAATAAACACTACTTTATTTTTTTTTTCTTCTAGGGTCAAAAGAATGGACAATAAATTTGAAGCAGTGTTCCTCTTAAATTTGTTATACTTGTGACCATTATTTTGAAATACAAAATAATTTTCATCTTCAAACAGTTTTTTCTGTGTTCTTATAAAATAAAAGTTGAGATAATTGTACATTTTATGCCTTTCAGATTATTAACCTTGTTTTTTTCTGATTACATATTATGATTTTTAAAATGGAAATTTTATCATCATTGTCATAAAAATTTTTTAATCTGAAATACAAATTTGCAGTGAATGAATGTTTTCTTTAAATGCCTTTTGCCCGTGTTTAGTGTTTCATTAAACTATAATTCTATATTACCTAAATTAAGCAACCATTTTGCCCAGCATTTCTTCATTGCCATTACCAAAGCAACTGTAGATCTGCAAACACAATTAAAACATAGAATAGTAGCCATAATGAGAAGGGTCTCCTGCAAGGGGAGAATGAGCCTCCCTCCTCGCTTCTCTATAAGTTGTCTATGGCACTCATGACAGTTTAATAGTCAGAAGGGACCATAGCTGGGGCGCCTTGGTGGCTCAATCTATTAAGCATCAACTCTTGATTTTGGGTCAGGTCATGATCTCACGGCTCATGAGTTCAAGCCCCACATCGGGCTCTGTGCTGACAGTGTGGAGCCTGTTTGGGATTTCCCCTCTCTCCCTCTCTGGCCCTCCCCCACTTGTACTCTCTGTCTCTCAAAATAAATTAATTAATTTAAAAAAATAAAATAAAATAAGAAGGGACCATAGCTGTCCTTTTGGCCAACTTTTCACAAATGTCCCAAGGTCTAAATGCCCCTGACAGCTCAACCATTCCCAAGAGGCAACCCCATTCAGCAGTTGAGTGGCTCTCAATTGAGAAGACACAGCTTATTTGGGTGGCTGTAAGAGGTCTTGGGGCACCTGGCTGACTCAGTCAGTAGAGCATGCAACTCTGGATCCTGGGGTTGTGAGTTCGAGCCCCACACTGGGTATAGAGATTAGTCAACAATAAAATCATTTTTTAAAAAATGTAAGAGGTCTCTTTTAATCTGGCCAAAGATTTGCTTCTTATATTCTCTATGTCATATATTCTTACATGTCTCTATGTCTCTATGCCCACAGGTCTTAATAATATAGCACAGTGGTTCTCAAATGTGATTCCTATGCCAGCAACAGCATCATCACTGGGAACTTGTATGAACTGAAAATTTGGGAGCTGGGTCCCAACAGTCTGTGTTGGGAAACCCTCCTCCAGGTGATTCTGATGCATGCTGAAGTTTGAGAAGCACCCGTGGAGTGTAATGGAAAGCAGGCAGGACTTCAGAATGAAAAACACCAGGATTCAGATCCTAGACCTCTGGTCAGTTTAGGTAGGTAATGGCCTCGGTTCCTCCCTGGTCAGATGGAACTGATGAGGAGAGCTGATTCCTAGGCTTGTTGAGAGAATTCAGTGACACTATCTAGGTAAACCACATAGCAGAAAATCAAACACAAGGACAAAAACAGTGTCTAGTGTTGTTGATTCATTCGACACATTTATTAGATGCCTTTGAATATCAGTGTCTACGGAGTCCATTCATTTGAGAATGCACAAGTACAGAATGAAAATTTTAGACATAACATTAAAAATTTTTTTAATGTTTATTTATTTTTGAGAGAGAACCAGAGCGTGAGTGGGAGAGGGGCAGAAAGAGAGGGAGACACAGAATCCAGAGCAGGCTCCAGGCTCTGAGCTGTCAGCACAGAGTCTGATGTGGGGCTCGAACCCGCCGACCACAAGATCATGACCTTACCTGAATAGACATAACATTTTAGACATATCATGGAAAAATATGATATTTAGAGAAGCTAAACAATATGTTCCAGAAGACACAACTGAATTGCTGGTGTCTGAAAGTCCTCTAGGTACCACTCAGACCTCAGCTCTGCAATCAACATATGTTCCTCTGTCACCTAAGAAGCTGTAAGATGTCTAGCTCTGGACCTGGGACTTATCAGTATAGAGCCTGAATTAATTTTAATATTATTTGAACATTTTGAGCCAGGACTGAGTGCCCTGGCTATTTATTTATTTACTTCCATTCTACACTCTTATTTGCATCCGTCTCTATTTTGAAAGGGTTTAAGGTGACTTTTGGGCATTTTATCAAGAATTAAAGTTTCAGCTGCTATGGCACCAACTGTGGGGCCAGTGAGGTCCAGTGGAACTTTGGTGCTCAGCAAAATCAGCACAGTTCTGAAGATCCCAAACTGATACACAAGTGAAAGAGTCTAATACCAAGTGCTTTAGGCTGACTGGAATCCCATGTAGAACGTGTTAAAAATTATATTCAGTTTTCAAGAAATATGTAGGGGGTATTTCTTGCCCTTGCTTTCACAAAGAAATGAGCAGACATTTTACTATGCCCTTGCCTGGGAGAACTAAATTTTTGGTTCATGCTCACCATCACATGCCAAAAAAAGTCTGCTTTACAGGCCTTCCGGAAGGAATAAGGCACCTTTACTTTAAAACAGTCTGTTTCCAGTTTTGTGTGGCTGATAATATTACTGGACTAGTGACAGAGGCCAAGGCAAGAAAATAGGCTGGGTTACTTATAACTCTTTGAATGTGGACACATCAGCTTGTGGGAAGGAAACTATTTAAAATGGGGCTTAGGGAAAGGGGGAAAAAATCCCCTTTCCCCATATGAGATTCTTCCACAGTGTTGTCATGCAATCTTGAAAACCTCCATAGAACAGTGGATCACTCTCATTGGATATATGCAAATTATCTGAGACCCAGTGGTTTCCTGCCAGGCAAAAACTTATAATAACAGAGCAAGAATGCAATCTGAGCCCTTGCTCTCTGCAATCCCTGAAAGAACAGAGTCGTTCTTGACAGGGCAATTTCAGCCCTTGACATTCCAGGAAATAGCTTAATAATGTCATTTAGGCTGGGGTTGTAACCAATCCTAAGACATAGAGACACAAATGCCATATGTAAGATTTAAAATATCGGTTCAGGCACCATTATTCATTTTCACAGAGAGTTTAACAACAAAACACCGCCACAACAAAAACTAAGCCATGCATCCTAATTAAATTTAGCATTGTCCCCACTAATTAAACCCAATATGAGGAAACGGAAGGGTTCCTGTCCAGAAATTTCAGACACATCCTGAAGACTATTTCTTTTCCGTTGACTTTCCTAGGTACTAGGACCATGTCATGTCCAGGATGTGGTCACCAAACAAAACTGTTTTTGATCATTAATGTATGTGCAGAAGTGAACCCCATCTTGGGGCCTCACAGGCCTTTATGAGACACGCTAGCCTTTACATTTCAATGTGTTTCATTTTCTCTGGGTGCTGTACAGCTGAAAAAGGTTACAAGACTCAGGTTAAAAGTCAGGAAGTAGATCAGGGCCCCATACTATGACATCACTTTCTTGCAATGCAATGATGCAATGACATTTCCTGCAGGAAAATGATTAGAGTTGACGGGCAGCCTCAGTTCCCTGCAGTGGAAGGTGTCAGGCCTCCCTCACTCCAGCTCCTGCCTCCCTCCCTCCTGTCCCTTGTCTGGGGCTTCTCAGAGGCCAGAGAGAGAGAGAGAGAGAGAGACCCAAGCCACTTCCATTTTGTGAAAATCCTGATATATTTAAAATGAAGGTGTGTTAGAATTTAGCTACACAACTTGTGGAATATATTAATTGTGAAAGCAATTGACACTTTTAAACAAAATATATATACTTTTGCCATTTACAAAACAGTTTCTAGATCTATTATTAATGGTGACATAGGGGCACCTGGGTGGCTCAGTTAGTTGAGTGTCTGACTTCTGATCTCAGTCAGGTCATGATCTCAGGGTCATGGAATTGAGGCCCACATCAGGCTCTGCACTGAGCGTGGAACCTGCTTGAGATTCTCTCTCTTTCTTTCTCTCTCTCTCCCCTCTGTCCCTCTGTCCCTCTCCCTCTCTCTCTCTCTCTCTCAAATTAAAAATTAAAAAAAAATTTTTTTAAGTGACATATAGGCAGAGCCACAAGGAATGCTTGTACATGCTGGCCAAAGGGAAGAGCAGGGATTAAAATTGACTCACTCTCTGATCGTCAACCCATGCTTGCTGGAGCGGTATGAGATCTGCCTTTTTCTGATTCACACAAATGTCTCCCCACTTGCAATAGGAGGTCTTGTAACAGACACAGGTTTAAGTTGAATGACGAGTCATTCTTCTGCCTTCAGTCCCCGGTGTCTCTATACCTGCAGGTGTAACATCTTTCAGGGGCATCTCCAGAAGTGCACATTTTAGGACCTGCCTGATTATGAATGCTAAGCCAGTGAGTCTCCTGCCAGTATCACCCCAGCATGTAGAGAGCCTTTTGGGGGGACTTATAAACCAGTGTTGCCGTGAGCCCCCACAGGCTGTGTGGGGCACATGGCTTGGTGAGTAGAGGCTCTGAGCAAGGCTTCGCCCTGGCTAGGTACTTTTATGTTCAAATTGCAATACTGTAATGGCATTAATGGCCCTCAATATGGTGGACGCTGCTCTCGACTCCATACTCAGACAGAACTGCCCGGGCCCTTAACACCAATTTAGAGACCCGAATCAAGGCAAGAAGAATCTAAGGGCTGGCACCAATACTGGGACTCCACATCAAACTGTCCTTGCTTGTCCATCTGTGGCCTCGTAACTCAGTTCCTGGATTTCTGCCTCTGTGTGAGCTCTAGTGGCTGGGTGCCTGGTGAGTGCTGCCTGGGGCTAAGCATTGATTCCCTTGATTTACCTTACCATGCCTCTTCTGGAGACCCCAGGTGTGCCCCCATAAACAACAGAATGAGGACTCCAGACTTAGAAGCTTCTGTCATTTTTCTTCTGCTTGTCACCCTGCTTTGGGATCCTCTCAGGAGTTAATGGCATCTGCCGAGCAATGACTGCAGCTATGACGAGAGAACAGCTTCCTGGCGCATCTTTTGTCCGTTTCAAAACAAAACTAAGGCTAAGGCACTTTTATGTCAGAAGAGAGTCAGCAGGAGAAGTTTCTACTCCAAAAAAAAAAAAAAAAAAAAGGTTATGACTTCAGAAATGTAAAGTCTTAGGATCCCTGATGGATTTACATGCTGGAAGCAATGTTTCTAGGTAACGCACTGGGTTTGCCAGACAGGTTTAAGCTCTCTGTGGCAGTTGAATGGATACGTGTCAGGGATGCTATGAGGCACAGCTTACACAGAGCTCAAAAACTGGGAGTGCGTCTGTAAATCATGACACAGTAACTGGGTAGAGCTTGCAGTGACAATATGCTAGCTCTGGAAAAATTAGCAAATATCTCAAGGGCTAATGCATTTCTTTAGGATGAGTCAAAACACTAGCAGAGTTGTCACTCCTTTCCTTCACTACCCTCTGGGTGTTCTCTCAAAGGTGTAGGTCTTCATGAGTAACTGTTTCCACAGTCTCTCAAAGTATCTGTGGCTACAACCTGGGAAGCATGACATGCCTAGAAAGGACTATAAAACTTAGATCACAGGCAAGAATGTAAAATGTCCGACATTACTGGGTTTTGATTACTGTGCCAAATTTGCATTCTTACGCTATCTAATCACTCCTGTGAAGGAAATTCATTATTTCCTAGAGTTGAACTTACGAGGAAAAAAAAGAATTTATTTTACATTTGGTATTTTTGTAGAGTCACAAGGTCTGGAGCCTGTATTTTTCACCATTTGAGCAACTCTTCTGCTTGCCCATACGTGTTGAAAGTGTCATTTAACCTGAATACACAGATCAGACTTGCTGAAGACTTTACCCTTTCACCTTGCTGTAGGCAACAAGAAAGATCAAAGCTTCCTGTATGTTTTAGGGATGACCCCTTCTTTGTTCCGACTACTTTTCACATCTCCTGTTTGTGGAAGCTTCTGCCAAGACTGATTATTTCTCCATTCCATAAATCTGCTTATTATAAGCAAGACTGCCATTGCCCATTTGGCCTCTTAGAAGAAGGAATTTACCGATGTGGACAGATACTTTATCATAGCTTTTTAAAATCATAGTATTTAAGGGTACCTGGGTGGCTCAGTTGGTTAAGCCTCTGACTTCGGCTCAGGTCATGATCTCACAATTCGTGAGTTCAAGCCCCGCGATGGGCTCTGTGCTGACAGCTCAGGGCCTGGAGCCTGCTTCGGATTCTGTGCCTCCCTCTCTCTGCCCCTTCCCCACTCATGCTCTGTCTCTCTGTCTCTCTCTTTGTCTCCCAAAAATAAACATTAAAAAAATTAAAATCGAATTTCCTTATAAAAAAAATAAAATCATAGTATTTAAAACACATATTTTAGGAAAAAGAATTGTCAGAATTAGATTTTTTTAAGTATTTATAATCAATATGCTATAATGATAAAGCTGAGATACAACAAGGAAAAAACTCATCTGTTGTCAATTCTGCCATGAAATAACCAAATGACTGACATACTTTATGTATTTTATTTCTACTTTAAATGACCTTAATTTATTTGTTAATTCGTTAGTTCTTTTTGGTTGGAGTAGAATATAAAATGAACCATGATATATTATTTCACTTAGTTCGTTAATTTATTATTGATTAAGAATATGTAAAGTGACTACCAGAGGACAAGGGACAATGACTTGTAGATTGAAATCTTCTAGTTCACAAAACAGAGATGATACAGAAATAAACACCATGAAGGTTACACGGGTTCAATCCTTTCCAGGCTAAGGGCTGAAAAGCAAATCTTTTCACCTTTTTGGTCTTAGTTTTCTCGTCTATAAAACAAAGGAGACAAAATTAATCATATGGTCACTTTAGCTCTAAAATTCTGGGACTAGGGGCACCTGGGTAGCCTAATCAGTTATGTGTCCAACTCTGGATTTTGGCTCAGGTCATGATCTCACAGTTGATGAGATCAAGCCTAGCATTGGGTTCTGCACTGACAGAGAGGGATTCTCCCTCCTTCTCTCTCTGCCCCTCCCCCACTCATGCTCTCTCTCCCTCTTTCAAAAATATATAAACATTTTTTAAAAAACTAAAAGAAATACATGCCAGTGCTAAAAGCAAATTTAAGGGGTCCCTGAGTGGCTCAGTCAGTTTAAGCTTCCAACTTCGGCTCAGGTCATGATCTCACGGTTCATGGGTTCAAGTTCTGCATCAAGTTCTGTGCTGATAGCTCAGAGCCTGGAACCTGCTTCCAATCCTGTGTCTCCCTCTCTGTCCCTCCCCCACTTTCACTCTGTCTCTGTCTCTCTCTCTCTCTCTCTCAAAAATAAATAAACATTAAAAAAAAAAAACTTAAAATGTTCAAACTCTCACAAGCTTTGTTTGTCAAATATCATAAAGAAGGTAAGCTCAAATCTGATTTACGACCACTGATGGGGAGGTGGACGCTATTACAGATATGGTGATCAATGAGAGGAAAAATATGGAGTTTGGCCAGAAGTAGGAGAAAATATCTCAGTGGAATAGACACACTGGGAGGGAGGGAGCCACAGCAGAGAGCTGAACAGCAAGACTGGGCTGAGTGCACTGCAAGTCTCAGATCAATCAATCAACAAGGATTTTATTCTGCTCAGGTTACTTTATTTGTTAAGGGATTCTTAAGGGGGCGCCTGAGATAACATGGCCAAGGATTATAAGCCATACTAAGTATAGAAGACTGTAAAAATATCTTAGCATCTAGCTCTATAAGACTAGTGGAAGAAGGACATCTGTAAGTAAAGAGGGCTTAGAAAATATTTTAAGAATGCTCTGAGGTTCAGCTTCAAACGGAGGGTCCTGGCTAAGGATTGTGAAGAAATAGCAGTTACAGACAGCCAGTGGATGATAACCAAAATGGAGTTGCTCTCTCTCTAAGCAAAGACTGCGGACAACCACTATTTGGGGAGGATATTACCAAACTGTTGCAAGCAGTTACTCTAGCTGCCAACCAAGGAAGCATCTTCACATGTCCTCAAGACATAAATGACACTTTAGTGACGTAGATAGATTGCCCGCACGACTCATTTCTCTCAGAGATAGAAAAATATGTGATGCCCTATAATGCTGTGTTCTCCACCATAATGAGAACTAGGTGAAGCCCACTGCATGGCCCTTTTTGCTCTGTTTGCCAGGAAGCTGGAGACAGAATTTAGACTCAATTTCAGGACCTACATTTAAATATCTAACCCACTGTTTTGAAATTTGTAACTTTTCACCTGATCTTTTGGGCTTCCCAATTTTGCTATCTTTGTATCTTTAATTACATGCTGCCTCATTCTTTCATTAATTTCACAGATTATTTATAAAGCATTTACTATGTGCCAGGCACATCAGGAGGGCAGGCGGAATGTGGCTCTGCCTGCCAGGCAGGAGACTCTGTCTCTGGCTTATGCTCTGTTTAGCTCTTAGGGCTTGGTGTTTATATTGGGGATACAGTTCAAGCATTTTCCAGATGAACAAGGGTTCTGGGACATATAGCTAGTTTTCCTAATAACTCACTCCATTTCATCTCAGTTAGGAGCGGATTTTTCCCCTGAGGGTCTTTGATCCTACAGCTGCAGACATTCTGGCACCAGGGAGCCTTAGAGGTCAAGGTTCCAGGACACACAGAGGTCAATGAAATCAGGGGACATCTTAGACACCGCTGACAACCAACAGGAGTGAGCACTGTGGCTTCCAAGATGGATGGATGATGTCATTTGTGGTATAAATAAGCGTGTGCTTACCACGCTCAGACTGGGATCCAACAGGTGTGTCCCAGAACAGTGCTGTTTGGAAGAGACCCTCTGAGGAGAAAAGAGTCAATAAACTTCGTGCTTCCCTTAATCTAGGAAGTCTCTTTTTTTATGTCAGACTCCCCAAAATTGAGCATCGTGGAGTACTTCAACTTGAATCTCAGTTTCCCCGTCTGTAGAATAAACGAGCTGGATTTACTAGGCTTTTAGCCCCTTCTAGCTCTAATCATCTGTCACTTTATGATCCATTTCTCCTTCCAGCCCTTTGGCTACACTGCTCTGCAAAGATAGTCATCATTATCACTCTCTTCAAAAGCAATAAAACGCAATATGCAAACAAATACAATGATAACACCTGTTTAATGGCAACACTGAAGGGCAAGCTTGAAACGTATTGAAAGATTATTGAGTTATAGCAAAGACTTGCTAGGTATGGTTGCTTTTCAAGATCATTTCCTTCATAGCGTATCCAAGGCAAATGGTTTACACCAAGTCTTAATATACAGGTATATACGCACCCACACTGACATATTAGAACAGTGACGTATATATAATAAATGTGAAAAGAATCTGAGTAACTTGTGAACTTAGGAAATAGGTTACAAACCTTTTTATTAGTTTACAGACATTTTCATTTCATATCAGTGATTTGTATGTAAAACAAACATCTGGGAGTATAACAGACACAAATAAAAGGAACACACAGTTTCTGCCCCAAAGAATTTACGATTCAGCAGAAGTACTTAAAAACGTAACCAGCATTGTGTGGAAAGTGTTTTAATAGGTTCAGTGATATTTGAAATATGGACGTATGAAAGTTACACATTTATTTACAGTGAAATATCAATAGTGAGTACTACCCACTATGCTAAATGCTGATTGAAAATGGTAACTAAGGTCTCTGTGCTTTATACCCCTATCAGTTGGTTAAAAGGATACTTATCGGGCACCTGGGTGGCTCAGTTAGTTAAGCGTCTGACTTTGGCTCAGGTCATCATCTCATGGTTCATGAATTCAAGCCCTGCCTTGGACTCTCTGCTGCCAGCACTGAGCCTGCTTCGCATGCTCTGATCCCCCTTTCTCTCTGCCCCTCCCCCACTCACACACTCTTTCTCTCACAAAAAGTAAAATTTTTTATTTCTTTTTATTGTTTTTTAATTTTTTTAATGTTTATTTATTTTTGAAAGAGAGAGAGACACAGAGTGGGAGCAGGGAAAGAGCAGAGAGAGAGGGAGACACAGGACCCGCAGCAGCCTCCAGACTCTGAGCTGTCAGCATAGAGCCCAATGTGGGGCTCGAACCCACTAGCTGTGAGATCATGACCTGAGTCGAAGTCAGACGCCCAACCAACTGAGCCACCCAGGTGCCCCAAAGTAAATTTTTTTTAAAAAAAGGATTCTTATTCACCCATCCATCCATCCATCCATTCATTCTGCAAACAATTATTAAATGCTTACTATGGCAAAAACACTGTAATAGGCACTTTGGAGGACAGAAGCATGATTTCTTAATGATTGCTGTCTTCAAGAATCTTAAAATTTAGGGGCAGTGAACTAACAAAGCAGAATGGAAAAGAAGCATCAGTAAAGGGCCAGAGAACACTTGGAGGACAGAGTAATTAGTCCCAAAAGTTAGGACAGCCTCCTTAGTGGAGATGGTTCTGGGGCAAGAAAGAATGAAAGACATTTTAATGGTGGAAACAAGGGGGGAATTCATCTCAGAAAGAGAGATCAGTGAGAACAGAGGCACAGAGGCATGAAAATGAATGCATGCTCTGGGAAGAGCAAGTAGCCTGGTATGGCTGGAGCATGGTGTCCAAAGAGAATAGGGAGAGATGAGGCCAGAAAGTTAGGATAGAGCCAGCACATGGAACACGTGCAATGCCACACTAAACCTACTGATTCTATTCAGCTAACAGTAGGCAGTCAATAAAGGTTGATAAGGATAAGAACAAATAGGAGGTGGATACATACGAGATACCGAACATGTAACTTCCCTAATGAACTACTGCTAAAGAGTAATTAAGGAGGGTAGAAAAAAAGGGTCTTCTGGGGCGCCTGGGTGGCGCAGTCGGTTAAGCGTCCGACTTCAGCCAGGTCACGATCTCGCGGTCCGTGAGTTCGAGCCCCGCGTCGGGCTCTGGGCTGATGGCTCAGAGCCTGGAGCCTGTTTCTGATTCTGTGTCTCCCTCTCTCTCTGACCCTCCCCCGTTCATGCTCTGTCTCTCTCTGTCCCAAAAATAAATAAAAAACGTTGAAAAAAAAAAAAATTAAAAAAAAAAAAATTAAAAAAAAAAAAAGGGTCTTCTAAATTAGGAGATTTAGGGGCTGCAGAGCAACAGGAGGAAGTCTTGTGTGGGATATATTGATGCTCTTCATGAACACATTCTTTAGATATCAAAGTGAACATTTCTTCCTCATGAAGCTTCCCTTGCACCCTGATTCAACCAGAGCTCTCTGCTGTGGAACCGCAGAGATTCTTGCACTTTTCATTCATAGTACTTCGCAGGGTTTGTAATTATACACTTGCCTGCATTTGATTAATGTGTGTGGCCTTCGTTGGACTACAAGCTCCATAAAGGCAGGGATTTTGTGTTTGTTTTGCCCTTCAATTTTACTGTGGGCTACTCAATATGTCTGACCCAGAGAAGGGACTAAAATATTTGATGAATGAATAAATGAATGAATGAATGGAAGGAAAGAAGGAGGGAAGGAAGGAGAAAGAAAGAAAGAAAGAAAGAAAGAAAGAAAGAAAGAAAGAAAGAAAGAAAGACATGGGAATGGACACTCTGTTGGAGAATAATACTGAGAAATAATATTTCGGAACTCATAACTAGGTGTGGTGGTTTTAAAATATGGCTGCAAAATTCTTTGACATTGCTCTCATCGAAAGGTGGGTTCTAGGGGCGCCTGGGTGGCTCAGTCGGTTGAGCGGCCGACTTCGGCTTAGGTCACGATCTCGCGGTCTGTGAGTTCGAGCCCCACGTCGGGCTCTGTGCTGACAGCTCGGAGCCTGGAGCCTGTTTCGAATTCTGTGTCTCCCTCTCTCTGACCCTCCCCCGTTCATACTCTGTCTCTCTCTGTCTCAAAAATAAATAAACGTTAAAAAAAAAAATTAAAAAAAAAAACAAGAAAGGTGGGCTCTATAGCATTTGCCATTGAATCTGAACAGCCATGTGACAAACAGAATGCAGTGAAGATGAGGGTATCTGATTTCCAAGGCTAGGTTGAAACTACTTGGTTCTCTTAATATGATCACTCTGGGAGAAGCCAGCTACCATGTAAAAAAATTTGACCACCTTGAGACCACCAGGCTGAAGAAGCGACCTTGCCGGACATTCCAGTTGATATCCTGAACTCATCTCTGCCAAAACATGTGACTCAACCTGTCTTCAACCTTTGGGACCTTCTCATCTGCCAGCTGAGTACCTTTGAGTGACCTTAGTAATTTCTTGGAGAAGCAAAAGAATTGGCCAGCTGAGCCCAGCCTGAATTAGATAGAATCTGTTTGCACAATAAAATGGTTCTCGTTCTATGCCAGTCGATTTGGGATAATTTGTTACTAGCAGTAGTAACTGGCACATCAACCAAAGTCTCAATAGAATCCTCTCCAATCACCGCCCGTAGCAGTTGAGGAAACTGAGATCCAGAGAGATTAGCTTGTTTAACCATGTTTCTAAATTGGCAGCGGTAAAAGAGAGGAGACCCAGGAACTAATCTTCTGACCCTCAGGCCACTGCCTTTTCCTTTCTAATATATGATAATGCATCAAGAAAAACTTCTGTTTAATTATATGCAGGGTGCAGAGAGCAACTCTTTGTCGTGCCACAATTTTACCCCATTGATGCTTTCTTCCCATTGATAATTAAATGGATTAGTCAAACTCCTTGACATATAAACAAAAAAGTGAACTGTGGCCTCCCATGTGTGAAGCTTACAAATGTCGATGATGTGGACATTTGAATGCAACTACCTCCCAATTAGAGGAAGAAGCATGCTCAAGTACATAAAAGACAATAACATTTCTTCTCAAGTTTGTGGCATTCAAACTCTTCGCTGACTAGGTTTTCAAGGCTGTCAGTTCCAAATTCACTGAAAGATCTTTCCTGCTGAAAGAAAAATGCCGCCTCTATTAATATCAACCTTTTCCTCTGCAGAACACTTGCTTGCTGGTGATTTATTATGGACAAGCTGCTTCCTGTTCCTTTTGAATGTTAAGATTCTTTTTTTTTTTTTTTTTTTTTTTTTTTTAAATTCTGCGAGTAGAATTCCCCATCTCTTGTGCCCAGGGCAATTTAGTTAAGGCTAATCTTCAGGACAGAGTTTGGGTATTTACAACTCACAAATTGATGCTTCCCCATACCACACAAAAGAGAAAGGGTCTGCTGCTGTATCTGATGTCAACTGGGAACTAATCCAAAACACAAATAAGGAAGACCAACTCGTGCAACGTTTACGGGAAAAGATTCTTTTGGATTTTGGAACTTTGCAATTATAAAGATGGAAAATTTTTCCCTTAAAAAGATCAGAGGTTAATTATCCTTTTGTTCGTGATAATTTCATTATTTTTAAAGAGACTCTGAGGAAAACAACTAAATAATCTGATGCGTATGCTCTCCATTAACTGTATCTCGAAGACAACTATGTACACGGATGACTCAAAAGTTCATGTTTATCTTATTACATTTTTCCTATTCCTACAGTGAAACCCATGAAAAGTCTAAAGAAAGACAAAGTCAAATTCAATTTTATTCAGAATTGTCATAATCACAGCTTCACGGGTTTTAACAAATGTTAATCTCTTTTAAATCCCACTCCTCCTGATGTAGAAGGTCCTGGAGTAGAGCGTGGCTTTAGGTAATGTTAGGTATTAGGACTCTCTCAGTTGCAGATGCCAGAACACCCGATTCAGACTAGTTTTAACAAAAAGTGGAATTGATTTGCTTACATAACAGAAAAGCACAGACTTAGAAGGCACCTTGGGCACAGCCAGAAGAGGGGGCACACTGGGGCTAGGCTTCCACCACCAGACTGTCTCTCTCGCTCTGTTTTCCTCAGTGTTGGTTGGCACCTTTCTCACGCTGAACCCATGTAATGGAAAAGATGACCACTGGCAGCTCTCAGCTCACATTCGGCCAGCTTCCAAGCTCAGCAGAAGAATTCTGGGTCACTTCAGACAAGGCCTGGGATTGATCCTGTCTGGTCCCTCTTGAGTCACATGTCCACCCTTGTGGAATTCTCCTCGGCTGCACCTGTAAGGTACTGAGGATGGACTTATGGACTTACCACAAGTTGTAGTTGGATTTGAGCATAACTTATGTTTAAATAAAATCTTTGCCTTAAAGTAAGTGTATAAAATGACATGCCAAGGGATACAGCTAAGCTTTCCAGAAACTCTGCCTTTCTTTTAAGCGATTTTCCCATACATATCTCACCTCCTTTTCAATACCAAACTTATCAAAAGCTGAGTCTATATTTTCTTCTTCCCCTTTCTTGCCACAATCCTCCTGCCATCTAATCTCACTTCTCTGCTCAAATGCCATCAACAGCCAAGTCCAATGGCATCCTTTTGGACCTCCTCCTGCTTGTCCTCTTGGCAGCATTAGACATTCGGAGCCACTCCCCTTTTTCTTGGACCTCTCTATTCCTACAGCTCACGCTCCTTCTTTTTCTCTGATAGATTGTTCTTGGTTTTCTTCACTAGCTTCTGCTATGTTCCACATGCCCCCAAACGTACCTGTTCTCCAAAGTTTGGTCTGCAGCCTTCTTTTCCTCTAACCTTATCATCTCTCACTGGGGCCACTTCATTCAGTTCCATGGCCTCAATCTTCTCCTACCTGATGTAGACTTTAGGATCTAAGTTTAGTCTTCTGTCTGCTCTTAGGTGTGAGACAATAATTTCTGAGTGTTCCTCTACACTTCGATGTCTGTCTTAGTCTGTTCCGGCTACTGTAACAGAATACCATAGACGTAGTGGCTACAACCAATAGTTCTAGAAACTGGAAAGTCCAAGATTAAGGCACCAGGGGATTCGGTATCTGGTAAAGACCCACTTCCTGGTTCATAGCTGTCTTCTCACTGTGTCTTCACATAGCAGAAGGGGTGAAGTCACTCTCTGAGGTCTCTTTTATAAGGGTGTTAATCTGGAGAACCTGGGTGGTTCAGTCAGTTAAGACTTCGGCTCAGGTCATGATCTCGCAGTTCATGAGTTTGAGCCCCACATCAGGCTCGCTGCTATCAGTGCAGACCCTGATTGAGATCCTCTGTCTCCCTCTCTCTGCCCCTCCTCTGCTCGTGCTCTCTCTCTCTCTCTCTCTTTCTCTTTCTTAAAAATAAACATTTATAAGAGTGTTAATCTTATTTATGAGGGCTCCATTCTCATGACCTAATCACCTCCCAAAGACCCCCCCCCCCACCTCCTAATACCATCACCTTGGGCATTAGAATTTCAGCATATGAATTTGAGAGAGGGTACATTCAGTCTATAGCAATGCCCTTCCATCATCAGAAACTCAGTATTTCCAGAAGCAAATTTATTAATTGACTCCATGTAGTCCTCCATGCCCTACGAAGTGTCACAACCATTCTACCAGGTGATCATCCGGGGTGGAAGAAAATGGAATAATTTTCACTATTCACTTTCAACTCATATCCAATTGGACCTCCAAAGACCCCAGCCTGCACTTTTCTATGACAACTGCCACTGTTCTAGTTCAGAGCTTCACCCACTCTTCCCTATTACAATAACTTCCCAGCATCTTATTTTTTATCTAAACCAACTTACTGAAAATACATATTGTTTACTCTCAAAATTGTTCATTCCATCCCATTCTCTAAGTTCAAAATACTTTATTTTCAAGGCTTTCTATCACTAAACTCAACCCTTCTTGTTAACCTCATCTCCCATATGTTCATTTTAGACATTCTCTCGTTGAGCCACACCACCCAACCGTTCACATCTCTGCTCATGTCATTTCTTCAGTTTCAATAATGTTCTTCCTTCACCTATCAATACTCTACTCATCCTTTTAAGATCTGCTTGGGTAGACAACAGTGTGGTTCTCCTCCTGCTAAACACATAGTAGATTGCACTCTTCTCAGTCCTTCGCATCCAACAGTTATGTCACTTGGTTTGGCCACTGAAATATAAGTACAGTGCCATATGATACTTCTGGACAGAAGTAATATAATTTAGAGTGAGATGGGATATTTTTTCTTTCTTCTATTTATTTCTTTTTCTCTTTCTTTCTGCTTTTCTTTCTTTCTTTCTTTCTCTTTCTTTTTTCCACTAAAGTGATTGGCAATGTCCCTAATGATGACTGCTCTGACGGTTTAGAATAAAGATGTCATGGACCAAGCTCCCACTCAAACCATGATAGACAAGTAACATGAGCAAGAAATAAATGTAGGTTGTCTTCATGTAAAGTCTGACTCCATTTTTTGATGTTAGACTGCTGATATCTTTTAACCTCACCCTCCCCTCCCTTCTGTTCCACATCTACACAAGCTGATTAAAAAACCCTGGGTGCACCTTTCTTTAATGCCGGTGGGCAGTTCAGACCATGTAAGCCCCTTCTTGCATGAAGGAATACTCACTCTGGCCCATCTTCTAATTATTATAAAAATCTAAGGCTAGTCTTCTTTTCTTGTTCCCTCAAGCCATTTTTAGACTTGCCTACTCCCCCCAGAAACTTCACTATGTGATAAGTCTTCTCATATCATCTTGCTATGTGTGTGGCATTATTAATCTTAACATCTGAACTAAATTTGGGGTGGGAAGCCCCATTCTACTTTTGAGAAATGACCATTATAATTTGGGGTTTGAGGTTTGGTTTCCTTTGCAGAGGCCATAGCTGGGGTGCTACAAAGTGCTTTTTCTTGATCTGTGTGTTCAATATATGAGATTGTTCACTTTGTGAAAAATTATTGGTTTGTATGCTTATGATGTGTGTGCATATGTGTGTGTGTGTGTGTGTTATACTACAGTAAAAGATTATTTTTAAACATTTATTGAGATTATCCTAAAATAATCGCAACCTTGTTTTCTTTATCATTATCTCAGTATATGTATTGAAATGAGGTAGTGTGTATGTATGTATATGATGAAAACGTAGTTAATGACAGAAGAAAACAAGCTTTTGAAAAGGAAGCTAATTGTTAAGAAAGGCAGAATGGCATAAATTCTAAATAGAAGTACAAGCAATATTCCTTTGTAATTACAGAAGGAGAATATCATGTAAAGCATCAGAGAGAAAGTGGAATTATTGGTAGTGCATCAGTCAGAGTGGGCAAGATTATGCTGCATAACCACTGTTTCCATTACCATCAGTGAGTCTTGCCTGTCTGTGAAGTTCATATAAATATAATTTTACAGTATAGTTTCTTTTGTGTCTAGCTTCTCTCACTCAGCATTACATTTACGAGATTCATTCCTTTTGCTGTATGTGTTGGTAATACATCCCTTTTTCTTGCTCTGTAGTATACCATTGCATGAATATACCCACAATTCATTTCTCCATTTTCATGTTGATGGTCAGTTTTTGGCTGTCATTAATAATGCTGCTATGGACATGTTTTTTGTACATATATGAATTCATTTCCATTATGTATATATGCAGGGGGGAAATAATTTGGCATATGATATACATATGTCTTGTTTTAGGAGATACTGCTAAACTGTTGTCTAGTGTGATTATACCAACTTACATTTCTACCAGCAGTGTGTGTTACTCTGTATCTTTGCCAGCTCTTGGTATTGCCAGTCCTCTTAATTTTAGCCATTCTAGTAAAAGGGTAGTGAAATCACCTATGTTCCCTGATGGATAATATTTACTGGCCATTTGATTATCTTCATTTGTGACACCTCTGTGCCAGTCATTCGCACATTTTTCTACTGGATTGTCTGCTTCATTTCTTGTTGATCTTTAGAAGTTCTTTAAATATTCTGGCTCTGAGTCATTTGTGAGTTCTATGCATTGCAAATATATTCTTCTATTTTGAGCTCACCTTCTTATTTTCTTCATGGTAACTTTTGATGACAAAAGCTCTTAGTTTTATCAATGTCTAATAAATACATCAATCTTTTCTTTTTTTGTTATTATTTTCTATGCTCCATTTAAGAAATAATTCTCTACTTCAAAATCACAAAAACATTTTCCTGTTATTTTCTAGAAGCTTTACTGTTTTTCTTTTTACATTTAGTTCTACAATCCATCTGGACTTGCTTTCTTAGTACGGTGTGAGGTAAGAGGTCAAGATTCATTTTTCACATATATATACATATCCAATATATGTATGCACATTGACTCTTGGTATAATTTAATCCATTAAACACACCAATTATTTCTCAAATCTCAATTTCTATAAGGTTATTATATCATTCTTGAGGTTCCTGAAACACTGCCTGTAAAGCGGCAACCTCTGTTAAAAACTCCTCATGGTTTCCTGAAATCATTTTATTGGTAGTGAGTGGGGAGAAACCATTATGCCTCCTTACCACTAGTCCTAGAGATTAGCAGGCTGGCACTTCCTCCCTAGCCAGCAATTTCAAGGCTGTCAGGAGATAGCAATAATTTTTGTCCACCAAAACAAAAATTGTTTGTCCTTCTCTCTTGGTCCTATCAGCCCACCAGCACACATATATACTTTATCATAAATTAAGTTCCATTCTCTGCCATGGTATTTTGGGAACATACTTTTTTTTCTCGAGTTTATGAGTCCTAGTAGTCTACACAGAGTGAGTACTCAGCAAATAGTGGACCACCGCCTATCACTTATGGGAAGATGTTCTCTTATCTCCCCAGGCGATGACCCACAAGGAGCCACTAGATGTAGCTGTGGACGGGCCACGGCCTGTCTCTGGATAAAACTGCCCAAGTTCCTACTCCAGGTCTATTTCCCAGGATCAGTGGGACCACATGCAATTCCCCTAACCATCCAAAGCTCAGTCTCATTCATCTGCTCACTCGGGTAGTAATACTCTAGTATTATCATGGGCTTTGTGTTAGTATATGATAGGGTTGTTGTGCAGAATATTACATGCAAAGTGGTTGTCTCACTGCCTCTCATATAGTCTGCACTTAATAAATGTCAACTACTATTATTTTCTGCTATTAATGCAGAAGCCCAACTAACTAATCTGCATCCTCAGGGCCCTTCACAAAATGAAGTTTAGAAAACTGTTACAAGGAGGTGAAATGCTGGTTTTTACTAGTGTGCATATAGCCAAATGCCCCACCATAGGTTCTCAGGTTTCTCCCTCACAACCCAGAGATACTTTGAAAAAAGAGAAAAACAAAACACTATCTTTAATGTCAAGCTTTTCCCAGAGATAGACAGACTGAAATAAATAGGTAATAAACATGCCAGCAATGAAATGAAAAAGAAATGTATTCTTTGGTTACAGTCTCCTTGGATTATCATAGTGACATTGCTTTAGGGTGTCACTTCCAAAATGACTTTTTCACTTGACTCTAAATTTCCAGGGAAAAGAAAATGCTCCCTAATTGAATAGGCCCTTAATGGCATGTGGTGGGGGGGGGGGGGGGGATGTGGGACAAAAGAATAACTATAGTTATCAAAAATAAGTCAATATTAAGATTATAAAATCTCTTTAATTAGTATAATAACAGGGACTGAAGGCCATATCTCTAAAGACTTGGCTTTATGCAGGTATAAGATAAATTTAGCTATCAGAAAGCCAGAGACAACTTTCACTCTTCCTTCCATATAAATCCTAAGAATTATTGTGAACTTATTTGACTAAAGTAACCAAAAAATCTTTTCTCAGAGAATGAAGGAGACTAGCTACTTCAAATAAGAGCACTTTTTATCTCTTCCTTAGAAGTAACTTTTAAAATACTGTGTTTTGCTCGATTTGATCCTTTTTCTCTCCAAATATATCCAGGGTTCCCAACATCTACCTGATGAACAGTTTCAGAGATGAGACTAAGACTATCTGAGCTGTGGAGACTTTATTAAGGGTGCAAACTTCTCTCCCTCTTAAAACATTTCTTGATATATAGAGAAACAGAGGAAGGATAGGAGCTAACTCTCCATCCAGCTTTTCCAGAGCCCCACTAAAGAGGAGTTTCCTTTAAAACCTGGTCAAGGTGATTCAGGGCTAGTGAACTTGAAAAAGGGTGGGATTTTTTTGCTCTATTTGGCTTGTGAGCCAAGAATTTAAATACTGACAGGCTCAATATAATGCTTCATCAGTGATGTTTAAGTGAGAGGCATACAACCCCGATCCACATGCAGGTAAGCAACAACCTGAACAGCAGGCATATCTGAGCAGGGATAGTAATGAACTTGGATAAAAATCCATTTTCCTAACAGTTGCACCTCTCCAGGGGCAGTCCATCTCCCAAGAGAGAAACCAATCACAGCATAAGAGGCCAATCAGAGCAAAATAGCATTCCCAAGATGGATTTCTTTGGTGGCATGCAAAAAAGCATGTATGAATCACCTGGACAGATCTAGAGAAGAAAAAAACATCTAAGGCTCCAGGTCATTCCAGGTCACTTACTGAATTCAGGAGTGATAAGTCAATAGGATGGCGTCCTGGAGCTGGCCTCTGGAAACAGATTCGGGGAGAGCCGGTCACCTCACCAATACCCTCCACACAGCACCAGTAGTCTGACCCCATCCCCCCTTGCCTCTCTCAAAGCGTAAAATCATCTCACATAAAATAGAAACCATATCGCCTAAAAAATGCGTTTAGCAAAGGAGAGCTTTGTTCATTAGCTTTTTAAATTGAGGTTTGATCCTTTGGCTACTGTGCTGAAAAGTCTCACTGTAGCTTTATATGGGCCTCTCCACCACAAAATGATTTTCTTCACGCACTACGTTACTCAAAACTTCTTTGTTCAGTATTATTTGATTAAAGTACCTTCTGATGTCTTAACAAATAAAAACCATGAACCGAATACTTCTCCCATCCTACAAATCAGTAGATAATGGGTAGCTCTAGGATTGCTTTTCCTTCAAAATTAGAAAGGAAACATGGATAACATTGTCCCTTCAGGAATTGTGGAGCATTAATACTGGAGCAGTACTAGTAACATACTATTAAATTTCAGGCAAGCCACTTAACCTCTCTGCCCTTTCTCCATCTGGAAATTCAGAAGATAAGTGGCCTACATCAACAATGCTATTTCAAAGGCAAACTGGTCAAAGATTGGTAAGCACTTTACAAATATTAAGTGCTCCATAATTACTGCTTGTTGTGACAAACTCTATTTTAAACTCATCCAGGATACAAAATACATATATAAATATATTTATATTTATATTTATATATATAAACATATATATATATATATAAATATATTTATATATATAAATATATATAAATATATTTATATTTATATTTATATATTTCCCTGTCTTCTAGTCTAGGCTGAACGGTATGATCTGGACAAAAATATAGCAAAAAAGAAAATTAATCCTTACTAGATCTTTGGCTGCTATGAAGAAGGGTGCTCTTGAGAGAAATTTGAAGAAGCAAATTTTGATATATTGAAGGGGGATATGAAAGCACAAATAATGCTACTCCAGCAACTGATTCCTTCTTTCCCTGTAACCGGTTCAACACAGATCTCCAAATTTCTCTTTTGCTAAAATACGTAACTTGAAATAGATACTACAGCTAGGGTGGATATTTTGCCTATTAAGTGTAAGGCGTTATGACAAGAGCAGAAGTGGAATTATCCTCAACCTGAAATCACACAAATTTGAACCTTGCAGGAGTTCTGTTCTCCTTTTAAAGAAAAATGTGGATGCATGAAGATTGTTAAACCTTCCTCTTCTTTGGGCCCACAAGGTGGTCTTGCAAAACATGTTTCTTTCACAAACTGTAATCAATTAATTAATTAATTTTTAATCAATTAACAAGTATTTATTGACCACCTACTACTATGTGTAAAGCACTGTGCTAAGCTCCCATGTATGATACAGTTTAAAACAAAACAAAACAAAAGAACAAAAGATAGTCTCTCTTGCTCTTAAGAGCTCTGAATCTAATTGGACAGATAAGATATACACATGGGGCAAGATAAGTGGCACCATGAGACTGTCATTGATATGAACCAAATGGCTAGTTCAAATAGTGAGAGACCAAGGGGCAAACTGTCCTGGGCTGGGATGGTCAAGGCAGGCTTCTGAAGACAAGCAGGATTAAGCCCTGGATCTGAGTGTATTGAGTGGGGCGGGAGGCGGGGGATTGAGAAGACTTCATTTAAAGATGACCATGCAAAGTAAATGAAATGAAGGTTGAAATGTAAGCCAATTGTACCAGTTCTCTTCTGTCTCTCTTTTTCTTTCTCTTTCTCTCTCTCTCTGTCTCTCTCTCAGGCACACGCACACATGCACATAAAATATAAGGGGAGAAAGTGCTCAGAGGTAAGTATGCCATACTTTTTGGCCTTTAAATATTAAACAGACTTCTATTGTACTTATTTTTCCTCCCTTCTCCCTCCTCCTCCTCTTTTCCTTCCTTCTTTAGCCTTAGTCTACTTAGGAATTGGAGTATCGATCACTTTCAACTGTCCTGCGGCACTAAGAAAAACTGTAGAAATTCTCATGTCTGCTTCTGGCGAATTCCAAGGCTCTGGGTCTCAGAACCACAGAATCCTATCAACAAAGGGGCTTTAAAGGCCACTTAGTTCGGGGCTCCTGGATGACTCACTTGGTTAAGCATCTGACTCTTGGTTTCGACTCAGGTCATGATCTTGCAGTTGGTGAGTTCAAGCCCGGCATCGGCCTCCAGGCACTGACAGTGGGGAGCCTGCTTGGGATTTTCTCTCTCCTTCTATCTCTACCCTTCCCCTGCTCATGCTGTCTCTCGTGCGCACGTGCACTCTCTCTCAAAATACATAAACTTTAATTTTTTTAAAAAAAATAATAATAAAATGCACTTAGTTCATGCTACTCTGAAACAAGCCTGACACTGAATCCTTGCAGCAACCACGATGACACTGTGGCCCATCCTGAATATGGTTTCAAAGCTGTTGGAAGAAAATACCTCTGGGGACCCTTCAAACTACGTTGTGCAGAAATTAAATCTAAGACCCTCAGATTGTGATCAATTTTTTTTTTTTTTTTTTTTTTTTTTTTGCCATTTATCATTTGCATGAACGCATTCTAAATCAGTGAGTATTCTGGTAAAACGCTGATGACATCAGTTTGAAGATCTAATTTCAAATTCAAGACAGACTGCATGCAGGTCAGCCAAAACTAGTTGCATACATGGTAGTGTCCTGCTTGATTCTCGTCAGTGGACATCAAGGAAGAACAGGAAAGAAGGAGGGGAAAGAAGGAAGAGAATGCCTTTAATTAAGGGCTTCTCCTAGGAAATTACCCAAAGCGTGAGTTGAGGTGCCAAAGAGTCCACGTTGCATATTTAGATTCATCTTCTGTTAGACTTACCAATAACAGCCAAGTCAGCTTGCTGGGCATTTAAATTAGGGGAACAGCAGTTTGCTTTTCCAGGTTTAACTATCTCACAAGTTGTACTTAGACTTGACTGACTGTGTCATATTCTCTCCAGCCACCCCACCCCCACAACCCCCCCCCCCCCCCACACACACACACACACATCCACACAGAGGGAGACTCTCACCTCCACCACATATTATATCTAGGGGGATTCTAATCTAGAAAATGAAGAAACTGGGCCTCTTCCCTAGAATAACAGAAAACTAGCATTCACCAACAATAGACAAGTTACTTTTTATAAATCATTCTGTTGTAATAATTGTGTTCTCCTATGTAAGAGTTTTTCACAAAAATATGTCTTTTGCTCCTTAAGCAAAGCATTTCAATCCTCAATGGGGGATTTGTGGATCATTGTGGTTTTAAGGACAGCTTACAAACTGGCATAACCCTGGATACAAGTTTTGAACAAAACTCAGGGATGTTTAGGAGAAGCCTTTCAAGTTGAATTTTAGGGGCACCTGGGTGGCTCAGTGGGTTAAACGTCCAACTTCAGCTCAGGTCATGATCTCATGGTGCGTGAGTTTGAGCCCAGCATCTGACAGCTCAGAGCCTGGAGCCTACTTCCGATTCTGTGTCCCCCTCTCTTTGTGCCCCTCCTCCACTCGCACTCCCTCTCTCTCTCTCTTTCAAAAATGAATAAACATTAAAAAAATGTTTTTAATTGAATTTTAGCCATTTGCATTGCAACATTTGGAAAAGTAGTCTGTTAAAATCCAGAATTAGGCCTGGTCATTTCCATAACCTTTGGTAAAAACTAAGAACTTTACTATAAATGAACGTTTCTTTCTAACTATTAATTTATTGGAATTAGCAGTTTTTAGTCTTAGAAAAATTCAATACGTGAAACTAAAATAGAAAAACCAAGAGATGGTGTCATTCAATCAAGCAGGATCAAGCAGTGCTTTTCATTTTAAAAACGTGGTCAAAAATAATTGAAGGAATTGTCATTGTTATGTTACTAACATGTTCATTTCTGTATCAATCTTTTCTTTAATTCATTTATTTGCCAAAAAGTATACTCCTTATCTCACTGCAACACGGTGAGATTCTCCACACATCCAAAGAGTTTGTAAAACTGTTTTTTCTTTTTTTTTTCCTATTTTTTTTTTGAGGCAACTCTCCTGAAATGCCTAAAATGAAAGGGAGTTATTGATGTCTTCCAGAACTTTAATTGCAAGAACAGCTTTATCTCCCAGGCAGACAGACACTACACAAATGTTTGGTTTACCCCGTATCACACAGTTAACAAGGCTCTTGTAGGTTCAAGGAAAACAGATTGTAAGGCTTTGCCAGGAGGACTTAACATTCTAGGGGGGAGAAAACTGACAGATAATTCTGAAGACAGTGAATTTTAAAATAACCTCAACTTAGACATAATCCTCTAGGAAAAGGTAGAGTGTGGAATGGGAGTTTTTAGAAAAGATGAGAATGGGTGTAAAAGGCAAGGAAAGAAATGTGTTGTTTGTTTGTTTTTTTAACTCCTGTACAACTAGTCCAAGCATCCTAAGAAGATGGTTTGTGCATTGTGAGGGCCCTCATTTCCGACCTAATAATCCAATCTTCCTTAATTCAAAATTGTTCAAACTGTAGAAAGAAAACCTGACGAAAATAGTCTTGCATCTAACTTGCCTGTTTCAGTTGAATGCTAAGTCTACATTTCAACTAAGCTTTAAAAACATAGTTTTCCTGTGCGTGCTGCACAGACACGTTCCCCGCACTGTCCTTGCCCCACCACGGGACAGAAGGTAACAAAGTGTCTTCACATGCTTCTTCTGAGTGTACATCCCGTCCGCGTTTACTAACTTACCAATGGGCTTTGTTTGTGAGGAAGTTAAGAGACTGACATTTATGGCTCTCCAGGCAAAAGAGAACAAAAAGAGGAGATTCCGCATCTTAAATCTGTTTACCAGCTGCTGGAAAAGGTCAACTTTGGGCACCAACAGCTCATACAAAATCCAAAGGTATCCCAGCCGGCCCTTCCCCATTTCTCATGTGGGGCTGTAAAACACAAAAGCTGCACAATACCTGCAATAGACTGACTGCCAGACTAAATTAAGGCATGGTGAAGAAATTACATGTGCTTCTGTGAGAAATGGAGTCTTGAAAGACCAGTTCTTTGCTCACATCTCATGAGTTAAATTGCTTAAAAGCAGACATTGTGGTTATGGTTCCCTGGCATGTGGTATTTGCTGAGCTCTCACTGGATATCCTAAAACACTTAAGCCTAAAGGGTTTAGGATGTCTTTGGAGGCCATAATTTGAAGAGAACAACTTTATCTTTGTGGGAGACACAGGACACAACAGGACAAATGTTTGTTAGATTCCTTCTCTTTTTCTTGACGAGCTTATCACACAGTTCTCAAGCAAATGGTATGGGAAAGTAAATGATTTCGTGGAGAAGAATCACTGTGGTTTACCAATGCTAAGGCTAGAGGCTTCAGTCAGGTGACACTCTAGGTTCACAGAGAATTGAAGACAAGTTGAAACATAGTTCCTCAAAAGTCAATAAGATACGGGTTATATACCTTGACACTGGATTTGTAGGGAAATGCCAAGAAAGTTCAAAGGTGGGATTTGTTACAATGGTAGAGGGGTAAATGTTCCAGGCAAATGGGAGAGAGATGGCAGGAGAGGTCACCAGGTACCTACAAAGGGATTTTCTAACCCAAGGACTACTCTTTGTATTAGAGAATTTTCTCTTCTATTAAAAGGACTACTTGGGCCAAAGAACTAAGAGGGGGTAGACAGAATAGTAGAATTTTCAAACAGACAGAAATGTTGAAATATTCATAAACCACACATGGATCATCTCATCTCTGCTTAAAATCCTCCATGGGTTTCTTCTCACTTCTCTTCATGTGAAACCCATGGCCTGGTCCCCATCCCTGCCCGTCTCTGCAACCTAGTCCCACAGGACAGCCTCTCCAACTTCACCCCACTCCCACCCCCACCGCGCCCACCCCACACTCGCTCTGCTGGTGGTCCTCATGCTCACCTACCTTGTCAGTCTCAGGGTCTCTGCCCATCATGCTGCTTTGACCTATGCTCTTTCTTTACCTCTCTGATGGACCCACCATCATTTGTAATTATTTCATTTAGTTGTTTATTTGTTTTTGGTCTACTTGTACTATCCGCTAAGCATCTTAAAGTCAAAGACCATGTCTTTCTTGTTCTGTTTTATTATCAGGGTGAATCACAATACCTGGCACCTGGTAGGTGCTACACAAAAGTTTGTTAAACAAAATAATGCAAATGAAGGCACTGAGGTTAAAAGAGATCATTTCCTGGAGCTCTCCCATACCGTTAACAGCAGAAGTTGGCTGTATACTCAGATTTCCTGAGAAATCCTGGTTTCCAGGGGGAGCTGGAATACTCTCAGGTAAGAGTTAGCATTAACATTTATACAGAATTCATGACTTCAGATGACATTTATCCTTTTGGAGAGATCATTCAAGAGAAGAAGCTTTGAGAACAAGACTGAGTGAAGTCACCTGCCCTAGGGGTATTCAGAGTGCAAAGTGATGCCCTTGACCACACCCCACCACCCCCCACACCCACTTCCGGGTTTCCTTTCTGTCTCTTGTCTTAGAATTACTCTCGAAGGCTATGGTTGCTGGTCTTCACCCTCTGGTTTTCCTTCTTTTCTTATTTCTAGCACTTGCTCTGTTCCGCCCTTTGGAATGTCCTATCTATATGCCCAGACCATTGCTTGGAGGTGAAATTGCAGCTTTTCATTTCTCGTGCTTATTTGGGGGGTGTGGAGAAGTGAGATAGAAGAAAGAGGCAAGAGATTAAATAACATTCTGTTGTCAGCTAAGATATGAATCCAGCCATTTATTAGATGTTACCTTATGTTAGGAAGAAGAAGACACTTCATTGATTTACTTTTTTTGTTAACATTTTAAAGGAAATCTCAGTCTTGATTTGGTAACTCCCCTGAGAACCTTCAGTACCACAAAGGGTGTTACAAAATCTAAAGTCTCAAGGGGCTAAAATCATTTAAACTAATAAACATGACATACAATCCTTTGTGGGGCCTTGGGAAGGGTAATAAATATCATGAAATCAAGCAATGATCAGCTGTTAAAACTCCCCAAAGGGCAGTCATCACAGGCTGAGTGATTTGTTCTTGGTGTTTGTTTCTTTTTTTTTTTTTTTTAATTTTTTTAACGTTTATTTATTTTTGAGACAGAGAGAGACAGAGCACGAATGGGGGAGGGGCAGAGAGAGAGGGAGACACAGAATCGGAAGCAGGCTCCAGGCTCTGAGCCATCAGCCCAGAGCCCGACACGGGGCTCGAACTCATGGACCGTGAGATCATGACCTGAGCTGAAGTCGGAGGCTTAACCGACTGAGCCACCCAGGCGCCCCGGTGTTTGTTTCTTTTTAACCTCATCTTTTCTTCATAATCATCCCATTTATGCTCACAGACCCTTTCACAGGCAATAATAATACTAATAATAGCTAGCCTCTACTGAATGCCTACTATGAGCCAGGCACTTCACATTTTCTTTACTCCTTACAACAACCCTAATAGTTAGGTATGGTTATCAACATTTCAAATGAAAAAATTAACACTTAGAGAAGTTACGTATATTGCTCAAGATCATATAGCAAGTAAGATCTGTCAGGTACTCTAAGCCTATATCTAATACCAGTGGTTGTGCCCTTGGTGGCAAGGGTGGGGTGAGAGCATGGGAGAGTGGGGGAGACTTTAGTCCTTTTCCACATACCAATGTCCACCAGCCCAAATACACAATCTAAAGACAGAAGAATCTGTGTTTGCTATGCAAACCCTACTTCAGAATAACTTCCTTGATCTCCTCACCCCCTTTCCAACATGTTTGCCACATCTGAGGTCATTTTATATGTACCATTATATGACATATCATTATGTCACATTTCATGCAAACACAATCAAGTACCATGGAAATTTGAACTTCAACAATTGGATTCAAAATCTAGTGTACTGGATTTTGCATCATGGCCAGCAAACTAAAATTTTTACATAACAAACTGAGTCTTCTTACTTATTTTCTTCAGCTCTCTGTGTATCCAAAATGCTTTTATTTGATGCTATCTGTGCAGTAGGGAACTACATTAGGACATAAGGTACATACTTGATCTTTCAAAAAGCATCCGGAGCTAGGGAAGCCCATTACATTAGAACCTCTTTGTTCAATATAAACAGGGATAGAAACCCAAACAAAATGTGTCTAACTGATGTACTATCTCTAAAGTCTGATTGCTAGCAGCAGTGAGAAGATGCTAAAGATCCTAAAATTGTCTTCGATACAGAGCCTCTCTCCCACTGCCCTTTCTATGAAGCCAGCCCCATTAGAGCTAGCTTCGAGTATTTCTCACAACCAAAAGAACACAACAAATCCCACACCCACGTGGAATTTAAGCAACATATTATTAGACAAGTAGTGGGAATTACAATTTTAAAGACTAGGCATGCTTATGGTCAATTTAAAAAGCAGAAAACAAAATTTTATCTATGCTATTGTGGAAGAAGAATATTTTTGAAATATTGGTTTTCCCCAGTATTTCCTTTTCTGCCTTTGACTCCTCCCTCTGCTCGAGCACTGGATTAGACCTTTGTCGTCTCAGGAAAAGGTCAAGGTAGCATTAAGCAGAGAAAGTGACTCTTCAGATTTCTGAATGGAGTCCCTTAGAAGAACAGAAAAGACCCAGACTAAAAAAGATTAGGAAAGGAGAATTGGAAGAGGAGCATAGAGAGCAGAAGGTCACAGTGACAGGGGCCTGGACTTTACCCTAGAAGCTCTTCTCCAAAGAGGAGGTAAGGCCCCAGAGAAGAGATGGCAGCATGTTTAATGGTTGAGAGCCTTCCCTGTGCAGTTCCCCAGCAGGGCCATTGTGTGAGAGTCAAACAATGATCTCCCCACACCCAAAAGTGGCACGGAAGGAATCCTGAAATCCGATGAGACCACATGGGGTTATGGGAGTCTCCCCAGTGGCTTCTTCAATGGCTGACGATAAACAATGCACAAGGAACAATCACGGTGATGGACATCTCAGAAGATGGTGATGCGGCTAGACGAAATTGACGATCCAGTGCAAGCTCCCTAAGAACATAGATCTGACCAAGGAGAAAGAAGAGAGAGGTATAGCAAATCAACTGAAATTACGTGTCTGCCACACCCAGAAGAATGGGGGTGGAAACAGAAATTAATACACCAAGTCAGAGCAAAGTAAAGAAAGTTAAGTATCTTGCTTTTCTGCATTTAGGGACTAAATTTCATACCTTCTAACCTGTGATTAAAACCATAAGTGAGATTTGTGAATTAACATTTAAAAAAAAATGAGAACCACCATGATTTCTCTGAAAATGTGTGTTTTTGTCTTCAAAGGGAGAATAATAAAAAGGTCTATAATCTAGAATTAGAATGCACATAAAGAAATAATAAATTATTATCAAATGATACCTAAGTAATTATGTGTTGGAGTTGTTAAATTGTGAATTTTCATTTTCCCTCATTTTTATTGCCCATGCTTGTGGGTTTTGTTGTTGTTCTTATTGTTTTAAGAAATGAAGACAAAAGGGAGAGAAAGAAGAGAGAGAGAAATGGAAAAAAAGATTAAGAAGAGAAGGCTCTTTAAGTAATGTTATGTAGCTAGAACATATGGCCATTGGTAAAAGATGGAGTGGGAAATGCGGAAGGGGAAAAATTGTAGATGGTCTTAAATCTCAGACTGAGACCCTGCAATCAATGAAGAGCCACATGGTCAAATCTATTTAAAAACAGCACTCTGGTAATTTAGGGGTAGGGCTCCTAAGATCAGAGATAGGGAAATCAGCTCCCAGGTTATTGCAATGATGTTGACATAAAATCATGAAACAGTTCAAGGAGTGGTAGCAGGAATGGAAAAGCAGGTCTGGAGGAAAGAGCTATTTAGGAGGTAGCAAGTTAGTGAACAATGGGTGAAAAAAATCATCACTGAGAATGATACTGAGCTGTCAAACCTTTAGCCTCGTCTTGAAGTGGCTGGGCTTTTATGAGGAGGTTGAGCAGCTTTGGTGTCATTTTGAAACTGGACAGAACTAAAGACTGCTGGGGAATGCTGGCCACTTAGCGACTGCACAGAGAGCAGCTTCAGACCACAGCTACCGACCTGCTATCCTGGGGCTATAGGCCTCCTCCTCTCCCACTGTTCCAAGCTGCCTGACCACTAATGGGAAATGCCTGCAACCAGAGCAAAAATAAAGCACCGAAGCTTCCGGATCTCCTCTTCACACTGCCCAACTAGGAGAGGAAAAGCTGAGTCAAGAGCTCCTGCCTCCATTTCTGTGAGATTCATCTCCTCCTTTCAGCAACCCCTTTGTAGTTGGTGGAGCACAGCTCTCCCTAAGCCTGGTCACAGGGATCTCCCCTTTTTGCTCTACAAGCAGCAATGAGGCCAGCAAATTTGAACACGATTTTTTTGAAGGCTTGAGTATTACAAAAAATAAATACATTCGGAGAACAACATGAATCCCCCAAATTCATGAGATCCAGCCCCCTCTCCCGGATCACACAGCCCATCTTATTCCATGGGCCCCAGGACAGAAGCAGGGACCCCATGTACTTTCCATCCTTGGCCTCAAACTTCTTCCTTTCGGTAGAGGCCATCTCTAATTCCCGCCACACCAGAGGCACAGCATTCCCGACCAACCATTTGAACTCTGGATTTATTGTTTTCTTTACAGCTGCCCCTGGTCCCCAAGAATTCTGAAGTAGTTGTATCATTTTTACTATATTTTAAGTTTTGAAGTGATAAACAACCTTTTAAGAAAGGTTAATATTAGAAAAAAAAAGTTTTAGAATTGCTCACAGATTTTAAAAATCTTCAGAAAACATATTAGTATTTTTGTATATTCTTTCTTCTTGTGTTTATATATAAATATATTACATAGCTTTAACCATACTGTATATACATATACCTGTTTTTTTGTTACATTTATTATATCATAGACGTGTTCTCATATTGACTTTTATTCCCTTTATTTTGTTTTTTGGGTTTTTTTTTAACAATTTCTAAAGTTCCATAATTACATTACAATTTCTATATTTAGGGCTATTAGACTGCTTCCATCATAAAATGATTTCTCATTCATTTTTTTTCTAATTATATAACGATTTTAATTGTTGCAAATGTGGACTCTAAGAAAAATAATAAAACCACCTACACACAAAATTGTGACATACAGTGTACAGATCTGATTTCAACCTTGTCTCATTTG
The DNA here is from genome assembly GCF_024362965.1 of Panthera pardus. Lineage (NCBI taxonomy): Eukaryota > Metazoa > Chordata > Mammalia > Carnivora > Felidae > Panthera > Panthera pardus. The sequence goes on along the minus strand of NW_026526721.1, from coordinate 93,406,133 downwards.
CTTTAGCCTTATATGGTTACACGGCTTACACGGTTACAGGGATTTAAGCTTATATGGTTATTCTTCATAGAGGAAATGTGCTCTAAGGTTATTGTCAGTCATTTGATCCCAATGAAGCTCTTGTCTCAGCACAAAGTCCCAGACAGTTCTTCCCCACATTGAGGCTAGCTCAAATCTCAGTTTTTTAGATAGTACCACTGCCATCAGCAGTCACCCCGAGGCAGCCCTGTCTTCCCAGGGGCTTGATCCGCAAAACCACAGATCTTAGTCTCCCATTTTCTCCTCTTCTGTAGACTTCCACCCCTCTGGCGAAGCCAGCAGAATCTCCAATAATGTGTCTTCTCCAGGGCCAGTTGTCTTACATTAAGAGATTGCCTGGGAGCTTCCAATCTGCACCACCCAAAATGCTCAAAGCAGGAATTGGCAGATTTCTTAATTTCTACATTATTTTTTTACATTGCTGAGTGTTTTATAATTGCTTTACTCAGCAAGCCTGGGAAATGTGTAAGTAGTCATCAGTTTTACAGATGTGGGAATTACGGTTCAGAAAGGTTAAAGACTTGCCTTAAATAGACACAAAATTATATCATTAGAGAATCAAATGAGAACTCTCTTTTCTATCCAAGTTACATTCCTCTTGGGGTAAAGATAAACAAAATTGTAATAAAGAAAGTACATGTATTGGTCCAATAAGGGGATGGGGTGGGGAGCAAAAACAGAGAGAAGGAGGTGAAAGGCAGATGGAAGAGCAGAGAGATGCAACAAAAGGCAGAGGTTGTAGGGGAAAAAAGCAATTTTGTAGCCTTGTCCTCTCAAAAAGGCTCACTGTGTGCGCGCATTTGTGTTTGTGGGGAGCATGTTGGTTCCCGACTTGATCCACGTGTAGGCTGTTTGCCGATTGGCTCACCTCCATTCTTGTACGAGCAGAAAGGAGGCTTCCTACCCATCCACCCCACCACCCCTTTCCTTCAAGGGTCGCTTTTGAGTTGTACATGTGGAGACAGAGGGTTTGAGCCTCACATGGGATTAGTGTCAGTGCACGCCAACAACCTACACCTTCACTATGCTTACAATGACTCCTCCAAGCCTCATCATGCTCTTCAGCCAACCCTGCCTCTTAGCACCGTCCCAAACTCCTGGACAGCTCTCTCCCTCCCATCCTACCCCAAATCATGCTGTCACTGCCAAGCAGGCTTCAGGGGAGGGGATGGACTGCAAGACTACACTTCTATTCATTGTCTCAACCCTCAGGTCCTCAGAGCACCATTAAACAAGGCTGCTCTATTCAAGGTTTGAGTTTGATCAGTTTGATCAAGGTTTTGAGTTGTCTGTGGGTGAGGGGAGAGGGGAAGCTTTCCTTCCCCTGTATACCTTTTGTATAGTTTTTAAATTTTGTATTGGGTGTGTTTATTACTTACTCAAAGGTAAAAACTAAGATAAAGCCATGAATGTTATATATAACTGTTTCCAGAGTCCAACTAAAGGAAACATCTCATAGAGTTCTACTCGTTGGCGTACCTCAGTTCCAGGTCTGACTTTTTGTCTCGGGATCACCTCCCTACTTCCTCCCTCTCTTAGTAAAGGTCACATTTCAATTCTTAGCATGAGAATCTCCATTCATTCATAGAAACCTCAACTTCCTGGCCACAATGGTGTGCCCTGACCTGCAATCTGGCTCGACAACCAAAATGACCCATAAGGCACCCTAATCAGCAGAAGTCTAATTCTCAAAATCTGAGCAATTTCATCTAGAATAACCATTATAAAGTTGTCATCTAGAACAACAGTAATCCAGGATGGCCTTTGCCAATTCATTTCCCAATATTTTCAGGATACCCTCTGCCAGGGTCAAGTGGAGACGTGATTTCTCATTCTCTTTGTGATCTCCTGATCTTGACTGTGTGTGCCCTATGGGTGAAATACACACCCACACACATCTGAAAGATAAATAGTAATTCTTAGAGATCATATTGTCTAAATCATATTAAATGGAGAAAACTTCCTACGTGTTCTGATAAACTGCAAAGACTTATCCTGAAATAAACTCTGAAAATAGACCTTTACATTATTCCCCGGTGCCATTATTTGTTTCCTTTCTTCAATCTCCAACTTCCAGGCTGTGTCCTAAAGGTTTACAGGTGACAAAGACACTGCCATCACAAGTCCTGCTCAAACAGAAGAATTATTTACCTCTGATCTTTATTCTTAACTACATTAAAACAAAAAATAAATGAAAAAAAAACCAAACAAACAAACATAAAAAAACAACCCTGACAGTCACTTTGAATTCATAGGTTCTGACAAGGTCATGTCATCTGCAAATAGAGATTGCTTTACTTCTTTCTTTCCACTCTGGATGTATTTTCTTTTCTCTTTTATTGCTTAATTTCCTGGGCCATAACCTCAAGTACAATGTTAAATAGAAGTGGTAATAGCAGATATCCTTATCTTGTTTCTGATCATAGGAAGAAAGCTTTTAGTCTTTCACTATCTTGTATGTTAGCCGTGGGTATTTTGTAGATGCCTTTTATCTGGTTGAGGAAGTTCATGTTCATTTCTAGTTTGTTGAATCTTTTTAACATGAAATGTGCTGGGTTATCTTCAAATGCTTCTCCTCCATCTATTGTGATGATCGTGTAGTTTTTATCCTTTATTTTATTTATGTGATGTATTATTTTAATTGATTTTCACATGTTGAGCTAACCTTGCATTCCTGGTATAAAACTGACTTGGTTGTGGTGTGTAATCCCTTTAATATGCTGCTGGATCGGGTTTGTTAGTATTTTGTTGGAGATTTTTAGATCTATATTCATAAAGGATATTGGTCTTTTGTTCTCATTCCTTGTGATATCTTTGTCTAGGTTCAGTTTCAGGGCAATATTGATCTCATGGAATGAGTTGGAAAATGTTCCTTCCTCTTCCATTTTTTGAAAGAGTTTGTGAAGGATTTGGGTCAATAATCCAAACCTTTGGTAAAAATCACCAATTAAGCCATCTGGGCCTGAGATTTTCTTTGTAGGAAACTTCTTGTTCACAAATGACTTTAATGGTGAAGACTTTTCTTGCTTTTTAACAAATATAGAATGATTCATGCTCCCCAGGTTACCACTACCACAACTCCTCTTGGTCTGAGATTGAAGAGAAGAATCACTGTGGAAGAGATTGAATATGATTTGTTCATTGACCTCTAAAGTAATTTCTTACACTCTCTCTGGTGCTTCTGCCAAAAGAGGATTTTCCATCTTTTCTAACAAGGAGGCAGGGACCTGGGTAACAGTGAGAATTGAATCAACAGTTGTAGTTTCATGAAGAAATTCCTTTTTGTTATAAATTGCAAGAACATGTATACATAATATTTAGAAATACTATTCCTATTTATTTTGAACCCTAATTAATAGATATTAAATTATTTATTTATTGAAATGTTAATAATATATTCAGTTGTATAAGTTTATCTGCACTAAATTTATCTGTTCCATATCTGCACTAAAAGTATAAAAACATACACAGGAGGGATACAAACAGGGTAATAGTTATTTCTAGAGAGAGAGTGGAAAAGAATTAGAGATAGAACTTTAGTTGTATAGATAATATTTTCTTGCTTTTTAAAAATGAGAGGAAGAGGGGTGCCTGGGTGGCTGAGTCGGTTAAGCATTCCACTCTTGATTTCAGTTCAGGTCACCATCTTGTGGTTCATGGGTTTGAGCCCTGTATTGGGCTCTGCACTGACAGCTCAGAGCCTGCTTAGGATGCTGTCTCCCTCTCTAGGGGCCCCTTTCCCACTCGTTCTCTCCCTCTCAAAATAAATAAATAAACAAAAAATAAATAAACATTAAAAATTCTTTTCAAAAATAAAATGAGAAGAAGAGAAATTTGAAACAAATGATACATTCATGTTAACGTGTCAGATTTGGGTAGAAGGTTCTTGAGTGTCTAATCTTGATGGGCAGATCAAAACAGGGATTATTTAAATAAAAGGAACATTGATGCTTTAGATGGTGCTTTTTTAAGTTTAATGTTATGATAATAAATGAAGGAAGTGAACAGTAAATTACAAAAGAGGAAATGAAATTGCCCCACCCTAATTATCCTTCTGGACTGAGGGACTTACTTACTCCTCCAGCTTTCGGAATTGCCTTGGCTAAAGAAATCCGCCTCACCCATGCTCCCCTTACTCAGTCACCCTTCATCCAATGGTTGGTCAGTGCAGGTATGAAAACCTGTTCCCTTGCCCTAACTTGGAACAATTCTGAAAAGACATCCCAGCTTCAAAATCCCCCATGGTTTATCTGAGACAATTGTGAAATTGCCCCTCAGCCCAGCTTCTCCCTCTGTCGAATCCTGCTTTGTTCGTCTCCCCCACAGGTATTGACCCCCAGAACTTACCTGATCACAAATCTCCATCTTGGGATGTGCGTTCTGGAGAACCCCACATGCGACATATATGTATGTATATAAATACAAAACCTCGCTAATAACCACAGAAAAAGTCCAATTTAAACCAGAAAACATTCAATTATGGTGAGAGTAGAATGCTAGATACCGTACTGTGGCAGAGCTTGCCAGTTTCCTATACGATGTTTACCACCCCTTTTCACCCAGTAACGGAATCCTGATTTTATTTTATTTGAGACAGCAGTGTGCGCTAATAGAAGGATATATTTCCCAGCCTCCCTTGTAGCTAGATGTAGATATATATATATATATAATTATTATATATAAATTATATATATTATATATATATTATATATATTATATTATATACATAATTATTATATTTACATGACATTACATTATGCATGATGTTACATTCACATTTACATTATAAAATAAAGCCATATGAAATGACTTCTGGAAGTCCACCAACACTTTAGGAAAGTAAACTCAGTAAGTATTTTTTGGGCAGCTTTCTTTCTCTTTCCTGCTGCCAGATGGGGATGTAACAGCAAGAGCTCCAGCAATCATACTGTGACCCTAAGGACGGCAGCCACAGTGGCACATACACAGCTGGGTGCCTAATGATTTCATGAAGCACCGTATCATTCTGCTTCCTCTGGACTTAACAAAATACAAGAGCTTTTGGGAATCTTATATATGAAACTTTGTCAACCTTAAGCATTTCAGCCACTTAGTTTTGTTTTGTTTTAATTTTTTGATATCTTTATTTTTTTGAAGTGGCTGTTCCCGTGACTTTATTTATTTGCTTGTTTGTTTTTTGCCACTGTTAGTTTTTACTTTCGATCATAAACGGCCAAACCTAATTATAACTGAAGCAAATGGGTTACAGTCTAAAGGTAAAATAGAAAATGAAAAAATAATTTTGGAAAATGAGTGTTTGGCTTGTAAATGTTCTTAAGGAGTCATTCTGTTTACAGAAATAAATCCTAAGGAATTGTGTGTGTGTGTGTGTGTGTGTGTGTGTGTGCACGTGTGTGTGAAGCTTTAACAACAGAGACATTTATACTATAAGAAAAATAGAAACTACCTAAATAACAACATAATGGAATGGATAATAAAATGGGATGCATTCACTGAATTAAGAAATTAAAGAAACAAAGAACATTTTTATTTAAAAAAAAAACTTTTTTGGGAACTATTTAAAAATACAGAAATTTATGAAGTAAAAGAAATAGCCTCCCTCTCCTACTATACAATCCTGACTCTTAACTGTTTAGTCTGGTGTATATATTTCCATAATTTTTCCTTTACCTGTATGAACAAATACAGATATATGTTCACATTTACAAGGCGTTTCAAAATTGGATTATAATACATATGTAAAGAATATACATTGTACTGTGAGCATTTCTCCTTTCTCCATGTTACTGATAATTAACATGGAGAAATGCTCACAGTACAATAAAAAGTTTTACAAATAATATATAAAGTTGAGGGGCATCTGGGTGGCTCAGTCGGTTAGGTGTCCAGCTTCGGTTCAGGTCATGATCTCATGCTTCGTGGGCTTAAGCCCCACGTCAGACTCTGTGCTGACAGCTCAGAGCCTGGAGCCTGCTTTGGATTCTGTGTCTCCCTCTCTCTGCCCCTCCCCCGATCACACTCTGTCTCTCTCTCAAAAATAAATAACATTAAAGAAAATTAAAAATACTTATATATAAATTTGATATACAGCAAGATCTCAATTACTTTTCAAAAAGTGCCTAGAAAAAAAGCCTGAAGTGAAACATATAATAAACAAATGTGTAAATGAATGAATATTAAATTCTAATTGCCAATATTAATAGTTTACTATTAATAATAAATACATTTTCTCCCAGAACTAATACAGAGTTTTTTCCACAATCCACACAAGACTAAAAGTAAAAAATATCTTACTATATTTCAGGGGAAATATGGGAGACAGAGGGCACATATTTGAACCACCTGCCTCCCAATCCCATCCAAAATGACCTAGAAAACTTAAAAATATGCAAAACCCTAAATCAGTACTGGAAGCTAGGGAAGGAAACCATACAAATGCCAGAAACTTCAAAAGAATTTCTTCTAAATCCTGTGCAGTTGGGACCATATTTAAAAAAGACATCCAAGGCCAAATTTGCCAGACACCAAAGGAGAAACATCCCCTGGAGGGGTGAGGCCTTGGAAGCGGACTGCAGGACGACATCAGTGATCCTTTTCAGTCTTGAAAATTGTGTGAGTTTGAGGGTTAACACAACAGTAGAAGTTGGGAGCAGAAAGCTTGTGAACAGTGGCCATAGTTGTATTATTGGATGGTTTCCCCAGGCTTTGGAGACCTTCCCTGTGTCTGCGGAGCTGGGCATGAAGGCGAGGCCTAAGTAGCTCCCCGAAGCCTCAGGCTGTCACTAGCAGCAGTATTCCTTGACGATGCAGTGGGCGCTGGGCTGGAATCCTTGGCCTGGGTGTATCACACACCCACAGTAAGCTTGGAGGTACCTCTGGAAGCCCTAGATAGGAAGCCTACCACAAAATCTGTCCAATAGCACAGCCCTTATGCCAAATACAAAGAAGAGACTTTGTAAGTTGAAATTTCGATAACCATATATTTTTTTTCAATTTTGACTTCACTCTCACACAACACGTAAGAATTAATTTGAGATGGACCATAGATGTAAATGTGAAAAGTACATCAATGAAGTTTCTAGAGGAGAGCATAATGTCTTCGTGATCCCTGGACAAAACTCCTTAAATAGAACACCAAAAGCACTACCCAGAAAATAAAAGATGGAAAAATTGAACTTCATTTAAACAAAGAATGTATATTTGTCAAAAGACAATATTAAGAGAGTAATAAGGCAAGCCACAGACTGGGAGGAGATATTAGCAATAGATATACCTGACAAAGGACTCATGTCCACAGCATATAAAGAATTTCCACCAATCAATAAGAATAAAATAGGAAAACAAACTAAAAATGGGTAAAATGCTTTAACGGTCAGCTTAGAAAATGACCAGTAAGTGTGAACATTATTAGTCACAGGAAAGCAAATTGCCAACAATATCGAGTGTTGGCAAAGATGTACAGCAATTGGAACGCTCATAAATTGTTGGTAGATGTGTAGTGATTAAAAAGTTGCTTTAGGAAGGTGTTTGACAGTGTCCACTAAAACTAAACATATGTATAACCTATGGCCCAGAACTCCACTTTTAGGTACTTACCGTACAGAAATGAATGCTTGTATCTACCAAAATACATGTGCTAGGATGGTCATAGCAACTTTATTTATGAAGCCAAACATCTATAGGAGAACAAGTATATGGATTTTAGACTATCCATATCCATATGAAAGAAGAACAAACTACTCCTATGCGAAAACATGGATGGGTCTCAACATAACATTGAGCAAAATAAGCGAGACTCAAAAAAGTAAGATGGCAGTTGTGTCCTCCAAGAAGCAGACGCCAAGACTGAGTTAGAAGTACAAAAGATTGGTAATGCAAACTGGTGCAGCCACTCTGGAAAACAGTATGGAGGTTCCTCAAAAAATTAAAAATAGAACTACCCTAGCACCCAGAAATTGCACTACTAGGTATTTATCCAGGGGATACAGGTGTGCTGTTTCAAAGGGGCACATGCAGCCCAATGTTTATAGCAGCACCATCAACAATAGCCAAAGTATGGAAAGAGCCCAAATGTCCATCGATGGAAGAATGGATGAAGAAGATGTGGGGTATATATGCAATGGAGTATGACTAGGCAATCAAAAAGAATGAAATCTTGCCATTTGCAACTAGATGGCTGGAACTGGAGGGTATTATGCTAAGTGAAGTTACTGATATTTGTCAGAGAAAGATGAATATCATATGGCTTCACTCATATGAGGACTTTAAGAGATAAAACAGATGAACATAAGGGAAGGGAAATAAAAATAATATAAAAATGGAGGGGGAGACAAAACATAAGAGATTCATAAATATGGAGAACAAACAGAGGGTTACTGGAGGGGGTGTGGGAGGGGGATGGGCTAAATGGGTAAGGGGCATTAAGGAATCTACTCCTGAAATCATGTTACACTATATGCTAACTAATTTGGATGTAAATTAAAAAAATAAAATTATAAATAAATAAATAAATATTAAAAAACTGTAAAGTAACAAGGCATAATCACTACCCCGTGTGGAGAATTTTGTGGGAGCTTTGCATATTATCTAAGTAAATTCTTTCATGAAAAAATAATAAATAAATAAGTATTTTTAAAAAATTTTTAAAATAATGTCTATTAAAAAAATCTAAAAAAAAAAGAAGTACAAAAGATTTGCTGGGAATAGTAATGGGCAGGGGAGAGGCTCCAAGCCTGACATTTAGAAGAGAAGGATACAGCTGCATAAAAAGAGCCTCAGCCTTCAGTGCAGCTCCAGGAAAATCTTGGCGAGCTCAATGAGGAGCTTCAACACAAAAATTACCCTTAGAGAAGGCTCTCACTAGCCACAAATGGCAAGCCTTCATACCAGCCTGCTCAGTCATTGACTGATGCTACCCCGGACGTACATGACCTTAACTCAAAGGCTGAAGCATCACTAGGATCAAAGGCACAGTTTTGGGAATATAGTCAATGGTATTGGAATGGCATTGTATGGTGACAGATGGCAGCTACAGTGTGGTGAGTACAGCATAACATATAGACTTGTCAAATCACTATGTTGTACACCTGAAACTAACGTAACATGGTATGTAAACTATACTTGAAAAAAAGAAAGAAAGAAAGAAAGAAAGAAAGAAAGAAAGAAAGAAAAGAAGGAAAGAAAGAAAGAAAGGAAGAAGGAAGGAAGGAAGGAAGGAGGAAGGAAGGAAGGAAGGAAGGAAGGAAGGAAGGAAGGAAGGAAGGAAGGAAAGAAGGAAAGAACCACAGGCCAAAAGCTGAGGCACACATACATCTGGAGACTGTCACCTAACTGCACTCTTTGTGGTGGGTTATCTCCTGAAGGGTGATCTGAGTGATACACCTGTGTGGTTGCCACAGTTACTACCAAATGATTACACCTGTATGAAGTCCAAAGCCATCAAACATAATCCACAGCTATAGAAGGCAGAAGAGCAAGGATTGTGACCGGGAGAAGGGTAGGAGGGAGCCTGCTGGATTGTAGGAAATAAGCTATTTCTAGATTTGGATGATAAATACATATATTTACACATGTATATTAATGCAATTTATGATACATAGCTTATCCCTCTGTTAGAAAGGGGAGGGAATGATAGAGATGAAGTTTCCTTTCCAGGATTTCACATGGCCCTGACTCCCCCAGGTTGTTTGTCTAAGGAACTAGCCACACAACTCCATTTTAGATTTAAGTGGTCTAAAAATATTTTTAAGAAAAAGAATAAACAGGGGCACCCGGGTGGCTCAGTCGGTTAAGCATTCAACTTCAGCTCAGGTCGTGATCTTACGGTTTGTGAGATCTCATGGTTCATGAATTCAAGCCCCATGTCAGGCTCTGGGCTGACAGCTCAGGGCCTGGAGCCTGCTTCAGATTCTGTGTCTCCCTCTCTCTCTGCCCCTCCCCGTTTCGCTTGATCTCCCCCCACCCCCCAGAAATAAACATTTTTAAAAAGTGGGGAAAAAAAGAGTAAACATATTTTTTTCAATCCCCTTACCTGGTTTCTGGAGGAGGTAGCAAAAAAGAATTCTCACTATATAAATATAAGTAAACAGAAAAGTCTCATGTCAGTTAGGACTAAATTTGGCTGTGACAGAAAACCCACAGTAATCCTGACTTAAATAAGATAGTATTTATTTTACTATCACCTAAACAAAGTCCAGAGGTAGACAGTCCAGTCCTTATTTGGTGCTGCTCAATGGGCCCCTTTTATCTTATCGTTCTGCCATCCTTGGCACATGGTTTTTACCTCACTGTCCAAAAGGGCTACTTTAGCTACAATCATTACATCTGCATTCCAGCTACAAGAAAAGATGACAAAGAGACACTCTCCCTTCCATTTAGAGACACTGCCCAGAAACTCTGTAGATAGCACTTTCACGTATATCCCACTGGCTGGAACTTAGTTTTATGAGCATGCCTAGCTCCAAGAGACAAGCAGGTTTATTTCAGGGGCCAGGTGCCCAGCTAGAATGCAGAGTTCTATTACTAAGGACAAAGGCAGGGGCACCTGGTTAAGCATCCGACTCTTGATTTCAGCTTGGTCATGATCTCACCATTCATGAGTTGGAGCCCCACGTCAAGCTCTGTGCTGGCAGCAAGGAGCCTGCTTGAGATTCTCTGTCTCCCTCTCTCTCTTTGCCTCTCTCCCATTCATTCATGTGCGCGCTCTCTCTCTCTCTCAAAAACTAACAAATAAACTTAAAAAAAAAAAAAGGACAAAGACAAAACAGATATTGGAGCACAACTAGCCAGCTCTGCCATAACCCACAGAAGAATTTGTAGTATAAAGGAAAGAAAACATAGCATGCAAAAGATAGAAGAGAATCATATCAGAGAAACATAGATACTTCAGGAACAAAAATTTTTAGATGTACCTATATATGCTCTTAATTAAAAAAAAAAAAATGCTTGTACACCCAGAGCTGAGTGATACAAGATAAATTGAACAGACAGAGTTCAGGAGGGAATCAGTTGAGAGAAATGAAAAGGGAACTGGGAGGGGCGCCAGGGTGGCTCGGTCAGTAAAGCGTCAGACTTTCAGCTCACATCATAATCTCATGGTTCATGGATCCGAGCCCCACATCAGGCTGTGCGCTGACAGCTCAGAGCCTGGAGCCTGCTTTGGATTCTGCGTCTCCCTCTGTCTCTGCCCCTCCCCCACTTGCGCTCACGCGTGTGCTCTCTCAAAAAATGAATAAACATTAAAAAAAAATTTTTTTTTAAAGAAATGAAAAGGGAACTGGATGACTAAGGGAAAAAGCATCTTGAAATTACTTTGCAATTGTGAGATTTTGTACTTCATTCGAAGCCGTGGAGAGCAGAACTGACGATGTAGAAAACTGTATCATGAATACAGCTGACAAGCTTGATGAATTTTTCCAGGGCCAATGAGAGGGGGAAAGCAGACAAGACAAATGTGCATCTACAGAGATAACATACATGGAACACTAACAATGAGGGTTCACTGTGTGGATAATGGCAGTTTTGGAGAAACGATCTAAACCAATGTAAAACGAGCAATATTTAAAACCACAAACAAAGAAAATGTTTGTGAGCTAAAGGTAAAATTTAATCTGCAGATCAACATAGCTTCCTAGATACGAGGAAAAAAGATCATAAATGAAAAGATATTTAGATGCATCCTAGTGAAAGTGTGAGTTTCAAGGTAAAATAAAGATTCTTACGAGAATCCAAAGAGAAGAAAAATGTCGTTCATCCAGAATGGAAGGCAAATCACCTTTCCTTAGATTTCTCTCCTGTTGTATTAGAAACCTAAACATAATGGAGCAGCAACATCTATGGAGTGAAAACGGTGAGAGCAGGAGAGCTAATCTCTTAGCGATTTAGCAGGATTGGGAGACGGGGGTTGTGCACTTGTGTTAAAGAGAGTGATGGTCCCTTTCTTGACCCATCCATTGTATTTTAAATTTTCTAAGTAAAAACCTAGAAGATGGGAGAGGGGTCCTTACTAGAAAATCCATGTGATTTCTGCTAGCTATCATACAGTTGATTACTCCTGCAGGGCAAGAACAGGTGACTGGAAAATAATGGTAGACATCTTGTCAGAACACCATGAAAACCTTGGAACTTAAATAAGTTTCATCAAACCAAACCGAGGGCAGTGGAAGTACCCCCTTCCCAAGTGGACTTCATGTGTGTGCGGGAACAGCTACTCGATTTCTGAGCCTCTCTCTCTCCCCTGCTCTTTGAGAGTGAGCAATGGAACTTCATTTAGACCAGGAGTCTATCATGGGGACATGAGCTTTCATGTAGGGATCACAGAGATCAGAAGAGTTGGTCTGTGAAATGATATGCAACTTTATGATGTGGCCATTTTGAGGGGGAATAGAATCTAACCTTAATAAAGTTCTCAAAGGCATCTATGACTCCCAAAAGGCCCAGAACCAGTACTGATGACTTTGAAACAAACTGATAACAGTGACAAAATGATGAGGGAAAATAAGAGAAATATAAGGGAGAGAGAGATCCAGGAAATACCATCAACATGTCCTAAGAATCCAAGAAAGAGAAAACAGAATGGATAGGAGGGAAGCAATATACAAAGAACTAACGGGGGAAATTGCTGAGTTTATAGAATTAAAGTTTACCAGGCAGAAATGAAGAGACACAGGTACCTAGACATATCCTGTCGAATATTTCAAGAATTAAGGAGAAGGAAAAAACCCTACAAGCATCCAGGCAAGAAAAAAACAACTTAAGTCTTAAGCAGTGTTTCTCAACCCCAGCCATCATTCATTGGGTGAGCCTTTAAACAATACTAGTGTATGGGCTCCATCCTTAGACATTCTGATTTAATTATTCTGGGATGGAACCTCGGCACTGACATTTAAAAAATCTCCCTCTCCATGATTTGAATGTGCAGCGGAGGTTGAGAGCTACTGCCCCAAGGGAAGGAAAACCATCACCTTCTCCAGAGAACCAAATAGCAGCAGTAAATGAAGATGAGCTTCCAAACGGGGGGGGGGGGGGGGGGGGGGGGGGGGGGGGGGGGGAGAACAATGTACTTTCATTTATAAGAAAGACCAATATTCTCCCATTAGCCAGTGCTCAGAAAATATTGTACTTGCAGTTTAGGGATACAATCCAGCCAACCTGGGGAGGGATCAAAAGAAAGACCTCAAGAATGAGGATGACGTGATAAAAGCAGATGATAGGGAGCAAAGGAAACCAATTAAGCCTAGATCAACATCTTGAAAACTGTGATTAGTATGGTTAGAAGGCAAAACAAATTTCAAAAATCAATCTCCAAAGAATAGTTAATAATGTAAAATAACAATAATAATTTACATCTAAATTCCAGAGTACATCAATCAAAACTGTGAGGTGGGGAGAGGCAGTAAAGACAGTAAAAGCTTGAAAGACTTCTCATTGTACGCATATGATAATTAATAGTTATATTCTTAAGCTTGATAAGCAGAGAGAAAAATATTTCAAATGGCTTTAAATAACATAAAGATTATTAGTAATAGAAAAGGTGTAATTATAGTTTAAATTACTAGAGAAATATGAGGCAAGAAAACATAGTTACAGAAAGTATATCAGGATATAAAAGCTATTATACAATATGATCCTGTTTCATATATGGATATATAATACACATAAAAGAATAGAAAAAAGGAACACCCCCATATTAACCTGGTTGCCTTTAACAGGTTGGGATTATGGTTTGTGGTTTATTTTTTTACTAATGCGTTTCAACTTTTTCTACATGTTTTACAACAAGAATGCTATTTTTGTAATTCAAAAAATCAATAAACACTAAAATTGTAAATTAGTATTCGTCTCTCTTTTATCTACTGTGCAATTCCATGGTGCATATTTACTACACAGGATAAGAGTTTTTTAATGTGCTAATTTTAGAAATGATAAAAATTTTAAAATCTGATCCCACGTATTTTTAAAGACTCAACACCTATGAATACTATAAAGGTGTTTCTATTAACATTTCTTTCTAAATCACTTTCTGGAAGTAACATGTTTGTGTAAAATCTTGCCAAAAACAAGAATATTAAAATGTGTTCTACATTAAGAAGGAATCCACATCACAAGTATATTAGAAGTTAACAAGATTTGTGAGTAAAAAACATGAAACCAGAAGAACTGGGGAAAATGCGCTTGCAACTATAAATTCCATAATTAATTTACTTTACAAGTTTTTTTGGAGATGGTAGGTCACCAAGTAACATCTTGAATTTGCTTTTTATTCAGTCAAAACAAATAAAAGCATGCATTACTTGCATGGACCACAGGATTGTGGTCTCAATGTATTTTTCCATCCAACTACCTACTTTTGATACGAAGAACACTGCACAAAGTCATATTGTTCTTTAATTTCACTTCAATTATTCCTTATTTCTGCCCCACACAGAACTCAGGATTTTATTTAATTCATGTTTTCCCAGGCTTCCACAGCCTGAGGGTTCTAATGGAGTCAAATTAATAAGAACCCAAGTTTTATTTGCCCCTAACCCACTTTCCACGGTTACCTTCTGCAGGACCTCAATTGCCTGTGTCTCTCAAATACTTCTAGATGCCCCTGGACGTATACCTCATGTGCTCCCAGAGGGTCTGCTTTTGCTGTCTGCACTCCCTGCTGCGCCATCACCCACTGGGCAACCTGTGCCTGCTGCCATGTCTGTGGGTCCCACTGCCTTTTGCTGCAGCGGAGGCAACAAAGTCCTTAAAGCTTCAGTGTTGTGTTGGGAAGTAGGTAAGAATATTTCATTCCTCTCTTGCCATTGTGCAGCCCCCAGTTTTGTTCCCACCCTGGTGTCATGTTTTAAAATAAAGCTCCTCAGGGTTTTTCTCTCTGATAACCCCACTCTCTCTATGCGTCTCAGATACATTTCCAGTGGGGCTTAGGCCTGGGGTTAAATCTAAGCGACAACCGGCAAGCTGAACTCATTCTCCCCTCCCCTCCAAAGTCTAAAGTTTCATAGACTCAGGCTGGGACTCCTGTTGCACTCATGCTCAAAGGAGGCTATATACTCCGTATAAAAAAACATTTCATAATCTCGGTGTTGGATAAATTTATTTTAATGAATTTGTTGTGAATAAAGATAAATCTGATCTTTTTAAAAAGCACATGATTAAGCCATCGAGTTAGCCATTATCAGTTTCATTCTTGGGAGTTGTTTGTGGTTTCTTTTCTGGACTCTATTCTGTGTTGATTTTTTTTTTTTTTTAATTTTTTTTAATCTTCTGACTGAGCCACCCAGGCGCCCCTGATTTTCATTTTGGAGAAGATTGCTACCTATCCTCTTTAAAATCTATCAGGTCTAGTACTGCATAACACGGGATAAAAATCACCCTGGGGTTAAAATGCATTTTATTCACCTGGCTAGTTAGGTAGTTCTTCTTATCAATATAAATAGATGCACTGCCAAAATAACAGGAACAAACAAGCAAAAAATTCCCTTGGAAATAGTGAGGAAAGCCCTTGGCCCCTAAACACCTTAAACAAACAAAGAAATAAAGCATTGTGAAATATGTGAACTAAAAAAAAAATGACTCTATTATCTCTTAACCACATCCTTTTTTTCACTCTTTTTTTCCAGCATTAATCACATCCTTTTAAAGTTGTCTTCTAATTAATCAAAATCCTTGTGAACTTTCCATGTTAAGATATGAATTTTGCATCATCATTCACTACTATATAGAGATTCACAGGAACTTCCTATTCCCACCCCAGCTTGACAGGGTCTTGAATGTTTGTGGCTTGCTTACTCCTTAATTTCCTTGGCAGCCAATGTTTTTATTCCCTGAAGTACCTCTCCTTCTAAAGAAAAACTTCTCTAAGATAAACCAACCTCTCCCTCCACTTCTGTGATTGTTATTTTAAAGAATTTTCCCCTACTGAGCATCCTTCTGGAAGAGTTTTCAAACTTGTTCCTCAAAAAGAACTTTTTCTCCTTGATTCTCAATGAGAATTTCTCCTGAACTGCTCTAATACGGTGACATCACCATAGATCTCCTTTATATATGGAATTTTTTTTAAAAGTCAAACTCAAAGAAACACAGTAGAATGGTAGTTGCTAGTGACTGAACGTTGGGGAGAAATGGGGAGAGGTTGGTCACAGGTACAAACTTTCAATAATAAGATGAATAAGTTCTGAGGATCTAATGTACAGTATGTGACTATAGTTAACAATATTGTATTGTATACTCAAAATTCGCTCAGTGGGTAGATCTTATATGTTCCCATGACAAAAAAGAAAAAAAAAAATAACGTAGGTGACAGATGTGTTAAGTAACCTTGTGGTGATCATTTCACAGTGTATTGATATGTCAAATCATCACGTCATACATCTTAAATTTATATAATATGATATCAATTATATCTCAATAAAGCTGGGGGAAAAAATAATATTTTACTATAGTTCCTAGGATAAAAGCTCTAGGCAAATGGAAGACCTTTTCAGCTTTTTGGTGTGGGAAACCAAAGAAAAGCCAATTTCAAAATCATATTTACTCATTCAAATACTTATTATCACACTGGGTATGTCTAGAGCCTATGATCATGGTAAGGTATGAGATTCCTCTTGGAGTCTCAAGGAGCTCACTGTCTACTGGGGGCTCATGTCATGCTCCTGGGAGAGTGGCTCTCTCTCCTTCCTCCAGCACGCCAAACTCAGTCCTTTATCGGGAACTCATGTTCCATCTCCAGTTCTGTGTATAGCTTTCCTCTCATTGTGCTTCTGGACTCGATTCTAATATCACCTCCCTCAGAGAAGGCTTCCCTGATTTCCCACTCACATACCCCCAACACTAGCTAATCATCATTTCACCCTATTTATTTCCTTCAAAGATTTGTATCAAAATTTTATTGGAAAATAAATTGTTCGTATATTTATCATTCATTTTCTTCCACTAGAATGCAAATTCCATGAAAGCAGGATTTTTTTCCTGGCTTATTTATGGGTACATGTATCTCTAACATGTATCTCAAAGATGGCTGGTAAGCACACTATAATGGCATTGAAAAGGAGACGAAATAAATGGAAGTTAGATGAATGAATTCAGCAATTAGCTCATTATAATCCAATATGGTTATTGCCACAGTGGAGGAAAGATCTGGGTACCTCCTTGTATCTAACAACTGATGGGGTGGTAAACTATCCTAGGAGACAAGGGTTACTTTCTAGAGGACATGAAAACATGGACTTGAAAGAGGGGACTGCTCTGGAACATCCTGTAGCTTAATATGTCTGGAGATAAAAGGAAGAAGGAAGTGAGAGGAAGGGCTGGAGAAGGAGGAAATGGACAGAAAGCAAGGACCCACCCTGAAAGAGTTAGGGAGCCCGAGTAGGGATTCAGCCTTTATCCAGGGAGCAGTGTGGGGAGCAAACAGACCCTGAACAATGACAGGTGAGGGAGAGACAGGGAATGGGGACAGATCTGTTCTATAGTCTGCTCACCTCAGAAGCACTATGGAGAATGGGATGGCATGACAGACACCAATAAGCCTGGTGACTCAGTAATTCAGACAAGAAATGAGAAGGAATTGAATTCCAGGGTTATGGAAACAGCAGAGGGGATGGTCTGGGGAGAGCATCTAGAAGTAAAATTGATTGCAGAGGAAGAAGGCAAGTTCAATTCTTCACATAGTGACAGTTCTCAGGTTCAAGTTCTTCATTTTCTATAAAGCAGTTCCAAGGGTTACCCCCTTGTTCTTTCTAAACTGAGACTGGGGGAGCTCCTTCCAGGTCAACCCACCGGTTGAAAGGACAGCCTCAGAGTCAGCCACTCCTGCTGCAGGTAGAAAACGTGACCAGATCTCTTTGTTTTGGCCCACAGGTCAGCTTCAGGCTGGGCCACTTATATTCTGATACATACGGTAGGATAGGATTTTTTGAAGCTTCCATTTCCAGGTTCATCAAAATTCCTTTTAGATAAGGATATCTATTCTCTTCTATACTTATCTAACAAGTATTTGGTGAAAGCCAACTAAGGCTGGGTTCTGGGAACAAAACCTCTGCCCTCAAGCAATCCAGAATTTCCTGAAGGAGATAAACCCCAGCAAAATGCCCTATGGTAAATACTGTTAAAGAAGTCCTCACACAAAGAACACAAAACAGGGACCCCCCTAAGCCAAAAATGAGTTTAGGGGTGGGGGTCTTAGATCAGTGAAAGGTAAGAATGGCTCCTCAAAAAGAAAAACAGCTTGTAACAAAATGAAGATAAATACCCATTAAAAAATAATGTCAGCTCAGGTATAAACACAAGTGCATCGAAAACATCCACCATAATAAGAGATATTTCCTGAGTGCATGAAATGTGAGAGGAGCAATGGGTCTTGTATCTGTTTTCCTCATTTCATTCTCATGGCAACCCTATGAGTTAGTCGCCCACTCCTCCATTTGCAGGTGAGGAAGCCGAGGCTCACAGAGGTTGAACACTTGGCCCCAGGTCCCACTAGTAGTTTAGCTGGGATTCACACCTGACGGTCTGAACACAGAGTTCTTAACTGGGATGTAGTCCTGCCTTCCACAGTTAGAGCCATCTGTCTACCCATCAGCCAGTCCTCCACGGGGTTTAAGAGACTTGCCCACCATTCCCCTGGGTAAGAGTGAAGATTTCAATCCAGTTGGCTGAGCTCAGCTGCTTCTGCTCGTTCGCACAGCCTTATCATCCCGCTGGACATACAGCCTCCATGGAGAAAGAGAATGAGGAAATACACTCGCAGAAAATTAACTTTCCCCTCATTTTCTTTGTCTCAATTCTCCACAGGAGGATCCAAGCACCGCCTCCTGCCTACGTGCCTCTGTTCCACAGGGGAGTTAGAGGTTACAAGGCCAGGGGCCGGAGAGGTTGGGCTGGCCCACACACCACTCCATCATGGGCCTGTGCTAAGAAAGCTGGCAGTCCCCAGTGGGCAGTCATCCTCAAGAACATTTGCCCATAACTGCTGCATTATGTGGACAAATAAATAATTTTTTTTTTTTTTTTTCCAAAAACAGTAATTGGGAATGTGCAGTTGCTATACTGTTTATGAAAAATGGGAAGGGAGCACCTGGGTGGTTTGGTCAGTTAAGCATCTAACTTCGGCTCAGGTCATGATCTTATGGTTGGTGGGTTCAGGCCCTGCATCAGGCTCAGCGCTGACAGCTCAGAGCCTGCTTGGAATTCTCTCTCACGCTCTTTCTCTGCCCCTCCCGTTTGTGCACGATCTCTCTCTGTCTCAAAAGTAAGTAAATAAACTTGAAAAAAAGAAAGAGAGAGAGAGAGAGAGGAAAAGAAAGAGAATGAGAAAGAGAAAAAGAAAAAAAGAAAAAGGGGAAGGTTAGCCTGAATCTATGTTGATATTCTTCAATATTTGCACCTCAGCAACCCAAGAGCTGGCTAATCATGGTAATAGATGTCCCTATTACCATATAACCATTGATAGCCTCTTCCTGTATAGTTGCAAGACCTAGATCTTTCCCCACCTGAAGGAGGCCCCAAGTTATTTTTGTGGGAGTCTGGGATGACTTTCCCAGGTTTCCTTCTCAGGCCTCCATCGCTCCCCTAGAGGAGAGATGCTTTCATGCCCCCTCTTACTGTCTCCCTCAAAGGCTCACATGGGCTGGGCTTCCTTTAAGCTTCCCTCTGCTGTTACAGAAAACTGGTCTGGATCACCCTGGCAGAAGAACCAAGTGGAAGGAAGGAGGTAGGACATTTATTTTACACCGGTAGGCCCAGAGGAGATCATTCTCCAGAGATCTGAGCCCAGAGCATCAACAGAGGGGACAATTTATAGTCTGTTACTTCCGCATCCCTAATTGGTAGTAATTTGATGCCTGTGGCAAGCAGAATAGGAAGGAAATCCTGGAAGGGGAGTCTTCTGACAAGGACTGGAATTCCCTTCTCAGTCCTGTCGGCCATCTTACAACAGATTTTTCCCTAACACTGCAAGAAGGCTGGCTCTTTCCATCAAAATTACAAGATGCCTTTCTCCACGGCTCTCCTTTACATCTTCCCAGTTGGGACCCGCCCCGACATTGCTTGTGTCATGAGTCTCAGGAAATCACTTGAGAAATCAAGGTCCTCAAAATCTGTTCCCTGCCCCTTCCCTCCATGCTCAGACTGGAAAGAGGTCCCTCCCTGTGCTTCTCCACATCTCCCTCCCAGGCATCTGCATCGAGGAGACTCTTTTGCCCTCGTGCCTACCAAGGAGCCCAAAGTGAGGCCTTGTTCAAAGTGGGAACCCAGGCTGCCGGTTCACCCCACCCAATTCAAACACTCACTTTGGCTCAGACACTACCTATATATATATATATATATATATATATATATATAATACATGGATAAATGTACTTAAGATAATGGAACCCAAGAAAGAAGCTTTCTCATGTCACCTTGGGGGCTTTGGCAGACCCTGGGAATTCCAGTAGACTGATGTAAAGAAGACGCCATGGCCCTGGCAGTCACAGTGCCTGCCCTGTTGATGGAGGTAGCTGCCTAACACGTAGAGAGGAACAGCATGAACCCATCAGTTATTCTTCAGCCTGAATGAGCCTGACCCTCAGAGCCTTACATTTGTTTTTATGTTCAAATGGGGATAATTATACCATCCTGACAGCATTGTTTGTGCTCAACATAATTATCTGTATTTTACAAACTGCAAGTACCGCAAAATATTAGTTAGTATAATATTGCTTGCAAGGAAGAACCAGAACAGAAGTTGAGTTGGAGGCAAGGCTGGAGAAAAGGGAAGGGCCAGGAGGTTGAGGCAAGGAGAGTGGTCTCTAAAGACTATGGGATGTGTCCCATAGTGGCTGTAGCAGGGCTGGGGGAGCACCCGGTGCAGGCCAGGGGAGGTACCTCAGGAGGGAAGAAGTCCCAAGAGACAGGAAAAGAAGCTTGAAGGAGGCAAAAGGGGCCAAAGACACTATCTAGAGGGAGATTTTCTCAAGAGTCCTAGATGCTTTTCGAATGTTCCACTGCCATTCCTGGCTTGATGTAGGAGAGAGCTCGTGCTTGGCACACTGCAGAAACCTGATGTCAGTAGCCTGCAAACTGAAATAGGAGCCGGAAGTAGGAATCAGTGCCACTCAGACTTCCCAGCCTAAGATTCCAGAAGGTGTGTGTGTGCACCTGTCTCACGTGCACAGGCCCCGACCCCACATCTGAGCTACCCAAACCAACAAAGCAAAGGTTCCCCAATTCACCTCTAACTGCTGAGCTCTGTTTAGTATTACTGGGGTGATGCTAAACATTTCTTTCTTAAAGGGCTAGTGTGATTCTGGCAAGAGGAGATGGTCATTAAGCCTTGTAATGAAAACAAATTGTTTGGGAGGGATGGTTAAAATTATGTATGGTAGGAATTAAATATTCAAGGTAACAGATTTAATTCATCGTAAGAGTGGGTTTTTTTTTAAGACTAATGCAATAAATGCTTCCCTTGAGACTTCTGGTTACAGTACAGGGTTTCACCTCAGGAAGCATTTCAATATAAAGTGTTCTAATTGTATGGGTTGTAAGGGAGGGCATTTACAATATGCAGAGTGACTGGAACGCTCTCAAACTCCAGGTGCTAGTCTGTCCCTAACTGATAAGGCAACAGTTGATACCCAGAGGTCCCCCATACAAGGAGTGGGTTTGCCCCCCAAATGGGGGAAACCACTTTGACAGTCTTGGATTCCAGGCATGGTGGGGCAGCTCTAAGGAAATCCAGGTGAGCCCATCCTCATAGTCAGGAAGCAAACAATGGGGAAAATAAACCATCAGTTCTTCTCTTCCACCTCACCTGGAGAGCAAACTACTTTGTGTTGTGTAAAAACAGTTCACACCCCCGTTAAGAAGTAAGAATAAGGAAGTGTGGGCAGCAGGAACAAAGGAATCACCCTGTCTCATTTGAATCATTGCCTTAGGGGTCCCGGTGCTAGGAACAAGACCTCAGGTTTTAATACAAAAGAGTCTTGGATGAAACTCTGAGATGCCCCCCCTACCCTGGGGTTACTTAACATCATAAGGAAATTTTAGGGTGAGCATATATCCTGACTAAAAGGAAAAGGAACAATACTGGTTGAATTTTAGGCACCCAGATAGGCAGTCAGAGAAACTTTGGGGTGATTTCCCTGGCTCCTTTCACACTGCAAGCAACTGCCTGACACACAAGACTGACCTCTGTGCATATGGATGTATGTCTAGCATGTAGGGGGAAGTTTGCTTTGGCTGCTCTTGGAGGCATCCATTTGTCCAGGGAGGTCTGCATGGCCAGAGAAGGCACTGCCCTCCTTGCCATCTTAGCAGTTTTAAGAGGGTGGAGTGTTTTCTTTGAGGCCAAGGTTGGCACAGACAACATCCTCAGCTGGCAAATTTTCTGCCGGGCTGGGTTGCTTTTCTTGCATGATTCCACCCCTCCCACCTCCCCCAAGCCCCCTCCCCCAGCCTTTGGTCAAATTTCTGGAGATTTTGGCATATGTTTGTGGGATTGTATCTATTCCTTCCTGATGTGGTGGATGCAAAGATATGCTTTCTCTTGGGTGAAATTTACAAGCACATTTTCCTCCATGACAGGAACAAAGAGCCACAAATATTTCCTAAGGGGAGAAAAAGGCTTCCAGATGCAGAGCTCCAAATGTGAGGGTTTTTTTTTTTTTTTCCTTTCTTTTTCTTTTGGCATTTTTAAAGCTTAATAATTACACTGGACATATTTATCCAGAAGGTCCACAATATTCATCGTAACAAGGACCTCACTAAAATCTCCAAGTCACAGATACATCTGCATCTCTGATCTTTTTTCCTAAAGCATCACCACAGAGGCCCTAAGTTTCAACCCTCACTGGAGACTGCAGAAGATAGAAGGCCCCCTTTCCTCTCCTTTTCCTCAGCTATGGTAGCGCAGACTGCAGAATAATAAAAGGGGGAAAAAAAACATTTCTAAACTCTTGAACTCTCAGCAAACTACTTTTAAATTGTCTCTAGTTAAAGGGCTACTGGGAAGAGAATTATAAATGTCAAGAAGACCTTTTAGCAAACTTTTACAACCCACAGAACAGTTTCATATTTTTTAAAACTAAAGCATCCCAATTGGTATCGTTTTCTATTTTAGAATTGTATTTTCCAGGGCTAACGAAACCTTCAGTTTATATGACCTATAATCTAAAAATGTTCTGTCACCGGGGGGCCTGGTTGGCTCAGTCGGTTGAGCGTCCGACTTCGGCTCAGGTCACGATCTCGCGGTTCGTGAGTTCGAGCCCCGCGTCGGGCTCTGGGCTGATGGCTCAGAGCCTGGAGCCTGCTTCCGATTCTGTGTCTCCCTCTCTCTCTGCCCCTCCCCCGTTCATGCTCTGTCTCTCTCTGTCCCAAAAATAAATAAACATTAAAAAAAAAAAAAATTAAAAATGTTCTGTCACCATGATCAGAGGAATTGTGGGTGATGCTTAGCTCACATGTGGAAAATCACTATAACCCACAATTAAAAAAAAGTTTTGAAAAAATAAGCTACTTATATTTATTTAGAAAATCATTTCTCTGTTAAGCATTGGCAAAGAAAAAGACTGAGTCCTCAGAAATCTTTTTTTGGCTATATATCTATCATTGATTCAGAAGCAGGCATGGAGACATTTAACACAGGTAAATGGCTTTAGCCCGTTTTTATTCTAACAGGGACACAACTAAGGTGCATATGAATCAGATTCTGCCTTAGTGGGTCTGGGGCTAGAGCGATAGTCTGCACCCTACCAAGGTCCCAGGGCTGGAGATGCTGCTGGTTCATGCAGCTCATCGCTCAACCAACGTAGAGGAAGGTAATTTGTCTTCCTCACCCTCGGCCTCCGTTCAAGGGTGAGACGGTGGATACTGGAGTCACACAGCCCCAAGACGCCGGAGAAGGGACTGGACCCTTGGGAGGTTTTCTTAGCATGTTCTTCCAAGCAGTTTAATCTATGCTCTTCAAAAAATAAGTGAATCCCTCCTAAATTCAAAGCCCTAAGCTAGGTTCTGTATAACATAATATAGCATAATACTGTATAATTTAAAGGTAATAACCTCATTAAATGTAACATCTGTGCTGATTATCCTCTCTGTTACTGTTCCTCCTCCAACACACGCACTTTTTATTTTGAAAATTTTCAAATTTGCAGAAAAGTTGAAAAACTAATATAACAATTTTAAATTTAGATTTACCAATCTTGAACATGCTGCATGTGCTGTCTCTGTATATATGGATACGTAAATATACATATCCATATATACATATGTAATATCCATATATATATGGAATATATTTTTTGCTTATTTTAATGTTTGTGGCCAAGTTGCTTAAAAGTAAGTTGCAAGTCTCCATTGTGCTTTATCATGTTGCTATGCTTTGTCTCCATTGACTGGCCCCACTACGAAGTGGCTTGTTAATGGAGAGCTCTGTGAGTTTGGGAAACCAAGGCGACTTGGAGTTTCCCAGACTTTCTAGGATCGGGCTTACACAGGAGAAAAACAGATGGTAGAAACCTTTTCTCCGCCTTACAAAATATTCAACAGTTCACCCTTAGGTTCTATCCAGTCACCCAGCTCTATACCTTCTTTAAGAAGTTACGGAATAATCACTCTGGAGACCACCAGAAATACGGACTCTAAGATGGCAAGCAAAGAAGAATGACTTACTTGGCTAAACCATACGAAAATAGAAGGTGAGCTTGTTTCTTCCTCAATGAGTTCGCATCTAGCTAGTGAATCTTTGGTCTATGCTGGGAAAGGCAAAGGTCTGTCTTCATATCATTTGATATCACTATTCTAATGTGATTAAAATAATTACCTATGCAAATATTTTGTGACATTATAAAAGGAATGTGTTCATGCTTGTTTAATCTATATAATATACAATCTACATCATCTATATGTACCTGACTTTACCTTTTTATTACAAAATGTCCAGAAATGAGGCCCCATCAGAAGGTCTCTGCATTACTTGAAATTTTCCCAGAGAACTGCCCCATATATTTTCCTGACCAAGTCTAACTAGAACTTCCACGCTAGCCTCTCCATCCTGCCATCACATTACTGCCTAGATGGTTAATGACCAGAGGAAGAGCCCCCACACACTGTGACCGTCTTACTACTACCCATGCTCTGTACCATACGTGGGTCACCCTCCCAATCTCTCTCCCTCTCTCCCACTCTCCACTGCTGCTGAGCCACCTGCCTCCATCCTCATTCTTAGAAGAGTCTATCTACATTCGGATATCGGTTTAAAAAAAAAAATCTCAAATTATACAGGGTAGAGTCTTACCAGCACACCCAGTTTACATTCCAAAACAGAACGTTAAATTGTTCCTGCTTAGGGCACCTGGCTGGCTCACTCGGTAGAGTGTGCGACTCTTGATCTCGGGGTTGTGAGTTCGAGCCCCACGTAGGGTGTAGAGATTACTAAACAATAAACAACCTTTTCAAAAAATTAAAAAATAAAATGTTCCTGCTTAAGCAGGTGTGCTGGGTTACATTCCTGCATTCCGCTTTTCTCCAAGGGCAAAAATCAGCTTGATGTTTAAAAATCACAAAATCCAGTTTCTAAAAGTAACAGCCTAGCTACTTTTAGACAGCTCTTTGTTGCAATTGTAGAAAGTTATCCCAGGGTCTGTCTAATATTCTGCAGTGGTTGTTCCCTGAACTCTACTTGTCAGAATTGGCATATGGCACTAGAGTCTATATTTCAACACTGGCTTCTAAGGGAATGGACAGAAAAGAAACACATTTCAAATAAAAGCAAAGAAACATTTCTTTTATGTTTGCTTTTATTTAAGAAAATCACCCTGAGAACAATAGTTAATTAATCCCAATGACAAAAATACGGAAAAGTTTTTTTCAGTATAGAAACGTTTCAGAAGAATAAAAAATATTTTGCACATATAAACCTGTCTTCATGGTGTATAATTTGAAACTTTTAAAAGTTAAAAAATAAAAATGTTAGGGGCACCTGGGTGGCTCAGTCAGTTGATCGTCCGACTTCAGCTCGGGTCATGATCTCATGGTTCATGGGTTCAAGCCCCGCATAGGGCTCTGTGCTAATAGCTCAGAGCCTGGAGCCTGCTTCGGATTCTGTCTCTCTCTCTCTCTCTCTCTCTCTCTCTCTCTCTGCCCCTCCCCCACTCACTGTCTCCCTCTGTCTCTCAAAAATAAATAAATTTAAAAAATAAAAATAAAAATAAAATTGTTAGCCTCTAATTTTGAATCCCATTGAAGCAAAAATAGATGGGAAAAATTTGAAGAGGACCATACGCTATATTTTATATTGATTTTTACATATCATAGAGAAAACCAACACTAATATTCCAGCCACTGCCTTATTAATAAGAATGCATACCTGGGGCACCTGGGTGGCTCAGTTGGTTAGGTATCCAACTCTTGGTTTCGTCTCAAGTCATGATCCCATAGTTCATGGAATCAAGCCCCACGTCAGGCTCTGGAATGATGGCATGGAGTCAGTTTGGGATTCTCTCTCTCTCTCTTTCTCTCCTGTGCGTGCTCCCTCTCTCAAAAAAAATAAATAAACTTTTTTTTAAGAAAGAATGTACACCGAGATGTTATAATGCTATCTTGATGACGTTTCTTTTCTACTGACTTGATCAACACAATAGCATAGTGTTTTATAAATTTGGGATAAAATAGGACAATATATCCATGAATACCTTAACAACAGCAGCTTGACCACATGTTTTATAGAATTAACTGAGTTCCATTAAATGGGAAAGAGTGTTTTTATTTTATCATGGTCAAACCAGTCATCTAATACTAAGGCAGCTGTCATGATCTGTTGGCCAGAACCCTAACTTATATCTGTGAAAGAGGACACTAGATTGATCACTTCAGTAATTGGCAGTAAGCAACTGTTCGTGGCAGTAAAATGAGGATGCTTCTGAAGCAATATCTTTAAACTCTGAGCTGCAATCCATTAATGGTCATGAAATCAATTTAGTGGATTGTATTTAGTCTTTTTTAGTTACTGAGATAGAATAAAAAATATTATTAACACACTAAAAGTAAGCATGGTTTTGCGAAACTAAAATTTTATTTATATATACACTCATATATAAATCATGACATCTGTGTATATATAATTATATATAAACCTCTCTAAATATAATACACATACTCCATGGTTACTTTAGACAGTGTATTCTCACTGTAGGTCACAGTCAACATAATTTAAAAGTCTCTGTTCTAAGGGTAGTGAGAGAAACCACAACTATCAAATCTTCTCTTACTAATGGAAAGCATTTTAAATAAATACCAACCATTCTCTTTGTTTAGCCTTGAATTGTGTTCCAAACATGTTAGTTTCTTCAACAGGCCATGAAAACCTCACAAGGAAACTCTCTGTCAGCAAAACTACGATGCCAACATTCCCAAGAGCACCACGAGAGAAATGATGTTCACATGCATCTGAATCGCACAACCCTTTGGCCATATCTGGATTTCACAGCTGTGGCAGAGGTAAGATAAGGTCTTGGTTATGTGATATTCCTTTAGAACTCTCTATAACTTCATTTCCTTCTCTCACTCAAAAAAGCACAAGGCGACAGATGCCTGGGTGGCTCTGTCTGTTGGGCATCTGACTCTCGGTTTCGCCTGGGGTCATGTGCTCACGGTTCCTGGGAACGAGTCCCTTGCCTGGCTCCACACTGAGTGTGGAGCCTGCTTTGGGATTCTCCCTCTCTCTCCCTCTGTCCCTCCCCACTCGTGCTCTATCTCCCTCCAAATAAACATTTAAAAAAAGGCACTGAGTGATGAAAAATAGTGACCGTGGTCGGGATACTTGAATTCACTCCAACACTTTAAAAAGAGAGAGAAAGTAAATCATTTGCAAGCTTCAACTTCGTATAACCGTTATTAATAACAAAGATCTGAGACACCTCAAAACTGTGTCACTGAGACAAGGTAGTAGTAAAGCATTGCTGTAGAGCACCAAGGGTATACTCATGTATCTCTTTCTCTACTTTTCCAGAACTGCACACAGTTTGCCGCCCAACTGGCCAATCTGGTGTTTTTCGCAGAGGACATCTAGGTACCAAACACAAAGCAGTATACCCAAGAAGTAGTACCCCTGAGCTGCCACAACAGGGAATGGCCATGATTAAGAAAAGCTCCAAAAGTTCATCAGCGTGAATGACTTTACCTCAGGTCTTTTCTTTTCTGTCTTAAGATCAGTTGTGAGACATACTTACCTTCTTCCTTGTTTTTCCCCCTCTTTCAGTTTAGGGCTCTGGATAAAGAGAAGGTTTGGGGTTGGAAGGCTTGGAGGTGATGGAAATGCAAGGAGCAGACTGTAACAGGTGAAAAATTCCCGTACTTTAGAACTCAAACTTCATCTGTCTTTGATGGAAAACGAAAATTCAGGAAATCGAAGAGACTTGCCAAGCGTCATGAGGTTTCCTGGTGGCAAAGACAGGGGAAGCTTCCTGGCACTGAGATTCTGCACACGGTAGCCTTTCTCTGGGGATAGATTAGGATCCAGCCTGCACGACTTACTAGCCACTCTTCCAACTGATGGTAGTTGCGCCTTTCACAGTGAGGAGTGTCAGGCCTGGCAGCTACGTTTGGGGAAGAGATAACAAAGGGAAAAAGTATTGAGACACTTAAGAAGCGCTGCTAAATCATTCATTTGATCAACCCCAGTTTAAGTCACAGGTTCACAAGGTACAAAGATGGCCAAGACGAAGCCTGCTGTCATAGAGTGCATACTGTGGCACAGAAAAAGATCATACACACACTTCATGATGAAACAATACTGGGAGGTTATAATGCCGGAATAAACCAGTGCCATATATAAAGAGAATTTTGCCTGGAGCTTGAGCTGGTGTGGGGGCGTGGGGGTGCGTGTGGGTGTTGGGGGCTCATCCAGAAACCAGGTCAGCTGTGAAGAGGAGCAATTATGTCAGCAGTCTGTTTGAGAGGCCAGGTGGTCTAGCGAAATATTTTCAAACTTTAATGTGGGACTCTTAACTAGATCACAGACTGTGATTTAGGAAGCAGAGGGGAGAAGCCTGAGTTTCCGCATTTCTAACTAGATCCAAGAGATTCCCTTGCTGCTTCTCCACAGACCACACTGTGATGAGCAGAGGTTTAGTAAGAGGAGTAGAGATTTCCCATTAAAGAGAAGAGAGTTTTTTTAATCCCAGCCCTATGTCCTGTAGTTGATGATGTTTGGGTAAATTACGGAGACTCCGCTTCCTGATCTGTAAGAATGGCCGTAATGTTAAAAACCTTACAGCTTGTAAAGATTGAATGAGAATGTAAGGACAGTGCTTACGACAAGGTAAAACTCAATTAAAATTAGTTCCTTTCTTATTGATTTTGAATTATACAATATAATTTGGCTCCAAAGAACAAGATTCACGTAGAAAGCCCTCTCATATGAATCCATTCAAAGCCTTATAACCCTTTTTCAAAGTAAATATCCCTGATATGTATTTGTTTTTACAGCAAATTACGGCATTAAGATTTTCCCTGAGGCAATAACAAAACAATGGCCAAGTCAGATAAGAATGCAGGAAGTATTATGCCTAGTCCCATAACCTAACCACTAACCCACTCAACCTTGTCCTTAATGAACTAACGTAATTAATGGGTGAAACATGGGAAATTTTGGAACTTCCCTATATAGCGAAAGGAAACGGCCCTGCAATAATGTGGTTTCATAAGCCTAAACTTTCTTTAATGTACTTGGAAATTGGATAACCTGAAATAAACAGTAACCACATTTGCAAAGGGTTTTCATGTTTCTTTTCCTCATACATCAAGATCGTTGAGCCTCAGAAAAACAGGAAGGCCAGCTATTTTCACCTTTTACAAATGAGGAAACTGAGGCCCAGATTGATGAAGTGACTGGCTCACTGTACTGAAAGTTCTTTTTTTTTTTTTAATTTCTTTAAGTTTATTCATTTCAAGAGAGTCGGAGCAAGTGGGGGGTGGGGGGCAGAGAGAGTGGGAGAGAGAGAATCCTAAGCAGGCTCTGCACTGTCAGCGCAGACACTGTGAGGCTTGAACTCGCGAAAGACTAGATCATGACCTGAGCTGAAACCAAGAGTTGGACACTTAACCGACTGGGCCACCCAGGCGCCCCTGTACTGCAGGTTCTTAAGGAACACTAGCCCTGGCCTAGTATGGCTTACCTCCAAGGAATCTGTTTTGGCTTGCCAGGGGTGGGAGGTGAGTGGGGAGGGAAGTGGGAGTGAGAAGGTAGAGGTTCGTGTTGAGGGTGGGCAGTACAGCGGCAGAGTCCCAAGAATAGAGTATGCCTTTTGCCTTCTGGCCAACTTTGGCATTAAAGATTTAGTGCCTGTGTTCACAGCCACATTTGTTGGGCTAGAGTTAAATAAATCACATGGAAGGGGGAATGAAATCTCATATGAGATTTTAAAATGTTTTGGCAAATTTACAAGTAGCATTTTTGGGATTCACCCAATTTTTTTCTTGATTACAATATGCCTTTTTTTTTTTTTTTTGGCTTCAGTTTTTTCCTGTTTTCTCTATTTTTTCTGATAAAATTCCAACTTAAGGAAGTTGGCAAATTATGAAAACACTTATATGAAATGCAGATTTCCTCCTTCCTGTATATATTTCAATATTTATTTTTTTCAATATTTATTAATACCTGGGAAGCATAACGTTATTTTAACAAAGAACATTTAAGTAATGGGATTAGAACTTTATAAGTAGAATTGCCATTTTGTACATGATGACAAGTCATTTTGATTCTTTTTTTTTCTTCAGATGAAATTCAAGTGTCCTACTAAAATTGAAAAATGAAAAACAGTAAAAGCAATACTTTGGGAAACTTAGTAGCATAGACCACCAGGAGATAAAGTAGGTTGTTTGACATCTTCCTACCCAGGGATCTTTAGTTATTAATTTTTAGACTCAGTGATCATAGATGTTTATAAAAATAACACAAAGGGACAAGATTCATTGAACAAAGCTCTTGATAAATCTTCACTGGACACAGCTGAAACCGTGATAGAGAAACTCCTGCCTTTAAGAAGTCGACATGCCCTAAGAAGTAGAAAGTAGACATACTTTCTCAAATATTTCTAAACATGAAGTAGTCTGTTCTTATCTTCAGAGTTGAATATTTTATGGTATTTAAAAAAAATTTTTTTTAAGTTTATTTATTTTTGAGAAAGAGAGGAAGTAGAGGAAGGGCAGAGAGAGGGGAAGAGAGAGACTCCCAACCAGGCTCTCCACTGTCAGCACAGAGCCCAATGCAGGGCTCAAACTCACAAACTGAGATCATGACCTAAGCCACAATCAAGAGTCGGACACTTAACCGACTGAGCCACCCGGGCTCAAAATTTAAAAAAAAAAAAAAAAAAATTGCAATTGATTATAACACACTAAATGTGTATTCTTCACTATGTATTAAAGTCCTTGAAGACAGGAACCATATCTTGGCCATCCTTTTATATTTCTGTAACAACCAGCAGAGTGCTTTGCTTATATTAGGCACTAAATAAACACTTGTGAATTCAACTTTTTGGATGGAATTATTCAGAGAATTTGATGAACTGACTGCAGTAAGTACCAGAATCTATTAGATAAACAGATATTTGTCATCCTAAAGTCTCTGTTGCTTTTCAGGATCAAATATGAGACTGGGGTGAATAGCCAATCTCTCTCTTTGAAAGCATATAAATAGTCCTTTCCTAGCTTTAAAGAGGAATGGAAAAAGCTATTTGAACAATTTTTTTTCCCTGTAACGACAGCTCTGGCCCTAGTCAATTGTTCATGGTTTTTACAAAGCAATAAAACCTAGCCAAAAATACATAAGTGCCTACAGGTGAGCACATGTCAAAGCTCAAATCCCAAATAGGTTATAAGAGTCATCAGGTTGGATTTACATAAACAATGACATCTAGGAATTCCCTACAATCACAAATGTTACTCACTGGTAGAGTGAGTGCTTTAAATGAACTTGCCTGTCTCAAGAGCATCAAATATCCAGATAATAGAAGGGCTTATACCCTCCCTGATAAAAACAACTGTCTCTGTGGAGGCTTGTGATCCACTTCTATTCTAAATAGGAAGCCTGAGGCCTAGTATTTGCTTCAGTTACTTGTCTGTTTCTTCCAAGACCTCTTAGGATCTGACAAATGATAGGATTTCTTGACGCAAGTATTATTAGGATCATATTTTATAACAGTACTGACCCTATAAACTTTATTTTCTTTTTTACTTAGCTTATTTCCCATCTGTTTTGTCACCATTGCTTAAGTAATTTAATAATTAAACTGGATTGTCCGGATACCAATAAAATGTAAGTAACAAAACAAGCTTTCTAACCTTGCCAATTGTGCTCAGGACTGACCAGCTGTAATAATTTACATTTCTTATTTAGGAAAGAACCATAGGTGGTGGCAATTGAATCTAAGACCATCCAATGTATCTAAAGCATCTGATATAACCAGTGGCGTGCTGATAAATGTTTAGCAACCGACTCTTTGAAAAGAAAAGAAAATAACACTGATTGATAGTGTTTGTTGATTTCATGGTACAAATACTCCCACCGTGGCCGTTTTCAAGCTGACAATGTGAAATCTCTGAACTCAGTCTTGGGAAGAGATGCTACAATGGGCTTTCGCGACTCAGTAGGAGCTGGCTCCATTACACTGCTCGGTGAAAAAACACACAAAATGGATCGCCTTTTCACAAAACCGCTATAAAGTTTTCAAGGCCTGATCTGATGTAATGATTGACATTCAGAAGAAAGGAATTCCAAGACGTGTCTCAATATATAAAGCCCTTATGAAATAATAGGGATGACATTTCACTGATTCAGAAGTCGGGAAAGATAGAAAGTTCAAGACCTCAGCTTTGGTAACAGAGGTAAGTGTTATTATTTTTCTTTTTCAAGATATTGCCACCTAACGTATGATTTTGATGGGTTAGGCTTCACTAATCTAAAGAAGTAAGAAGCGTATTATTCATAATTGTCAGGGAATAAGTATTTTACAGAAGCATTTTTTAATAAGTAGAGTTCATCTCTCTAACCAAAAATGTTTATTATTCTACTTACATTGCATCAAAAAATTAAGAAAATACAGAAATTCTTTGACTTCTTAGAAACTGTATAATGATGCCATCACATTCTTGATTCTTCTTTTAGGACATTAAGAAAGACTTTAGACTGATCTGTAAAACACTGCAGTGCACTGAGGAGTTATTTAAATAAATTGAGCTGCAGGGGTCCCTCACTTACTGTTGTGTGCTTGAGCATTTAGGTTGGCTTTTTATATTTCTTCTTGCTTCATCCTTTCTGCCTGCTGTGAGCTGTCACTTGCTGTCTGAGTGACAGCCCCTGGCTATTTCACTGTCTCCTCCCCATTTCTAATTTGCTGCTTCCAACCTGCTGAAGGCAAGGAAACAAAGCAGCTAGCCCACCTTCTTCGCCTTATGTATGAAATAGACTCGGAGAGAGGGCCTGGGGGGAGTTAAAGGGCAGTGATTTCAATCCATCAGTTCTGACATCTAGTTTCCCTATGGGAACTTACTTTGTACATTTCCTAAGACAAAGGGGAAAATGTACCAGTGTGGCTATAATCCTGTACAGTTAAAGTTGGGGTTGGATCTATATTGTCCACAAACTAAGATATTACTATTTTGTCTCATCTTACAACACCTTGAAATATTGAGTGTCTTTTTTTCCTATCTTAGGATGTCTCAAGGAATAGACTCATCCCATTATTCAGAGTTGGATTACCAACATGGAATCTGTCACCTTTGCCCCCTCCTATTCAGAGTTCTCTATTGCCTCTAAATTGTCATCTGTAGTCACACAAAGGAAGACAATTCAGCCTACATCTTGGGAACTTTCCTCCCTAGCTTTCCCCCCACCCACCTTAGGTAAACCTTATATACAGGAATGCATAGGGGTTTTTTTTTAACATTTTTGTTTATTTATTTTGAGAGAGAGAACACGTGCACCAGCAGGGAAAAGGCAGAGAGAGGGGGAGAGAGAGAATCCCAAGCAGGCTTTCCCTGTTAGGGCAGAGCCAGATTCAGGGCTTGATCTCATGACCATGAGATCGTGACCAGATCCGAAATCAAGAGTTTGATGCCTAACTGACTGAGCCACCCAGATGCCCCACACAGATCTTAAATGTACAATTCAGTCAGCTTTGATCAAGGTGCACATCTGAATATCCATCATCCCAATCATGATATAAAACATTCCTTCACTCCAGAGAGTGGTCCCATGTTCCTTCCCATCAATTCCCATCCTTCATAGGCAATCCCTGTTCTGATTGCCTGTTTCTAAGTTTAGTCTCTTACTTCTTTGGCTCAACATACAGTTTTGGGATTCGGCCATCTTATTGTATGTATTAGTGGTTCATTCCTTTCTATTTCTGAGTAGCACTCTAGTGTATACATACACCACAATTCACACACCCATACTCCTGTTGATGGACACCTGGGTTGTTCAAGTTTAGAACTATTAGGAACAATGCTGCTATAAATATTCTCGGATACATTTCTGTGTGAACATATTCCTTCATTTAATTCGGGCAAGTACCTAGGAGTGGAGCTTCTGGGTCATAGGGTAGGTGTATATTTAAGTTAATTTTTTTTTTAATTTTAGAGAGAGAGGGAGTGAGGGACAGAGAAGGAAAGAGAGAGAGAGTGAGAGAGAAAGAGAGAGAGACAGAGAGAGAATCCCAAGCTGGCTCCATGCTCAGTGCAGAGCCTGAGCAGGGCTCAATCCCATAACCCTGGGATCATGACCTCCGCCGAAATCAAGAGTTGGATGTTCAACCTACTGATCCACCCAGGCGCCCTTAACTTAATTTTTTCTCAACATCTTTTAATGAAAAATTTACAATATACAGAAAAAGTGAGAAAAAACTATACAATGGGCAACCGTTTCCCAGTACCTGACACCTAAATTCTGCAAGTAGCATTTTGCTAATTTGCTTCATCACATATCACATATCTATTCCTTTATTTGCCCCTTTTTTAATGCATTCCAAAGTCAGTCACAGACATCAGTATACTTTACTCCTAAACACTTCAACGTGCATCTCACTGACTAGAGCTCAGTATTCGTCCACAGATTTTTAGGATAAAATTTATATACAGTGACATGCACTAAACTTAAGTGTACTTTTGATGAATTCAGGCAAATATAACTCAAACTCTTACCAAGATATAGAATATTCCCAC